>NC_136422.1:138095000-138797500 GCF_052625555.1 Lactuca saligna | reverse complement strand
CTCTTTCTGTAGTTTTAGTATAGTAAGGTGAGCACTGAAGCGCTGCACGAATCTTTCTTAGAAAGATTCAGCGACGAAGTTTTGCCCCTGTAGAGCTCGGCTCCTAGCTAAATCCCCCTTGTAAGTTTCGTCATAGGAAATTATTTTTAAGAAGCGAAACGTTGTCTGAGTTCGGAATCACCACCTTAACAAGCGAAGGCATAGTCCCTTTCATGAACATGATTTTAATACAAGTATTGATTGAAGTATTAAATATATGTTTATGTGCGAATTATTTGATGTTGCCTGAAATACTTGTTAAAGAACATACCTGATTATATATGATGATTTAGGATCAAGAGTAAACCTAAATTAATTATGAGGAATATTGGGTAGTATCTTCTTACGAGTACGAATGAGTTATGCTCAGAGAATAGAACTTTAATATATGTCATTGATCCGGGATCATTGATTAGACATAGTCATTATCCTTAGTCCGAGAGTATGTAGTCAAATGTCATTAATCCAGGAGTATTGATTAAGACATAGTCAGTTGTCCTTAGTCCAGGAGTATAGATAGTACATAGTTATTCATCACTAATCCGGGAGTATGGATTTAGACATAGACACTTGTCCTTAATCCGAGAGTATGGAATGGGCGCAATTATTGATCCAAGAAGATTGATTAGATCCTAGAGTAAGAGGTAAAATCTAAGGTCCGAGAGTATGGATAGTCTCGTTGTGAGGATTAACGGGGTGGGGTTGTGACATCCCCATTTTCACGGCCAGAAAATACCGATTTTGTTTATGCTTTATAAAAATCAGAGTACTTCTTTTAATAAAAATGTTGCGGAATTTGTTCCCAGAAAAACATGATAAATACGTTATTTAAAACATTTTCGAAGAAACGTATTTTATTCATTTCAAAACGTTTGGGATGTCATCGTTAATACAAAAACATAAGCATAAACAGAACTTACATTTATTTACACTAGTGATCTACATCTCTTTAAATCTCTCAGTGTAAAGTGATTTCGTATCAACACTTGTGATATAAATAAACTGAGTGGGTCAGGTTGGGAAACCTGGTGAGTACATAGGGTTTTCAACCCACAATAATATAATTATTATGTTTAAACAATCAAACAATCAACCCAATTACCCATCCCCATTATCTTCTTTAGTCTTAAGGATCTACCCTAAGAATCAGCTATTCCTCGTTTATTTATTCCTAAGGATCATCCTAAGTAATCGACATGAAGTCCATCGTTAACATGGGTTATAGATTATAACCGGTGAACACGTAGTCCAAAACATTTGGTAAACACTTAGTTCAAAGTAACTAGTGAACACACTTAGTTCAAAATACCCAGTGAACACACTCAGTTCAAAAATACCTAGTGAACACACTCAGTTTAAAAATACCTAATGAGCACCTAGTTCAAAAACACCAACAGGTTACGAGCATGCTATCGTTCCACTGGACCGTCTAGTATCGTCCATAGTCGTCATCTATACTCCACTAGATGATTGGATCACTGACAACACTGATGTCTCCCATCGTGTTATCACAAAACAACTATTTCATCTACCCATGTTTTACCCAACACATTTTGTAGATATAAAATACATATACAGTTTAAATCATTTAAAACATGTAAAAAAATCTTTCACCCAGCATAGACAGCAAGTATTCAGACAATATGCACACATAGCACGTAATTTATATTAAAATACTTCATATCTATGTGTAAGATGAAAGGGACTATGCACTCACCTGATAGGTGGTGACTCAGCACTCGAACAGCGCTACGTTACTCTCAAAACAACTTTCCATCGATAAAACCTAGTACCAATACCACTAGGGTTTAGTCTAACGATAACCGCGACAAATTAATAGTCTGACTATTATTATTATTATATAAGCGTTAAATAACACTCAATATAACTCATAATAATAGCCCAAATAATTATTTTAAGGACCTAATAACATTCCTATAATTATTTGAAAGCTGTATTAAAAATTGCGTAAGCGTAGCACACTTACAGCGAATTTTATCGAAAACCGGAACTTAATTGGCGCAGGGTTCTGAAACCGAAAGGCTCTTTTTCTCGGGACTCCGGGAGCCTCGAGGCTTCCCTCGGATGCTACGAGGTTTATCTAGGGTTTATAGGGCTTAAGGATCTAGAGAGAGTGTGTAGAGAGAGAGAAGACTTGAATTGGTGTGGAAAGAAGGTTGCACCTTGCACCCTTTAATAGCCCTGGAACCTCGGTTACCTGGGCGTAATTCAGAGGTACGTTGGGCGTACTCTCGCATCGTACAACACGTGTCGCGCTTCGGATGGTGGTGCGTGGCTCATTTGGGTTCGCAGAGCACAGCTGTACGTTGGGCGTTCGGAGCTCGTACGCTGGGCATACCGAGGGCTAGGTGTTCGAATCCGAAGCGAGTATCCTGATCATCGATGGAGGGTTGGGATCGCGCCACGTCATCACTCTCCTCGCAAATTTTGCATTTTTCTTTCCTGATTTCTAAAAATCATAACTTTTGAATACGAGCTCCATTTTCGACGTTCTTTATATCCACGCGAAGGCGGGAACGTAGTCTACAACTTTCATTTAGACTTCGTCGGCAAATTTTGATTTGATTTTAAATTTTATATTATTAACAGACTGGGACATGATTGGTCTGTCAAATCCTCATAACTTCTTCATCCGACATCTGTTTTCGCCCATCTTTTTCTCATTACGCTACTCTTATCAAGATCTTTGATTCTCGTTTAGGTTGTGTCGGCTAAAAATCACTCGGTCTAATATTCGAATTTCGGGTTGTACACTGCTAATCCGAAACTTCGAAAAATCATAACTTCTTCATACGAAGTCAGATTTGGGCGTTCTTTTTATCGATGTTCTTAGTTTAACACATTCTACGACTTTTGTTTAGATCGCTAAGGCTAAATCTCGCTCTATCATAAATTCACTATTTACGCTTCCTGGAATCGTGTCGGTTCCGTCGCGAAACTTCAACGGGTCATAACTTCTTCGTTATAACTCGGATTTCGGCGTTCTTTATATGTACGAAAAAGTTGAGACATATTATAACACTTGGTTAAGATTATTTATTCTAAATAATCCTTTGTCGAAAAGTCATTTTCGTCACTTATTGTCTCTAAATTGACTAGCCCGGATCTACGGGCGTTACAGGGGTAAGAGTTAATTATATATATGGGGAAATTGTATATTTTGTGAGTTCTAAATTATATATATGATATAATATTGTGGGATTGAAATCCCTATATACTCACCACGTTTCCCAACCTGACTCACTCAAACTTATTTATATCACAAGTGTCGATATGAAGTTACATTACACTGAGAGATTATGAGATATAAATCACTAGTGATAATAAATGTAAGTTATGTTTACATTTATGTTTCTGTATTGACGATAACATCCCAAATATTTTAAAAAGAATAAAATACGTTTCTTCGTAAATGCTTTGATAATACATTTATCATGTTTTTCAGGGAACAAATTCCGCAACACATTTCTTAAAGATGTTACTCTGATTTTTAAACAAGTATAAACAAAATCGGTCTTTTCTGGCCATGAAAATGGGGATGTCACAATATATATATATATATATATATATATATATATATATATATATATATATATATATATATATATATATATATATATAGGATCATATGGAAAACAAAAAAAAAATACTAAAAATCATAAAATGCATAAAAAAAATACTTACATATCACAAATCTTTTTTTGACTTTATATTATTAAAAATCGTAGCTTTTTTTTTTTTTATAAATTCGCCGAAAAAAATTAAAAAAAATCGATTATTCATTTATTTATTCATTTTTATTTTTTGGTTTTTTTTCAAAAAAAAAAATCAGCTGATTTATTTAAAAATGTGCGATTTTAAAAGAATATAAAGTCAAAAAAAGATTTGTGATCTCTAAGTATTTGTTTTATGCATTTTTATGATTTTTAGAGTTTTTTGTTTTTCATAGAACCTGAACACACACACACACACACACACACAAACACACACACACACACACACACATATATATATATATATATATATATATATATATATATATATATATATATATATAGAGAGAGAGAGAGAGAAAGAGATGTAAGCTCAATTGAGAAAATAAAGAAAGATTGAGAATAAGAGAATCATTCTCAGCCACTCATTTATTTTTGCCGCAAAAGCCTCCATCATACCGGCAGAAATGAGAAAGAAATAAACGTGTGTTTTCCAACAAAACATGTTTCCTTAAACTATGTTAATCATTACCTTAATATATACAAAAACAAAGTTTTTTTAAGGAGCTATTTTTATCGAAAATGTATTTAAATATATCAAAATTCATAATTTTTTATTCTTTATAAATAGACATCCATATTGATATAGTTTTAAAATAAAATAAAATATTTTTTTTATAGTTTCAGCTATCGTTATTTAAATGGATGGAAAAAGGATACCTAGCCATTTATTTGTTTTGCAACATGGATCCTAGACTTTGATAATTAATGTTTTTGGAAACTAAAAGGGTATTAATTATTTAAGATTAAATATTAAAAATACTAAATGATTTTTTTTGAAATTTTGTAGTTAAATAATCCATTCTCATTATCATGAATTGTCATTTTCTTAAATGACTTAAATGAAACAATAACATTCAATAGATACAACTTCAATGAATGGGTTCATGTCTTAAGAGACAATCGCGTGAGAGATGTGAAATTGTATACACTTAAAGGTCCTAATCCTAAACAAATTACTTTGAGTAATAGACCTAAATATGTTACCTAATAAATGCATCAATGTGATGTTCAAGATGCTTCTAACATCATACTAGAAACACTTATACATGACTTCTAGGAAGTTTTGTATAGATTAAACATATATTTGATGATATAACAGGTCAAGCAATATTCCAATAAATAAAATGATATTTTATTTAAAGCTAGTTTAAACACTGGAATAATGCAAGGCTAAAAGAATCACCTTGTGTGATCTAGGAGACCCATGTTTTATGGACTGAACACATTTAAGTCCAAAAAATCCAATAAGGCCCACATTGATAGATCTTGTTTCGTTTGTGAAGAAAATGGACACTGGTAGAGGACCTACTCCTCTTATCTAGAAAGAAAGACTGGAAGAGACTAGTACTTTAGGTATCTACTGGATAGAGCTCATACATTTTGAGTAACTCTCAAGTACTTGGTACTTGAATGTTAATCTAATATTTGTAACTTGATTCCAAATATTTACAAAGCAGTAACTAGCTGAGCACAAGCAAGTTGGAACTACACTCTAGAAGTTTAGTCTATTATTTATGCATAGATCATAAATTGCTTGTAATATAAAACAATGTTTGTTTTGGAATAACGTATTTATGTCTCAGTTATTTAGTTAAATGTTTGATTATTTACTAGATTGTTTTTCATAAAGATAATACTTATATTCTAAAATGATTGACTTCTATTCCTGAGACTAAATCTCTTAATAGAATTACAAAAGTAAATATCAACATTTTATAAATAAAATTAAGTTCAATATGCAAGCACTTTTGACTTAAACTTGTTTTAAATCAAACTTATCAATGACATTGTTATCTTTATTATATAAATGAAATCCACATATTCCAACTTCAAGAAAGGGGTTTTTGAAGGAAAATAATGTAGTTTATTTGACATATGTGAATCTTATTTATATATAAAAGATTCTTAAAAATATTATCACTAAAGTGTAGAAAAAATAATTTTTAAGAAACTATACACTTTGGTGAATGAATTCTTTTCTAATGAATGTCTGAGATTAAGCATAAGATACCAAAAGCATTATTGTGAAATCTTTGTTTAAGGTTTCAAAAGTTGAGATACAAACCGGTAAGAACCATCTAAGGTCTTAATGATAATAAATGATGAATTAAATCTTACTTGGTATGATTTACTTTCTAATCGGTAGAAATGTCCTCCTTTTAACCGTTTTGGGATTATACTTCAATCACTATGAAATGTATTTAGAATACAAACACCAACTAATTATATAATTGTAGAATATTCTAAAATGGAATTTAGATTATTATATACAAACCACCAAGAATAAGTTCATTTATTCCTCTGAAGGCCCAGTTAGCAGAAAGCAAGCTTCTAATGACAAAGCAAGTGTGAGGCACATGGAACTTGAAGCAACTCAAGAACGATAGCCGGATGTAACAATTGTTGGCACTAGTTTCAACAAGGATTTGGTGAACATGAATAGAAGCTATTAATAAACACAAATTGTTCACAATAATGGTAGAAATCATATGTGACTAGATTAATGTGGAATCTCTCATTGATGAGTTCTTGATGGTTTCAAGTTAAACCATCAACTACCAAAATGTTATATCAGATCTTGAATCTGATAAATGACTTAGAGTCATGAACATTGAGATGTAATCCATGTTTAATAATCAAGTATGGGCTTAATTAATATTCCTCTCTATAGCAAGGCTAGAAGGAGAAAGAGATTCTTCTAGAAAGAATATATACATGGTTATATATATATATATATATATATATATATATATATATATATATATATATATATACACACACACACACACATTTAGTAATACTTGTTATATATGGATTTTCTCATACTTATGTCATTAACTAAGGCCCTTATCATACTGAGGACATTGACTAAGATTAAACCTTTTCAGAAGTATCTATGATGAGATCAACAAGGATATTATTTACTTTAACTTCGTATTATTAATATGAGATGTAGCAAATAGATTTCAAGAAAGACTACGTTTCTTAATAGAAAACTACCAGAAGATATCTATATAGCTTAGCATGGTGGTTTTCTTAATCCATGTTATCCTAACCAAAAGTGTAAGGGTTAAGATCTACTTGTGGATATAAAGCAAACATCTCAAGGTTGTAGTAGTCATTTTATTATAAAGATACAAGGTATGCTTTTGTATCAAAATGAAAAAATGTGTGTGAGTTTACTAAGAACTAGTAGGAGGATAGTGATATTCCCAATCTTGACTTTTTTGGAAAAGGTTATTTCGGTAATTTGTTAGGTTGGTTTTTATGGGAAGTGGATTTTAGTTCAGGATATTATATGGTAGACATGAATTGATAATAGTGTTGAGTGTCTCGATACCTTTCTATTGATATATGAATGATTGGAATCAGAGTTGTATCGATTGGCTTAGGGTCTTCAGAGGAATTAGGGTTTTGGCAAAAGCACTAGTACGCGGGGCATACCATGGTAGTACGCAGGGCATACCGAGGAGAAGGAACTATGCGAGACGTAGCTGGGAGGAACACACGGTGTTTGTACGAGGCTGGGTCGGCGTGCGTGGTCTCATACGTGATGATAAAGTTTCAATTTCTAGTTTGAGAGTGTTTTAGTACCTATCTACCACCGGTTTCCAATGTTCTTTGAGTCCCATGTTCGCCCAATGAGGATTCCACTCGAAGGAAGTTGAATGGTAGAGTTGAATGTTCACATGAAAGAGGGGAAGCCTAATGGGCCACTTTATATATAGTCACTCCAACACCAAATACTATGGATTTTTTGAATTTAAATCTTAATCCTAAAGATACGTGAAAGCACTTGAAACTTATGGCAAGATTTTTACATTACGCTCCAACCATTCACCAATGAATAGTGTGTCAACAGCGTAGAGTAAGTACGAGATTAGTGGACCGCCGTTTGGTAGTTATAATCCTTGAAACATGCCGTTGAACATGCTTCTTTCATTGCTACACTTAAATCTTCCAACGCAGTAATGAATAGAAACAAGGATAGGGGATCTCCCTAACAAACGCCATTTGAACTCGTGAACTCGTTAGTTGGAGTTCTGTTAATCAATACTGAGGCTTTTGACAAGGTTAAGCACCCATTGATCCATATCCACCATTTTCGCCAAATACCATCTGCAATAAATTGTTGTCTAAAAAGCCCCATTTGATGGAATCAAAGGCTTTGTCGAAGTCTACATTAAACAACAAAATCTTCTTTCTTTGATTTTTAGACCATGCGTAAATTTCATTCACAAGGAGTGGTGTTGGGCTATATTTTGTGGTTTATGCTTTGTTTTGTATGTTTTATATGGTTCTTGGTTGTGGGCTTGGTGTTTTCGGTGGGCTTGTTATGTTTAGGCTTTAGGTTAATTAGTGTAGTATAAATATGGTTTGTGTACAGTTATTCTAAGTTAGTGCATTTTTGGTAAGTTGGAGTCTATTCATGGTTGAATAGTAATTGAATGTACCTGACAATTGATTAATAGAATTGTGTGCATTCATTGTAACGTGCCCGTTGATTCAGCTAATTGTTTGTTTGTTTCGCATAATTATTTGATTAAGATTCCGCGTTAACTCAAACAATTGCATTGATACCTTGAGAAGATCTGAGGTTTGGGACTTACAAATGGTATCAGAGCCTTAAGAAACGACTTAAGGCTGTTTAGTATCAATTGCTTTCCAAAACTACAATTCATTTTTGGTGTTTTTGGGTTGTATTGAAAAAGAATTAAGTTGTTCATCGTGTTCATCATTTGCTTGGTGATTCTTCACTAATTTTGGAAGATATTACGCTAGAAATCGTTTTTGGTTACTTACCAAATTTTGGGATTCACTGGATAAGGAAACTTGATCAAAAATCTTGGTTTCGGCTAAGACTCAGAGTTTTCGACGGCTACTTGGTGTTTTCAGTACAAAGGTATAGGGTTCTTGGCCTGGAAGAGTTATCGGCCAAGATACATAGTTTTCGTTTAGCTATTTTCGGTTATGCAATTTGAGCTTCAAGGTTCTTGATCAACAAGGTGTTAACTATTGGTGTTTTCAGTCAGAAAATATTTATTCTTGGTTTTCGATCACATTTTTTAATAATGAGTTATTCCATCACCAAGAAGGTAAATGAAACCTTATGTTCTCAATCCTGTGAAGATAAGAAAAAAAATATTAATACCGTGAACATAATGAACTATTGGTTAGAAAGGTTTTTTGTACCTCAGAAACGAAATATATGAAATGAAGAAAATAAATAAACTGCTTAAAGAAAAACTAGAAGCTCAAACAATAGATTTACGCAAGATTAAAGAAGAGTACAACAATAAATGTGTTCACTATCGTTTTCTAGGGAGAAAAATGCAAACTTAACTGTTGAACTTGATGTATTGAAGGCTAAATTTGAGGATGCTGACTTGACTTTTAAGAAATTTGATGTGTCAAGTGAAAACGTTGAGTCTATGATAGAAAAACAATTAAAGTGGAAAGACAAACAGGGTATGGGTCTAGGGTATCACCTCCTTTTAATGATAAGTATACTCTACCCCTTGAAACCAAATAGATAGAGACTCCTACACAACATGGTCAGCCCCCTGTAACTGCCCTAATCAAGACTGAGAGTATTAATGTGAATGATTCTAATGCTTCTACTTCACGTGCATATAAAGTAACTGTGCAAGATAGGTTCGATCAGAACAAAAATATTTCTAGCTCTGCTGAAACTGCTTTAAAAACTCATGATGTAATAATCCCACTGGCGAAAAGTTCAAGCCACAAAAAATTTCTAAACAGTCTACTAAATGTGCTTATGCTTGTGCTTATGGAAGGTCTTTAAAACAAACTTCATTTGTACAAGGACCAAGTCATATTTATATTAATTTAAAAAGACAAACTTGTTTCAAATGTGGGACTCCAAGTCACATTGCTAGAAATTGCCCACATCGCTCATATGTTCCTTACTATAAACAAAGGGGGCATAACATGTCGAGGGGGAGATCTTCCACAAGAAATCCTTCAAGGTCACGTTCAAGCAGTGGTGATTGGATTGCTAAAAAGGCCAAGAATCAAACTCCCAAGGTCAAAAAGGGCATGTCGGACAAGAAGACTAATTTGAGAAATAGTTCAGTCAGACCAAGATTGGCGAGGTCAGAGTCATCTCAGCAGTCGGTCTCAAGTTCTAAAACAAGTGTTGAAACATCCATCCGATTAAACATGAAAATGGTTAAACCCAAATCTAGATGGGTACCAAGGGTTTCAACTCCCAAATCATCTAAAAATTCTAACATTTCTTCATTTTCTGTGTTTTATAAATGTGATATGACTTGGAAACGCGTGTCATGCATAGATGGTGAAGGTCAACCCAGTTTCAAAATGGACTGGGTTCCCAAGACCAATTGATCCCACACTCTTTGCTGGAGTAGCTATGGAGGAATATCATCAAACTTTGGTGTGTTGATAGTGGTTGTTCTAGGCACATGATAGGGGACATCTCTCTTATGCATGGCATTCAGAATTTTCATGGAGAGCATGTGTCCTTGCAGGAAAGAAAAGGAAAAGATCACAAATGGGGATTTATTTAATTGTTGATTACGATTTGAATTTTCTGACTCTTCACTTCTCTGTGATAATAATGTTGATCTTCAATTGTCCAAAAGTCTAATTTTTCTTAAAAACCAAGCTCGTGCTTGTGGGATTTCTTAAGAGGATACGTTTCGAAGATTGAATTTTTTTTTCTATTTTATTTAGCATTTCTTATTTTCTTCCATTTTATTTTATCTTTACAAAAAGGAATTTTTGTGACAATCGTTTGGGAAGTGATCTGAGTTAGTGATAAAGGGAAAATGAAATACGTGTAAAGCACTGAAGCTGAATTATATAAACTTTGTGTTCAATGTGTTGGTAGGCATAAAGGACTAAAACTAAAAGACTAGACAATGTGGACTCATTTGAACTTAGAAAATTTCATTTGGACTGACAATATGACGCTTGGATAGGTTTAACAGTAAAATAGACAAGGTAGCCTCCGACATAAATTGAAGCTAACTATCATCTAGATCTATGGGTCAACACTTCGTTGGCGTATGGACTTATGTCCTTAATTTTGGTATTGATAGGGGTGACTAAGGGGTTATGATAAATTGGGTATGTGTAAAATCATTATTTTTCTTTCTTAGTCGGTCATATGCAGTCTCTTTTGTGTGATTGGAAAGTCCGATCTGGGACATAATATATGCATTCAAATGATGTTCACTGCTCTTAAGTCAGTATACTGTCTTCTATAGATCTCAAATATTCGACTCTCTGCGTTAGTCATATGTTGTCCCCTTTGTGTGATCAATAGATCCGACTTGGGACACAACATATTCATTCGACAATGATTATCTACTCACCTGAAGTAAAGGATTATGAGGAAATTTCATTGATTACTGAGTTATGCCATGAAGTGAGGAACATGTTCTAGTGTACTAACATTAACTACACCTATAACTAAAAGGTCGACTGGTAAATTTTTACTGGCAAAATTTAAGTGGACCACAATATCCTTGGTCTTCGTCAGACAAAATGATCTATCTAGGAATATAGTAGTTGTATATTGTCACTCATAATCTGTTCTGAATAGGTACTTTGTGTGTAAGTGGATCACAATATCAACGATTGACTAGAGCTTTTCATGAACGGGTGTGCTCATAAACCTCATTAATTTGCTCTATAACTTTTGATCCCAAAAGTTTTTGTTCTAGATTACATTTTTATTTTTATTTAAATTTATACATATTTTCATTGGTATGCACAAATTTAGGGGGTATATAAAATAAAAACTATTAATAAAAAATAATAAAATAAAAATAATAATTAAAAAGGTGTTTAATTTAATTTTATTTTTGTTTTTGGTCTTTGATATGTAAAATCAAAAAGAATTTTTTTTTATTATAATAAACGAGTATTTTTATCTTGGGTCGAAATCACTTGGGTGAGCCATCTGGGCCGATATCGTTTAGGGTATATATATTCTTTCTTTTCAGCTGATTAGGGTTTACCACAAAACAACCCCAATCCACCATCATTGTCTTCTCTCGAAGCTTTTTCGAGTTTTCCTGAAAAATATGCTTTTTTTTGTGTTTGTGTTGCAAATTGTTCGGTGAATCAGGTAGTCTTTTGATTTTCGATTATAGCAATGTTTTTAAAGTTGTTTTTGGTGTATTCGATTTCATAGATTTGCAAGTTTTTCGAGTGGATTATTCGAAGGCTTTCCAACAATCTGATATGCAACATGTTCCAATGGTATTTTCGGGTTTTTGGTTCAACCCGGGTCTGACCGAAATCAGATGAAGGTTTGACCGAAAATAGAGTTCTCAGCCAAAATCACCCAACATTGACCGAAAACGTATGGTCAAAAGTATTTTGACCGAAATCGATGGAAACCTTGACTTTAACCGAAAACGACTGAAGTTTTGCCTTTGAACGAAATCGATTAAATCTTTGACTTCAACCGAAATCAAATTTAAACATTATTAATTTTAAATCAATTCTCACTTGGCTAGTTTGGTGCAGATAAATAGCAGGGCAAATTAAATTTGTAGATTGTCTCAACGTTGTTGGATATCTTATGGATCCACCTGCTACTCATCAAGAATTCAAATCCATTATGGTGGGTATGAGCAGTTGCAGGATTTCTCATGCCCTACGTGCTAATCTAGTCATCCATAAAGACCTGATTACCGAGTTCTAGAAAAATGCCTCAATCATGATGGAGCTGGTACTGTTGAATTGATGGTGAAGGGAACTCAAGTAATTATTTCTGACAAGTAAACTCGTCGAGTTGGTTGAAGAAATGCATGGACACGTCGAGTCCCCCCATAGACTCGATGAGTTCACCCAGGCAGAAAGCAATTTTGTCGATTTTCTTAACAATTTTTCATCAAGTATCAAATAAACAAACCTGGCTCTGATACCATTGTTGGGTTTTGATCATTCTAACACTCTTAAGGTGTACATGCAACCCTAGAAACCTTGGATCTATGTTTTACTGAGATACATGCAAAAATGATTTTCCAAGGTTCTTAACTTAGCTAGCATGGCATGGGGAACTTTAAAACATAAATGCTAGTAGAAGAAATACCTTTTAGTTGCTTGAATTCCTTGAGAACCTTGTGAGCCTAACACCTCAAGTGTGATGCCTCAAATGTATCACACAGCACCACAACACTTAGAATAACTTTGAGAGAAGTTCACTTACTCACAAAATTTGGCTAGCCCTCTTCACTTGCTTGTAGTGGCCGATTTTGGTTAACATGGGGCCTTTATATAGTTGTGTCACAAGTAGGGTTACACCATGTAAACCCTATTTGTCATGGATTTTCATATTCCATGATCCATGGGATTGTAACCTCCATGGACTATCCATGGAGCACCTTATGGGTTTTAACCCAATCCATACAAACCATGGATCATTAGCCCAACTATACAAGAATAGATAATTTACACAATCAACCCCATATATTTAAATAGTCTCTTTTTGATCACTTAATTAATTCTAAATTAATTCTTGATCAATACTAATTAAATAAAATTATTAACATAGTAGAACTTAAAATATATTAATAAACCTTAAGTATTATTTCTTTCATTTAGTCTATCCAAGTGTTGCAATTCCATGCAACCCAAATGGACCATGATAACCGCGTCAAGTACATTCTAGGAATAGTTATGAACTTAGACACCTAATACAACATTCTCCCACTTAGATAAGTCTAATAACTATAACTGCAAGAATGACTTCAGGAACCGATTAGCAATCATAGCTCTTTCAAGGTCTCGCGAAACTTAGATGATGATGATATGCCATTTTAAGATAAGTGATCATATAATCCTCTGTTCTAGATATCAGCCGAACAAATACATGGAACAATGTCTTACCTTTTGTCCAACAGTTGTTTCCTGATTTCAGATTTGCTTGACAGAGAACTTAACCGAACACATCAATTTAGTTCTGAACGGGCCTGGTACATAGGTCAAAACAAAATCATCGAGCGGCCCAGATATCGCTTCTAATCCAAGAAGGAATAGATAAACTTTGACTCATATGCTTGTTCTACTACTTGTTGAATTATACACAAAGGCATGTTTTATAACATCGAGTTACCAATGCGTTTTTGTACAATCAATGTATAACCAACTCATAGTCAATAACTCATATCTCTAGGTTTGAAGAATTATATGATATTACCGTCTCACGATCACTCGATATAAATTCCATGAAGTGATACAAGTGAGCGTGGGTTGAATCCAATACTCGGAACTTATGAGTGCCCATGAGTGTTGTAGCACTACTTGCTATGTCCAACAACTTAGACATCTACAAGCCAACTCATGACAGTCTTGATTCATATCTAATTCCAACATATGACCGACTGTGGAGAATTTGAATGATATGATATACCATAACATAATTATTCTGGAAGTCAAAACATGCAAAATGAAATGATAGTAAATGATTGACAAAAGATAGTAACACTTATACTTATAAATAAACAACAACTTTTATTTATTATCAAATGTCAATTACACTGTACAAATTTCAAAGCTATCTAACTACTAAAGCTAATATCATCCTTCAGCCCTATGCACCTTGCATGCTGGAGATGCTTAACCGTACCTAGTCCCTTCGTGAGGGGATCTATCGGGTTCTTATCCGATGATACCCTCTTTGCCACGAGGAGTCCTTCTTCTATTTGATGTCTGATGAAATGATATTTTTTGTCGATGTGTCTAGATCTCCCATGATCCCTTAGTTCCTTGGCTAAGGCAACTGCACATTCACTATCACAAAAAATTTAGATGGGCTCCTTTATAGTTGATACAACTCCAAGGTCTCCAATGAATTTCTTTAGCCATATAGCCTCCTTCTCTTCCTTGCTTGCCGTTATATACTCTGATTCGTAGTTAGAATCAGCCATTGTAATTTCTCCTCCGTTTAAGGTAAAGACCCAGCATGATTGAGAGCGGAAATTATCCCTATCAGTCTGGAAGCTAGCATCACTATACCCTACTACTCTCAAGTCATCACTCCCACCGAGGGTAAGGAGCCAATCCTTAGTCCTCCGAAGGTACTTGAGAATGTTCTTTACCGCAGTCCACTGAGCCTTGCCAGGATTCCCCTGATATCTGTTGACCATGCTCAATGTGAAGGCCACATCAGGATGAGTACAAGTCATAGCATACATGATCGAGCCCATAGAGGAAGCATATGGTAGTCAACTCATCTCAACTATCTCAGCCTCTGTACTCGGGATCTGAGTCTTACTCAATCTGGCGTTACTCTGGATTGGTAGCTCTCCTTTCTTGGAATTCTGCATGCTGAACCTATTCAACACCTTATCCAAGTATGTAATCTAACTAAGTCCAATTGGTCTTTTACTCATGTCTCTCAAAATCCTTATCCCTAGGATATAGGCAGCTTCTCTAAGGTCCTTCATAGTGAAACACTTCCCAAGCCAGGACTTAACCTCCTGCAAAGTTGGGATGTCATTTCCCATGAGTAGTATGTCATCCACGTACAGTACTAAAAAGCTAACTATACTCCCATTAGCCTTGACATATACATAAGATTCATCTTCGCTCCTCGAAAAGCCAAACTCCTTGACTTTCTAATCGAAACAAAGATTCTATCTACGAGGTGCTTGTTTCAATCCATAGATGGATTTCTCAAGCTTACACACGCTATTAGGGTATTCTGTACTGACAAAATCCTCTGGCTAACTCATGTAGACATCTTCAGCCAACTTTCCATTAAGGAAAGAGGTTTTGATATCCATTTTCCATATTTCATAATCATGAAATGCAACAATGGCTAACATAACCCTAATAGACTAGTGAAAAGGTCTCATCATAATCAACTCCTGGAGTTTGAGAAAAATCCTTTGCAACCATTCGCGCCTTATATGTGTGTACATTACCATCCATGTCGGTCTTCTTCTTGAAGATCCATTTGTACCCAACTGTCTTACGACCTGGTACATTGTCAACCAAGTTCCAAACTTGATTGTCATACATGGACTGTATCTCGCAGTCCATAGCCTCTTTCCATTTAGCAGCCTCAAGGACTGCTATGGCTTTCGTGTAGTTGTTAGGTTCATCCAGACCAATCAGTGTGTTATCACTGGCAAGGGTATCACCTTCCGCAGTATTATAGAAACCATAGTAGTGCTCAGGTGATTTCCTAACTCTCGTGGAATGCCTCAGAGGTACAGACTCATCAGTCGGATCAGCAGGAGTTTCATCCTCATGTTGATTGCTAGGGTTTGAGGTTCCTTCACCACTTGACTCTTGAATTTCTTCAAGGTCAATTTGACTCCCACTGTTTCCTTGGCTTATGAACTCTCTCTCATGAAAGACTCCTCTCCTTTCTACAAAGACCACCTTATCACTCGGTCTGTAGAAGAGGTAGCCGAAGGATTTCTGTCGCTAGCCGATGAAAATACACCTCTCACTTCGAGGTTCGAGCTTATCGTGAGTCTTTTGCCTTAAGAAAAGCCTCGTGAGGTGTTCTGGAAGCCTTCTTTGTAGGGACTAGATTAAGGATATGAGCGACAGTCTCTAAGGCATACCCCCAAAATGAGATTGGTAGTGAAGCTTGACTCATCATGGAACGAACCATGTCCAACAAGGTTCGATTACACCTCTCAGCCACAACATTAAGTTGTGGTGTCCTGGGAGGTGTCAATTGTGAGACAATCCCACATTCCTTTAGATAGTCAAGGAACTATATACTAAGATACTCACCACCTCGATCGGGTCGAAGCATCTTAATGTTCCTTCCCAATTGATTCTCCACTTCCTACTTAAACTCTTTGAACTTTTCAAAGGTTTCTGACTTATGCTTGATTAAGTAGACATCTCCATATCTACTAAAATCATTAGTAAAAGTCATATAAAAGCGGTTAGCATCCCATGTGGTGGTTCTAAAGGGTCCACACAGATCAGTGTATACCAGGTACAACAAACCTTCACCCCTAGCACAAGAACCAGTGAAGGGTGATTTTGTTATTTTTCCAAGTAGACAAGATTCATAACTATCATCCGACTTTAGGTCAAATGACTCCAAGATTCCATCCTTTTGGAGTTGGCCTATGCGTTTCTTGCTTACATGTCCAAGACGACAATGCCACAGTGATGCTTTATCCAAGTTAGTGGTAGAATCAATACACAACACATTATTTCCTAGCTTATCTACAACAGACACAGCTTCATACACACCATCAAAAGGTAATGCTTTAAAATAAAGAATATTATTAAAGTGTGATTATATCACATTAGAACGTGAAGGAAGGAATAGTTTATTTCAGAATTTAACTCTAAAAGACCTAAGTCTAAACGAGCATCACATGATGATACGTCGTAATCTGGAGTCTAACCTGAAGAAGATAGCAGGTGCACAATTAAGTACTACTTACAGACAATAAGTCTAAAAGATAGACTCGAATGAATAAAGAAGTTATAATTATTACCTAGGATGAAGAGATGACGTATGGAGTCAATATACGAGCCCTGTTTCGTTGATGATTCCGGGACGTAATCATCCTAAGGGGGAGATAACTGTAACGCCCGCAGATCCGGGCTAGTCAATTTAGAGGCAATATGGGTTGAAAATGACTTTTCGACAAAAGATTATTTAGAATAAATAATCTTAACCAAATTGTAGAATATGTCACAAGGTTTCCGTACATATAAAGAACGCCGAAATCCGAGTTATAACGAAGAAGTTATGGCCCGTCGAAGTTTTACGGCAAAACCGGCACGGCACCGGGAAGCGTAAATAGTGAATTTACGATAGAGCGAGATTTATCCTTAGCAATCTAAACCAAAGTCGTAGAATATGTTAAACTAAGAGCGTCGATAAAAAGAACACCCAAATCTGACTTCGTATGAGGAAGTTATGATTTTTCTAAGATTCGGCTTAGCAGTGCACGACCCGAAACTCGAATTTTAGTTCGAGCGGTTTTTGGCTTACGTGACCTAAATGAGAGTTCAAGATCTCATTAATAGGAACTCAACGGTAAAAATACAGACGAAAACGGAGTCGGTATGAAGGAGTTACGAATTCTTCGCGGTCATTTAACAGTCTAAACGCCTCGTACTGTTAAATTTAAGATCGGTCGAGAATTAGCCGATGGAGTCAAAATGAAAGTTGTAGATATTATTTTTACCTACGCGTGGATATAAAGAACGTCAAAAACAGAGGTCGTATGTGAAAGTTACGGATTTTAGAAGTCGGAAGTGTGCTATGCGAAAATGGGTGATGTGGCACAATCTTGGCCATTGCTTTCTCCCCAAGTCTTGCCACTAGATGGTGACATGTGGCACCAAGTTCAGCCATTTTCACCCTATAAATACCACCTCTCCCACCCTCATTTTCTTCACACCTTTCCCATTCTTTCTTCTCTTTACTCTCTCTCTAGAACCTCTCTCTAGCCCCGAAATCCCCCGAAAAGCCTAGGGAACCTCCCTAGCACGAGGCGGAAGCCCCGGAGTGCTCGACGGCTCCGAGAAGAAGAGCTTTTCGGCTCGGAAACGCTGCTCCAAGCAAAGTCTGGTTTTCTATAAAACCCGTTGTAAGTGAGCTACGCCTACGCTATTTTTAATATAGTTTTTATTTAATTATATTAACGTTATTAAGAACATATAATAAATACTTGGGCTATTATTATGGGTTATATAAGTATTTTTTTTAACGCTTGTATAATAGTAATAATAGCTAGACTATTAATTAGTCTCGGCGAATAATAGACTAAAATCTATTGGTGATAATACTAGGTTTCGTCGAAAGAAATTATTTTAAAGTAAACGAAGCGCTGTCCGAGTACCGAGTCACCACCTTCTCAGGTGAGTGCATGGTCCCTTTCATCTTACACATAGATATGAAGTATTTATTATATAATTTACGTGTTGTGAGTGCATAGTCTCTTTCATCTTACACATAGATATGAAGTATTTTATATAAACTACGTGCTATGTGTGCATATTATCTGAATACTTGCTGTCTATGCTGGATGAACGTTTTATACATGTTTTAAAGGATTTAAACTGTATACGTATTTTATATATACGAATATGTTGGGTATGATGATGGGTAGATAAATGATGATAGATAGAAGATGATGTGAGTATACATTCGCAGTTATAGACTTAGTGCCTATGGGACAAACACCGGTAGCTATGGACTTAGTACCTGTTAGACGTTGGTAGCTATGGATTTAGTACCTGTTGAACATTGGTAGCTATGGACTTAGTACCTATTTGTGACATCCCCAAAATCACGGCCAGAAAAGACCGGTTTTGTTTATACTTTATTTCAAAATCAGAGTTATCTTTTAATAAAAGGGTTGCGGAATTTGTCCCAAAACAATAATATGATAAAGATTTATCAAAAGCATTTCCATAGAAATGTATTTCATTAAAAGACTCGGGATGTCATGTTCGTACAGATCAAAAGTATAAACAGTACAATATAAGCCTTACTACATTATTTCATATCTACAGGCCTATATCCGTAATCCCTCGTCCAAAACATCACACCTATGCTCATGCGCCACTACCTGTAATGCATAAAACTGAGTGGGTCAGGCTTGGGAGCCTGGTGAGCACATAGGGTTTTCAACCCACAATAAATAAGTTTATTAATTTCATCAATCAACAATAACCCGATTACCCGTTCCCGTTATCCTCACTTTACGTCCCTAAACACCTATCATAAGGGACCTAGCCTAAGGATCATCATCAGGACGAACACTACTGCTAAGGGGATTCCTCAGCAATAAATGTCCTAATAGGCAACCATGTGGGGGATGGAGTACACCGGTGAACACATCGTTCACAACACCTACAGGTTGCGAGCCTGCTAGTGTTCCACTGGACTGTCTAGAAGAGTCCGTGGTCGTCATCTATACTCCGCTAGATGACTGGATCAACAACAACAACATCGAGGCCTCTCATCATTTTATCACACATCACCTATTACATCTACCCATGTTTTACCCCAACATTTTCGTAGATATAAAATACATATACAGTTTAAATCATTGAAAACATGTATAACAACGTTCATCTAGCATAGATAGCAAGTATTCAGATAATATGCACACATAGCACGTAATTTATATAAAATACTTCATATCTATGTGTAAGTTGAAGGTAACTATGCACTCACCGGAAAAGGTGGTGATTCCGAACTCAGACAGCGCTTCGCTTCTTAAAAAGAATTTTTCTTCGACGAAACCTAGTATTATTACCACTAGAGTTTAGTTTATTATTCGTCGAGACTAATTAATAGTCTAGCTATTATTATTATTATATAAGCGTCAAAAAAAATACTTATATAACCCATAATAATAGCCCAAGTATTTATTATAAGTTCCTAATAACGTTACTATAATTAAATAAAAGTTATATTAAAAATAGCGTAGACGTAGCTCACTTACAGCGGGTTTTATAGAAAACCGGGCTTTGCTTGGAGCAGCGTTCCCGAGCCGAAAAGCTCTTCTTCTCAGAGCCTTCGAGCACTCCGGGGCTTCCGCCTCGTGCTAGGGAGGTTCCCTAGGCTTTTCGGGGGATTTCGGGGCTAGAGAGAGGTTCTAGAGAGAGAGAGAGAGTAAAGAGAAAAAAGAATGGGAAAGGTGTGAAGAAAATGAGGGTGAGAGAGGTGGTATTTATAGGGTGAAATGTGGCTGAACTTGGTGCCACATGTCACCATCTGGTGGCAAGCCTTGGGGAGAAAGCAATGGCCAAGATTGTGCCACATCACCCATTTTCGCACAGCACACTTCCGACTTCTAAAATCCGTAACTTTCACATACGACCTCCGTTTTTGATGTTCTTTATATCCACGCGTAGGTAATAATAAGATCTACAACTTTCATTTTGACACCGTCAGCTAATTCTCGACCGATCTTAAATTTAACAGTACAAGGAGATTATACTGTTAAACGTCTGCGTGAAATTAATAACTTCTACATACGGACTTTGTTTTTGTCTGTCTTTTTACCGTTGATTTCCTATTAATGAGATCTTCAACTCTCATTTATGTTGCGTAAGCCAAAAACCGCTCGAACTAAAATTCGAGTTTCAGGCCGTGCACTGCTAAGCCGAATCTTAGAAAAATCATAACTTCTTCATACGAAGTCAGATTTGGGCGTTCTTTTTATCGATGTTCTTAGTTTAACATATTCTACGACTTTTGTTTAGATTGCTAAGGCTAAAAAGTCTTCTATCGTAAATTCACTATTTACGTCTCCCGGTGTCGTGCCGGTTTTGTCGTAAAACTTCGGCGGGCCATAACTTCTTCTTTATAGCTCGGATTTCGGCATTCTTTATATGCACGGAAACCTTGGAACATATTCTACAACTTTATGTAGAGATATCGGGATTATCTCACACTTTAATTTTGACGCTCATTTTTATTCTTTATTAATTATACATTTATAATTAAATAATAAACACATAAACACACATAATTCACATAATACTCAAATATTTCATATTTATTACTTCAAAAAGAGTTACAATAGTTGACCTAGACTATTATATTGACAAAAATGCTTAGCCCTGAAAACCCGGGCGTTACAATTCTCACCCCCTTAGGATGATTCCGTCCCGGAATCATGCATCAGCAAACATATGTGGATAGCGACTCATCATGTCATCCTCTGTTTCCCAAGTGAGATTCGGCCCATTCGAATGTTTCCATTGGACTAGCACCAAGTCAACCATCTTGCGTCGTAACTTCTTAGTCTTACGGTCAATAATTGCCTCAGGCTCTTCGATCAGCCTTTTATTCTCATCCATCCTTAATTCCGAGATTGGAATTATGTCGGGAACATCTCCCATGAATTTCCTCAAATAACACACATGGAAGGTGTTATGAATACCATTGAGTTCTTCGGGCAATTCCAACTTGTAAGCTTGGTTCCCAATCCTCTGAAGAACTTTGAATGGTCCAATAAACCTTGGACTCAACTTTCCTCGTTTCCCAAATCGTATAAGTCCCTTCCACGGTGAGACTTTAAGTAAAACGGAATCCCCAACTTCGAAGGTTATCGGTCGTCTTTTCTTGTCGGCATAGCTCTTCTGACGATCCTGAGCTGCTAACATTCTTTCCCTAATCACCTTCAATTTCTCAGCAGTCTCATGGACTATCTCGGGGCCCATAAACTGCTTCTCTCCGGCTTCAAGCCAACAAGACGGCGTACGACACTTCTGCCCATACAAGGCTTGATAAGGAGTCATCTTGATGCTCGAGTGAAAACTATTGTTGTAGGAAAATTCTACCAGAGGTAAGTGCTCGTCCCAATTCCCTTGGAATTCGAGGGTACATGCTCTCAGCATATCTTCCAACGTCTGAATCGTTCTTTCACTCTGACCATCAGTTTGCGGATGGTAAGCAGTACTCAAACACAACTTTGTACCCAACTCCTCTTGTAGACTCCTCCAAAACCTTGACGTGAAACGACTATCACGATCTGACACAATCGTAAGAGGGACACCGTGAAGTCTTACAATTTCCTTCACGTAAGCATTTGCGAGCTTATCCATAGACCACTTCTCGTTGGCTGCTATGAAGTGTGCACTCTTGGTGAAACGATCCACGACTACCCAAATCATGTCGTGACCATTCTTCGTTCTGGGCAGTTTAGTCACAAAATCCATGGTGATGTCTTCCCATTTACCCATGGGTACAGGTAAGGGTTCTAAACTCCCATACGGTTTTTGATGTTGTGCCTTAACCCTCGCACATGTTACGCACTCAGCGACATACTTCGCAACATCGAGCTTCATCGTCGGCCACCAGTAGTAGGGTTTTAGGTCCCTATACATTTTAGTGCTACCGGGATGAATCGAGTACATGGTCTTGTGTGCTTCTTCCATTAGAAGATCTCTTATTCCTCCCGTCTTAGGTACCCAAATTCGATCTTGGAATACCTTCAGTCCTCGACTGTTCGTACCGAACACTAACGTTTTTCCCAAACGTTCTTCCTTTCGGTCATTCTTTTCTAAGGCTTCTTCTTGAGCTTTCCTGATACTTTCCACAATCGTCGAGACGACTTCAATTCTTAACGCTCTTGGCCTTCTTCTTTCAAGATTGACTTTCCGACTGAGAGCATCAGCAACAATATTTGCTTTACCTGGGTGGTAAAGTATCTCACAGTCGTAGTCCTTGAGAAGTTCTAGCCAGCGTTGTTGCCTCATGTTCAACTCCTTCTGATTAAAGAGATACTGGAGACTCTTATGATCAGTGAAGAGCTTGCACTTCGTGCCGTAGAGGTAATGCCTCCATATCTTTAAGGCGAATACTACCGCTGCCAACTCCAGATCATGAGTGGGGTAGTTCTTTTCGTGCTCTTTCAATTGTCGAGATGCGTATGCTATCACCTTTTCTCTTTGGGTCAGAACACAACCTAACCCGACTCCAGATGCATCACTATAAACTACGAAATCTTCGACTCCATCGGGTAGAGAAAGTATCGGCGCTTCACATAACTTCTTCTTTAGCTTCTCGAACGCCTCATCATGTTTCTCACTCCATGTATACGTAGCTCCTTTATGGGTCAAAGCTGTTAATGGAGCAGCTATCAAAGAAAAGCCTTGGATAAATCGTCGGTAATATCCGGCTAATCCTAGAAAGCTTCGAATCTCCGTGGGATTCTTCGGACGTTCCCACCTCATTACAGCTTCGATCTTGGCAGGGTCAACCATTATTCCTTCTTGGTTAACAACATGACCCAAGAATTGGACTTCCCGTATCCAAAAGTCGCATTTGGAGAACTTTGCAAAAAGCTTCTCCTTCTTTAACACCTCCAACAATTCTCGTAGATGCTTGCCATGCTCCTCCTGGCTTTTCGAGTAAATGAGAATGTCGTCGATGAACACTATCACAGATTTATCGAGGAATGGTTTACAAACCCTATTCATCAAATCCATGAATGCTGCGGGAGCATTGGTTAGTCCGAACGACATAACCAAGAACTCGTAGTGTCCATATCTTGTTCTGAATGCAGTCTTCTCAATATCCTGCTCTCTCACCTTCAGCTGATGATATCCTGACCTAAGATCGATCTTTGAGAAGTAGCTCGAACCTTGCAGCTGATCGAATAGATCATCAATCCTCGGTAATGGATACTTGTTCTTCACCGTTGCCTTATTCAACTCTCGGTAGTCTATACACATCCTCATGCTTCCGTCCTTCTTCTTCACGAATAACACCGGAGCTCCCCAGGGTGATGAACTAGGTCGAATGAAACCGCTATCCAACAGCTCCTGAAGTTGCATCATGAGCTCCTTCATCTCCGTCGGTGCTAATCGGTAAGGTGCCTTTGCTATCGGTGTTGTTCCTGGTAATAAGTCTATACGAAATTCTACTTGCCTATCAGGTGGTAATCCAGGAAGATCTTCGGGAAAGACTTCCGGATAATCGCACACAACCGGTATATTCTGCACCTCTTTCTTTTCTTTCTTAGCATCGATTACGAATGCCAAGTACGATGCACATCCCTTGGACAAACATTTCCTAGCTTTCATCAAGGATATGATTCCAGAACTCACTCTGTGTTTGTCCCCGTACACCATAAATGATTCCTTTCCGGGTGGGTTTATCGTAACTATCTTCTTTCGGCATAATATCTCGGCATCGTTGGCGCTAAGCCAATCCATACCCAAAACGATGTCGAAACCGTTTAACTCTATGGGTAATAGTTCCTCCTGGAATTCGTTTCCGTTTAGGTCAATGACGATGTTCCTAATACGATTACTAACAGGTACGAATTTGCCACTGGCAACTTCTACAATTAGGGCGTTATCAAGTTTTTCTACAGGTAATGCTAATTTCGCACTAAATTTATGCGACACAAAGGAGTAGTTGGCTCCAGAATCAAACAGTATATTTGCAGGCAAACCATTTACAAGAAAGGTACCTGAAGCGACGTCTGCTGCCTCCTTTGCAGCCTCGAGCGTCATCTGGAAGGCTCTCGCCTTCGGCTTTGGTGGTATGTTGGGTCTTCCTGCCTCCTTCTTCTTCGGGCAGTCCTTCAAAATGTGCCCTTCTTCATTACACCCATAACAGGCCTTCTGGTTAAGGGTGCATTCGTTGGCATAGTGCCCAGGCTTTCCGCATTTGTAACAAGTGACCCCTCCATCACACTTCCCAGAGTGCTTCTTCTTGCACTTGTCACACCACTTTGCTTCTGATCCTCCTCCTCTCGAACTAGACTTCGAGAATCTACCTTTCTTACCGGACCTCAAGGATCCGTCAAATTTCCGTTTCTCTCCCACTTCCGCTCTCTCCAGACCCTTTTCTCGTATCTGGGTCTCCACATTCTTAGCAGCCCAGATGGCAGCTTTTAGAGTGGTAGTTTGCTTGACCATTGGACCGAAGTCCGCTGGTAATCCGAGGGCAAATTTGTTAACCTTGGAGAGTTCAGTTGGGACGAGGTGAGGAACAAGCTTCATTTTCTCAGTAAAGCTTGCAGCGTATTCAGTAACGCTCATTCTTCCCTTCTTCAGATTCTGGAATTCGTTGCTGATCTCCAGAAGATCCTGCTCAGAACAGTATTGCATCTTCAACTGTACCAGAAAATCCTCCCACGACATTTTGCTTGCTTCACCTTTGGGCATTGAATCAGCTAATAGCTTCCACCAGCTTAGTACTCCATATTTCAATAGAGGAACTGCAAGAGCAGTCTTCTGCCTATTGCTACACTCGCAACTCTCAAACATTGTCTCCATCTCAGAGATCCAGTTCATGACTTCCACCGGCGTCGGGCTTCCGGATAGACTCGGTGGCTTGGATGCCATGAAATCCTTGTATTTGCATCCACGTCCATCATTTCCTCCATCCTGGTGGTTTTGCCTAACTATCGGTGGGTTGGCTTGACCAATAGTCCCACTGTAGTTTCCTTCTTCAGTCTGCCCTTCGTTCAACTCGGGCTGTTCGAGCTGAATAGTCGCTTCCTCTCGATTTTGCTGGAGCAAACGCCTGGTTTCCTCCATTTGACGATCCAACATTGCCTGGATCATCGCTTGCACTCCGGCCATCGTTATTGGTCCGGCGGCGGCTTCCACAACTGGTATTTGCTCGATCACGGGGGGTTGGTGTCCGTTCCCATTTGCGTTTACGTTTCCGCTACGGGTCCTTACCATCTTGATCTATATACCGAATAAGGTGGATTTAGATCTTTATTTAGGAGAGACGTTTTAAATCGTCCTTATCACTCCGAAACGTTTACATGCTAGTTCTAATATCGTAGTCGTACGTTTAGAATCCTAAACACATAAGGTTCCAGATCCGGTCGGCAACAGACCATAGATCCCGAACAAAATAACAGCATATCATGCATAAAACATTTAGCACATAAAAGCATTTTAGGCACAATTCCTAAAATAAGCTAGTGCTCACACCTCACAATCATCGCTTAGCATTCTAAGTTTAAGTCTAGAAATCCTACAAATTCCTAGTTCGCTTAAACTAATGCTCTGATACCAACTGTGACATCCCCAAAATCACGGCCAGAAAAGACCGGTTTTGTTTATACTTTATTTCAAAATCAGAGTTATCTTTTAATAAAAGGGTTGCGGAATTTGTCCCAAAACAATAATATGATAAAGATTTATCAAAAGCATTTCCATAGAAATGTATTTCATTAAAAGACTCGGGATGTCATGTTCGTACAGATCAAAAGTATAAACAGTACAATATAAGCCTTACTACATTATTTCATATCTACAGGCCTATATCCGTAATCCCTCGTCCAAAACATCACACCTATGCTCATGCGCCACTACCTGTAATGCATAAAACTGAGTGGGTCAGGCTTGGGAGCCTGGTGAGCACATAGGGTTTTCAACCCACAATAAATAAGTTTATTAATTTCATCAATCAACAATAACCCGATTACCCGTTCCCGTTATCCTCACTTTACGTCCCTAAACACCTATCATAAGGGACCTAGCCTAAGGATCATCATCAGGACGAACACTACTGCTAAGGGGATTCCTTAGCAATAAATGTCCTAATAGGCAACCATGTGGGGGATGGAGTACACCGGTGAACACATCGTTCACAACACCTACAGGTTGCGAGCCTGCTAGTGTTCCACTGGACTGTCTAGAAGAGTCCGTGGTCGTCATCTATACTCCGCTAGATGACTGGATCAACAACAACAACATCGAGGCCTCTCATCATTTTATCACACATCACCTATTACATCTACCCATGTTTTACCCCAATATTTTCGTAGATATAAAATACATATACAGTTTAAATCATTGAAAACATGTATAACAACGTTCATCTAGCATAGATAGCAAGTATTCAGATAATATGCACACATAGCACGTAATTTATATAAAATACTTCATATCTATGTGTAAGTTGAAGGTAACTATGCACTCACCGGAAAAGGTGGTGATTCCGAACTCAGACAGCGCTTCGCTTCTTAAAAAGAATTTTTCTTCGACGAAACCTAGTATTATTACCACTAGAGTTTAGTTTATTATTCGTCGAGACTAATTAATAGTCTAGCTATTATTATTATTATATAAGCGTCAAAAAAATACTTATATAACCCATAATAATAGCCCAAGTATTTATTATAAGTTCCTAATAACGTTACTATAATTAAATAAAAGTTATATTAAAAATAGCGTAGGCGTAGCTCACTTACAGCGGGTTTTATAGAAAACCGGGCTTTGCTTGGAGCAGCGTTCCCGAGCCGAAAAGCTCTTCTTCTCAGAGCCTTCGAGCACTCCGGGGCTTCCGCCTCGTGCTAGGGAGGTTCCCTAGGCTTTTCGGGGGATTTCGGGGCTAGAGAGAGGTTCTAGAGAGAGAGAGAGAGTAAAGAGAAGAAAGAATGGGAAAGGTGTGAAGAAAATGAGGGTGGGAGAGGTGGTATTTATAGGGTGAAATGTGGCTGAACTTGGTGCCACATGTCACCATCTGGTGGCAAGCCTTGGGGAGAAAGCAATGGCCAAGATTGTGCCACATCACCCATTTTCGCACAGCACACTTCCGACTTCTAAAATCCGTAACTTTCACATACGACCTCCGTTTTTGATGTTCTTTATATCCACGCGTAGGTAATAATAAGATCTACAACTTTCATTTTGACACCGTCAGCTAATTCTCGACCGATCTTAAATTTAACAGTACAAGGAGATTATACTGTTAAACGTCTGCGTAAAATTAATAACTTCTACATACGGACTCTGTTTTTGTCTGTCTTTTTACCGTTGATTTCCTATTAATGAGATCTTCAACTCTCATTTATGTTGCGTAAACCAAAAACCGCTCGAACTAAAATTCGAGTTTCAGGCCGTGCACTGCTAAGCCGAATCTTAGAAAAATCATAACTTCTTCATACGAAGTCAGATTTGGGCGTTCTTTTTATCGATGTTCTTAGTTTAACATATTCTACGACTTTTGTTTAGATTGCTAAGGCTAAAAAGTCTTCTATCGTAAATTCACTATTTACGTCTCCCGGTGTCGTGCCGGTTTTGTCGTAAAACTTCGGCGGGCCATAACTTCTTCTTTATAGCTCGGATTTCGGCATTCTTTATATGCACGGAAACCTTGGAACATATTCTACAACTTTATGTAGAGATATCGGGATTATCTCACACTTTAATTTTGACGCTCATTTTTATTCTTTATTAATTATACATTTATAATTAAATAATAAACACATAAACACACATAATTCACATAATACTCAAATATTTCATATTTATTACTTCAAAAAGAGTTACAATAGTTGACCTAGACTATTATATTGACAAAAATGCTTAGCCCTGAAAACCCGGGCGTTACACTATTAGATAAAGACTGGTAGCTATGGATTTAGTACCCGATGAATAGACTATAGCAGCTATGGAATTAGTGCTTTATGAACGAACATTGGCAGCTATGGATTTAGTGCCAGTCCTAGAACCCTGGAAGTAAGGGACTTCGGAATAAACGAATGAAGAATAGATGACTCTTAGGATAAATCCTTAAAGAGTAAAAAAAAAAGATAACGGGGATGGGTAATTGGGTTGATTCTTTGATTGAACATAATAATTATATTATTGTGGGTTGAAAACCCTATGTACTCACCAGGTTTCCCAACCTGACCCACTCAGTTTATTTATATCACAGGTGTTGATACGAAGTCACTTTACACTGAGAGATTTAAAGAGATGTAGATCACTAGTGTAAATACATGTAAGTTCTGTTTATGCTTATGTTTCTGTATTAACGATGACATCCCAAACGTTTTAAATGAATAAAAATACGTTTCTTCGAAAATGTTTTAATAACGTATTTATCGTGTTTTTCTGGGAACAAATTCCGCAACCTTTTTATAAAATGAAGTACTCTGATTTTTATAAAGCATAAACAAAATCGGTCTTTTCTGGCCGTGAAAATGGGGATGTCACAGTAACTAAGATTGAGAATTTATAAAAACATTTAGTTACTTTACATTCATCATAATTTTGATGAGGATTTAAAGTCATTGTCCTACCCGTTCGACTAACGACCCTCCACTAGTCAAGGAAGCGGTGGGTGAGAGTGGACACCCATTAATCTGCCATTTTATAGGCAACAACCTTATATCCCCTTATAGACTGGCTTCGTGAATCAGGCCTACTAACGGTAAAAACAACTTTTATTCTTTTATATATATATATATATATATATATATATATATATATATATATATATATATATATATATATATATTATTAACTTATAATATTATAAAGTATAAGTGTTGAATTTTAACTTTTAAAATTCTAGGGGTTAGACCTAAAGTTTTTAAAGGGACTTTACATGTTCCAAAACTTGAGGGCAAGTTTTGTAACTTTCAAAACTTTTCATCTTTCATAACTTATGAGTTAATGGATTAATAAAATGAGACACTTTTCATTTTATGTAACCTATGTGTTTAATAATGGACTTTAAAAGTGTGACTTTTGGTAATCCATAACTTTAGGACAAATTATGGATTCCATTAAAACACATCAAGATCAAGAATTAAACTATTAAGCAAGTTAAAAATAATTCCTATGATCTTCTAAACTCATAAGTTCATGATTGTTCATATCAACAATTTCAAGAATCAGTAACAAACCATACTGATATGGGCATATTTAGTTATAAAATTCATGCATGATCTTAATACTTTATGTTGATTTTATCACATTTAATGAACAAAAGGTGCTTAATTAGTTTAGAATTTCATTTTTCAGCAATAATGACATGCTCGGAAGGAAAAGGAAGAGGAACTAGCGATTGGAAGCTTGGATCTTGGATTTTGAAGAAAGAAGGATGTTGCTGGACAGCTTGACCCCTCGTCAGTGTTTTAGCCATATCTCATGAACCGTAACTCCGATTGACGAGATTCAAATTGTTCTGAAAAGTAGACACAATTTCGGACGACTTTCGTGTTTTGAGAAAATGCTGATTCGAAACGTACTCGGCGAGTAGGGTCGATTACTCGGCGAGTTGTATCGAACTTTCGCGATTTTGGACGCGCTGACTTGCCGTACACCGGTTTTAAGTGGCCGAGTAGCCTCTGTTTTGTGAAAATCTATATAAATGGACTTTCAGATCGATATCATAGCAGATAGATGAACCCTTGGAGGCCAATTGTCGACTAAAGGTGCTGTTGGAGCGTGGGAAGCAAGGGAATCAACCCTACATTCAATTTTTAGAAGAATCAAGTCAAAATCAAGTTTACTCTCACCTAATCTCTTGTTTGAACTATGTTTTTACCAATTGATTTCGTTTTTGTGCTTGTTTCTGCTGTAACCATGAGCTAAAAACCCATAACTTCTGTTTAGGTAAATGAATTTGTGAACATGGATTGATTATTTGATTAGGATTAATTTTAATTGGTGATTATGTTTTATTAAGCTTGTTAAAGAACCTTATGTGTTAACAATAACTATTCTTTTGTTAATAAATTAGTAATTAAGTTGTATGAACATCTCTTAGTTATTAATTTCATATGATTTATTGTGACCACATAGTTGTATGTCTAGGAATAACGAATGTGAAACTAGAATTAACTAGAAGATAGGTAAGTTAATATGTGAGATTGTTTGATGAACATCAGCAAGAGGTTAATTGAAGGGCCAATTTAATTAACCATTACAAGTCTTATTTAACCCGAATCAATAACTAGGAAATTCGTTAATTTAGACAACTAGCCACTGCTTGAGTTAATTTGTTTCCTAAGGATTAATAATAGCAAACGTGAAACTAATCATCTTAGTCGGTAGCCAATGAAGAATTAATCCAATACATTGAATTCATCCATGGGAACAAATGAGCCGAACCTAAACAGAAGTCCTCTTTATTATTGAATTTAGTTGATTTTTATTTGCTTAGCTCTTAGTTTCTTAGTTTAAGTTTTAGTTAATTGTTTAAGTTTCTAGTCTTGCAAAACTAGAGAAAACCCGCTTTCTATTACTTGTTTCATTTAGATAATATTAGCATCTATTATAATTGTTTACCGTTCCCTGTGTTCGATACCCTACTTACCTGAACTAAACTGCTAATCGATAGGTACACTGCCTTTCGTGTGTTTGTCTTTGTGTTTAAGTTAGTAGGATTAAAACTAGTTTGTTTCACACACATCACATACAAAACTTGAAATTTTGATATTAGCCATTGAAAATGGATTAGCATAACCATTACACCATCTAAAACAAGTTTTATAACACCAAAACAGTTTAGGGTAATGTTTCTAGTCCATTTCCAGCAGCAAAAAGTCGAAAAACTACACTCTGACAATCCAAATCGTCGAGTTGGTTGAAGAAATGCATGGACTCGTCGAGTCCCCCCATAGATACGGCGAGTTCACCCAGGCAGAAAGCAATTTTTTCGATTTTCTTAACAATTTGGCATCAAGTATCAAATAAACAAACCTGGCTCTGATACCACTGTTGAGTTTTGAGCATTCTAACAATCCTAAGGTGTACATGCAACCCTAGAAACCTTGGATCTATGTTTTACTAAGATACATGCAGAAATGATTTTCCAAGGTTCTTAACTTAACTAGCATGGCATGGGGAACTTTAAAACATAAATGCTAGTAGAAGAAATACCTTTTAGTTGCTTGAATTCCTTGAGAACCTTATGAGCCTAGCACCTCAAGTGTGATGCCTCAAATATCTCACACAACACCACAACACTTAGAATAACTTTGAGAGAAGTTCACTTACTCACAAAATTCGGCTAGCCCTCATCACTTGCTTGTAGTGGCCGATTTTGGTTAACATGGGGTCTTTATATCGGTGTGTCACAAGTAGGGTTACACCATGTAAACCCTAATTGATATGCCTTTTTATATTCCATGATCCATGGGTTTGTAACCTCCATGGACTATCCATGGTGCAACTTATGGGTTTTAGCCCAATCCATACAAACCATGGATCTTTAGCCCAACTATACAAGAATAGATGATTTACACAATCAACCCCATATATTTAATTAGTCTCTTTTTGATCACTTAATAAATTCTAAATTAAATCTTGATCAAATACTAATTAAATAATATTATTAATATAGTAGAACTTAAAATATATTAATAAACCTTAAGTGTTATTTTTCTCATTTAGTCTATCCAAGTGTTGCAATGCCATGCAACCCAAATGGACCATGCTAACCGGGTTTAGTACATTCCATGAATAGTTATGTAACAGCCCAATTTTTATGTCCAAAAATTTCATTTTAATTAATTAATTTAATTAAACATTCGTAGAAAATATTATCGAATCATAACATCTCATATAACTATGGATAATGTATGAAAACCCAAATCGTAAAATAGTGATAATGTGAGAGTATAATCCCAAGGAATTTCATAGTACAAAATCTGAGGTGTGTGTATGATGTGCAGCTACCATGCCGGCTCCTTCCTCTTCACTGAAGAGGTACCTGAAACAAAACTGAAAACTATAAGTACGAAGCTTAGTGAGTTTTCCCCATAGTGCCACATACCATACAATATACTATTAGGCAATTCTGGGGCGCCTGACTTACCCAGGTCAAACCATTCTGGGGTGTTTGCCATACCCAGGTCAATCCATTCTGGGGTGCTTAACGTACCCTTCGGTCTATTTCACCCGACTACCGAGGACTATTTCATCCTTATTACTACCACATAAACACATATCATGCTAGCATATAAACATATCAGGTAATAGTAATCCTAGGTGAATATCACAAAGACAATCACCTAACATACGACTCCTAGTGGTAGGCCGACATTGTGGACTTTGACCCACCGTTGCTGGAAGGTAACTCACCCCGTAAGGCTGACTGCTGGAAAACTGCTCGGTAACTGTCTGACTGCTGCTCCGGTAATCCTCCGGTTATAATCCCTACAAAACACTCAGTCAGAATCTGATATCTACTCGTAGGGTAAAATAACTATTTTACCCCTAACCAAGTCCAAGTCAAAGTCAACTTCCAGTTGACCCGACTCGCCGAGTTGGGCCGCCAACTCGTCGAGTCCCTAACCCTTTACCTGTCCTTATCCACGACTCTACTCGTCGATTTTAGCAACGACTTGACAAGTTCCCTTTCTATATGAATATCGAATGAACCTTCATCATACTCGCCAAGTTGTATGAACAACTCGTCGAGTTTACCTTAATCTGATAAACAAGTCCTGTCCTTGACTCGCCGAGTTGTATGAACAACTCGTTGATTTCATCTTTAACCATAAGGAGATTGCCTTGGACTTGTCGAGTCTGTTCTAGCACTCATCGAGTCCCATGAACTCCAGGTCTAAGGCTAAGTCCAATATGTTGGGTCACAACCTTGGACCCTCTAAAAACCCTGTTAGCGCTCAACTGGGTTCCTTCAAACCCTAACAGAAAAGGGGAGTCTCGCCTCGGACTCGGCAAGTCCTAAGGATGACTCGTCGAGTTGAGTATGTCCAAGTCTAATTTCTTGATTTCCAGCATACAACTCTTGACTAAAAGATAGATCTAAGCTCCTTCAATCGTTCTAGCACGTAAAGATACAAACTTTACGTGCATGCATGTGACTTTGAGCTTAAAAGGACATAAAATAAGCCCTCATGATGCATGGGACCTTACATGGGTGCAAAAGCAGCCCCTAACTGCCTTGTGACTCCCTCAATGACCTAATTCTGAAGCCTCAACCCCCAACCATGCTTGCAATCATGGTTGGTCACAAAAAATGGATTATAAAAGCCCTAAATCTCCCCCAAAAGGGATCTATCAAATAAAAGAGCAATATAAAAAATTTATACCTCCAATGAACTGTGGATGATGCACAAACTTGGGTTCCCCTGGTCTCCACTTGTTTCCTCAAGTCTTTCACCTTCCTCCTTATGGTCACAACTAGCAAGATCCACCAAAAATGCCTTAGTTCTTCTAAAAAATGGTTAGGGTTTGCTATGGGGAGTTTTGGAAGCGTTGGGGACGAAATGGAGGCTGAATAAGTGGTTTAAATAGGGTGTAAACCCTCAAACTAGGGTTTTGTTGGGACAGCGCCTACTCGCCGAGTCCGGACGCCAACTCATCGAGTAGGTCATTAAAATTTTGCATCCAAGACGCCCCGACTCGACGATTTGGACCTCAACTCGTTGAGTCCAAGGCCAAAATGCAAGGTACTTGAATGAAATACATACCAGAAACCAGGTGCTACAAGTTATGAACTTAGATACCTAATCCAACATAGAGCTCAGCTAAAAAGATTTGATTATTGGAAGGCTGGACATTAGAATCAGTGATCTTGAAAAGGAGAACTCTATTAAAGATGCAAAGATTTCAGAACATCAATCAATTCATGGTGGTCTAACTGCCTTGTTCTTTGAGTTGAAACAACGCTTACATCAAAAGTTTGGTAATGATTTTCAACCTTTAAGCGCTGAAGGAGAAAACATTTCTACTTCTAGTTCTGGTCTAGCCATTCCAACTTCTCAACCTACAAGTGAAAGAGTTGTAAGACCTGCTCCGGATGGAAATCTTGATGGATTTTTATCTTCTGGTCCTGCTTCTGCTCAAGAAAGAAGAGAGAAGCAAATTAGGGTTGAGCAGCTAAGAGGGAGGATTCTAGTGATGAAACATTCAGAACAAAATGCTCCAGGTGATCACCCTGTAATGTTTTTCAGGGAGACTGTGAAGAAATCTACAGATAAATATGGGGACTGCTCTGGCATTTTAATGTGCGGATATGATGCCGATAAGAAAATGTGGATCGTAAAACGAAAGAGCGGACGAATTGAGTATTACGAGAAGAAAGTCGACTTTCTATCCTGGATAAAAAGTTGATCTTTTTGAACTTATTCACGCACATTTCCACAATCCAACCAATGATCCCATGGCCTGGTCTTTTAAGAGTTTTCTTAGGGATAAAGCTAAAAATAACTTTGAAGGCATGAGGATTGCTTCATTGTTTACGAAAAAGGCCAAGGATGTCATTGATCCTCGTACTAATAAAACCATGGTGAACGTTATGTGGCCGCCTACAAAGCAAGCTAAAAGGATTCCGCTTCCCAAACATTTACCAGAAGGCACTTTGGACTCAATGCAATTCTGGGTTTATGATGAGGCTATTGCATCAGTAGTGATCAAGTTGAAAAAGATCCAATAATGCATTATTGATCCCAGAGACTTGTTGAGTTTTTGTGAACGTGATATCCGAACTTTATCAAACTTTCAAATAATTGTTGAGAATGAATTGTTTGAAGCTACCGCAAAAGCCTTCACCGGAATGGTAGCTACTATAATTGTAAAGAACCTATAGGATGACACATTTAATCAGGCGGACGTGCATCTCGTGGAGAAGCCTTGAAGTGAACTAAAAGCAATAAACCAAGGGGAGATTGTTGGGTTATATTTTGTGATTTATGCTTTGTTTTGTATGTTTTATATGGTTCGCGGTTGTGGGCTTAGTGCTTTTGTTGGGATTGTTATGTTTGGGATTTAGGTTAATTGGTGTAGTATAAATATGGTTGATGTATAGCTATTCTAAGTTAGTGCCTTTTTGGTGAGTTGGAGTCTATTCGTTGAAGAGTAATTGAATGTACCAGACAATTGATCAATAGAATTGTGTGCATTCATTGTAACGTGTTCATTGATTCATCTAATTGTTTGCTTGTTTCGCATAGTTGTTTGATTAAGATTCCGCATTAACTCAAACAATTACATTGATACCTTGAGAAGATCCGAGTTTTGGGACTTACAAGTGGTCTGTCAAGGATGTTTCTTCCAGCCACATAGGATGTTTATATATCGTCAATGCAACGTCCCATTACCTGTTTGAGTCTCACCACAAGGATCTTTGCAATTATCTTATATATCCATCCAATCAAGTTGATTGGTCGATAATCGTTTAGTTGTTGGGGGTCTTTGATCTTAGGGATAAAAGATGAATGATGAGTTGCAAGATGGATCTATTATGTCATGCTGTTCAAAGTATTTCACCACTTGATATAGCACATAATAAAAAGTCCTAATATTTTTTTGTAAATTTGTTGGCAACTATTTAATTACATTAACAACCGAACAAAATTAAAATTCCATATTTAAACCTCCATAAAGAAAAAAAAAGTTAGAGTGGTTGTGATGGAAAATTTGTAAAAATTGAGTATTATTTAATAAACTAGGGTTTGGACCGTCCGCACGATGCTGTGGAAGCCTAGTATATCGAAAAACGCAGCTAGACATGGATAAGATTTGTGGGAGAAATTTTGAAACAACATTCAACATAGTTACTTTCAACCATAGCCCAAAATTACAAACTACAATGTTATTTCCTACCACAGTGATGCTAATTTATGCAGTTTTATGATGATGATCTTGAGCCAACATATTTTGATCATATAAAATCAAGCAACAGAACAGTTGTGATTATATTCAATGTTTGTTAATCTTTTATTATCTTTAAGAAATAAGAGCATAAATAGGGTGCTGAAAAAATCAAAGGTTCGAAGGTAACCATTTGCAAAGTAGACCATAAAAGTATAAAAATAAGGTTTATATCTTAATAATTATGTATGAAAGATGCGGACAAAAATAAAATTTGAATGTATATCATATTTGGTACAATACTACAAATAGCAATTAATAAAAGAAAATAATTAATGAAAATTAATATTAATGAAAATGAAAACTATAAAAGCAAATTGTATAAGGAACATAAAATGTTACTTTAAAATATAATAAGGGACTGAAATCGCAACTTATAAAATACCAATAATATAATTTTATAATAATTAGGTATGAAAATAATTAATTCAAAATAAAATCGAGAGAAAAAAATCTAAATATAAAAGTTTACTATAAGCAGATTCAAAATATTTATTTTCAAATACCAGATTATTTGCATTTTATATGAAATACTTTAAAAATAATAATGTAATCTGAATTTGATAGTTTTGATTCTGGTAAAAATTAAAATCAAGAGTAAATTAAACGAATGATCCCTATGGTTTAGGGTAATTTGCACGTTTGGTCTCTAACTTGTTTTTTTAACTCGAAAGGTCCATACTGTTTGTTTTTGTTACACGTTTGGTCCCTGTCTTACCTAAAAAAACTATTTTGCCCTTGATTTTTTAAAATATTTAAATAAACACACCCCAACCCCAACCCCCCTCACTTTACTCTACCTATCCTATAATTTTTTCCTATTTAAATAATAGTTTTTTTTAGATAAGACATGGTTCAATCGTGTAACAAAAACAAACAGTATGGAGCAAGCGCGTAACAAAAACAAACATTAGGGACTTTCCGAGTTAAAAAAATAAGTTAGGGACCAAACGCGCAAATTACCCCAAACCATAGGGACCATTCATGTAATTTACTCAAGCCTCGAAGTTGGAATTATATATATATATATATATATATATATATATATATATATATATATATATATATATATATATATATATATATATATATATATATATATTCAGGTTAATTTGAGACCATTTTAATTTTGTGAGACCGTGAGACCAAAATCTAAAAATAATTTTAAAATGCAAAATAAATGGAAAAATCCAAAAAAAAATTAAATATTATTTTCGGAACTTGAATTAACTAAAAAAAATAAAAAAAATCCTGTTTTTTTTTAAAAAATACGTGAAATATTCTAATAGAATGTTACACTGATGTATTCTAAAAAATAACTTTAAAATGCAAAATAAATAGAAAAATCTAAAAATTCTTTTTTTAAATATTATTTTCAAAACTTAAATTAACTAAAAAAAATAAAAAAAAATCTTGTTTCTTTTTTTTTTTTTTAAAATACGTGAAATATTCTAATAGAATATTACACTGTACTTATTCGAAAAAATAATTTTAAAATGCAAAATAAATGGAAAAATCCAAATTTTTTTTAATATTATTTTCGGAACTTGAATTAACTAAAAAAAATAAAAAAAAATACATCTCACGGTCTCACAAAATTAGGCCGTCTCATATGAATATATATATATATATATATATATATATATATATATATATATATATATATATATATATATATATATATATATATATATATATATATATATATATATATATATAATTTGTGTTAACTTTTTTACCCACATAACCGGTTTACATCTTATTAATAATAATAATAATAATAATAATAATAATAATAATAATAAAAATAATAATAAAAATAAAACTTTTAGCAGGTAAACAAAACTGAAAATTTGAGTGCTTAAATCTCAAAAAAAGTATGGTGGGGTTAAATAAAACAACTATTATTACTATATAGTAGCATTGATCCTACTAAAACAATAACATTTTGTCTGGATTGGAATATAATATTATCTTCGTTTTACAAATATTTTACATGCCCTGACAATTCAAATAGTTATTAAATTATCCATCAAACCCGTTACAACTAAGTACACAACGAAGAAGCGCAGTAGATTTCATTAGTTTTCAATTTTGTTTTTTGTTTTTTTTTAATGTTTTTGTTTTTGTTTTTTGTTTTGTTTATTTGTTTTTTCCTCTAACAAACACATTCTAAATCTTACTCCAAAACTACATATTTTATCTATTAGGAGACTTGAATCCTCAAGGGAGAAAATCTTTTGAACACCTTCCAAAGACCATTTGGTTTAAATTTTGTTGAATGACTTGTTTGTTATTCATGTCATGCATTAACATAAATTCATAAGGGTCCTGCTTCGCACACACCAACCTATATATTAGGTTTGCTTTTTAGGTGAATAATGGTCATTATCATCATATAATTATTATTAACTTTACTTTTTCAATCATCATCACAATATAATTATTATTTAACTAACTTTTATTAATAATTCATTATTACATAATCTATAAATCATTATTATTTAATAATTATATTTTTTACTAACATAATTAATATTAATAATTTTATATTTATTTTTGTATTAAGATACGACAATAATATAGTTTTTATAATATAATAACATACATAATATTATAAAAAAATAAATTATAAATAAATTGTTGTCAACCTAATATCATTGGTATTATAAATAATATTATAAGAAATAAAATCCGAACAAATATTCATCATTTTTTTTTAATTTTAAATATTACATAACAAAAATCCGAGACAAAAATAAACTAATCATCTATAGTCATAAAAGATTTTTCCGAGGTCTGAGTCGTTTATAAAATTTTAGACGCGATTTATACATAGTTTGTCATTCGGTTGCGGGACGGATCTTTATAGCGGATCCATAATGTTGAAATAGAAGGCATCAGATACTCTCCTTCTAACTGTACCATCACATATATATATATATATATATATATATATATATATATATATATATATATATATATATATATATATATATATATATATATATATATATATATATATATATAGATATATTCCACTTTAAAAATTCAATACATTTTTATTTTTTGTTAGAAGTAAACCACAAACATCTATAAAAAACGAGAAGGTTTAATGTTGCATGGGAAAAAAATTATATTTTTATAGAAAATCAATAAATATATTGTATGACATATCTTTAATAATTAGACTAAAAAAAGTTAAAAGTTATGTAACTTAATAGAAAAAAAAAACAAGAATACGTGACTTTTTTAGAAAATAAGTTCTAAAAAAAATTCAAATGTTGTTTGACATATTTTTAGACTTTTTTATTTTATTTTCATAAACCTAATATCATCAATTATAAAAAACATATATTATTAACTAAAAAAATATATAAACCAGTAATTTTTTTCCATGTCCGTTGATAAAAAAATTACCTCAAAAAAGTAATGCATTTGTACATATGTACAATTGTTTATCAAACAAAAAACAATAAATTTATTTTTGTCAAACAATTTATTAATGTTCGGATGTATGTTTTGTTTGTTTACCTTTATATTTTAGTTACAAACCTTATGTTTAAAAATATAAATGTTAAATGACATTAATTAAAACTTAGTTGATATTACAAAGTATTTTATTTGTATTTCGCTTTAATATAATATAAAGTAAATAATAATCATTGGAAAATACTTTATTATTAAGTTTGTAGTAAGTAAAATTAATTTAACACCTAGGTTTAATAATAAATATCATCAAATTTAAAGTTTTAAAATAAAAGTTTGATGTATCTAAGGGTTAATTTGTAAATAAACAAGGAAAAAAAACAATAGGAAATATTTTTTTTATATATTATAAATTAAATAAAAGTTACTGGAAAATACTTTATTATTAAAATTATAGTAATTAAAACTAATTTAAGGGTAAGGTTTAATTAATCATGAAATTTTAATGTTTAGATTAAAAGTTTGATGTATCTATGTTAGTTTGAAAAAAAAAAAAAAAAAAAAAAAAAAAAAAAAAAAAAAAGATGCGTAGCTTCTTATAAGCCAAAAAGGCACGTGGCTTTTTTCTTAAAACACAGTGTATATGGATATTAGTAGATAGATATTAGATTGGTGTATCTTAAGTTTAGTGTAGAATGGTGTGTAAAATGATGTATTTTCAATACGACTGTCCAAATTACACGACTAGTTATGCTTATTTTCAAAAGAGCTTTTTTGGTCGAGCAATAGATTAAAATCCATCTCAAGTTTATTGAAATATATTAACAGATTGTCCCTTATATGGGTCTTGAACTGCATAACATGTTTTGGATTCATCAAGCATGTAGATTATTATTTATTAGATGTAAGGTTTAATTTTAAAATCTTATGCTCGCGGATTGAAAAATCTAGATAATGTGAGAACCTGGACCATGTAGAAGAGATATTTTATTTATTTATTTATTTTTGGGACCGACAACGAATTTAATAAAAAAGCCAACCAAGCGAGACGGAAGGAGGCAAAACTGGAAGATATTTTACTTTATTCTCATGAAAATGTTATGCCACAACTGTCAAATCTAACAATTATTAAAATCATACTTTTTAGGTTTCTGAAAAAAAGTGCAAATTATAAATAAGAGAGAGAAAAAAAAAAAAAGTACAACATTTTTTTTTTGCTTTTATGCTGTTTAGGAGGCATAATGTGTATGCAAACCGCACAGGTTGGGTGCTACTGTACTATGTGCTTGTTGAATGTGGTAGAATATTATCCGGGAACATTATTTCTCTTTGTGTTTGGTTTATGCAGGGTACGTAGTTTAACTGTATACTAAAAAATTGTAAAAAAATTAAGGTTGTAAAAATCGTTCGATGTTAGCTAGTCGATGGACTGAGGTTAAAGGATTAATCGGTTAGACGGTGATTAATCGGAGACCATTAATTGCTAATTTGTTGAATTTTTAGAAATTAAATGTGACTAATATCATATAAAAGTTCATAAATATCATAATAAAATAAGTTAATATGATTAATACAACATTAATAATACCTTAAATAGTTTCTATTGAGATATAACTTCTTTAAAGTGTTAAAATTTCATCGGGTTCTACTACTTCACTCATTGTATATGCCGGGATTAATCGCTAGGCGCACTTTAATCGGTCGAGTAGCGCCAAGGGATTAACTAGAGATTAATTTGGACTTATTTGAGATTTTTAGATCACTGAAAAAAATATATTAAAATTTATGGTCTTTAATTCTTTATAAAATAAATAAAATATTGATGTAAAATATATTTAAAAAAAATAAAAATGAGGGGAAGTGAAAGCTGATGATAGACCTGACAAATATGTTGTGTCGTATCGGGTTAATTTCGTATCAATACATTAAACAGATTGATAATGTTTAATCATAACCTGACTCGTTTAATTATCACGCCATGTCAACCCGTTTATTTTCTTATCGATTACGCTTTGGGTTTCGTATTAAAATTTAAACATTGTAAATATGTTGTGTCATGTGGTTTAAACATTTTAAAGGTTGAAAAGTAAGAGAAGATGCAAAAAGGAAAAAGTGAAACATTGGAGTTAGGAGGTGAAATTACAAAATTTTTAGTAAGCCAAGAAAGCATAATATAAAGAGTTACAGTTGCGGAGCAAATGAGATAGATGGTGAGGAATAGTAAAATTACGCCGTTTTGAAAGTTTAAATTATACTTTTAATTCTTGAATTTGGCCTACTACAAATCTATAATATATATAGTACATTTATAAATATATGAATATATATATATATATATATATATATATATATATATATATATATATATATATATAGGTCATATTCGAGATGAAAGTCTTCACCCTAACCCTACCCGTTTAATTATGGTATTGTGTCGTGTCAACCCATTTACATAAACGTGTCGAAAACTAAAAATTGAACTCGAAGCTAAATTTTTTTTTTTCCATTTAGAACAAAATATAAAGACAACTCTAAAACTAAAAAATTGAACTCGAAGCCATTGATACTCGTTTTAAATTTCGGTTAGCCTATACAATAACCCTATTAAAACAAATAACTATATATCTAATATGTGTTAATCATATTCTCATTTCACTAACCTTTTTATATTTTTATACAAAAAATATTTATAAAAAGCTTTACAAATATTAAAAAAACAAAAGATAAAAAAACATTAAAAAATATATTCAAACAAAATATCAAAAAAAAAAAAAAAAAAAAAAAAAAAAAAAAAAAAAAAAACTAGAAAATTTATTCAAATAAAACGTCAAAAAAATATAAACAAACAAAATATAAAAAACATTAAAAATATATTTGAATAAAATCTTAAAAGAAATATATAAATCATAAAAAATACAAATAAATAAAATAAAATATAAGCAGTAAAATATAAGAAAAAAACAATTATATATATATATATATATATATATATATATATATATATATATATATATATATATATATATATATATATATAAGAAAAATATATACATAAAAGTAAGGGTAAAACGGTCTTTTAAGTGGATTAAAGATGTATTGTGCAATTTCTAAACCATAATGATGCATCTTGTCAAATTTTCAAAGGTAGGATTGAATATGCAAATTTGAGCAAATCACAGGGAACACAACTGTAATTTAATATATATATATATATATATATATATATATATATATATATATATATATATATATATATATATATATATATATATATATATATATATATATATATATATATATATAGGTTTAGGTTCATTTGAGACTATTCTAATTTTGTGAGATCGTGAGACCAAATCTAAAAATAATTTTAAAATGCAAAATAAATGGAAAAATCCAAAAATTCTTTTTTTAAATATTATTTTCGGAACTTGAATTAACTAAAAAAATATTTAAAAATATAAAAAAAATAAAAAAAAAATAAAAAAAATTCCGTTTTTTTTTTCGAAAAATACATGAAATATTCTAAATAGAATATTACACTGTACATATTCTAAAAATAATTTTAAAATGCAAAATAAATGGAAAAATCAAAAAATTCTTTTTTTAAATATTATTTTCGGAACATGAATTAACTACAAAAAATAAAAAATAAAAATAAAAAAAAATAAAAAAATACGTCTCACGGTCTCACAAAATATAGGTGGTCTCAAATGAACCTAACCCAATATATATATATATATATATATATATATATATATATATATATATATATATATATATATATATATATATATATATATATATATATATATATATATATATATATATATTCCAATATTCTAATTAATAACTAGTAAAAACCACCCACACTACGTCTCGGGTTTGACTGTTTGAGACAATTTAGTGTATCGGAAAAGTATAACATGTAAGTTTTATGATTGATGATTTGTTTTTTTGTTAATTATTGGTTTTATTCTAAGTTTTTTCTTATACAAACATGAAGTAAAAAAAAAAAAAAGATTCAGATAGCTCGGTCAGGAAGTTGGAAGTTATCAATTGTTGGACAAAAAAAAGTATTTATAATTGGCATTAGGGACTAAAATTGTCAAAATGAACAAAAAAGATGTGATAAAAATTGAAACATAAAAACTTTTTCAGTCCTAAGACCATTGAAATATATATATATATATATATATATATATATATATATATATATATATATATATATATATATCACCATTATATCTTTAAAAAGTTCATATATTATTTTTATAGTTTTTAAAAATACTAATTAAATAATAGAAACATGCAAACACCATTGATGTTGACGAGTAAAACCTATTTTTTTCCAATGACAATGACAAAATAAAACTCATATTTTTCTGCTAGTATCATAATATAAGGATAAGTTGATATTTTTACTTAATAAATTAATTCACATATGCCTTATTATACATCTGTAGCTATCGTACAAATTAATAGAGCATATATTTCGGATGGATAAATCAATTTACCAAATAAAAAAATCATTTCCCTGTTATTAAAGTTTAAAGGGTTTTCTTTTCTATTTATTCCAAACGCAATAAATGTCAATTAGTAAAAATTGTTTATGAGTATTAAAATATCATTAGCTTAAACGCGATGTATAAAACAAAATATAAATTTGTCTATTTTGTCTATTGGTTAACCATATCAAGTTTTATTGGGGAGTTTGGTTGTGTTTATTTAAAATGATTAGTGTTTTATAAAGTAGTTTTGATAAACTAGCGGTTATTGGTTATTGGTTAACCATATCAATTTTTATAGGTGGCATTTGGGTGTGTTTATTTAAAATGATAAATGTTTTATAATTTATTAGTTTATAGTCATATCAAAATTAGGGGTGAGCAAAAACCGAACCGACTAAAGAAAAACCGACAAAACCGCAATAAACCGCAACCGAAAAACCGAAACCGATTCAAAAACCAATGGTGCGGATTTAATTTTTGCAAAAAACGAAGATCAACGGTGCGGTGCGGTTTCTATCCTAAAAACCGGTCCATCAAAACCGAACCGCACCGCAAGCGTGTATAGTAATAAATCAATCAATGTATATTATATACATTCTATTTAAAATAGTTATAAACGATAATATGTTTATTATATGTTTATTTTGTGTTTGTATAGAACTATATGGGGTGCAAAAGAAATGTTTTATTGTTAGTCAAACGTACTAATCGATTACATGTAATAAGTTTGTAACAAATTAAGTCAAAATCAACCAACCTTCAATCAGTAATTAGTTTGTGAGAGTGGTCACAAGTTGTATTTTAAGCGACTTACAATTTTTGATTATGTAATTTTGTTTTGAGCTGAAAATGAATGTATTAAAAAAAAAACAGCACAATACAAGCTTATATGCACATGGTTTTCAGTTTCTTACAGTTTTAAAAAACCGCACAAAAAAACATAAAAAAAAACTGCACCAAATTCTTAACACGGTTTAAAAACCGAAACCGCACCGATACAAACCGAAACCGCATTTAAAAACCGAAAAACCGAACCATTGCAAAACCGCACCCAACAGTTTTAAGAATGCAAAAACCGCACCATGCGGTTTGCGGTTCGGTTTGGTCTGAAAACCGCACCAAACCGCACCATGCTCACCCCTAATCAAAATGGAGTTTTTAAAAAAAATATTTGGATGAGCTTATACGGTATCAAAACACTATAAGTTAATAAACAGTTTTTATTGTATGTCAAAACGATAAAAAAAGAAAGAAAAGAAACTTCCTGTAGATATGGGACAACTATATTTAAAAAAAAATATTTGGATGAGCTTATTAGAAGTTTTGGTAAACTAGTTTACTAACTTATCAAAAATGGTTTATCTTCGGTACCAAACAATTCTAAGTTGTTTTAAAAAAAACTGTCTATCAAAACACTCGTTTGAACTTATATTAGTATGAAACCGATAATAAATTAAAAAAACCTCATTTTAAAGCTTATTCAAACACCATCTTAGTCGTAATATAGGCCTCTCTAAATTGGTTGTCAGCATGGTCGATAGGACACTTTAGATGCCTTGTACGAAATTTAAAAACGAGTCTTTAAAATTCCAGGTTTAACAACCAAAAGGGGTTATTGGTTATTTGTTAACCATATCAATTTTTATTGGGGGCGTTTGGGTGTGCTTATTTTAAATGATAAGTGTTTTATAATTTATTAGTTTATCGCGATATCAAAACAAAGTTTTAAAAAAATATATATATTTGGATGAGTTTATATTGTATCAAAACATTATAAGTTAATAAACGATTTTTAGTGAATGTCAAAAAAAAAAAAAAAAAAAAAAGGACTTCCTATAGATGTGGGACAAGTTATAAAAAGTTTTGATAAACTCAGATTACTAACGTATCAAAAATGGTTTATCTTCAGTTCCACACCATTATAAGTTGTTTTTAAAAAAACTATCTATCAAAATCCCATTTCAACTTATATTAGTGTGAAACCGGTAATAAGTTAGAAAAACTCATTTTTTAACCTTATCCAAACACCATCTTAGTCCTATTATATTAGTCGGTAGGACAGTTTTGAGTCCTAAAAACATGTGTTTAAAATTTCGGGATAACAACGTATCGAGGTTAAGAAGTCGACCCTGTTTTGAAAACCGGACTGGATTGGCTGGTTCAACCAGTTTACCAGGGAACCGGTCCCGATCTAATTTTTAGAGGCCAAAAAACTATTTGTCAACTGGTCCCGATCTAATCAGATCTGGTTGAACAGGTAACAATTGGGAATTTTAATATATTTTTTTCTATTTTTTGTAATTTTTTTTATATAACTAAATTTAAAAATAATGTAACTATGATATCATCTGATTTTTCGATTTTTGAGACTGGTCCAAATGGTTGGACCAGTTGAACCATCGAACAGGTATGACAGTTGCTTTGGTCTTCGTCTAGTTTTCAAAAATTTGGGAGTCAGCTAATTCAACGTCAGTCATTCGTAGTATCCTGTAGACAGAATGTGTTTATTCATCCTTAGGTGAAGTTTTTTTTTCTGGTTCAACCCGACCGACAGTGACAAATTAGGAACAAATTTGTGATAGATTATCGACAAATTAGTTACAGAGTAACGATAAACTGGTGATGGAACCACAATTAAGTAAAATTTGAGTCTACTGACGACACAAGTCCTATGTGGTCGCACACCCCACATATATTTAGGGCTTACCGTAGATGTCAAACTATCAAAGCCCAATATGAAGCTAGTCATTGGCTTGGGATTATGGTCGTAAACAAGATCATCACTCAAAAGAAATCATCAATGAGATAGCTCCTTAAACTTAGTTTAAAATACAAATTTTGTTGTTTGTGCAAGATATGGAGTTATATGCACTGGTTTTTTGAGAAAAATATGTTAAGGAAGATCCACCACGTGAATCATAAATCGGTTAAAGTGCAAAGCAGCAGAGATGGGCTAATTAATTAAAGTGCAAAGTAGTATATGGGAAAATGCCAAACTTTGCAAAATAAATTATTATTTTCTTATATATTAAAAGTAGTCGTTTTGTGAGAACGACTCTCTAAAATGGGCAGGACCAATATCTCGAATAAGCTTATAAGTTCCTTAGCCTTCAATTATCCAATTTCAAATGGGCTGGACCACCCCAACGGCCCAACCCCAAGCATTTTGTTAACATATACTAGATTTGTTTATCGCCTCTATCATGGCTTCACGTTACTTTCGATCATTGTTTGTTCGCCTATACCAACTAAACATATGGCCAATTGCAAATCTTTTAAATTTCAATTTCTTCATTTTGTCGAATTTCAGTTATCTAAAACAACATTACTTGAACCTTATAACACCTAAAAGTTTAGACTGTTTCATTGAAAGTAATGTGCTAAGTTGGTTGATACTTTACATTATTAAATATTATATATTTACTTACTTTTTGCATAAATAACAACCAGCATAGTTCATATATTTCTATTATAATTTTTTGTACAATTTAAGTTTTTCTTTTAATTGCCATATTTTTTTGTTGTTTCTTCTTTACCATCGATTTCGATGGTTTCATGCACTGATAAAAATTTAAAATTTAAATATTGCTGATAGTTAGCTGTCTAATGACTTTGATTAAAGTTTTACATGTTTTGTACTTTGTTTTCCAGAGAATTGACATGCATGATTATATATATATATATATATATATATATATATATATATATATATATATATATATATATATATATATATATATATATATATATATATATATTGGTATAAGTGTAGTGCATTGATCTTTATGGTCATGGAACTTTTGGTCGTGTATTGTGGTTGTTTTGATCGAGTTCTTGTAAATTTATAATTATTAGATTAGTTTCCATTTTATTTTATTACTTTTCTGTAAAATTGAAGAAAAGAAAATACTAGATATGGAATTTTAATTTATCCGTAAAAAAAAGAAAAATAATTTTTTTTTTGAAAGCTTTAAGATCCAAAATGGAACCTTACTTGGAGAACAAAAACCGACGCACTCGGCAACCTCCATGATGGCCCACTTTTTGGCCCATACTTGGCTAATTGTGGCGGCCCATTTCACCATGATGGCCTATTCGTTACCATTGAGGCATCCACTTAAGGCTTGAAGAAAGCACATGCTTCGGTCTTCAGTTCTTCACCTCTAGTTTTTGACCATAGGTGTTTCTGCTGATTTATAGAAACCGAACATAGGTTTGAGGTTGGCAATGCACATGGATTTTATTATTACAAGGTAAATTACACCAATCGTCCCTCATACAAGTGCCCGAAAGAAAGCACGTTCAATCTTTATTTTCAAATATTAATTCGAATTGTCCCTCGTTTGGTTAAAAGTTGCACGCTTTGTCCTTAACAAATGATTTTGTTGCAATTTTAGTTCCTATCGGATTTGAAATGACTATAATTTCCGTTGTGTATTTATTTTCCAACAAATTTAGTGTTATTAATATTATTAGTAATTTAAAAAAGAAAAAAAAGCTCCCTACCCCACCTTCCTATCGACCTCATCATCCCCTTTAATGATATATCTCTTACTTTAATCTCTAACGTCTTCTAACAAACCCAAAACTACCCTCCTTAAACCATCAGCGACAACTACTTCCTCCGATGATATCAGGTGACTATTCCCATCACCGTCCCTAACCTCCGATTAACCATCTCTCTATATACGTCGACGTTTGAAACCATTTCCAACGTCGTCATCACCACTTGAAAATGTCGATCGTTACGTGTAATCTATCATCACCACCCCTTCGCCCGAAACACTAGCACCTGAAAACCATCGTTGTCTTCATACCATTGTATTGGAGAGAGCCAGAGGACCGCCATCTTTGCATTAATTCTCATATCTACACCATCATCTTACAAATCGTACCTCCTAGGGTTTCGAGACGGAAAAGAATGAGAGGGAGGGGAACAACGACATCTAGATGAAGAAGAACGACGCTTGAATAGACCGAATCAACTCTCCTCATTGAAACAATTTTTGGGATTTTTTTTCAAACAAGTTTGGGGGAGAAACCAACCGGAGTTGCAAGTTTGATGGTAGTGGTAGGATAAGGGGTTGAAGAGTTTGTGTCCGACCAAAATCTTCCTCATATCCTCTCATCTCCCTTCTTCGTTTAACTGATTTGTAGATCAAGTGTATGGATTTGGGCTTGATTTTAGGGATTAATTCTAGTTATATTTATTTTGGAGATGAATGGTGGTGTATTCTGGAGTTGGTTTGTTGCTGGAGGTGACAGGTGGCCGAAGGAGGTCGTTAATGATCGGAGGGGTTGGAACTGATTTAAAGATAAATTTTATTTTCTAAAAGTTATAATAAAAAAAAATAGTAGATAAATTATAAAAAAATGAAAAATAAATGAAAAACAAAAAGAAAATGACAAGATAGTCATTTTATGTATGCGAGGAACGAAACAGGCAGACTTTAACGATACAAGTGAGGATCCGAGTTAATTTTTAAAAATAATAACTAAATATGCTTTCTGATACATGAATGAGGGACGGATAGTATAATTTACCCATTATTTTATGTATGTGTTTTGGATTGTATGTATATTATATGGAAATCGACAGAAAAGTCCCAATATTTTGGGAAAAATTGAAGTCTTAAATTTTATTTTTTGAATAGAAAAGTCCTGATTTTTTTAATTTTTTAATAGAAAGCCCAAATAACCGGTTAATTTATTCACTTTAGTTAATTTTGACCAATTTAGTAGGTCATAGGACAAAATCGTTATTTTTTCCAAAATAATAGGATTTTTCTACTGATTTCCTCAAAACTTATATATAATGTATAAACATATTTCTTACGCGTGTATATATATATATATATATATATATATATATATATATATATATATATATATATATATATATATATATTACGTACTTTTGTTTGTTTTTTTAAAGTTTTTACATGTATATGTTTAAGTATTTTTATGTATTTTAAATGTATAAATATTTTTTTTACGTGTCTATATATATATATATATATATATATATATATATATATATATATATATATATATATATATATATGTATTGTGTATTTTTTAAAATATTTTTATGTGTTATTTTTTATGTAATATATATATATATATATATATATATATATATATATATATATATATATATATATATATATATATATATATATGTGTGTGTGTGTGTGTGTGTGTGTGTGTGAATGTGTGTTTGTGTTGTTTATGTATGTTAAATTTATAAATGTATTTATATGCATGTTAAAGTATTTTATATATTTTTTTTATTTATTTTTATGTATTATGTATTTTTTAAAATTTTTTTTAATTAGATGTTTATGTATTTTTACGTATTCTAAATGTATAAACGTATTTTTTCTATATATTTTTTAAGTATTTTAAAAACTTTTATGTGTTTTGATGTATTTTTTATGTAATATGTATGTATATGTATTTTTATGTATTTAAAAAAATATATAGATGTTTATATCTTTTAAATGTATAACTGTAGTTTTTTATTTATGAGTTTATGTATTTTTTACTTCAAATCGTCTTCATCATTTCATCAAATTCATACAACTTCTTCGAGTATGTCTAGATGGTTTACCTACATACTCATATATTTGAAGAATTTCCCATTAGCTTATATGGAAATTAAACATCGAATGAAAAAAGCTTAAAATATATTGGTATGTAGTAAAACCATCAAGACATATTCGAAGAAGCTGTGCGAATTAGATGAAATTGTGAAGAAGACTTGAAGTAAAAAATACATAAATATGTAAAAATAATATGATTAAACATTTAAAATACATAAAAATACATGACATCTATATAAAAAAACTAAAAAAATACATAAATACGCAAAAATACATATAAATACATAATACATAAAAAACACACAAACAATATGTAAAATACTTAAAAATACATATAAATGCGTAAAACAATACGTTTATACGTTTAAAATACATAAAAAAAATATATAAAAAACACATAAAAATACATAAAATCTGCAAAAGAATCTTATTATTTTCGAAATTTAACAATTTGGTCACATGAGCTGCTGATGTAAGATCCGGAATCCCAGGTATATTATTTAATATTTATTTTTTTGAATTATGTGAAGGAACTTGGCGAGTTGATGCGTAGACTCGCCGAGTAGGGTCGTGATTGTTCATCCGGGTTCGCATTGGACTCGGCGAGTCCACGCTGTTTAATGAAACCCTTATCTTCCGGGGTTGGAGCCTATTTAAGGGTACTCTTAGCCTCCCATTGAGTCTACCAGTCCCTTGAGAGCACCCTTAGTGATCTATATCGTTTGGAAGGAAGGAGAAGCCTTTATTGATCTTTCTATCCTTGGCTTGGCAAAAAGAAGGTGATCAAGAGCAAGAGGAGGCTGAAGGAGGTGTGATTCAAGTGGTTTCAGAGTCCAGAGATTCCAACTTGAGGTATTCATTCGGACCTTCTTCAGTTTTAGTATTGAACTTAGAGATTAGGGTTTTCTGACCTCTTGATGTTTATGTGGAGTAATTGGTCCCTTATCGAGTCTATGCTTTGGTTCTGGACTCAAAGAGGTTCAGTGACTTCAATCCAGTATGCTTTATGGGTCCTTGAGGGGTGATTATACTTAGGTTGCCATTTTTGGGACTAAATCACCATTTGATGCCATTATGTATGAATATAAGCATCAAGTTTTGAGCTTTACGTGATTATATTGATTGGGGAGGTCAGATCTATGGAATTGAGGAACAGATCTGACCTCAGGAGGTCAAAAGAATCTGTGCATGGCACGTACTCGCCGAGTTGTTCTTGGGACTCGGCGAGTTGAGTCAAGGTAGCCCCGCGATTCATGCCTGGGGACTCGTCGAGTAAAGGGAGGGACTCGACGTGTTAAATGGGACTAAGGAGTTAAGTGGAGACAGATGGACTCGTTGAGTTGCCCAAGTGCACTTGCCAAGTCGGGTCAAAGTTTGACCGTTGACTTTGGTTGACTTTTAGGGTTTGGTCAGCGGCAAGGCCTTTGAGTCAGAAGAGGGGTAAAATGGTATTTTACCCTTCTAAGGATGTTAAGAAAGGTTAGAGTACAATTATATTTATGGGAATATTTTCCTTATGTGTTTTGGCGGAGGCTAGATCACATTCCTACCGAGTTAGTGATTTACCGAGATATCAGAGGTGAGTCTTCTCACTATACTGTACCCGGAAGGGTGTCTATGTGTGACCAGAAGCTCGGATATGTTATAAGAAGTATGCATTGTATGTGATTAAGTTAACTGTTTTGTATGTGCTATGTATGCTATGCTTGATATGGGCCGGAAGGCATTATGTTATGGGCCGGAAGGCATTATATTATGGGCCGGAAGGCATTGTGATGTGGACCGGAAGTTCGACGCGGGTAGGAACGGAAGGTTTACGGGGTTGGGACGGAATTCCCCTGAGACACATGGACCGGAAGGTCATGGCCTGGAAGGGCGTATGCGTGTAAGTGGTATCTTGGGGAAACTCACTAGGCAATTATGCTTACAGTTGTTGTGTTATGTGTTTCAGGTACTAGCGAGGACTGTGGGAAGGCGCCTGCATGATCTGTACACACGGACGGAAGATTGATTTTATGATCTTGGGATTTGATATGTTTTGTATTATGATTATGATACATTGGATTTTTATGGCTTGATTAGATGAAAACATGTTTTAAGAAATGAAAAATTTGTTTTGAAAATTCACGTCGTTACAAGCTGGTATCAGAGCCTAGGTTTGAAAGATTCGGGTGCACCTTTGGGCGTAACTGAACTCAAACCGAGGATTTGAGAAAACTTTTCCAATAATAAAAGCATAAAGTTTTATAAAAGGTTTTGTGATAACCAAAGAAGGAGCAATGTGTATGGTCAGCCAGCGCCCGATCGGTAAAATCCCCAAAATACCCTTACAATATATGTTATGAGATATGCTATGATATGTTATGCATGCTAGAGTAGACTAGGTATTCATATTAGGACTAGAGTGGCCTGATTTGTGATGCCTTAGTCTAGGGGAATCCTGCTGCTATGAGATGCCTTGACAGCAAGTAGGTAGCCAATGCATAGCGAGAATAGAGTACTCGCATTCCGGGATCCAAGGAGGAGGACTTGGTGTGAATGCTAATGCGGTGTAATCAGTAGTATAGGGCCCGTACTACTGAAGACACCAGATCAGTGAGCAACCCAAGTAAGAATCCTTTGGGTATCGGAGGCCGAGTAGGGTTGCGTTATCGAGTGCGAGTATGCTCGATCGAGTCTCTGACATTTTATGTTGTATTTCAGAGAGGCATCATGGTTGGGACACGCCATAGACCTGGGACGAGTGGTGTGAGTGACGAGGAGCTTCGTCAGATGATCCACGATGAGGTGGCTGCGGCAATCAGGACCGAGATTCCGGAGATGTTTGGGTCTATCAAGCCCACACTGTTGGAGACTTTTGATGAGCGGTACGCCGCGGTGACTGAGGCCGCAACCGCTGCAGCTACAGCAGCTGTGGCTGCTGCCATACCTTAGGGAGGTGACTCGTTGTTGTTCCGGGAGTTCAGCAACACGAAGCCACCCGAGTTTGATGGGACGCATGATCCGATCACTGCGATGAGATGGATTGCTGACATTGAGGGATGCTTCTATACGTGTTCATGTCCGGAGCATCTAAGGGTACGGTTCGCTTTGAACCAGCTCCGCCTAGGAGCGAAGGATTGGTGGAAGTTCATGACATCGAACTTCACTCTTACAGAGATTTTAGCAGTGACCTGGGAGAGGTTCACCACCATGTTCAAAGACGAGTATGTTCTCCCGGTGGAGAGGGAACGACTGATTCAGGAGTTCTTGACCCTCAAGCAGGGTAATGATTCAGTTGCTGTGGTCACCCGTAAGTTTCATGAGAGGGCGATGTTCTGCCCTGAGCAGGTGTCTACTGAGCAGGCACGGATGAGCCGATATTTGGGTATTCTGAGGAGGGACATTCGGGAGTTCGTATCGAACTCGACGTACCGGACATTTGCTGAGCTCTAAGAAAATGTCCGAAAAAGGGAGATTGAGTTGGAGACTTAGGCCAGGGAGGAGGCCAAGTCTCAGAGGATGGATCGGCGGCCGACTCAGTCTCAGCCGGCAGCCAAGCAGACCAAGTCCACCGATTTGAGGATAGGAGGCCAGAAGGGCCGCACTTGCGAAAAGTACGGCAAGGGTCATGATGGGGCCTGTCAATCAGGTGCTTGCTACAAATGTCGCAAGGAGGGGCATATCGCCAGGGATTCCCCCAATGGATTTATGGTTTGCTTCCATTGCAACCAGACTGGCCATCGGAAGGCTGAGTGTCCTCAGCTTCACCAAGGATCAACACAGGGATCTGCGCCTGTTGCCAGGGTTACCGAGATTCGAACGGCGAAGGCCGAGGCTCCGAAGGCTCGTGGGAGAGCTTTTCAGTTGACTGCGGAGGAGGTCCGCGCGGCGCTTGATGTCGGGGCTGGTATGTATTCTTTCATGTATTTACTTTCATGTTAAAGATATTGTTCTTATATTATGATATGCGTAGGTACTTTTCTTGTGAATTTTGTACCTGCCTTGGTATTATTTGACTCGGGTGCGAGTCGGTCTTTTATATCTTTGGCTTTTAGTCAGCACATCAGTATTGATCGGGAGGTGATGAGTCGACCCCTGAAGGTTTCCATAGCTGATAAGAAAGCGGTGTATGCCACCGAGGTGATTCGAGGATGTGTGCTCGAGATTTTTGGCATCGAGTTTCCGATTGATCTAGTTCCTATCGCGATGGGAGATGTCTGTGTCATCGTGGGCATGGACTGGTTGAGTAAGTTTGGAGCAGTTATTGACTGCGAGAGACAGCTGGTGACCATACGAGACCCTAGTGGGGGAGTTCTTACTGTGTATGGTGAGGGGAACCGATGTGGGTCAGCGTTTTGCTCGGCTGCCAGGGCGAGGCAGAGTTTGCAGCGAGGCTACCGTGGGTTTGTAGCTTATGTGATGGACACACGAATGGCCACGGGGAGGCCAAGTTCGATCGACGAGGTCCCAATAGTGTGCTATTTTTCGGATGTTTTCCCCGAGGAACTGTCGGGCGTGCCTCCGGAAAGACAAGTGGAGTTCTGTATCGATTTGGTTCCGGGAGCAACACCTATCGCCAAGGAGCCTTATCGCCTCGCTCCACCAGAGATGCAGGAGTTATCCTCACAGCTTCAGGAGCTGTTGGGAAGGGGGTTCATTCGACCGAGTAGCTCACCTTGGGGAGCACCGATTCTTTTTGTCAAGAAGAAGGATGGTTCACACCGGATGTGTATTGATTACCGGAGTTGAACAAGTTGATGTTCAAGAACCGGTATCCGTTACCTAGGATCGATGATCTGTTCGATCAGTTGCAGGGGGCATCTTGGTTCTCCAAGATAGACTTGAGGTCGGGTTATCATCAGATGAGGGTTCGGGATGAAGACATCCAGAAGACTGCATTCAGAACTCGTTATGGACATTACGAGTTTGTGGTGATGCCTTTTGGGCTCACCAATGCCCCAGCTGCGTTCATGGATCTCATGAACATGGTGTGCAGGCTGATGCTGGATCTGTTGGTGATCGTATTCATTGATGATATTTTGGTATATTCGAGGTCTAGAGAGCAGCATGAGGAGCATTTGAGGGAGATCCTTGGAGTTCTGAGATCGGAGAGGCTGTATGCCAAATTCTCCAAGTGTGATTTCTGGTTACGAGAGGTCCAGTTCCTAGGGCATCTTGTTAACCAGAAAAGGATATTGGTCGATCCGGCCAAGATCGAGGCGCTGATGAGATGGGAGGTGCCGAGATCACCCACTGAGATCAGGAGTTTCTGGGATTGGCCGGCTATTATCGAAGGTTTATTAAGGATATCTCCAAGATCACCGTGCCACTTAACAAGATGACCCGGAAGGGTGTTGCATTTTCATGGGGTTCGGAGCAGCAATCCTCATTTGAGACACTTCGCCAGAAGCTGTGCGAAGCCCCATTGCTCGCACTCCCGGAAGGGATGGAGGATTTTGTGGTATAATTTGATGCATCAATATCTGGGTTAGGAGCAATGCTTATGCAAAGGGGGCACGTGATAGCATATACGTGGAGGCAGTTGAAGCCTCATGAGTCGAGATATCCCACCCATGATCTGGAGTTGGGGGCTGTGGCGTTTGCCCTCAAGATCTGGCGTCACTATCTGTATGGGGTTCGATGTACCATATACACAGACCATAAGAGTCTGAAGTACTTGATGGATCAGCCTAACCTGAATATGCATCAGAGGAGATGGTTGGATGTGGTAAAGGATTATGATTGTGAGATCCTGTACCACCCGGGCAAGGCTAATGTCGTAGCCGATGCTTTGAGCCGTAGGGAGGAGAGCGCACCGATTCGAGATGTTTGTATGAGGTTGACAGTGATGACTCCGGTGTTGGACACCATCCGAGGGGCCTAGGCTGAGGCTGTAAGACCAGAAAACCGAAAGAGGGAGCGAGTTGTTGGGCAGGTATCGGAGTTCGTTACCGATAGCCGGGGACTTATGACATTTCAGGGTCGGATTTGGGTACCTTTTGTAGGCGGGACGCGTACCATTTTCATGGAAGAAGCACATCGATTGAAGTTCTCGATCCATCCCGGGGCCACTAAGATGTATTTAGACCTAAAGAAGGAGTATTGGTGGCCCTGTATGAAGAGGGATGTTGTATGGTTCGTCGAGAGGTGCCTAACTTGTCGCCAGGTTAAGGTCGAGCACCAGCATCCGAATGGTAAGCTGCAGCCGCTGGAGATCCCCGAGTGGAAGTGGGAACATATTACCATGGATTTTATCACCAAATTGCCAAGGACTGCAAGGGGAGTCGATGCAATTTGGGTGATCGTGGATAGGTTGACGAAGAGTGCTCATTTTCTTGCTATCAGTGAGAGCTCTTCTGCTGAGAGGTTGGCAAAGTTGTATGTGAGGGAGGTGGTATCGTAGCATGGGGTTCCGATGTCGATTGTTTCAGATCCAGACGTACGATTTACTTCTAGATTTTGGAAGAAGTTTCACGAGGAGTTGGGTACGAGGTTGCATTTCAGTACCGCATACCACCCACAGACGGACAGACAGAGTGAGCGGACGATTCAGACACTCGAGGATATGCTCCGAGCATGTGTTTTGGATTTTGGTGGAATTTGGGACACATATTTACCCTTGGCAGAGTTTTCGTACAACAACAACCATCATTCGAGCATTGGTATGCCACCCTTTGAGCTGTTGTATGGGAGGAGGTGTCGGACCCCCATATGCTGGGGAGAAGTGGGGCAACGTGTCATGGGTAGTACGGAGATCGTGCTTCAGATGACATAGCAGATACAGCAGGTCAGGCAGAGATTGTTGACTGCTCAGAGTCGCCAAAAGAGTTATGCGGACAGGCGTCGGTCCGAGCTCGAGTTTCAGGTTGGTGACCTCGTACTCTTAAAGGTCTCTCCTTGGAAAGGAGTGATCCGATTCAGGAAGAGAGGCAAGTTGGGGCCTCGATATATTGGACCTTTCATGGTAGTTGCAAGGGTAGGCAGGGTAGCCTACCATTTGGATCTACCTGCGGAGTTGGGGCAGATTCACGACACTTTTCATGTGTCGCAATTGAGGAAGTGTATAGCCAACGAGTCGGCAGTGGTACCATTAGAGGACATTCAGGTGGATGCAGGCTTGAACTATGTGGAGAGACCGGTGGCAATTAGGGATCGGAAGGTCAAGGTGCTGAGGAACAAGGAAGTGCCTTTGGTGCAAGTGCAGTCGTAGCACAGGAAGGGGTCAGAGTTGACTTGGGAGCCAGAGCGTGAGATGCGTGAGCAACATCCTGAATTGTTTGTAGAATGAGACTTCGAGGACGAAGTCTGATTCTAGTGGGGGAAAATTGTAACATCCGGAATCCCAGGTATATTATTTAATATTTATTTTTTTGAATTATGTGAAGGAACTCGGCGAGTTGATGTGTAGACTCGCCGAGTAGGGTCGTAATTGTTCATCCGGGTTCGCATTGGACTCGGTGAGTCCATGAGTGGACTCGGCGAGTCCACACTGTTTAATGAAATCCTAATCCTCCGGGGTTGGAGCCTATTTAAGGGTACTCTTAGCATCCCATTGAGGCTACTAGTCCCTTGAGAGCACCCTTAGTGATCTATATCGTTTGGAAGGAAGGAGAAGCCTTTATTGATCTTTCTATCCTTGGCTTGGCAAAAAGAAGGTGATCAAGAGCAAGAGGAGGCTAAAGGAGGTGTTATTCAAGTGGTTTCAGAGTCCAGAGATTCCAACTTGAGGTATTCATTCGGACCTTCTTCAGTTTTAGTATTGAACTTAGAGATTAGGGTTTTCTAACCTCTTGTGAGGATGTTTATGTGGAGCAATTGGTCCCTTATCGAGTCTATGCTTTGGTTATGGACTCAAAGAGGTTCAGAGACTTCAATCTAGTATGCTTTATGGGTCCTTGAGAGGTGATTGGATTTAGGTTGCCATTTTTGGGACTAAATCACCATTTGATGCCATTATTGTTGGATTAATGTCTAAGTCCATAACTATAATTGGTAAGACTTGACCCGACCCGACATGGTCCATTTGGGTTGCATACCATCATGCACTTGGATAGACTATAATGAGAGAAATAAGACACTTATGGTTATTAATATATTATAAGTTCTAGTATATTAATAATAAGAATAATAAGATTATTTAATTAGTGTTGATCAAGAATTAATCTAGGATTAATTAAGTGATCAAAAGAAGACTAATTAAATATATGGGTTGATTGTGTAAATCATCCATACTTATATAGTGGGCTAATGCTCCATGGATAATCAAGTTGGGCTAAAACCCATAGGATGGTCCATGGATGCTCCATGGTGTATTTGAACCCATGGATCCAAGGAAATGGAAAGCCATGACAATTAAGGATTTACCCTAATTGTAACACTATATAAAGATCTTATTCTTGACAAAAATCGGCCACTAGTGAGAGTAACAAAAGGGCTAGCCGATTTCATGAAGTGTAGAACTCTCTCAAGTTATTCTAAGTGTTTTGATGATTGTGATTCCATTTGAGGCTTCCACACTATTGGGGCTAGGCACTCAAGCTTCATGAAGACTTTCTACATCAAAGAGGTATGTATTCTATCTTGTTACACTCATTGTTTTGTATGCTAGATTAGGATAATACCTTGGATATTCTTATTTGCATGTATAATAGAGAAAACATAGATCCAAGGTATTTAGGGTTGCATGTACACTTAGGAGTGTTAGAATGCTCAAAACCCAACAGTGGTATCAGAGCCTAGGCTTGTTTTCTTGTTATACTTGCAAATGGAGCTGAAAAATCGAGTTTTGATGCTGTCAGCCCAGCAGACTTGCCGAGTCCATGAAGGGACTCGACGAGTCCAAGGCAAAATGCATCCAACTCGTCGAGTTTTGTTCATGCACTCGACGAGTTGGACCCCAGACAACATATTTTCGAGGTTTTTGGCTAGAAATGGACTAGGAACATTACCCTAAGTTGTTTTTGAACTTATAAACTTGTTTTTTAATGTGGTAATGTTCATGCTAATCCATTTTTTAAAGATAATTGTCAATAGATTCATGTTTTGTATTAGTTTAAGGTTTAGACTAATTACATGAAGAAGTTTGATATGAATTATCTTGTTCTTATGAGTTGCTTAGATTAATAGAAAAGTTAATTGAAATAGTTGTTTTCAATCCATTTTAATCTAAGAGTTGAGTATAAAATGTGTTTGTGTAACTTGTCCTCAAGTTACATGAAGAGTCACATTAAAGACTCATAAAACTCATAAAAGTTGGTAATGGTTACAAAATGAAGAGTCTTGTGTCATTGAATTTTTTTTTTTTTTATGACTCCATAACTTGTCCTCAAGTTATGGAAATTCAAGAGTCACTTCATTAATAAATAAATAAATAAATAAATAAATAAAGTGTAACCTTAATTAATTCCATAAGTTATAAAAATAAAGAAAAGTTAATTCTTTTATTTGTTTAAAGTCTTCCATAAGTTATGGAACTTGAAGAGTTTTTGGATTAAAGTTACTTTAAACACATAAGTTATGGAATTAATTAGTTTTGAATAGTTTCAAAACTTGCCCTCAAGTTTTGGAATTTGAAAAGTTTTCTCTTATGAATACTTTAATTCCAAGTTAGCCCTTAGAATTTTAAAAGAGTTAAAATTCAACACTTATACTATTTATAACATTAATGGTTAATTATTATATATATGTATAAGAACAAGTCGTTTTACCGTTAGTAGGCCTCATTCACGAAACCGGTCTATAAGGTGGGTATAAGGTTGTTGCCTATAAAATGGTGACTTAATGGGTGTCCACTCTCACCCACCGCTTGCTTGATCGGTGGAGGATCGTTAACCGAACGGGTAGGACAATGACTTTAAATTCTCCCTTCATTAAAAGTATTAATGATAAATACTAAAGTAACTAAAATCTTAATAATTCCCAATCTTAGTTACTTTAGGAAAAATGTGAATTTGGTGCTAGCCCATGGAATTCACACTTTGTACCTTACCAAGTCGTTGGTGGAGCGTGTGTGGTTAACTGGCACACTAACTTGGACTAGTAAGGACCACGAAGGGTGACTTAATTTTTTTCATAGATCAATGGAGCGTGTGTGGTTAACCGGCACATTGATTAGGTGATAATATTAAGGGTACCAAGTGAATTGGTATGGTTATTCACACCTTGTTTTGTGATCCTCAGCATCCCAGTCACAAAATTTGAGAGGGCACACTCGAGATTGAAACATGCCATTGAAAAGTTCAATGAATCTCAAAAGATCTAGGAATTTCAAATCCAATTAAAACCTAATAAATTATTTCGTTTTTCATGGTGGAAATTGGTGAATCGTCATTCGCCTACCTTCAAATATTTTATAGCTTGGATTACGGCATCCCTCTTCTAAGTTATAAAATAGTTTGTTGGGTCCTAGCCTTAATATTTCATATTGGGTGTCATATTAAGGACTTTAAATCAACTATCTTGAATATCTCCCAAAACATGTCTGGTTTAGACATTTATGATCTTCCCAAATCTCTTGAAGATGATTTTCCTCAACATCATGCTTCACTTCCTCTATCTCCTCCAATTATTCTCCCTCACCTACAAGTTCTTGAAAAGTTTAAGGTCACTCGAGCCCTATTGGCAAGTAAAGGTCTTGGTGTGGTCACATCTTGGAGATGTAGTCACATATTGACAAGCCGGGAGAGTTGGGTGTCAAAGTCTTGAGAAAGTTGGTGGTTCAATCACTTTCTAAGTCACATAGTGAGTTCTTTTGGAACACCTATGAAACAGACTATGACAAGACCCTTAATGATTTTATCTATTTGTTAAGATCAACTTCCTCAAAACTTGATGGACATTGACAATAGTGACACAGGAAATCCAAAAAAGCATTCTCTTCCCAATGGAAAGGGACCGACCATAGTCAACTCGGTTGACCAAATGGTAAAGAGAAAAACTAAGTCTGTGATAGTCCCGTGTACCATTATCAAAGGGTCCATATGTTTATATTGCCAAAGAAAGGGGCATTGGTTGCAAAGCTGCCATAATTTACCTAAGGATGTTAAAGTCGATAAGATTGACTCTACTTCAGGTAAAGTCCACTGTCTAACTCTATTAAGTTTCTATTATGAGATTCTTGATACATGATGTGACTGGGTCACATGGTGATGTTTTAAGAATCAAAGAAAAGGTAAAGAAACTTAAAGAAAGAATATGCTGAATCTGATCGCGTAGATGGATTTCTATCGCGTAGTTTGAAGATCGGATTCTTGAGCTACTTCTTAGGAGTTATAATATATTGCTTGTGAATAGATAACAACAAGTTTTTCATGTGGATTGTAAGGATAAGTTTTTCCGCAAAGTTTTAAAATAAAAGAAAAAAAGGGTTTTAATTTTATTTATTTTAAAAATATCCTTACAATGGCATCTGTGGAAAATTGTTGCTTATATGTTTCCAGTAATAGCAATATTGGAAAGTGGATTTGATTCTTCATTTGTGGTAGTGTCTGAATTTACCAAATGAAGAAAGTTTTTCATCACCCAAGTTTCAATTGGACAGAAACTTGGAATCATACAAGTTGTATTGTATGATGAATGAGAATTTTCATCTTTGAAAAATTAAGACTAATTCTTTGATCACATGTATATGTGAGTCATTTGAAGGACTAAGGAATTAGGTACACTGGATGTGCGCTGGTCAAGGTCCACCACAAAGATTGATTTGTCATGATTTACTAAAGATTAGTAAATATGATTACACTTATAAGGTTAAAGTATAATTCTGTAACATTGAAAAGGTTCCAATGTATGGCAGAGCGAATAAGAAGAATCAAATTAGGCAGAAGGATAAAAGTTTCTCAAATCTGAAAAGATGGGAGAGTACTTTAGTATCGGTTTTATGATCATCTTAATGATTTAGAAACCATATCACAAATTCATACTCTAAGGACGTCTTAGTGCATTGTTATGGCTAAGAAGAGAGGTCATGAATTGTTGGATTGGTTAAGATCAAGGAGATGAGTCATACTTCGTTCCAAAAAAATTCTTAGAGTCATACTCCAAGATTGTAACATTGAGTGACATAAAGTAAGGTTTAAAACACTTATCAAATGTAGTGTGAAATGTTTATACTCTTGTACATTTGAGATTGGTAAGTTGTGATGTCTTGGATGAGACAAAGACCAACTAATACCAATTGTGTGAAGTGTTAGTCTTGATAAGAATCTGCACTATCCCTTGAATATTTGTTTTGTCAAGGAATGGTTCTTGACTAGGAAAAACTTATATGTCAAGGGGACAGTGGGAGCCTTAAAGATCCTGAAAGAGTTTTAAGATTTAATCAAGAGTGAAACCTGTAATTTATCACTAGCACACGACTTAAGGTTTGCAACCTATCGTGTTGACATAATTCTTATTTCTGTACCTACTTCAAATAAGTTGAATTTGCATGTGAGTTATCAGAGTTCAACTTGGAAGCATTGGTGGGCCTTGTGTTACCAAGGTGACAAGAAACTAAGATTGAATAAGTTTAATCCATGTAGGGCTGAATTTGTCACTAACCTTATCTTGTGATTATGGTTTTGACAAATTCGCATGGATAGGAACTCATACACTATAAAATCTAAGTGTCATAAGGTTTCTCTCCGATTCATGAAAATGATGGTGAGGAAACGCTTTCACTAAGTAGATTTTATGTAGATAGCAATTGTGTTATTTGCATTTTCAAAAGTCGTTGGTGGAGCGCGTGTGGTTAACCGGCACACTAACATGGACTTGTGAGAAATGGCAAATGCCTAAGCAATTGAGACTATGATTACGGCATCCCTTTTCATAGTTCTGAAAATTTTTTAGACACACATGTGAGCTATCTAAGAAAGGGTGTATGAATCTAAATTTCAGAAGTCCAGCAGATTTCTGAAAATATGTCAGAGCTAGTGGGAGCATAAGTGTTATGCTGATAATCATCATGTTAGTGGGAGCATGGTTATTATGATTAGTATTGCAAGCTAGCAATGTTAATTATAGAAAACAAAGTTTCAATCCGTGAAGTTGCAGGGGTTGAAAAGTTGTTTTGCTATAATTAAGGGAGAGGAAATTATACTTCATTTCAACTCTAAAGCTTAGATTGAGATTTTAATCATCTTTAGTCAAGAATATATATGAATTTTGTGTTGGAATGGTTCAACTTGAAGAAATTCTATATATATTGCATTTTCAAAATTCAATTATGATTACGGCATCCCTCTTCATAGTTAAATTTTGAAAACATGGCAAATAAAAAATATTGTAGCAAAAGACTGATCTAGTATCATGTCTTTATGTCAAACATCATGAATCGTGTCCCATATGCTTTGGATATAGGATCGATTTCACGTGCTATAATATTCATCCTTTCTAAATTTTCCAAATGCTTAAGGCATTTAGAAGGGAAAAGTCTAGAACTGGATATGACTAAAGTGATTAAGCAATTATCGAGGACAATCTGAGGTTCGCCAAAGATTGGTTGCTCAGGGACATTTGGAAGTCTAGTGTTAATTTTGGTAGGACCATATTGACATTTTCTGAAAAGAGGTAACTCTTGTTCGGAAGTGATAGTCAAATGGGACTATGGAAATGTCTCCATAGGTGGAAGTTATTCAATCTATGTAAGATTAGGAAACTTAATGCAAGAAGGATGTTCCCAAGGAGATGATCTCCTTTGGAATGCTCTGTAATGGTTGTTGTCAAGTCTTTCTGACTTCGTGCATAATCATTACAAGAGGATCAATGCATATAAGTTTAGAATCTAACAGATTTTAGTAAATGACATGAATTTGGAATTCTTGCATTTACAATAAGGATTTGGGATTGTGAAATGAGTATCATTGGAATCATGTTCAATTGATCTACATCACAATGTAAGGATCATAGACAAACATAGTGTGCATACTTGGGGTATGGCATAACTATTGTTTAGAAAACAAAGTGTACATGCTAGGAGCATGGGACGACTGTTGTTTTATTCGAGTCTTAAGTTGATTATTTGAAACATTGAATAATGTGTAATCAATATGGTGATAAATAAAAGTGGTTTTATTTATATTCAAAAGGGTTCTGAGACCATATTAGATTCGATTATTATTGTGTTTCACTTTGCATGTTTTGACTTCCAAAATAGCTAGGTTATTCTTTCCGAATGACTAAGTTATTTAAACACTCCACAGTCGTTCATATGTTGGAAGTAGGTATGAATCAAGACTGTCATGAATCGGGTTTGTAGATGGCTAAATGGGTTTAGTCATGGCAATGGTGCTACAACATTCATGAGTGCTCATAAGTTATGAGTATTGGAATAAACCCACGCTCACTTGTATCACTTCATGGAATTTATCTCGAGTGATCGTGAGACGGTAATATCATATAAATCTTCAAACCTAGAGATATGAGTTGTTACCTATGAGTTGGTTGTGCATTGATTGCACGTAAACGCATCAGTAACTTGATGTTATAAAACGTGCCTTTGTGTACAATTCAACAAGTAGTAGAACAAGTATATGAGTCGAAGTTTATCTGTTCCTTCTAGAAATAGAAGCGATATCTGGGCCCCTCGATGATTTTGTTGTGACCTATGTACCGGCCGGTCAGAACTGAATTGATGTGTTCGATTAAGTTCTTTTTCAAACAAATCGAAAATCGGGAAACAAACTGCTGGATAATAAGTACGACGTTGTTCCATGTATTTGTCCGGCTGATATCATGAGAACAGAGGATTATATGATCCCTTATCTAATGGACAAGTCATTAACAAGATCAGAGTTCATCTACAAGGTCAGAGTTCGACAGAAGCTTTTGAGAGCTACGATTGCCAGTTGGTTCCTGAAGTCATACGCAATAATAGTTTTAGACTTATCCAAGTGGGAGACTGTTGGATTAATGTCTAAGTCCATAACTATAATTGGTAAGACTTGACCCGACCCGGCATGGTCCATTTGGGTTGCATACCATCATGCACTTGGATAGACTATAATGAGAGAAATAAGACACTTATGGTTATTAATATATTATAAGTTCTAGTATATTAATAATAGAATAATAAGATTATTTAATTAGTGTTGATCAAGAATTAATCTAGGATTAATTAAGTGATCAAAAGAAGACTAATTAAATATATGGGTTGATTGTGTAAATCATCCATACTTATATAGTGGGCTAATGCTCCATGGATAATCAAGTTGGGCTAAAACCCATAGGATGGTCCATGGATGCTCCATGGTGTATTTGAACCCATGGATCCAAGGAAATGGAAAGCCATGACAATTAAGGATTTACCCTAATTGTAACACTATATAAAGATCTTATTCTTGACAAAAATCGGCCACTAGTGAGAGTAACAAAAGGGCTAGCCGATTTCATGAAGTGTAGAACTCTCTCAAGTTATTCTAAGTGTTTTGATGATTGTGATTCCATTTGAGGCTTCCACACTATTGGGGCTAGGCACTCAAGCTTCATGAAGACTTTCTACATCAAAGAGGTATGTATTCTATCTTGTTACACTCATTGTTTTGTATGCTAGATTAGGATAATACCTTGGATATTCTTATTTGCATGTATAATAGAGAAAACATAGATCCAAGGTATTTAGGGTTGCATGTACACTTAGGAGTGTTAGAATGCTCAAAACCCAACAATTATGTATGAATATAAGCATCAAGTTTCGAGCTTTACGTGATTATATTGATTGGGGAGGTCAGATCTATGGAATTGAGGAACAAATCTGACCTCAGGAGGTCAAAAGAATCTGTGCATGGCATGTACTCGCCGAGTTGTTCTTGGGACTCGGCGAGTTGAGTCAAGGTAGCCCCGCGATTCATGCCTGGGGACTCATCGAGTAAAGGGAGGGACTCGACGTGTTAAATGGGACTAAGGAGTTAAGTGGAGACAGGTGGACTCGCCGAGTTGCCCAAGTGCACTCGCCAAGTCGGGTCAAAGTTTGACCGTTGACTTTGGTTGACTTTTAGGGTTTGGTCAGCAGCGAGGCCTTTGAGTCAGAAGAGGGGTAAAATGGTATTTTACCCTTCTGAGGATGTTAAGAAAGGTTAGAGTACAATTATATTTATGGGAATATTTGCCTTATGTGTTTAGGTGGAGGCTAGATCACATTCCTATCGAGTCAGTGATTTACCGAGATATCAGAGGTGAGTCTTCTCACTATACTGTACCCGGAAGGGTGTCTATGTGTGACCAGGATGTCGAATATGTTATAAGAAGTATGCATTGTATGTGATTAAGTTAACTGTTTTGTATGTGCTATGTATGATATGATTGATATGGGCCGGAAGGCATTATGTTATGGACCGTAAGGCATTATATTATGGGCCGGAAGGCATTGTGATGTGGACCGGAAGGTCGATGCGGATAGGACCGGAAGGTTTACCGGGTTGGGACGGAAGTCCCCTGAGACACATGGACCGGAAGGTCATGGCCTGGAAGGGCGTATGCGTGTAAGTGGTATCTTGGGGAAACTCACTAAGCAATTATGCTTACAGTTGTTGCGTTATGTGTTTCAGGTACTAGCGAGGACCGTGGGAAGGCGCTGGCATGATCTGTACACACTGACGGAAGATTTATTTTATGATCGTGGGATTTGATATGTTTTGTATTATGATTATGATAAATTGGATTTTTATGGCTTTATTGGATGAAAACATGTTTTAAGAAATGAATAATTTGTTTTGAAAATTCATGTCGTTACAGCTGAACAGGTCAAAAAGGGATAAATAGAATAAATTAGTCGGTTTCTTAGGCTGTTCTATTCAAAAAGTGAAAAAATCGGGATTTTTTTGTTCAAAAAATAAAATTTAGTACATTATTAAAACGTTTCCCAAAATATTGGGATTTTTTTTGAGATTTCCCTATATTAAATGTTTTTTTTTTTTTTGAAAACTAAATAAAAACATAAAGTTGAGCTTGACAATAATAAAATGTTTATTAATCAAAATTCCTAAATTTATAATTGTTTTTAAAAAGTTTTCTATACAAAATTTTGAGGTTGTTTGTTTATTTAATTTAATATGTTTTTTTTTTTTTTTTTTTTTTTTTTTTTTTTGGGGGGGGGGGGGGGGGGGGGGGGTATTTAAATGTACATGTATAGTTATATGCAATAAGAGTACTTATACACCTGAATTGTACAAATTTATGTATATGAACCCTATTTATATCAAAAGATTTGGAATGTCTCAAGTGAAAGTTTTATAAGTCTTATATTGTATTATATTAACTTATAGGTTATCAAGTAATATATGAACCCTATTTATATCAAAAGATTAGGAATGTCTCAAGTGAAAGTTTTATGAGTCTTATATTGTATTATATTAATTTATTGGTTATCAAGTAATATTTTAAGGTGTTCGAGAAATCATGTATGAAAGATTTTCGAGGTGATATTCTACCCAAATACAATAATAAACATCCTTCCCATTATTTTATGCTTATTTTGAGAATTGTTTTTATTGTAAAAGTTTATGTGATATGTGTTATATTATTTGATATCTTTGGTCATTCATGAAAAGTCATTTTCAAGAGTTTGGCATTATGTAATATTAAATTTTTTTGTAGAGTTTTCTAGCATGATTACGTGAATTCATATTAGGCGGAGTTAGACCTGAGAGTTAACATGGCTTGGGATCCCAAACTGTGGCTAAGGGTTTGTGATGGAATTCTGTTAATGTATCGCATATGTGTACATTTAAAAAACTCACACATTATTTATCAGGGCAATATACTAGAATCTAGTATTTAACAAGCAAGAGAATATGTATATGTATCGTAAAATACTATGGAAATATCATTGGTTTTAGATAATAGGATATGAGTTACCATATGCTGAACCTTTTTGGGAAAGGGGATGTTGGTGCAACATGCATCGCGTATGATGAATTAATAACCGAGAGGACATGCATATGTGTCGTAAAATACTATAGTTAATTCACTAGGTTTAGAAAAGAGGATGTGGTTTACCATATTGTGATTCATTTTGTGTAAGAGGGCGTTTTTATATCACTCATTGAGTCTGGGGGTTGTCATAATTAAAACATGGAGTATGATATTAACCTGGATTGGGAATACTTTCATACTTGCCTTATATTCCCTATTCGTGAACCTTTTTATCGTATTATGTGTTTTTGTTGTCCTTTAAATGATTAAGAATGGACATTAAATTCTTAACATGGAAATTTATTTTGTATTATGACTATGATAATCTATTGATATTATGGGTTCCTATTACATTGAAAATGGTAATTTTATCCCTATTATGCGAACTTATTTTCTTGAGATTATAAATATGTATGGAAGTTGATAGTGGAATTTGGATAGTCGGTTTATCCTCATTCCCTTAAACGGTCAACTTTAGGATGAACTCATTAGACATCCGCTGCTAAACCTATTATTTGATGTGTATCCAGTTTAAGGAGAAGGTAAATATTGAAGTTTATTTTGGGACATTTAGAAGATCATTGACTTGTAATTGTTACTTTTACCAATGATATGTACTAGTTGTCGGGCATTTAGAAGATCATTGACTTGTAATGGTTACTTTTAGCATTGATATGTTCTAGTTGTTTACCACCTTGCAAAAACTAAGACTAAATCATTTTAGATTTGGTTTTATCATGGTTCGGGACTTTATTTTCACATTATAAACTTAAAGATTTACTTGGATTTGATTTGATTAACAAATTTCTATCCAATGGGTGTTTCAAATTTGTTTTTTTCTTGTTCGAAAGAATATCAAATGTCATTAACTATTGATAGTATTTCTAATAACAATAGGTTCCTTTTGGATTGCCTTCAAAACACATTCGAACAACTAAAAGACAAAAAAATTTTAGTAGAAAATAGTTTGTTAATTTGTCATGTTTTGATAAATTAATTAAAAACTATTTCAGAATTAATTAATTAGAAGGGTTGAATGTTAGTTAATTAAAATGTTTAATTAATTGGAATATTCCAGAACCCTTAGAGATAGGTTTCGATGAATTGGACAAGTCCTATCATGGGTTTTAGAGTTGCTTTGGGATTAAACAATTGAAAACTATAAATATGGAGCTAGGGATCAACCCTAGATGCTTATTCCTTGCTAAAAATTTGGTCTCCCGTCCTCTCCCTAAGGTGGACGAAATTTTAACCCTTATAGGGTTTGTAGAATTTTTGATTTAGCCTTTTCTCTCTTAGGGTTTTGTCATTTTTGCTCTTTAGTGTTTTTAGGTATGAACCATTAGAGGTATGGTTTGGGTCCTCTTATCCAAGCAAAGTGGAAAAAACAAGATCTCAAGTAAGAACATTTACAGACGAAAAAGAGGTATGCATGTTTTACTATTGATCTTGTAGTTGAAATAATAAAATGAAACTTAGATCCTCATTGGTTGCATGAACACATATGATTTTTTAAGTCTTTCCTTACCATAATCATGTGCCTAGAATGTCCTATAATCCAACAGTGGTATTAGACCATTAGTTTATAATTATTTGCACCACTTGATCCAAATAGATTTGAGTTAAATCTTCTTTGCATATAGAAATTTTCGAAACTAGGGTTTTGTAGGTTTAATTTTTTTTTTCTAAATATGTTTTTTTTTTTGAAATAAATTTTAAGAATTTAATTACCTTAAACATAATTTCTAAAATTAGGGTTCAGAATCCTTTCTTAGTTGGCAAGTTTCCTAACTTGGTCTGCAAGTTAAGCAAATCTGAAGATTTTCAAAATTTAGATAGATACTTCCTTTGAATCAAATGTTATTTAAATAGAGATTTTAAAATTGAATTGTAACATCTCGACGTAAAGCTTGCAGCTTTACGTGACACTTCAGCCTTAGAAGGCTAGATCTAGAGTTTGAGGCCTTAGTCTCGCTTAAAAACGTCTGAATGAGTGATTGAGCTGAAGGAACTCGACGAGTTGGTTAGCCAACTTGACGAGTTAGTTAGGGTTTTTCCCAATATCCTGGACGCTGTACAAACTTGATGAGTTGGTGAGACAACTCGACGAGTTGAATTTTCCTAACTTTTCGAAGAATAGAAGGAACTCGACGAGTCGCATAGATGCACTCGAAGAGTTGGGTAAACATGAATTGTTGACTTGAGTATTGACTTCTGTTGACTTTTAGGGTTTGGTCAAGTGGAGGACTTTGGAGGCTATGGACGGGTAAAATGGTCTTTTACCCTTTCCAAGAGTTAGTAAAGGAGTTAACTTAACGTCTTTGGAGTTGTTGTTATAAATTGTTAATTAGAGATGATTATGATATGTAGGCGGAGTCTAGACTGACTGTTGAGTACAAGACCTACTTGCTTTACTTACAAGGTGAGTCTTCTCACTATACTTACCTGAGTGGTAATACTGTGTAACCGGAGGGTCTTATCTAAGTTACTGACTGGAGGGTTTTATGCTCTTACACTGAGTTATGTGATATATTATGAATTATGCCTTTGTAATTTATGATGTATATTATTCTGTGCCTTATTGAGTTAGGACTGGAGGGTCTTCACTGAGATACCAGACTGGAGGGTCCAACCCGAGCTGTGAGACCGGAGGGTCTTCACTAAGACACATGACTGGAGGGTCCTTATAGAGTATAGCCATGGGAGGCTAATTATTGGTGTGTGGTATTTTGGGGAACTCACTAAGCTTTGTGCTTACTATGTTGTGTGAAATGTAATTCAGTTACATCCCAAGATCGCGAGAGGTGCCGACATGATTGTACACACCAGCTAGAGATTATGTTTTGAGGATTATGGGATATTGTCAAATAATTTATTGTTTTGTGTTGTGAAAAACTTATCAATTTGGGTTTTGAAATGTAAACTGTGAATTTAAAAATGGAAAATTTATTTGAAAATTTAGAGTGTTACAAGTTAGTATTAGAGCGTTGGTTTAAGGGATTCAGACGTACTCTCAGGTATGTATGGACTCAAACTAAGGATTTGAGGAATTTTCTAAAAATAAATGATTTTCTTAAAGAGTATAAGTTTTAAGAGGAAACGAGATGAAACAGTGTGTACAATCAACTAGAGTCCGAACGGTGATTTTTCCAAAATACCCTTATTTGTTTATATTATGAGATGAGATACTTATGAGATATTAGAGCTGCATGTTAGATGATAGGCTAGGTATTTCATGAATTTTGAGCTAGAGTTTCTAGATTCATGATGCCTTAGCCTATGGGGATGCTATTGATTGATATTATTTGATGTTTGCTCTGTGTGTGTGTGCTGAGTAGGGGTACATAGCAGGAACCTTTTAGAGAGAGTTTTGAGTTGAGGAGTAATCTAGGAGAGATACCAAGATGTGCATTGAGGAATCTACTGAGAGAGTAGTTTGATATCCATGATGGATAGAGTACTTGTGAATTAGGATCCTAGGAGGAGGACTTGGGGCGACTATAGGTTGGTGTGGAAGGTAGTATTGCCCGTACTACTGAAAGCACCGGATCTGTATGCGACCGAAGTAAAAATCTTAGGATGCTAAGCAGCATGTAAGGGTGGGTAATTAAGTGTGCGCTTGAGCCAGCTCCCGATGATTTTGTGTTTGCGTTTTAGAGAGACTATGGTGATTACCCACAATAACCCCGGGGGTGGTGGTACCAGTAACGAGGAGATCCACAGGATCATTGCAGAGGAGGTGGACGCAACTATCAGAGAGGCCAATCCAGAGATGTTCAGGTCAATTAAGACCACACTGATTAAGATTTTTGATGAGCGATATGTTGCTGTCACCGAGGCTACTATCGCCGCAACTACCGCAGCCCTGGAAGCTGCGAGGCCACATGGGGGTGACTTTTTGTTATTTCGAGAGTTCAACAACATGAAGCCACCAGAGTTTGACGGGACCCAGGGCCCGATTTCTATTATGAGGTGGATCTCCGACATTAAGGGATGTTTCTATACGTGTTCATGCCCAGATCACTTGAGAGTTCAGTTTGCATTAAACCAGCTTTGCTTGGGAGCGAAGGACTGGTGGAAGTTTGTGATGACTGATTTTAATCCTGCAGATCATGCTGAAGTGACTTGGGAGAGGTTTACCCAATTGTTTAGAGACGAGTATGTTCCCCAGGTGTAGAGGGAACGATTGGCCCAAGAGTTTCTATCTCTCATGAGGGGAATCTGGAGGAGGTTTGTCTTGAACGAACCAATTATACATATACGAACATTAGAAGGTATATGATATTTGTATGTAAACTGCAAAACTAATCTAATTTGGTTTGAGGGGGGCATGGTTATCTGATGTAGGGGAAACAATATTTTTTTTTGGAGGTATGTGTCTGAAGTATCATATTTTTGTTCGATGTTTGAGAGTCTTGGTATACGAATTCAATATGGGTTATGATAATTTATCATTTTTTTCTCATCGCCGTCTTTTTTATTTTCTGAATATAAACAAGGCTTCTCACTGCCACCATCACCCTATAACTCATTGTTCACCACCATCATCACTCTATACGCTTCACCTCACGAGCACCCCTCAGATGCTTTTAAGTTTTTGAGTTACCCTTTGTGTATTTTTTCCTCTTTTACATGCATGGTTTTTGTTAATTGAAGCATTGAAATTTTGTAGGTATTTTTTTTCACAATGAACAAATCATGATCTTAGGTATGTATTCTTTCTCTCTTTCTTTCCTTTGGGATTTATTTTAATTAGTATGAATAGGCAAACTTCCATTTAGTATTGGTTAAATCTGCAAACTGACAGGTTTTACTTCCGTCCTAGATATGCCCTTATTCTGTTACTTAATTATAAGGTTCTAGCTTATTCATATCCTTATTCAAATATCATTTGTTTAAATTTAAAGTAGTATGCTTTTCTAGGTAAATTAGTTATTCAAGTGTAATATTGATCATTTAGAATTAGGAAAAAGTAATGATTCTAGAATTTCAAGTAGCGTTTTCATTATTCAATATCTATTTATAACATTATTATTTTGTAATATGCCTTTTTTTCCAGATGGACATACAACGGATGCACAGTTAACAAACATCTACTTTCAACCAAAAAACATTCAAGGTAATTAATGATCCATTCCAGTACTATATATACATTATTGAAAATTGGGAAAAGTTGGACTTGATAGAAAGTAATATAAACTTTAAGGTTAATGGTAGTAGGACAAAACAAATAAAGGTTAGAAATACAAAATTTTAAAAATATTACAAGAATGGTCCCAAACGTAAAAAATTCCCATTATGCCCCTCTCCATGATTATTTTCCAAAAAATACCCTTATGGTCGTATCAGATCCAAACACAATAATGTACTTTCTTTGTACCTTACAGTTGGAGAGCATAGTGCCAACCATTATCTCAATGCTTTCAAGCCCCATTGACGAATCTCCAGCAAATGTTGAAGTTGGGGTAATGACCATATTGCCCTTGTGTTATTAGTTTTTTTTATTGAGCATTAAGAACTCATCTGATGATGACGAATGATGTAAAACATTAAGAGTTGATCCATAAGATGCTCTTATTCTTACTCTTTGGTATATAGTGAAAAGAAGATGGTAAACCTTATGAAATGACCATTTTACCCCCATTTCATTTACTGATCAGTTCCACATTGGATTAAAGTGTGTGAGAATACAAAGCGACAACTGTATAGCAACCTGGCAACAAAATGAGATTTGGATTATTTCAATAAGCAATTTGAAGGTGTGTTGAATTTACGTTTCCAATTCCATTATGGTGTTATGAATCTAAATATGGAGTTTATCGTTTAGGATAATCAAAGCTGAAGTTTGAGATGGTTTCTTACCAAGAGAGAGTTGTACACCAGTTGATGCAAATGAATGAGGACAACTAGCACTTGAGTTATTATAAGGACAAGATTGTTAAAGAACAAAAGAATTCCACAATAATTGAAGAGTCCTTTCATTTTATGACTTAGGGGATTAGTAAAACTAAAAAGGAGAATCATATTGTGACAGAGAGAAGACAACAAGAAGAGGTACAAATACATAAGTTGTGTTTATAAAATATTGTTATATGGATAAAATGATATGCAATTTTTGATCTTGTGATTTTGTATTCAGATGGATTATCAAGAACATTTCTTTAAGGATGAGCTCAAGGTAATTTAAGATGCTAGAAATGTAAGAGAAGGGAAGTTTGATAAGCTGCAAAGTGAAGAGCGCATCATGGTTGAGCAAACTTATTCAATGGTGAATCCTCAGAAGAGGTATCAACATACTAAAAGAAAGTGCATGTCTTACGTAATGTTATAATATAATATCCTAAGAAGAGGTATCAACATACTACTTGCTATTTTATCCCCATTTTATGTTTACAGAGACTAATTTTCCGCTTAATTTTGTTGCTGAGATAAAGCTTTGCTGGAAGTATCTCCCAAAAAATTGTAAATTTAATTTTAAAGAAAAATAAATAAAATAAAGCTTGAGTTCTTAACAAATAAATTTATCTTTGTTGCGATTGTTTTCATGCACATGCTCGTTAATGACTCTAATTGAGTTTACAGTAACTATAATAATAATTAAAAACACACATTGAAGGCTTCTGACCTCCGCAAGCGGGGACACTTCTCTAGTTTGTAATAATTATTTACAAGTTAGAATATGAAAATGAATATTAATTATTTGCATCGTATCATCTCATGTAAATTAGAATTAATATATGACATTAAATTTAGAATACATTAAATTTAGAATGTTTAAATTTTAAAAGTATTAAAACAAAATCATGTTTTATATAATCAAAACGTGAATAATATTTTATCCATGAAAACACAAATTTTCTTTATATTATATTGACGGGGCGTGTGTGGTTAACTAACACGTGAATATAAGAGTATAGTAGAAAATAATGTGGCAATTTCTAGAACTAATTATGATGATGGAGTGTGTATTGTTTACCGACAGGTCAATGTGAGACAAATTTGAGTCGATAATCACATGATTGGCGTGCTTAATTCACCAGATATTCTACGATCCACAAATCCATATCACATAATTGAGATGAGCATATTCTAAGATTAACATGTCATTGATAGTCAATGAATCTCAAAGATTCAGGAGTTTTGTAATGACCCGAAAATCATGATATTTTTTTTGTTTTTTAAATTTAAAATAAGGTGTTTCAATTATCAAATTGTTCAAAAACATCTACATGGTACAATGTCAAACATTAGAGTAACAAAATTTCAAAAGTGCGGAAAAATATGAGGGGAGAATGTTTGCCACCATGACGGGTCCTTCCCCTTAGTACCAGATGTACCTGAAACCATATACATAAACTGTAAGCAAAAGCTTAGTGAGTTTTCCCCAAATTACCACATACCAAACATACAATTTAATGTTATGGACCGAATCATAGTCCTACATATAATTTCCTATCGAGGGCGAAATCCATGTCTTCCATTCAATTGCTAGGGGCCTGGTCTTTCATACAGATGTTAGGGGCCACATCCACCACATCCTAGTCTTTCATGAGATTGCTAGTGGCCAATTCTTGGTCTTTTATACACATATCACACATATAATCAACATTCTATATCACAATTAATGGGCTGACCTTGGTGCCTTCGTGTTGAAATAAAAACTTAATTGATCGATAGATTCTCAACAGTAATGTAAATCAAAAAATAAGATCAATGATCAAAGTTGTGCTGAATGATTAAAATCAATGTCTTAAAAGAGCTCGATGAAGAACTTCTCTGTAAAGGCACGGTAGGGAATTACTAAAACGATTAACCCTAATACAATACATGCATGTAGTATTTATAGTCTAACCCTAGCTAATAAAGATGGATGGACAGGCCTAATCCACTAATTATAAAGACTAATTACAAGCATAACAAAATTGACACAACATCATAAATATCCTAAAAATCTCCCCCTTTGTGTTAATAAGGAAGGAGGATTCTTAACTACTGAATGCGTTTTTAAACCTTGAAAAGTTTTGTCATTAAGCCGAGCAAGGTATTGCGAACAGTAATATACCACTTAAACATGGATCCGAATCATTTCTTGTCAGTAGCATCATTTTCCTTGCAAGCTTTGGATAACCCCAAAACATATTCCAGGCATGAAGTAGAATAAAGGTGCTTGTCACGCAAAAAGAAACAACATCTTTGAACATTCACACCAGCCTTGTCTCGTTGTTGGTACACAATACTCCAATTATCCTTTGGAAATTTTCCTTTCTGCATCTTGTCAAGATCTTTCAGAGTTTCTTTTGGCTGCACGATGGGTTTCCTTCTACATACTACAACAATTTCCACGTCTATTTTTGCAATCTCAAGAGTGTAGGATACTAACATTCTTTTCAAATGCTCCAAAATCGACTTAAATTTTTGTGCATCCTTCAACAAAAGAGAAAACAGGGAAATCCAATCATATGGATTTAAACAAGGTAAGTTAGTGTGTATGAACTTAAAGACTAAATTCCTTGATCCTCGAACTACCTTGAAACGAACATTAAAAAAACTCTCAGTTTCAATAGGACCAATAACCTTAACCGCATAAATTTTCTTTGAACTCCAAGTTTGGTACTGTGGCTTTCCATGTTTAGAAATAATTTCCTTAATTGACTTAAAATAGCCTAGATTGGATAACACTTTTCATTCCTCGAAGTATCGAACCCTATAGTTTATGCGCCTTTTGAGGTTAGGAGGGAATTCTTGTTATACCCATAACTTATTATCATTTTTTTGGAATTATTGAAGATATGGTGGGCCTCAAAGTAAAATCTGCACCCAATCAATATATGTATGTTATAAATGGTACAACAAGAAACTTGAAGATATATGAAATTCAAAGTCAAATCCAAGTGAAGTTTAAGTCGAAATCAAGAACCAAGCAAGTTAAATCTGAAGAGTTGGTAAGGATAAAGAAGATGTGTGGTATAATGAGATTGATCCCTCGATAGTGGAATCATAGGTGTAAGCATGGATTTTATGTCCATAATGGAGCTTACTAAATTTATTGGACGAGTTCGGAAAAAAATAGGGGTTTGTCAAGCTAAGATTTTATAAATGAATTCTCGTGAAATTATTTTTAAAAATACATTGTTTTCACAAATGTAATTTGGCGTAAATATTATTTGCTTAAGCTTAGTTTGACTAATTAAACATGAATTTTGAATCTACAATAAAAGTATTGAGACTGTTGTCTAGATAGTGATCTTATTGGAGCTTCCTCGTGAAATTTGATCACGTGAACAAAAAAGAGTGAAGTATTTTTTTTATTTTCCTTTATTTTATTGTAAATTCTTTTTAGGTCATCTATATATTTCCATTTGTTTATAATGTTTAATTTATTTCTTACTTGAGGGCAAGTAATGTTTAAGCTTGGGGAGATTTGATAGATGCCATTTTATGCAATTTTTAGGGTAGTTTTTATTAGAATTTAGCATCATATTTTGTACATTTGCATGTTATTTGTTTAAATAATGTTCAACTGATGTATTTTATTAGAATTCCTGTACTGGTAGCGCTTTGTGTTAATTTCAGATAGTTCGAGTGAAACAGTAATTTGGGAGCAGATGGATGCATATTTGGAGCCTAAATAGAAGTGAAATTGAAGAAGAATGTTGAGGAATGCTTGGAAGATGTTTTGGTCAAGAAACATTCGATCGAATTGATCATACGGAGATAGATTGCTATAATCTGAAGTGAAAGGATGTTGCTGGCAGCTTTGACCCTCTATCAGTATTTTGATCATATCTCATTAACCGTAAGTCCGATTGATAAGATTCAAAATGTTCAGAAAACTAGACAAAATTTTGAACAAATTTCATGTTTGTGAAAAAGGACAAAAATGCGATTACATAGTCCAAAAATGCAATTGCATAAGTGATTGCATGCTTTTTCTGCGATCACATTTTTACCAAAAAGTTTCCCAGGGTCAAAATAAGTTATATGGAAATGTCGAAAATAGCATCATGTGTCATTTATAGGCAAATATAAAAAAATTCAAAACCATGTGATCGCATGTAACCAACCTGCGATCACATTTTGCGGTTTCTTTCTTCAGAAGTTTCCTTCTCGCATATAAATATGACCCTCATTATCATATTCGGGGGTTAGACGATTCTAGACGGAAGAATACCCTTCTAAAGACGATTTCTGATACCTTTCAGCGACTTTTGGCATTCTAAAGACTGTGAATCATCTCACACATTTAGTTTATCTAGATTATTCGGTTAATGTTTCTTTTATCTAGTTTAGTTTTGTTTTTAGGCATGTCTAGCTAAAGCTTAGTTTTCAGTTTGCATAGACTAGTACTTTACTTGTGATTAGTTTTCAGATGGGGTTTTTGTTTTGTGTTTCTATCTAGATTTTTTCGTTTTGAACTTAATGAATATTTGAATTTTAATTCTTGTTAGTTTGATCACTTAGCCAAGGTTTTATCATTCTAGTTAATTAGTTAATAGAATCCGTAATTGTTCTTGTCAACTAGTAAAAGTAACATGTATGAGACTGGATCTGCTTTGGGATTTAACTCTTTTATAAATTAAACAAATCATACCTTTACGCTTCCAAGCTTATGAGAAGTATTAGGTATTGCTGAGAATGTTACACAGAACTTAATGCAAATTTTCTGATTTAATCAAGAGCTTGTTTTATTGAACAGTAAAAAGTTAGGGTTTATTCAAAGAGCTTATTTTGATTAACTAATTTAGGTAAAATAGATTATACTAGAGCTTGAAAGTTTTTTCTCAGTACCAAATTAGATAGAATGCATTGGAATAACTAGATCTGGGCTAATCGCATGATTAGGAAGCCACAACAGAACTAAATTGTTTTAATTATTGATTTTCGTTTAATTTTATATCATTGCATTTTTTATTTTTTAGTTTAATTCACCCCCCCCTCCCGCCCCCATTTTATAATTTCTGTTTTGACTAGAATGTGACTGATGCAAATAGGAATTGACCGTTAGACTGTGTCCCTAAGGATTCAACCTTGCTTTCATGTACTATAGTTTTAATGCAACCAACAGTGATAATTTTATTTGTTTAATACGGCCGCGACAACGTGTTAACACAAACCCGAGAGTGTGCCCGAATCCTTCAAACCAAGGCTCTGATACCAACATGTAACATCCCAAAAATTATAAGGTAAAAATTTTATTCTTAGTTCAACCATAAACACCATTTAATCATTTTAATCATTCAAAAGTATATCATAGTAAATTAGTTATCAAAGTACAATTCCCAAAATCATAAAGTGCATAAACATGGGTGGATGTGTTTTTATCAAGCAGGGCCCTTCCCTCGCGAACCGGGACTACCTGAAAAACATTTTAAACATAAACCATTAGCATGAATCTGCGCGAGTTCCTCAAAATACCTCATACCATACATACCTGCCAGCTCAAGGCTGTGTCGAGTCTATTTCACCCCTGAGTCTATTTCAAGTCATGTGTCTGCTCAAGGCTGTACCGAGTCTATTTCACCCTCGAGTCTAGTTCAACACATATGTATACACAAGGCTGTACTGGGTCTATTTCACCCTCAGGTCTATTTTATCCCACATACATATTGCAATAGGCACACATGTATATAACACATACAATATGAGTCACAAAGACTACAAGCACATAAAATATCCTAGTATCCCGCAGTATTGTGAGCAAACTAACCTCAGTCCACTGTCAATCCAGCTGATGCTCGGGCCATTGAATCGGAGAATGTCCACACTAACCAATAAGATAAAACCCCAATTAATAATTGGGTTATAAACCATAATCAGGAATTAATTCACACATCCCAACTCCTAAAGCAAAATACTATTTTACCCTTCCCATCAGTTGGTCCACTTAACTGAGGCCCAAAATCAATGGAACATAAAGCCCAATAATGGCCTAAATCCAAAAGACCCTCAAGGCCCAATACCATAAAGGATCAAAGCCTAAAAATGGCCCATCTCAGCAATACTTGGGGGCCTAACATAAGCCCAAAAGCCTAAAGTCCAAATGGTGGCCCAAAATCAAAAAGGCCCATCATAGCATGCCCTACATACCAAACTTGTATGCCCGATGTATGGCCCTTTGATGCAGAAGTTACAATTAGTCAAAGCAATTAAGTGGGGAATTCATGAATTACGCAGAGCGTACTCCTACATACGCCCATCATGCTTACCAGGTGACCAAAATCTCACATTAAGAACTTCATGATTTAGACCAAACATCTAAACTTAGATCTAACTTCATTTTAAGGTCTTAACACATAAAGTTGGTGAGTTTACTCCTTTGTATGTATTAATGGGACCCAAAACCCATTTTTATCCAACTAAGTCCAAAACATGAACACTAACTCTCACATGGTTCATCCAAACGCATCAAGATGAAATTTTTATGCACTAAGAACTTTAGAAATGCTAAGATCCAACATTCCAAGCTCTTGGAGTAGAGCATACGCACAAGGGTGAATCAAGGGACCACAATATGCCCAAAACAAGCCCTAGACTAGATCTAACATGTAGAGTTACCAAGATAGAAATTTGATACCTTCAAATGCTAAAAAAATGGATGAAGACTGAGTTCTACCCCAACCAATGCTTGAAAACCAAGCCCTTCTTCTTCAAACTGAGCAAAAACACAAAAGGTTAACCACTAAAGCTCAATAACACTCAAGAACAAGTTAGGGTTTTGTATTTAGGGTTTAATGGGATGGAGGCCGAAGATAATAGGGTTTGAAGATGAGTTAAGGCCATTAAATAAGGTCCAAGACCCTAAATTTGGGTTTTCACCTTACTGGAGTACGCCTTGTGTACTCTATGTTACATCCGTGATCACCCAACTTAGTATGCCCAACGTACTAGCCTTATCCTTAAAACCTCCAAACTTCTGAAGACCATAACTTCTTCATTCTAACTCAGATTCTGTCGAACCTTATATCCACATAAAGGGAATGAGAAGATCTACGATCCTATCAACTTTGTTTGCTTTAAAACTTTCCCAACTTAAATCCAAAATTCATGAAAGCCCGCACCATCACTTCACCATTATACCCTTTGACTCCAAAACACAAACCGAACACTCGGTACCCACACCCTACTTTATCCACCATCAAATGGGTCTAATCCTCTCCTTCCTAATGCCCAAAACCTTATGATACTTGATCCTCGGGTAACAGCCCCAAATTATGGAACAACCCAAAACAGGTGTTACAATGAAACTTGTATTTTTGTTTCTATTGGTTATTTTTCGTTTTACTTCTTCCCTAAGCTAGGTTTTAATAACCCAAACCCTAAAACTAAATTAAAAAAGAAACCTAAATAGTGGATAGGGAACAACATGCCTATGCTAGATTTGGCTCCTTAGAAGCCTAACTTGCTCCACACGTATCCTAACTTGTCTTGTAAGAAACAAATATGAATATTTTGAATTTTAAATAACTACCTCTTTTAAAATTTGATTATTATTTAAATTGTGATTTTAAATTTGAATATTTGAATTAAATTTAAATATGATTTAAATGGTGATTTAAATTTGAATATTTGAATTCATTTTAATATTGTTTATAACAGTGATTTATAAATTTGAGTATTAATTAATATTAATTTCTACATTGTGTCCTTACATGTGAATTATAATTAATAAAGGCACTTAAATTTACCAATATATATATATATATATATATATATATATATATATATATATATATATATATATATATATATATATGTGTGTGTGTGTGTGTGTGTGCGCGTGTGTGTGTGTTTAGGTTTTACGAAAAACCAAAAACCCTAAAAATCATAAAAATGCATAAAAAAATACTTAGATATCAAAAAAAAATTTTTTACTTGATATATGAAAAAATTGCACCTTTTATTAAAAATTCGCTGAATTTTTTATGAAAAAAAACCAAAAAAAAAAAAAAATTGATTTTTTGTTTTTTTTTTTTCAGCGAGTTTTTCTAAAAAAAAGGTGCGATTTTTCATATATAAAGTCAAAAAATGTTTTGTGATCTCTAAGTAACTTTTTATATATTTGTTATGATTTTTAGGGTTTTTTAGTTTTCCATTAAACCTTCCCCCCCCCCCCCCCCCCCCTCTCTCTCTCTCTATATATATATATATATATATATATATATATATATATATATATATAATACTTTTACAACGTGCCCTCACATGTTTAATTAAAATATTGTGAGTCTTATCACTGCTAGGCTCATCCACTCTAGTGTTATATGAGAGGTTTAAGGAGTTCTATTTGAATCCTAATTAGGTTAGTTTTTAAAATCTCATTGCTTACCACCCTCACCTATTCTTTGCATTTTGAGAGTGAGGTTACCAGAATGGTTTGATAGGATGATGTTCAAGTTAAAAGTATTAGTTTACAGTATTTAAACAAAATCCTTTTTAAATAAGTAAAAGCGTGATTCATATGCTACCCATGAAAAATGAAAAGTTTCTTTATAACCTATTGATGGAACATGTATAGTTTGTCGGCATATCAATTTGAGATTATAGTTGTAAATGATGTGGTACTCACGAATCTCTAGTGTAAATTAAACCGGGGATCACATGATTTTTTGCATGGTTGATTCGCCATCTATTTTATGATCCACGACTTCCCTGTCATAGAACTTAGATGAGCATAATCTAAGATTCACATGACATTGACAGTGAATAAATCTCAAAGATCTAGGAATTTCATAGTGATTGAAACTAGCAGATAGTATTTCCTACCTAAATAACTTTATGGTGTGTTTATGACATCTGTTTACACATCATAGAGTAAAGTATGGATCCTTGCCTTGTTAAATAATTTTTAATTTTGGGTAAATGTTTTCTAAGGACTAATAAAACAAACTAGAACGTAAATAAATATTGAATGATATCTATAATTTTATCCGCTAAAATTTACTATTGTAAAATCTCTGAAAGGATAAGTTGATAGGATTATCAGTCTTGTATAATCTCGTAGTTTGTGAATAGTTCTTATGAACGAAAAGAATTATCACGATTCATATAAAGCTCTTCCTAAGGTTCCTCCAACCACTAGATTCTAAACTATAAGAAAGAGCAGTTATCAAATGTATGTTGTATACTAACATATTAAAGTAATATGGAATTTCATTATGTTAGGAGTTGACTCTTGTTATCATAATCAACTTGCTGACATGTATATATGATCTATTCAATTTGATTTTGATATGAACAACCTTGAAGTATACGTAAAGAGTTGCATGTCATGTTGAGGGCCTTTTGGGACTAACATGACCAATCATAGAAACTGCAACTTTAAGTTCTCCTATATTCACTATCATGAATGGAAGTGTCAAGAAGAAAGAAAACCCAATTTCCCATGGGAACAGGGTGGTTAGTATTAGTATACCTAATCGGACCCCAAATGCTAAGGAGAATAAGAAGGCTTATTTTAAGACATGTTATGATAGGTTATTAATTTCTTAACAAGAAACGGAAAAAGAAAGCATACATCAAACATGCCTAGTATATCTGAAGGGAAGTAAAAGACTAAAACATGGAGAAAATAATTTGATCATGGATTACAAGCCCTTGTTACTATCTATCGGATCAAAGGATAAGTTGTTCTCTCAAAATGTTTGGTTTACAATAAGATATATGAATTCATAATGCCATTAGAATATTATTTTTAGTACTTACGTATTTTTTAAGGATAAAGTACAAACATCTGTAAGAATATGCAATGATTGAAATGAAGTGAGAAGACTAAAACATAATGATAATAATTTGATCATGAATACCTAGACCTTGCTGCTTTTCATAGGATCAAAAGACAACTCGTTTTCCCCAGAGGTTTAGTATATGGTCTTATGATTCAAATTTTTTATACTATGTTTCATCAAATTGTTCTGACTTATTTAAATGTAGAATGTTTTAACATGGTTAAAGGAAAGTCATGAAAACTATGAAATTAAAATAGTAACAATTGTTCAATTTATTTCGAATATTTGAATGGAATGTATTATTATGGAATCATCTTATTGGACATGTAAATAAGAAATACATTACCAAATATCCAGTTGGATAGTATTTTGGAATTCATTTGACCATTAGTCTTATGATAAATGCAAATTTTTTTTGTTAATACGGAGGAAAAAACACTATGTTATAGTGTAAATATCTGTTGGAATTAGTTTAACTAATGGACCCTTGAGATTAAACATAATATGTACTGATTCGAATGCATCCAAAAGATTTGGGGGAAATGTATTTGTGGAATCATAGTCTTATACATATAAATAATAAATCTATTACCAAATATCCAGATGGATAATTGGAAATCATTTGAACACAAGTCCTATGATAAATGAAAATCTTGTTTATCAAGATAGATGATGAATACATCACTTGGTGATGTGAATATCAGTTGGAATAAGTTTATACTAATGGATCGTTCAGATTAACCATAATATATGGTAACGAAAACTTCATTACCTTCAAAAGGAATGAACATGTTTATCTGTACAAACATAAGTTTGAAATCTTTCAAGTTTGAAATCTCATAAAATGAAGTTAACTATCAACTGGTAATAGGATGGGATACTCAGATCCAATAGGGATAGTGAACATCTCAATCAAAATTTTATCGAAATCATCTAAGGAATTGTAAAAGAGCTTCATGAGTAGTCTTCGCCCAGAACACTACCACAAATATTGTTAGTTGGAAAGAGAAACAAATCATTGTTTGATTTCGTACTTGGTCATTTGTACGATGCTTAACAAACAGTTCATGGAATGTACCATGGATAGTGTTACAAGAAGTCATTGGTCTTGCACCGAGTAAGAAGGTCTTTGAGACACTCTTTGAGATATGGATTAGAGTTTATTCCTCACTATCACATAAGGAAGTCTATGATTATGAGGCTTACACTCATCATAAAGTGCTCGAAAATCTAGAATCTTGAAGAGAGATGTGTTATCTTGATGAATGTCCCAACAAGCATTTTAGGTAGTCATTTAACAAACCCTATGATACAAAATGTTTGTTACTCAAAGGATAGTCTTCCAAGAGAGGGAGTTGATATCCAAAAATGGATAGTGGGAGCCATATTGATCATGATAAGATTCAAGAGTCAACCAACGAAGAAACTAAAGTTGGACCTAGCATTTAATTCAAGTTTGAAAGAGATATTGACTAAACTAACATACATCCACCTCTTCCTTATAGAACTGATAGAGGATGTTATAAACCTAGTTATGTAGATAAAATATGATATTACTAATTTGAATTAGTTGATGGTAGATAGAAATCAATGTATACCAACTATCAGAAGCTATGACAGACCCTAAAGGTTGCAAGATGGAAGGAGGACATGGAGAGTGAGGTTTAGTCCACGTATGTTTGTAACTTGCTTGATTAAATAACTGTCCTTAACCATCAAGAATAAGTGGATCTTCAGGATAAGACAAAGATTCATAGGAACAAACACATATTGAAACCAAGATAGGTTGTGAAGGATGTGTGAGCTTATGAAGTTCATTTATGAACTGAAATGACAATCTCACAATTAGAATCTTTTCTATAATGAGATAATTCAAGGAGCTTCAATTTCAAGAAACAAAGATGATCTGTACATATGTCAAAGCTAGTGGGAGCAACTAAAATCTCTTTTTTAATGAGAGAATTCAATAGTTTGAATTTAAGAAATGAGGATAAACCATATATATATATATATATATATATATATATATATATATATATATATATATATATATATATATATATATATATATCACTAATAGTTGGAACATTGTTATCAACCTTGTACTGTATATCGATAATATATAATTATAAGAAATGATGTTCTACCTTAGTAAGTGTAAAAACTTGGCTTAGTTTGAGAATTTATTCAGTTTGTAACACATGTTAGAAGAAACGCACATGCTGTAGGTAAGGATCTATGGAGATAAATCCGAGGTATTAATTAGATTAAGACAAAGAACATGGAATCTTGAGGAGAATCAAGATACAAAAATAAAAAAATTTCATCCTTACAAAAACATGGCATGACATTACTCAATGCTAAATTGGAAGCTCAATTGTTGAGATAAAGGAAATGAGTCGACTCCCACATGCTTCTGTTATGGGATTGATCATATATGCCACAACATGTATTAGATTTTATGAATTGTATGTCGTGTGCAGGACAGGTCGGATCAGATCACTTTGGCAAGAATCAACGAATTGAAACAATGTACGTTCATAAGTGTCCTAAGAGGACAAAGGGGATGATCTTGTTAGTATGGAAGAGATCAATGTAAAAGTTACACTATTGCTAAGTTCCATAGTAAATAAATATGATTTCGTTCACAGTTGGAATTTGTGCTTTTACTAAGTGGTGCAGTATTAGCTTGGAAGAGTACCGAGTAATACACTATAGTGCATTTAACAAAAAATGTAGAGTATATTGTAGCTAGTTAGACTGCAAAGTAAAACTATGTGACTAAAAGAGATTCATTAGTGACATCATTGTTGAAATTCAATCATTGATGGTTCTTTTGAAGTTTCTTGTGACTATAAGGCTGAATTTATCTTGAGTAAGAATACCAAGTCAAACAAGGTTACATGACATATACTCAGTAAGTATCCACATTTGATAGTTGGTTGAATATGAAGACATCAAAGTCAATGGAGTCATATTAGAATAAAATCTTGACAATCCATTCTTTAAGCCAATTTCAATGACAGAATCTGATAGTCAAACATGGTCCATAGGCATCAGTTTTGCAAATGCTTGTTTTAAACTTGAGAAATTAAGCAATATAAGTTTTAATCTGATTTGGCTATTATTAAGTGAAGATCTTAATTTATTACAGATATCAGTCATTTCAATGAGTTTATCATTGTGTTCTCGTTTTGTATGTTTGGAACATGCTTACCAAGTATTAATTACTCAAACCTCCATAGTCAGTCATACTCTTGGAAGTAAGTAGGGATGTAAGAATGTCATGGAGTATTAGTAGATTAGCCATAATGATTGGGCATAACATGAAGACTGCGACTAATACTTGTGAGTATATAATGGATATTTATGTATTACTTCATGGATAAAGTCACAAGTAATTATAAGATATAATATATGTTCTTCTTCAAACTAAGATACATGAAGCTTTTTGATTTACGAATTTGATATGTATTGGTTTGCTCCACTGCTATATGTAAATAGTAGCAATAAAGGGTTTGTTCATGTGTGACATGGTGAGTAATAAATGATTATGAACACCATAACCCCATGCTAGGCGCCAAATTGTTTTGGTCAAAAATTGATCAAGTGTAATTCGACCAAATTGTATCAGTAGATGTGGTGTTAGTGTAATGTAAATATCAAATGGTAATCAAAGTGAGACAAATGAGTTACAAGGAAAGCCCTTGATCCTTTGTAGGATCTCCAACATAAAACCTTGGGAGGTGGTAATAATCACTTGCCTTGATTTGTTTTATTGATTTTAATATGAGGTTACAAAGATTATGAATGTAATATGAGTACAAGAGTAATTCTAGGGTTAATCGTGTCTGTTGTGTGATAGATACATGTGTTATTTATAGTCTAGTACAAGTAACAAGAAGTCTGATAACTCTGGTATCCTCTAGAATCAACATATGAACGTTATTTGACTTGGTATTCTTGGTATTTTGCCTAGTTGAGATGACTCTCCATTGAGAATGGGTCTTGTGTTGACTAGTTCTGCACATGTGAGAAAGATGAAGAAAATATAGTTGTTACAAGTGTAAGAAATATGAGTGCTAATAGTCAGAATCATGGGATATGTTTAAAGAGCCCGAGGCTTCAGAAATATTTAAGGATCCTGACCCTAACACGTATTATGTTTGAAATTTGTTTTGTAGAAGCAAAGACATGCTCAAGATCTAAAGGAAGTCCTTATGGAGCTGGAAGTAGGAAAGAGTAAGGTAAGACAATCAAAGACAAAGAAGTCATGAATTCTTAAGCCCACGGGGTGGAATTCTATCCCATTCTGTGGGCAGAAGAATATTTGAGATCATCAGATGACATGCCGCATAAAGGATTGAAAAATTGCAAACGACGCCTATTCCCCATGTCGTGGCAATCAGATTTTAGGAAAGTATACAAACTAGACGTTAGGTTGAATTCCAGAGGTTGGTTTGAGGATTAAGCTATGGAGTACAACTGAAAATCATTAGAAAACTCTCAGAATTGAAATTTTTGTTTGGCACTCAAGCTTTGAAGATAATTGAAGGAAGATCATCATTGAATCATTTGGGTTGCTAGATTTTACCATGACTTTTCTAGTTAACTTCTATTTCATGTTTTTTTTTGTTTTAGTTATGGGAAAATCACCCTATACTTTTTTTTGGTAAAGATGAACCCAAATCTTATGTTTTTATTTTGAATTAATGGATGTTTTATGTTGATTTTACATGTGTTTGATAATAAAAAATCCTAGAATGTTGAAGTTTAGGTTTTTATTGATTATTAATCAAGTTCTATGTAATAGATGATCATTTTAGTTGCATGAATTTGTTACCAAATTGTTTATGATTATTAAATAATTAGAGGTAGTTATTAATCAAATCCTAGGGTTAAGTAATTAAAAGTAAAAAACTTCAACTGTGTTAGAGAGCGTAATTTATCATTCATTTGTGCTTTAATTTCTTGTCTTAATCTAGGATAGGTAATTTATCGATTTATCATTCATAGTTCAATTCATACTTCTATCAATTTGGTGTTTAACTTGTGCTTGATCATTGCATGGTAATTCATAAATTGACAGATCTAGGTATTTGATCATAATAACTAGTAATTTAAAGAATTAGTAATTAATATAATCCATCCACTAGAAATCAATCATAGGAGAGGGGGAAATCAAACTAAATGAAAGTACTCTTTAATCTTGAAGTAAAAATCGTATTTTTCGCTTGTTAGTTTTAATTATTGATAGTAGTTTGAATTAAGTTACTAAACTTGCAAAATCAGGAAAAACCCAATTTAAAGTTTGTTTTCTTAGTTTAATGAAAATTCGTTATTTTATTAATTGAATTAAGTTCCATGTGTTTGACACCTGACTTACCCAAACTATTATATAATCCGACTAGGTACACTTCCTATAGGTGCATAAATTAGTTAAGTTAGTTAGGTTAATAACTTAAAAGTTGATAGGTATACTCCGTGCACATCAAAAGCCAACGGAGGTCGACCCCTCAAACAACCAAGTGTAAAGATCTAGGTAAAAAAGGGCGCATATCTCAATTCCTGTACACAATTGTACAATTGTTTTAAAAATAGAATCATTATAAAACTAGTTATGGAAAATAATAAAATTTATATTTTTACAATTAGAAATTATATTAGATTCATATCCTCTTACCATTCTTCTTCAGTCATATTAAATGTGTTTATGGCATGAGGATAAACAATTCCCATTTTGCTCTTGAATTTCACCCAACCATGTACTTTGATTTTAAATAGTTATATCGGTTCTTCATTTGCCTTCGATCGAATATAAAGTTGTGTTCATTTTTAATTTTCTCCACTACTACCTTCCATGAGTTTTATTTCAAACTACTACCTCCCGACCATTACTTGCATGTTCATGTATACATGCACCAAGAAAAGTTTTGTCGAGACAGTCTTACTTCCAAACTATTCTAGGTCTCTTTTGGGGGAATATAAAAACTTCAGCATACAAGTTCAAGAAAATAGATTACATCGTAGAAGTTTATAATTCCATTATACAAAATTCAACCTAAAAATTCTGATTTTAACATGTAATAACTTAAAAAGAAATTGCTTTTGAACATATAATTTTGATTTCCACATATTCATTGAAAATTTCAGTTACTTCTATAACATGTAATTTCAGCAATACTTCAATATATATGCATGTAATCTGATTTCTATAACACAAATAACACCTGATAAACTTTTGATTTCAGATCATACATAGCAGAAAACATGTAATTTCAACAATACCTCAACATATATGCATGTAGTCTCATTTCTAGAACACAAATAAAACCTAATAAAGTTCTAAGTTTAGATCAAACATAACAAATAACATGTAATTTCAGTAGAACTTCAACATATATGCATCTAATCTGATTTCCAGAACATAAATAACAACTATTAAAGTTTCTATTTTAGATCATACATAGCAAATAGCATATAATTGCAGCAACACTTCAGTACATATACATCTAATTTGATTTCTAGAAACAAATAACTTCTTAGGCATGGTGGTCGACTACTCGAGGGTAGCAACATATGTGTTGTGCTGATCAGATTGGTGCTTGTGTACTTCTCCTTTGAGCATCAAATGAAAGACAAGAACATGGTGTTCGACATTCATAGGCTTAAAATGTGAATAAAAAATAAATCATTCGGTCAACTTTATTTTTTAGATGGTTGGGTAAGAGGTATAATTTCTCGGTTAAAGGTTAAAAATGGTGTAATCAGATGCCCTTACTGAACTAAATAAGATATAACCTCTTACTGGACCCAGTAAGACGTTAATCAAACAAGGCCTAAGGTGAATCCAACAGAGGTAGAGCCAATTCTGTGAATAAGGGGGATGAAGGTCTGACATCAAAATAATCTATGAAAATATAATGTTATACCTGGATAAAGTAATATAGACTAAAGTTTTATAAGAGAAATTAAATATGACATCATTTTTTCAGGTTCAGTATTACTTTAAAAGAGAAACTAAATCCAACATAACATCCTCCTCAACATTCTCACTAATAGAATGCAAACTATAGATCATGAACATGTTTTTTTGGTTTAAAGAAAAAAGAATATATGGTTTTTTTCTCATGATTACCCTATGATCATAAAAACTCAAATTACCAATAAAATAATTATAACTAATTAAAAATTAAAAATTATATAAAAATTAAATTATACCTTATTAATAAAAACATGAAAGAAGCACTCTAACAAAAAGCTTTTATCACCATTTTCTTTTAATTGGGAATCGGTTGACATTGTTGTTTTCTTTTAGTTGGATATTGATATTAGGGTGGGGTAATAATTGAGTCAAAGTTAACATATGTCATGCACATCACATTTAAGTTTATTAAGAATAAGATTTAGGGGTTATGGGCTTTAATCATGTAACATCCGGATCCTCAAGACATGAAATTTAAACTACTTTATGAGTTTTGTGGTGGCCACAATGTGGTTAAGATATCACTACGATTTGGCATGGCCACATTAGACGTGTACCTCATTTAGGTGTAACAACGTGACACTATATTGGCCGTGACGTGACATTTGGGCATGGGCAAACCCTAATTTTTTCAGGTCTAGGCCCTGTTTAAAGGGATTAAAAGCTACATTTTTCTTTTCCCTCATCCACCATCACCTCCTAAATCATTGAAGAAAATCCTAATGCCCTATCCTCTATTTTTTTAGCTCATTTTGGTGCTCTTGGTGGATCTTGAAGGAAGAAGAAGGCTTTTGTGGTGTGGAGAGCATCTTGGTAAGCCTAGAGGTTTCATTTGAGCATCTCCTACACCTTTGTGAGTAATTAAGTTCCAATATTTATGCATTAGGCTTCTAATTCTACGCTTTTTGTCCCTTTTATCCACATTTGGGAAAGTTTGGATGGATGGATTCCATAAAGTTGGCAACTTTATGGATCCTTGAGATCCCTTGAAGATTATATGCTCTGGATCTAAAGTTTGGTTGAGTTTAAATCCATGCATGTGATTTTTGTTCTAATTTCATCATTTTGACCTAACAAGAGCTCAAGACATGCATTGGACATGCATTTATGTAAAGCATCTTTTTTTAGAATGTTATTGAATTAAGGAAGCTCTCTAGAAAGTTAGAATGGGTGGCTCAAAGGGTTAGCGGCTTAATGTTTTAAGCTACCCTAATATAGTACTCACGGCGTGACCATATGGGTGTCACAACATGATGATTGGGGGAGAGGGCTTATCGACTATTTTGGACGGACTCTATCATAACAAGGTGGTCTGACCATCACAACGTAACAATAAAACTGACCGTGAATCGATTGGATCAGGACCGAGTTTTTGATCGAGCCTGAGTTTGTTTTCCATGACATTGCGATGGATTATTCATGATGTGAAAATCAGCTGATGTTGACTTTAACCGTTGACTTTTTTTTACCGTATTGACTTTTGGTCAAATTGATAGTTGTAGAGTGTAGACTAAGTTGTGACCTTTTTTTTGATTTGATAGGTGAGTTCTAACACCTACTTCGTGATGTTGAGATATGGTTTCTATGACTTTGTAAGAGAGGTGAGTATTTTTACTATACTATATAGTATGCTAGTTGTCAGTATGATATTTGCATGGAAGACCATGGAGGTACCCCATAGCTACTAAATGAAAGACCACGGGGGTAGCCTAAGGAATTTCAAGTAAGGACCATGGGGACAACCCATGTCAAATGGATGTAAGACCATGAGGGTAGCTCATGACATTTTAAGGGAAGAACATGGGGGTAACCTATAGAACTTGGATGTAAGATTATGGGGGTAGCTTATAGCATTTCAAGGAAAGACCATAGGGTATCCCATGGAAACGCATGCATGTTATATGATAATTTAGGGAACTGACTAAGTTTTGTGCTTACAGTTTTGTGGTTTAAATGTTTAAGGTACTTTTGGTTCCAAAGGGATAGGCTCGACGTGATCACGCTGCATCCTTTAAAGTTTATTTCCATATTATCTGTTTTGATTTACTATGATATTTGGGAATACATTTAAACATTGATTGTATTTTGAATAATCGATTGCATCTTTTTGGTGGTTTGAAAATAAAAAGTTTTATTATCATTTTTTAGACGTTTCAAGTTGGTATCAGAGCCTTGGTTTGAGGGATTCAGGCACACCCTCAGATATGTTTGAACACAAACTGATGAATCTTTTGTAAGAAAAACATTTTTTCAAAAACATTTTTTTTACAAAGAAAAGGGTACGATAAGTATAATCAACCGAGCTCAAGTATGTGATCCCTAAAATACCCATACATTACTATTATGTTTAGTATGCTATTATATGAGTTGCATGATAGATTAGGGCTAAGGGAACCTTTGGAATTGCATGATAAAAAAATCCTTGATATTTGTAATGCTTGATAGCATAGGAGAAGTGTTGTAGTGTCTGATAGCCTAGGAGTCTAGATTGACAAAGTTAATGCTAAGTGTATGTTTAAAAATTATATATGATTAGGATCGTATAGACTTAGAATGATTGATTTAGCCTTATTTATTGTTCCATGTGTAGTTGTGGTATTAGGATAGAATCATTTATTTAATAGTCTATTTGATCCGGTATTATGTATAATTTGCATGTGTAAGGCAACCAACGATAATGGTAGAGGTTCCTGGCATTTCAAAAACAAGTGAGATGGGGATTCCTGGGAGAGCCTAAGGAGTGTTGTAGCAATATATGTATCATGTTTAGCATATAGATCAAGAGAGTTTCCATAGTGAAGTGACTTTGAGGATTCTGGAGGATTCTTAAGGACATTACGGATAGGCATGGAAGGTAGTATTGGCCCGTACTACTGGAAAAACATGATTCATATTCGAATCAACAAAAACCATGAAGATCCTATGATTCTTGTAGTGTGAGACTTCCCTCGAGTATGTTATGATCAATTATATGTTTGTATTATGGTGGTAAGCACTCGAGGTGGAGGTTCTGGTTCACGCTCTGGTGCTGAATCAACTGATGGTTTAGGCTCCTGTGATGTTCGGTATCATCAAGGAGGGGATCATCAAGTTGCTTGATGATCTCTTAGGTGACTTTCGTGCAGAGATTATAGCTTAGCATTTTTGGGCATGGGATTCCTCCTTTTGAGAGTTTAATCCTTATAGAGCCCAAATTTCTTTAGGAAGAAGGACCCTAATTCCAACAGTCGGTAGATTGCAGATATAGAGAGTGCTTAGTGGATGAGTTTATTCCATGAGGGATCAAATGTGAGGTTCCATTCATTCCCTCTGAGGTATTAAACTCGTGAATAGTGGTAGGAGATTAGTCATGCCTTAGGGGATAAGGCTATGGAGCCCATCACTTGGACCGACTTTGTGACGAGATTCACGGCAGATTTTGGACCTACTATTGAGGTGCAAAACCTCACGAGGGATTTTCAAGACCTTTTCATACTACAGAGCTTATGGCATAGATCATCACAAAGTTCAGGGAGATGGATTTACTAGTTCCACAGACTCGATTAATGAACAGACTCGACGAGTCGATGGGTAGACTCGACGAGTGCGCGCTGAGGTCAGAAACCCTAATTTCTCGGGTTTAGGACCTATTTAAAGGTCCTTATGGCCTTCATTGCGGCCATTTACTCCCCTGAGAAACCCTAGAGAGCGAAGAGAGCTTAGAGAGCAAGGGAAAGGCTAATTCTTCATCCTTTTGGTGTAATCTTGCAAGAAGGAGTGGGAAAGTCAAAGCTAGATCAATTGTGGAGCTTGGATCTGTGTTGTTCATTCTGAGATTCGCTTTTAGAGGTACAAATCCTTTCCCATTTCGTGTATTTGATAGATTTCTTGAATCTAGGGTTTCTTTGCATCATTTTGAGTTGGATCTTGAAGCATGTAATGTCCCAAGGTGATGTAGATGTTAAATCTGGACCATGAGAGGTCCAAAAAGTCCTAACCTTCCAGCTTTATGTTGTTTCATGAGAGTTTTGAGAGTAGGTTACCATTTTGAAGGTTATTTCTCCATTGTTGGCTTTGTGTGTGTTGCATGAATGTAAAGTTTGAACCTTTACATGACTTTTGAGTGCTATAAGGTTAGATCTACTAGTTAGAGAAGCAGACCTGACCTCAGAAGGTCGTTTGAGTGTTGCCATGGAAGGAACTCGCCAAGTCCATAAGGGAACTCGACGAGTCAAGTCGGGTTGCCCGTAACTCGTGACCAATTGTAGCCCGTTGAGTGGAAGGTTCACTCGACGAGTCGAGTGAGGTTTAGAAAGATACAAAGTACACGCTTGGACTCGGCGAGTCACTTATGTGCACTCGAGGAGTCTGGTCAAAGTTTGACCGTTGACTTTTAGGGTTGGGTCAACACTTAGACTATTGGACCATTAGAAGGGTAAAATGGTCTTTTAGCCTTCTGAGAGAACATTGGAACAAACTAGTCTAGCCTGGAGAGCCATTATTGATTTGAGCTGACTGCTTATATGTTTCGGCGGGGCTAGGTCATTGTTACGGGGTTCAGGGATATCGAGCACGTAAGTTACTAGAAAGCATACGAGGTGAGTCTTCTCACTATACTTTACCTAGAGTTGTAACTATATGTGACCAGAAGGTCTTATATGCTATGCGAAGTATGTGATATGTGTTGCTATGTGATATGTATGTGTTATGCTATGTTAAGGTCAAGACGATGAGGACCGGAAGGTCGTACGGGTAGGGCCGAAAGGTCTACCAGAGTTGGGACAAAAGTCCCCTGAGACACATGGATTGGAAGATCCCATAGAGTTATTGCCTTGAGTGGCGTATGTGTTGTATGTGGTATTTTGGGGAACTCACTAAGCATTTATGCTTACAGTGTTATGTGTTATGTGTTTCAGGTACTATCGATAATAGCGAGAAGGCGCCAGCATGATCCGTACACACTGGCAAGAGATTTATGTTATGATCTTGGGATATGTTTTTAGCGTGATGACATTTGTTAAACTTGAGAATTTGAGAATAAGGGATGAGTTTTATGTTATTTGAAAAATGAAAATTTGTTTTGAAAATTAACGTTGTTACAAGTTGTTATCAGAGCCTTGGTTTGAGGGATTTGGATGCACCTTTGGGCGTATCTGAACTCAAACTGAGGATTTGAGAAAGTTTTCATACAAGAAACAGTTTTTCTAAAAAGTAAAAGAATTTAAGAAGGAAGCAGTGTGTACGATCAGTTAGCGCCCGAACGGTGATTTCCCAAAATACCCTTGCATTATGTGTTATGAGATATGATATGATATGCTATGCATACTAGAGTAGGCTAGGTATTCATATTAGGACTAGAGTGGCCTGATATGTGATGCCTTAGCCTTGGTGATTACTGCTGCTATGAGATGCTTGAGAGTGAATAGGCATCAGTGAGGAGCTTATGAGGGGCCTACCGAAGGGTAGCCGGTACTTAGCAAGAAGTAGAGTAGTTGTGATCTGGGATCCTAGGAGGAGGACATGGAATGAATGCTGATGCGGTGTGTAAGGTAGTATAGGGCCCGTACTACTGGAAGCACCAGATCAATGCACAGTCCAAATAAGAATCCTTAGGGTACTAAGGAACAACTAGGGTTGAGTTGTCAAGTGTGAGTACACTCGAGCAAGTCTTTGATAATTTATGTTGTATTTCAGAGACATCATGATTGCGACACGCCACAGACCAGAGACCAGCAGCGAGAGTGACGAGGAGCTTCGTCCGATGATTCACGAGGAGGTGGCTGCGGCTATCCGTGCAGAGATACTGGAGATGTTTGGGTCTATCAAGACCACTTTGATTGAGACGTTTGACGAGAGATACACAACAATTACTGAGGCAGCGGCTGCTGTAGCTACTGCAGTTGTGGCTACTGCTAGACCCCAGGGGGTGACTCGATGCTGTTCCGGGAGTTCAACAATACGAAGCCACCTAAGTTTGATGGGATGTAGGATCCAATTGTTTCGATGAGATGGATTTTTGATATCGAGGGATGCTTCTACACCTGTTCGTGTCTGGAGCATTTGAGGGTTCGGTTTGCACTGAACCAACTTCTCTTGGGAGCGAAGGACTGGTGGAAGTTTGTGACGGCGAACTTCACTCTGGCAGAGATTTCTAAGGTGACCTGGGTGAGGTTCACCACCATGTTCAGAGACGAGTATGTTCCTCCCGTAGAGAGGGAAGAGTTGGCACAAGAGTTTTTGTCCCTTAAGCAGGGGACGGAGTTAGTGACTTTGATTACACGGATGTTCCATGAGAGGGCATTGTTTTTCCACGAGCACATGTCGTATGAGCAAGCACGCATGAGCCGGTATTTGAGCATTTTGAGGAGGGATATCGAGTAGTTTGTGGCGTACTCGATGATGAAGAATTGAAACAGAACAAACAACAATATATGATTGATAACGAAAACTGGAATTGAAATTGATGATTGAATGAAACAAGATAGAGAACACAATCTCCTGATAGGATGATTGCCCAGGAATCCCTCTCTTAAAGGCCTAGCCAATGAGCCAATCTCACACTAGAGACTAACAACAATCTAAGATATTTCTTCCTGTCAAACAATGCAATCCTACCCTCTATTTATTAGCAGACCTCTAACAAACTCTATTTAGGAATTACCCTTTTTACCCCTTTAAGTATTTAACTATCTAATTCCTATAACTACTCCCCCCTTCAAAAAAGTCTTGACCTCAAGACTTGCTTCAAGAAATTGACTCTTAATTGCCCATGTTTCCTCCTCTATAGCCTTCTCAGTCGTGCGCCCTTTCCATCAGATTACGGTGTAGCAATGGGGATCCTCCAATCCGAAGCACTCAATTCTCGTTCTGATAGTAAAACCTGTTCAAAGAGAGAACTCGTTGCTTTTGTAAGCGATGAAGTAAGAAGGATCAGTTGCATCTTGATAAAGGAAGAGAAATTCAACGTATAAACTACAGATCCTACTTTGACGCGCATCCCTCTTGGTACGCACTGACTTTCCATTAGTGGTTTTCGGCCATACATAATCTCATATGTAAGCTTCATGGATCCCCCGAAGTTGGCAACATACCAAAACTTAGCCAAAAAAAATTCCATTTGGCCACCAACTGGGCTGCTCCCTACGATGATGACTCACTGCTTCCAGTACTATCCAAACTAGCCCTTGAAGATAAGCCGACACTCCTTGATACCACAAACATATCGCTGACTTGTCCTTGATTTGATCGACCTCACTCGAGGTTTTGAGCCAAACCCTTCCGAAAACCATGTCTAAATTCCCCTCATCACGTATCCATGCATCTAAAATATAGCCTTCAGTGATGAGACCATTTATAATTCGGGGATTTTTGACCAACAATCGAGCAGCCTTACTTGTTTTCTTCCCCATCATTTTTGCCATTAGAGACCAATCACAAGTTTCATTGAAATTTGAAATTAGAATCTCCTGAACATCTTTAAAAGATTTCTCTTCAGAATTTAACCCATCTTCCCCACAATCAGTTACTGACAACACATGAGGTGGTGGTTCCCCAAGGGTATGCATGTAATTACTAGATTCAAGTTTACACGTGTCATGAAACTTAGAATTGTAATTTCTATAGGTTTGAAAATACCTTAACTTGGTCAAACCATTTTCATGATCGTAAAGGGAGCCCCATTTGACTCGTGCACAAGGGTAAAACTGGAAACTTGAGTTAGATGAGGCTTTAAGTGTTTCTTGACGAAATTTAATCAAGGAGGGGTGACTTTGAGGCCTGAAAAGACTTTGGAAAGGATTTAGTTGGTATGATTGTGTGAATGGTGATGGGAGATAAGAAATTATTAGTGAAGGACCTTCGTCTTGTAACTCCCCGTGAGGAAACGGTGAAATTGATACCGATAGGAATGATGAGTATGTGGACAGCGGTGAAAGGGGTAAATGTGTTACCGTTGTTTTAGATGCACTAGGGCTTGTTTTCTCCTAATTAGATAGGCCCATTGTCTGATTCAAATTAGATTGGCCCATAGATATAATTCCAGCCCATTTATCATTTTTAAGCCCATTATTGTGTTGACCTAAATAACCCTCCTCCCATCCATCATTTAACGGAGTCGTTACTTTCGTGAAGCTCCCTTCGCACTCCGTCAACGTCCTTATCGGAAGTATACCTGGATGATGCTCGTATGTTGCTCCGGTCGTTGAAGATTTTGTTGGACCCAAATTCCCCCCCTCTGGTTTCGGATCAGAGAAGGTTAACAAGTGTATCGCAGACTCATGAACCGACGATGATTGTTTGATCGTATCCAGCTGCTCATAACCGTTCCTATTCGCTTTCCATTGCAAGCTCTCCACCACCTTTGATGACTTCGGAGTGGAATTGCAACCAGAGAAACACAACGAACCTTCACTCATAGGTACAGGGGTGACCGGAGAAGTACATGAGGCATCTGGAACTCTAGAAGACGACTTTTGGTAATTTAGCTTGATCTTCTTCTCCACCGAAGGCAATCCCATCGATGCAACCGAAACGACACCGGAAGTAGGATGAGATTGGAAACCGCTAACCATGCCGGACGTATCCCTAGAAGCATCATTAACCACCGATGCTAGTAATTTCCCAGTTGGATCGGAAACAATGCTAATATATGAGAAGAACTCTGGATCCTGTTTGTGACAACCCGATATTTCAACTCTTTGTAATGGCCTAATAGGTCAAGTATTGTAAACATTTTTGAGTTAATAAAATTAACTTTGATAATAAAATGTCCAAAAAGTTTCTATTTAAATTCTTCTATGTTTAAATATCATTAAACCATGATCGTACGTAAAAAGAACGCCCAAATCCGACTTCGTATATTGAAGTTATGATTTTTCCAAGTTCAGCTTAGCAACAGACAGCTAAAAACTCGAAACGGAGATCGAGCGACATTTGGCCGGAATGACCTAAACGAGAATCGAAGGTCTCGACAATGGTATTTCAACAGTAAAAAGTCTGGCAAAAACCGACGTCAGATAAAGAAGTTATGAATTTTTAAAGAAATTCCTTAATCACGTCATTTTAATAAATAAATAATAAAAATAATTTCGGAATTTGGCAACGGAATCTAAACGAAAGTTGTAGATCGTAGTCTCACCTTCGCGGGGATATAAAGAACGTCGAAAATGGAGTTCGTATGAAGGATATATGAATTTTTGAAGTTTGATAAATAATTTATATATAATTTTTATTAAAAATTCGGTATTATCCGAAGAGGAGTCAGCCTAGGGCCGAGGTACGCGCCGCGTACCCTCGTACGCCCCGCGTACTCGAGGCCACAGCCTCGGATCGTCTACGTCGCCCTATGCGAAGCTATCCGACCCGCCGTCCCATCCGACCCGCCCCATCCGAAATACGTAAGCGATGACGTACGGGTACGCGCTGCGTACGCCCGTACGCCCCGCGTTCGGAGGCGGTTCAGCACCCCTATAAAAGGGATGCGAGCCTATCCGAAAAATTTGTTCATTTTCTCTCTTTCTCTCACGATCTTGCCTCGATTTCCGTGCCCGTTCAAACTCGAAGCTCTGGTCTTTTTGCTCAAGTCCCGAGAGTCGATTTTACTCCCGAGATTCTCGAGAATCCCGAGAAAAATCCGTTTCCCGAGACGAAACTCTGCCCGGTTTTCGATCTCGCTATCTTCAAGCTTCCAAGTGAGTTCATACCCCTTTATTCAACCTTTGAAATGCTTTTAAATGTTTTAAATACTTTATGGGGGGGGGGGGGGGGGGGGAATACAAGTTAAACACTTATAGTTATTGCTTCGATCACATGTGATTAATAACTAGGAAACCAATGATTTTATCACTGTTCAAACTGTTTTACTTCAAAATGTTTGACAAACTCTTTTACTTATCAAATGCTTTATTGTAAACCTTGTTTTACTACCTATAAATTTGCATGCCCATATATGTATAGCTGTATAAATAATGTTTAAAGGGCTTAGGAAAGCCACCTGTCCTATTTCCTTTTCCTCGATTTGGATGTGGTCTGGTGGAGTTTCGGGTGACCATCCGAGGGTCGTTTCAATATTAGTTATATATCATATATACATGTATTGACATAAAAGCACTTCCATATTCATACTTATCAGCACATCATTAGTAAGTTACCATCGGGGTAACACAGGATCATACTACTACAATTTCTAGATCAACGAGTCAGTTCATTCAAGAGTCAATACTTATTACTAAGAGAACATATACAACGATACTAGAACAAGTAACATTATATTGCATATACATGAATACGTTAACAATTGTGATCCACTGTATGGGAGCATGTCTTAATTGTCATGACCCGAGTTGTAGCCAGAGTCTCTTGGAGGGAGAGCGTGAGTTTGCGTATAGATCTATACTGGATTGACTATCCTACACCTCGCTGCTAGCTACAGTGGGACCGACAGGTCTGCGGGTGCCAAACGTCATACCTTATTTTTCGACTATACGTTGTCGATGTTACCAGTCGATAGTATGGTGCAATTTATCACATGATACCTTAATATAAACCCGGTTTAAGGTAGTTAGTACAATAGTAGTTCATATAAAACAAAACTACCGTACTACAATAATTTACCCATTACATTTTGGTGATAACCTCACTTAAACTTTAATGTACAAACTATATTTTGTTAAATGGTAGTTACACTTGGGAAATTACACACTTTTACATCAAACGAGCATACAAAACAGTTAAGCCTTGGTAGAGGGCTACTTTAACAGAAAATATAGGTTTTTCTGAGAGATTCAAACTTTTACAAACACTTACATACATTTACAACTCATACTTGCGACAGGTTCAAACGTTTTGATAACAAACCTCGACACTAAAATACTTATGAATTCACCAGCTTAATGCTGATAAACTCTTTCAAAATAACTTGTATTCTCAGGTCATCAGTAGTCAGGTACCGATGCTAGCTTTTGAGAAGATGGAGCGCATTCAAGACTCATCCTACTATTTTGATTTAAATTATATTTTTGGTGTCTAAAACTGTACGGAACACGCTTGTATTAAAATTTTATATTTAATGCAATGGATGATGTTGTTTGCTTATTTACATTTACTGTGTTATGATACTTTACATGACGTCCTCCGCCCCAGAACGTTTCCGCCATTCTTGGTTTTGGGGTGTGACAGATTGGTATCAGAGCATTGTTTATAGTGAAGCAAGTATATCAACCCATAAAAGATATACTAAACTATAAACCCATTTGGGATTAAAACACTCTGACCAAGAGTCTATACTTTAAATACTAAAATAGTTAATTAAGTATACTAGTCTGCATTCATACTAAAACCAGTGTCACAACGACAAGAACAAGAGTATTACGATTGTTAAATATCACAGGTAAGCTAGGGGATGTATGGTCAGTCCTGGGAATGGCATAGCCTGATCAACTATGCTGGTCTGAGAAGTGATTAGCATATGCCCTAGAATAGTTGTGATGTGTTAACAAGTCTAAAAACTTACCAACAATGCCACAAAAAAGATCAGTGGAGCTTAAACTTAAAATACTATAGGTGTATTTTGTGCTATTAACTACATACATACTATATCTTTATACCTCTCTTCTTGCGTAGATTTAAATTGCTGGATTCCATCACGACGACCCGTACTTTCCAAATGAAGGCAACATAGGAATGCTCGAAGCAGAGTCTGACAATGAACACCAAATTCCGTTGGATGATCATCAAGCTGAAGGCTTCTCAGATGGATCAGACTCTGAGCCTGAAGTCAACAACCTACCGCTCGTAGGTCAACCCCCGAACAACAACCCTCGACCAGCTTTTCCAGGTCCTACTCCCTTATGGGCAAACAACTTGAATCGTTGGAGTGATGAACAGGGTCAACCCTTACCATACTTTGGGGACCGAAGCTTTTACAACGTCAGCAATGGTGGCTCTGCTGACCGAGCCCTGCCTGTCATTATCCGCAGAATAGCTCATAATGTCGAGCAAGGTAGAGCAGCCATCGACCGGGTCATGGAGATTGATGCCAACTCAGGTGTCAACACAGTCCGCATCCGCCGTCTTGAAGAAGACATGGAACGGACCCGGAGAACCAATGAAACCCTACAGCAACATCTGGTTGCCTCTCAAGCCGAAGTCATGGAACTCCGAGCTCGTCAAAGTGCTCATGAGCAACACCTTCAAGAGGTTGTCCGTCAAATCAGAGACCTTAGGGTTCTCCCGAGGAATATTCATCGCCGTTAGATGATGTCTAGTACATCATTATATTTTGGGTTAAGGATTAGCCTTTAACATCTGTACTCTCAGTAGCACTTGTTTGTAAAATATTCCTAACTTTCAGTACTCTAATTAGGAATCTAAGAACTGTCAAACTTTTCTATATGGTATGATGTAAGACCTACTGTTAGGTCGATTTTTCCTTGAACTTATTACATCAGTAATACCAGTATTATTGAAATCTATCTAAATTGTGGGAAAAATCTATACACTTGTGTTTTCCTACTAATATTTCTTGTTGTGATTTCAAACGCTCATTCAACTATTGGGCTATGGTTAGTTAGTCCATGTATCACTCTCACGTTGCTTACAAAATGATTCTTACCATTTTTATTACCTTTATAAACTTATAGCTGAAAGATGCCTCCTCGCAAATCTCCCAGGAATAATCCTGCACCACCACCTCCTCCGCCTCCGGTCATCGATACTGCAGCCCTAAATGCTACCGTAGCTGCAGCAGTGGCAACTGCCATGGCTCAGTATCACTCTTCTGATGCCAGCAGAGGTGGAACCCCTATGGAATCAATCCCGGTTGAAACCCCTGTGCGCTCGAGAGAGTGCTCTTACAAGGATTTCACTAACTGCAAGCCGAAGTCCTTTCATGGGACCGGCGGAGTCATTGCTCTCTCGTAATGGTTCGAGAAGACTGAAGCGGTCTTCAAAATATGTTCATGCCCTGCTGCGAGCAAAGTGAAATATGCCGCATGCACCTTTGAAGGAAAGGCCCTGACGTGGTGGAACGGCCACGTTAAATCTCTAACTCTCGTCGTAGCCAACGACATAGGCTGGGAAACGATGAAAGACCTCATGATTGAGGAATACTGCCCGAGGGGCGAGATCCAGAAACTAGACCAGGAGCTTTGGAGCCTGACCATGAAGGGCACCAATATTGTTGCTTATACCGCTAGATTCAGCGAACTGGTGGCCCTCTGCCCTAATATGGTTCCCACTGAAGGGAAAAAGATCGAAAGGTACATATGGGGGCTTGTGCCTCCGTATCAGGGGAATGTTCTAGCATCAAACCCCACTACCTTCGATAGTGCCAAACGATTGGCACAACGACTCATTGACCATGGAGTCAAAACCCCTGCAACCACAACCACCCTAGCCATCCCGGAACTCTCCAAACCCGCTGATACTAAGCGGAAATTCTGGGATGAAAAGAAGAAGCAACAGGCTGCCAAAAAGCAATAAATTGTGGCAATACATGCCGCAATAACCCCTGCTGCTGCTACTACTACTCCGGTGGGTGGGTATGCTGGAAGTTCGCCCAAGTGCAACAAATGCAACTACCACCACAATGGCCCCTGCCATGAAATGCAGTGCTCTAACTGCCACAGGAGAGGACACACAGTCCGTTTCTGTAAATCTCCGGCGAGACCTATCGCCCAAGTCCCCGGCTCTGGTGCGAGCCCGACCTGCTATGGATGTGGCAAAATAGGCCACTATAAGAGGGACTGCCCCAAGGCGAAAAATGCTGGCGGAGCAGGGAGGGTACCAGCGATAGGCCACGGGGAAGCAGTTGCTGACCCGACAGTGGTGACTGGTACGTTCCTCCTCGATGACTCCTATGCATGCATTCTATTCGATAGTGGAGTGGAGCGAAGCTTCGTAAACCATAAATTTACTCGCATGCTTAATCAACCACCGCACGCACTCAAAGAACTATTCACAGTAGAAATGGCTAATGGAAAAACTGAAAGTACGAGTAGCATATACTTAGGTTGTACCCTAACTCTAGATAACCATTCATTCCCAATCGACCTCATGCCAGTCTCAATAAAAAGTTTCGACGTTATCATTGGCATGGATTGGTTAAGCCTTCATCGCGCCGACATCATGTGCTATGAGAAAGCAGTCCGTTTAAACCTTCCGTCTAACGAAACTCATATAGTCTATGGCGACAAACCCGGTGCAAGTCTTCGCATCATATCAAGTATTCAAGCACAGAAGTATCTGCGTAAGGAATACCATGCATTCCTTGCTCACGTCGTCGACACGAGCCTCGAAACGAAAGGACTAAAGAACATTCCTGTAGTGAGCGACTTCCCCGACATTTTCCCAGAAGAACTACCCGGGTTACCTCCGCAACGACAGGTCGAGTTCAGAATCGACTTAGTCCCAGGAGCTACCCCAGTAGCCAAGTCGCCCTACCGCTTAGCACCAGCTGAGATGCAAGAACTCTCTGGTCAACTTAACGAACTGCTCAGCAAGGGCTTTATATGACCAAGTTTCTCACCTTGGGGAGCACCGGTCCTGTTCGTTAAGAAGAAAGACGGATCATTCTGTATGTGTATTGACTACAGAGAACTCAACAAACTGACGGTCAAGAATCGTTACCCTCTGCCTCGCATAGACGATCTATTTGACCAACTGCAAGGGGCGTACTATTTTTCTAAGATTGATCTGAGATCCGGATATCACCAGTTACGGGTACTAGAGGAGGATGTTCCAAAGACAGCCTTCTGAACTCGTTACGGACACTACGAGTTCGTGGTGATGCCATTCGGATTGACCAATGCGCCAGCAGTCTTCATGGATCTGATGAATAGAGTATGCCGACCTTATTTGGATCAGTTCATCATCGTTTTCATTGATGACATCCTGATCTACTCCCGAAGTAAGAAAGAGCATGGCGATCACCTGCAACAAGTTCTAGAGACATTACGAAAAGAGAAGCTTTATGCGAAATTCTCGAAATGTGAATTTTGGATCCGGAGAGTCGAATTCTTAGGACACGTGGTAAGCGAAGAGGGAATCCACGTGGACCCATCCAAAATTAAAGCCATTGAGAACTGGTCAGCACCTAAGACGCCGACATAAATTCGTCAATTTCTAGGTCTTGCTGGCTACTACCGCAGATTCATTCAGAACTTCTCCCGAATAGCGAAACCTCTTATAACCCTGACCCAGAAAGGCGTGGCCTTTGACTGGGAAGAGAAACAAGAGAGAGCGTTCCAAACGCTCAAGCGAGCCTTGTGCACCGCACCAATACTATCTCTCCCCGAAGGGATAGAAGACTTCGTAGTCTATTGCGATGCATCGAACCAAAGGCTCGGGTGTGTTCTGATGCAGCGAGGTAAGGTCATCGCCTACGCCTCGAGACAGTTGAAGACACATGAGGTTAACTACACGACCCACGATCTTGAACTAGGAGCAGTGGTGTTTGCTCTGAAGATCTGGAGACATTACTTGTATGGAACGAAGAGCACTATCTTTACCGACCACAAGAGTTTACAACACATTTTCGATCAAAAGGAGCTCAACATGAGACAACGACGGTGGGTCAAGCTACTCAGTGATTACGAATGCGATATTCGTTATCATCCGGGTAAAGCCAACGTAGTAGCAGACGCCCTAAGTCGGAAGGAATATTCTGGTCGCAAAATCAAGTCATTATCAATAACCATCCATTCACACTTGTCTAATCAAATTCAGGCGGCCCAACTTGAAGCCATGAAACCTGAAAAGGTGACAAGTGAATCCCTCAGAGGAATGGACAAGAATTTAGAAGCCAAGGGTGACGGAGCCTTATATTTCATGGATCGGATCTGGACACCGAAACACGGTGGTTTCCGAGACTTGGTCATGACCGAGGCGCACAACTCTCGGTATTCCATCCACCCAGGTTCAGATAAGATGTATCTGGATCTTAAAAAGCTGTACTGGTGGCCTAATATGAAAGCAGAGATTGCAACCTTCGTGAGTAAATGCCTTACTTGCGCAAAGGTTAAGGTCGAGTACCAGAAGCCCTCTGGTTTATTGCAACAACCAGAGATCCCGGAATGGAAGTGGGAGTGGATCGCTATGGATTTCATAACCAAGTTTCCCAAGACAGCGGGTGGGCTTGATACCATATGGGTCATCATCGATAGATTGACCAAGTCTGCACACTTCCTACCTATCAAAGAAACCGACAAGATGGAGAAACTGACTAGGACATACATTAGGGAAATCGTACGGCTACATGGTGTGCCTATATCTATTATCTCTGATAGAGATAGTAGGTTCACCTCAAGATTCTGGCAATCACTACAACATTCCCTAGGAACAAGGCTGGACATGAGCACAGCCTACCATCCGCAGACCGACGGACAGAGTGAGAGGACCATCCAAACACTGGAAGATATGTTGCGAGCCTGCGTGATTGACTTTGGGAAGGCATGGGATACTCATTTACCCCTTGTCGAGTTTTCCTATAATAACAGTTATCACACGAGCATCAAGGTTGCTCCATTTGAAGCCCTCTACGGCCGAAAGTGCAGATCCCCTCTGTGCTGGGCTGAGGTGGGGGATACCCAACTAGCAATGGGGCAAGCTTCCGACATTACTCTTACCGGTCCGGAAATCATCCGGGAAACGACAGAGAAGATCGTTCAGATCCGTGAACGATTGAAAGCCTCTAGAGACCGACAGAAGATCTACACAGATAAACGAAGGAAACCTTTGGAATTTTAGGTGGGAGACCGAGTCCTTCTCAAAGTCTCACCCTGGAAGGGCTTGATACGCTTCGACAAGCGTGGGAAGCTTAATCCGAGGTACATAGGGCCCTTCGAAATTCTTGCAAGAGTCGGCCCCGTAGCTTACAAACTCGATCTACCAGGCGCACTTCGTAACGTACATTCTACATTCCACGTATCTAACTTGAAAAAGTGTCTATCCGACGAGACTCTCGTAATCCCACTCGACGAGATCGAGATCAACGAGAGCCTCAATTTTGTGGAAGAACCAGTAGAAATCATGGACCGAGAGGTCAAGCAAACAAAACAAAGTCACATACCCATCGTGAAGGTTCACTGGAACGCTAAGCGGGGACCTGAATTCACATGGGAACGCGAAGATCAGATGCAACGCAAGTACCCACATCTGTTTCCCTAATCCACGAGTGTTCTCTTACTTTGAATTTCGGGACGAAATTCCCTCTAACGTGGGGATGATGTGAACCCGATATTTCAACTCTTTGTAATGGCCTAATAGGTCAAGTATTGTAAACATTTTTGAGTTAATAAAATTAACTTTGATAATAAAATGTCCAAAAAGTTTCTATTTAAATTCTTCTATGTTTAAATATCATTAAACCATGATCGTACGTAAAAAGAACGCCCAAATCCAACTTCGTATATTGAAGTTATGATTTTTCCAAGTTCAGCTTAGCAACAGACAGCTAAAAACTCGAAACGGAGATCGAGCGACATTTGGACGGAATGACCTAAACGAGAATCGAAGGTCTCGACAATGGTATTTCAACGGTAAAAAGTCTGGCAAAAACCGACGTCAGATAAAGAAGTTATGAATTTTTAAAGAAATTCCTTAATCACGTCATTTTAATAAATAAATAATAAAAATAATTTCGAAATTTGCCAACGGAATCTAAACGAAAGTTGTAGATCGTAGTCTCACCTTCACAGGGATATAAAGAACGTCGAAAACGGAGTTCGTATGAAGGAGATATGAATTTTTGAAGTTTGATAAATAATTTATATATAATTTTTATTAAAAATTCGGTATTATCCGAAGAGGAGTCAGCCTAGGGACGAGGTACGCGCCACGTACCCTCGTACGCCCCGCGTACTCGAGGCCACGGCCTCGGATCATCCACGTCGCCCTATGCGAAGCTATCCGACCCGCCGTCCCATCCGACCCGCCCCATCCGAAATACGTAAGCGATGACGTACGGGTGCGCGCTGCGTACGCCCGTACTCCCCGCGTTCGGAGGCGGTTCAGCACCCCTATAAAAGGGATGCGAGCCTATCCGAAAATTTTGTTCATTTTCTCTTTTTCTCTCACGATCTTGCCTCGATTTTCGTGCCCGTTCAAACCCGAAGCTCTGGTCTTTTTGCTTAACTCCCGAGAGTCGATTTTACTCCCGAGATTCCCGAGAATCCCGAGAAAAATCCGTTTCCCGAGACGAAACTCTGCCCGGTTTTCGATCTCGCTATCTTTAAGCTTCCAAGTGAGTTCATACCCCTTTATTCAACCTTTGAAATGCTTTTAAATGTTTTAAATACTTTATGGGGGGGGGGGGGGGGGGGAATACAAGTTAAACACTTATAGTTATTGCTTCGATTACATGTGATTGCATTAATCACATGTGATTAATAACTAGGAAACCAATGATTTTATCACTGTTCAAACTGTTTTACTTCAAAATGTTTTACAAACTCTTTTACTTATCAAATGCTTTATTGTAAACCTTGTTTTACTACCTATAAATTTGCATACCCATATATGTATAGCTGTATAAATAATGTTTAAAGGGCTTAGGAAAGCCACCTGTCCTATTTCCTTTTCCTCGATTTGGATGTGGTCTGGTGGAGTTTCGGGTGACCATCCGAGGGTCGTTTCAATATTAGTTATATATCATATATACATGTATTGACATAAAAGCACTTCCATATTCATACTTATCAGCACATCATAAGTAAGTTACCATCGGGGTAACACAGGATCATACTACTACAATTTCTAGATCAACGAGTCAGTTCATTCAAGAGTCAATACTTATTACTAAGAGAACATATACAACGATACTAGAACAAGTAACATTATATTGCATATACATGAATACGTTAACAATTGTGATCCACTGTATGGGAGCATGTCTTAATTGTCATGACCCGAGTTGTAGCCAGAGTCTCTTGGAGGGAGAGCGTGAGTTTGCGTATAGATCTATACTGGATTGACTATCCTACACCTCGCTGCTAGCTACAGTGGGACCGACAGGTCTGCGGGTGCCAAACGTCATACCTTATTTTTCGACTATACGTTGTCGATGTTACCAGTCGATAGTATGGTGCAATTTATCACATGATACCTTAATATAAACCCGGTTTAAGGTAGTTAGTACAACAGTAGTTCATATAAAACAAAACTACCGTACTACAATAATTTACCCATTACATTTTGGTGATAACCTCACTTAAACTTTAATGTACAAACTATATTTTGTTAAATGGTAGTTACACTTGGGAAATTACACACTTTTACATCAAACGAGCATACAAAACAGTTAAGCCTTGGTAGAGGGCTACTTTAACAGAAAATATAGGTTTTTCTGAGAGATTCAAACTTTTACAAACACTTACATACATTTACAACTCATACTTGCGACATGTTCAAACGTTTTGATAACAAACCTCGACACTAAAATACTTATGAATTCACCAGCTTAATGCTGATAAACTCTTTCAAAATAACTTGTATTCTCAGGTCATCAGTAGTCAGGTACCGATGCTAGCTTTTGAGAAGATGGAGCGCATTCAAGACTCATCATACTATTTTGATTTAAATTATATTTTTGGTGTCTAAAACTGTACGGAACATGCTTGTATTAAAATTTTATATTTAATGAAATGGATGATGTTGTTTGCTTATTTACATTTACTGTGTTGTGATACTTTACATGACGTCCTCTGCCCCATAATGTTTCCGCCATTCTTGGTTTTGGGGTGTGACAATGTTGCTTCATCCAATCTAACATTACTTCACGAAACGTAACCTCTTCTGCCCTTTCTGAGGCCATAGCGGTCTGGATTGAGGCCATATCAGTCCTGATTTCCTCAATGTCTTCATGGATCCTTGTTATTTGCTTATCATGATGATCCAGTCGCCGAGAGACAGATCTAGTGTCCACCACTAGTGGTACTATCATTACTCAACTCCGGCAGGTCACGGCAGGTCGGACCAATGATGAAGAATTGAAACAGAACAAACAACAATATATGATTGATAACGAAAACTGGAATTGAAATTGATGATTGAATGAAACAAGATAGAGAACACAATCTCCTGATAGGATGATTGCCCAGGGAATCCCTCTCTCAAAGGCCTAGCCAATGAGCAAATCTCACAGTAGAGACTAACAACAATCTAAGATATTTCTTCCTGTCAAACAATGCAATCCTACCCTCTATTTATTAGCAAACCTCTAACAAACTCTATTTAGGAATTACCCTTTTTACCCCTTTAAGTATTTAACTATCTAATTCCTATCACTCGACTTACCGAAAATTTGTTGAGCTCCAGGAAAATTTCCCGGAAGAGGGAGATTGAGCTGGAGAATCAGGCCATGGAGGAGGCCGAGTCTCAGGGGAAGGATAAGCAACCGATACAGTCTCAGCCGGCAGCCAAGCGGGCGAAGCCCACCGATTCGAGATCTGGAGGCAAGAAGGGTCGCACCTGTGGGAAGTGCGGAAAGGGACGTGATGGGGTCTGTCAGTCGGGTGCTTACTACAAATGTGGCAAGGAGGGGCATATAGCCAAGGACTGCCCCAAGGGATTTATGGTTTGCTTTCATTTCAACCAGACAGGCCATCGGAAGGCCAAATGCCCGCATCTGTTACAGGGATCAGCGTATGGATCTGCCCCTACTACTGCACAAGCTATTGAGGGTCGGCCAGTGAAGGCCGAAGCACCGAAGGAACGAGGGACAGCCTTCCAGTTGACAGCGGAGGAGGTCCGCGCAGCACCCGACGTCGTGGCTGGTATGTATCCTTTTATTTATTTATGTCGAGTTGAGATATTGTGCTTATTTTATGTTATGAGTAGGTAGTTTTCTTGTGAATTCTGTCTCTGCTTTGGTGTTATTTGACTCTGGTGTGGGTCGATCATTTGTGTTGTTAGCATTTAGTCAGCACATCAGTATTTGGCGAGAGGCGTGGAGTCGACCTCTACGTGTTTCCATAGCTGACGAGCGAGCAGTGTATGCTACTGATGTGATTCGAGGATGTATACTGGAGATCTTCGGATTTGAGTTTCCGATAGATCTGGTCCCGATTGCGATGGGGGACGTTTGCGTTATAGTGGGCATGGATTGGTTGAGCCGATTTGGGGTGGTTATAGACTACGAGTAGCAGATAGTGACGATACGAGACCCTAGTGGAGGAGTGTTGACTGTATATGGCGAGGGTACCCGATTTGGGTTAGCATTATGTTCGGCTGCTAGAGCGAGGCAGCGTCTACAGCAGGGCTGTAGCGGGTTTGTAGCCTATGTGATGGATACACGAGTGGTCGCGGAGAGGCCGAGTTTGATTGATGATGTTTCGATAGTGCGTGAGTTCCCGGATGTTTTCCCGAGGAGTTGCCGGGAGTGCCTCCCGAGAGGCAGGTAGAGTTCCGCATCAATTTGGTTCCGGGCGCAGCGCCTATCGCCAAGGCGCCTTATCGCCTTACGCCGCCAGAGATGCAGGAGTTACCTGTAGCTTTAGGAGCTGTTGGAAAAGGGGTTTATTAGACCGAGTAGCTCACCATGGGGAGTGCCAATCCTTTTTGTCAAGAAAAAGGGTGGTTCACACCAGATGTGCATTGATTACCGGGAGTTAAATAAGTTGACGGTCAAGAACCGTTATCCAATATTGAGGATTGATGATCTGTTCGATCAGTTGCAGGGAACGTCTTGGTTCTCCAAAATAGATTTGAGGTCTGTATATCATCAGATGAGAGTGTGGAATGAAGATATACAAAAGACAACATTCAGGACTCGTTATGGGCATTACGAGTTCGTGGTGATGCCTTTTGGGCTCACCAATGCATCAACAACGTTCATGGATCTCCTGAACAAGGTGTGCAGGCTGATGTTGGATCGGTCGGTTATCGTGTTCATCGATGATATTCTGGTATATTCGAGGTCTAGACAGAAGCATGAGGAGCATCTGAGAGAGATTCTTAGAGTATTGAGGTCGGAGAGGCTTTTTGCCAAATTCTCCAAGTGTGATTTCTGGTTACGAGAGGTCCAGTTTTTCGGACACCTCGTTAACCAGAACGGGATTTTGGTCGATCCGGCCAAGATTGAGGTGGTTATGAGATGGGAGGTGCCGAAATCCCCCACCAAGATCAGAAGTTTTTTGGTATTGGCCGGCTACTGTCGGAGATTTATCAAGGATTTCTCCAAGCTTGTCATTCCTCTCACCAGGTTGACCCGGAAGGGCGTGACTTTTAGTTGGGGTCCAGAGCAGCAGGCCTCATTCGAGACGCTTCGTCAGAGATTATGCGAAGCCCCGGTATTAGCTCTCCCAGAAGGGATGGAGGATTTTGTGGTGTATTGTGATGCATCGACTTCGGGGTTGGGCGTGGTGCTTATGTAGAAAGGACACGTGATAGCATATGCATCGAGGCAGTTGAAGCCTCACGAGGTGAGATATGCCACCCACGATTTGAATTAGGGGTGTGGTGTTCGTCCTCAAGATGTTGCATCATTATTTGTATGGGGTTCGGTGTATCATATATACGAACCACAAGAGTTTGAAGTATTTGGTGGATCAACCCAACCTGAATATGCGCCAAAGGAGATGGTTGGATGTGGTAAAGGATTATGATTGTGAGATCCTCTACCACCCGGGCAAGGCTAACGTTGTAGCCGATGCCCTGAGTCGTAGGGCGGAGAGTGCCCCGATACGAGACATTTGTATGAGGATGACGGTGATGACTCCGATGTTGGATACCATTCGAGAGGCCCAGGTAGAGGCCGTGAGACCGAAGAACCGCAAGAGAGGGCGAGTGATTAGGCAGGTATTGGAGTTTATTACTAATAGCCGAGGGCTTATGACTTTTCAGGGTCGGATTTGGGTGCCGTTTTCTGGCGGGGCGCGTACCATCCTGATAGAGGAGGCGCATAGATTGAGGTTCTCGATCCATCCCGGGGACCCTAAGATGTATTTGGATTTGAGAAGAGACTATTGGTGGCCATGTATGAAGAGGGATGTTGCATGGTTTTTTGAGAGGTGCTTGACTTGTCGTAGGGTTAAGGCTGAGCACCAACATCCGCATGGCAAGTTGCAGCCACTTGAGGTTCCCCAATGAAAGTGGGAACAAATTTCTATGTATTTCATCACCAAATTGCCGAGAACTACGAGGGGTGTTGATGCAATTTGGGTGATCGTTAATCGGCTGACGAAGAGCTCTCACTTCCTTGCTTTCAGTAAGAGCTCTTCCGCAGAGAGGATGGCATAGATGTATGTGAGAGAGGTAGTATCGCGACATGGTGTACCGATCTTGATTGTGTCAGATCGAGATGTACGTTTCACTTCTAGGTTTTGGAAGAAGTTCCATGAGAGGTTGGGTACGAGATTGCATTTCAATACCGCATACCACCCACAAACAGACGAACATAGTGAGTGGACGATTCAGACGCTCGAGGACATGCTTTGAGCATGAGTGTTGGACTTCAGAGGAAGTTGGGATACGTACCTACCATTGGCTGAGTTTTCTTATAACAACATCCACCATTCGAGCATTGGTATGCCTCCCTTCGAGTTGTTGTATGGGAGGAGGTGTTGGACTCCCATATGCTGGGGAGAGGTAGGGAAACAAGTGATGGGTAGCACTGAGATAGTGCTTCAGATGAGTGAGCAGATACATTAGGCCAGGAAGAGATTGCTTACTGCCCAGAGTCACCAGAAGAGTTATGCGGAAAGTAAACAATTCGAGCTTGAGTTTTAGGTTGGAGACTTCGTACTCCTGAAGGTGTCTCCTTGGAATGGAGTGATCCGATTCAGGAAGAGGGGCAAGCTGGGGCCCCGGTACATTGGTCCTTTCAGGGTGACTACGAGGGTGGGTACTATTGGAGGATATTTAGGTGGATGCGAGCCTGAATTATGTTGACACGCCAATCGCAATGTTGGATCAGAAGATCAAGGTTCTGAAGAACAAGGTGGTGCCCCTGGTTCAAGTCCAGTGGCAACATCGGAAAGGGTCTGAGCTGACTTGGGAGCCAGAGGTGGAGATGTGGGAGCAACACCCAGAGTTGTTTGCAGAATGAGACTTCGAGGGCAAAGTCTGATTCTAGTGGGGGAGAATTGTAACATCCGGATTTCTAGGTATAATATTTTAATTATTTATTTTGAGTTGTGAGGAGGGACTCGTCGATTTGACGCTTAGACTCGCCGAGTAAGATCGCGATTGCTGACTGGATTAATGAACGGACTCGGCGAGTCGATTGGTGGACTCGATGAGTCCGAAATGAGGTTAGAAACCCTAATTTCTTGGGTTTAGGACCTATTTAAAGGTCTTTATGGTCTTCATTTGCGGCCACCTACTCCACTGAGAAACCCTAGAGAGTGAAGAGAGCTTAGAGAGAAAGGGAAAGGCTAATTCTTCATCCTTTTGTGTAATCTTGCAAGAAGGAGTAGGAAAGTCCAAGCTAGATCGATTGTGGAGCTTGGATCTGTGTTGTTCATTCTAAGATTCGCTTTTGGAGGTACAAATCCTTTCCCATTTCGTGTATTTGATAAAAATTTTGAATCTAGGGTTTCTTTGCATCATTTTGAGTTGGATCTTGACGTATGTGATGTCCCAAGGTGGTGTAGATGTTAGATCTAGACCATAAGAGGTCCAAAAAGTCCCAACCTTCCAGCTTTATGTTGTTTCATGAGAGTTTTGGGAGTAGGTTACCATTTTGAAGGTTATTTCTCCATTTATGGCTTTGTGTATGTTGCATGAACGTAAAGTTTGAACCTTTACGTGACTTTTGAGTGTTAGAAGGTTAGATCTACTAGTTAAAGAAGCAGATCTGACCTCAGAAGGTCGTTTGAGTGTTGCCGTGGAAGGAACTCGCCGAGTCTATAAGGGAACTCGACGAGTTGAGTCAGGTTGCCCCGCGACTAGTGACCGGTTGTAGCCCATCGAGTGGAAGGTTCCTTCGACGAGTCGAGTGAGGTTTAGAAAGATCCAGAGTACACGCTTGGACTCGCAGAGTCACTTATGCGCACTCGACGAGTCTGGTCAAAGTTTGACTGTTGACTTTCGTTGACTTTTAGAGTTGGGTCAACACTTGGAATATTGGACCATTAGAAGGGTAAAATGGTCTTTTAGCCTTCCAAAAGATCATTGGAACGAACTAGCCTAGCCTGGAGAGCTGTTGTTGATTTTAGATGATTGCTTATATGCTTAGGCGGGGCTAGGTCATTGTTACGAGGTTCACGGATAACGAGCATGTGAGTTACTAGACAATATACAAGGTGAGTTTTCTCACTATACTTTACCTAAAGTTGTAACTATATGTGACCAGAAGGTCTTATATGCTATGAGAAATATGTGATATGTGTTGATATGTGATATGTATGTGTTATGCTATGTTATGAGTACCATGTATGGACCGGAAGGTCGTACGGGTAGGGCCGAAAGGTCTACCAAAGTTGGGACGAAAGTCCCTTGAGACACATGGATCGGATGATCCCATAGAGTTATGGCCTTGAGTGGCGTATGTGTTGTATGTGATATTTTAGGGAACTCACTAAGCATTTATGCTTACAATGTTATGTGTTATGTGTTTCAGGTACTAGCAATGATCGTGGGAAGGTGCCGGCATGATCCATACACACTGGCAGGAGTTTTATTTTATGATCTTGGGATATGTTTTTATCGTGATGACATTTGTTAAACTTGAGAATTTGAGCATATGGGACGAGTTTTATGTTATTTGAAAAATTAAGAATTGTTTTGAAAATTCACGTTGTTACATATGGCATCCCTCTTCAAAGTTCGAATAGAAAATATAGATCCTAGCCTTAATTTAAATTTATCTGTTAATAATTAAGGATTAAAATCAACTAACTTGAAATATCTTTTCTCCCATTATAGATGTAAAGACAATACAATAATGGACTTCCTCATTCTTTTGGAAATGGTTTCCATCTTCCTTCTGAAGATGATCTTCTACTTTGTAATCAAGGTGAAAATGTTTTCTCTTCTTCGGGAAATGGTGGAACTGGACATCATGCTTCTTCAAATTTTCCACCTCCTCCTCCAGCAACTGTACCACGTTGCATTTTCTTTAAATTGAAATATACAAAGCTACTTAAGCCCTCATGATATGTAGACATCAATATGGAAATTTTGTGCGTGTGCATGTTTTGGAAATGAAATCTTACATTGACAAATTGGATAGAAAGGTCTCGTTTTCCCAAGGGAGAAAGCCATTGATTTGGTTCTTCTTTCGCTTCCAAAGTCATATGAACAGTTCTTTGAGAACTTTCATATGATGAACATCAAGTGACCATAATTAATTTGACCAAATTGTTGATTGTTGCTAAAGCATAAATGATTGAGAGCATATCTATGGCAAAAATGCTTATTGGGTCGAATTCCAAGGTTTCCATGGAGATTGACAATCGTGACAATGGTGGTCCGGAAACGATTTATATTCCCAATGGAAAGGGGTCAGTCAAGGCCAAACAGTTTGATCGTATGACTAGTTCTGAGATAGTTTCATGTGTTAACCCCAAAGATTCTATATGCTTCTATTGTCAATTGAAGGGGCATTGGTAGCGAAGCTGCCCAAAGTACCTGAAAGATCCTAGAGGTAGTAAAGTCAAGTTGTCTGACTCTACTTTAGGTACATCCATTATCTAACTCGATTGTTTTAACAAGTTCCTATTCATAGACTCCTAATACAAGATGTGATAATCACATTTTGATGTTATTGCAGGATATAAGAGAAAGAAAGAAGCTTAAGCAGAGTGAGCTAAATCTGATCATGAGAAATGAATTTAGTGACATGGTTTGAAGATCAGAATTTGGAGTTACTATTAAGGAGTTAGGATGATTTAATAGATTGCTATTACTCTTAGGAGATGTTTAGAAACATAGTTTTTCATTTTATGCATTGTAAGGACATGTTTCGATTTTTGTTTATTTTTGATAAACATGAAATTTTGTGCCTCATTTTATTTATATTTCCTTACAATGACATTTATGAAAGTGTTGGTTACATTTCTAATATTAGCAATATTAATTATGGATTTGATTCTTATGGTATTGTCATAATTGAAGAAGCAAAAAGAAATCTCATCACCAACTGGATAAATACCTGGTGTTTTATAAGTCGTATTGTATATGAGAATCTTGTTTATTGGAAATTTATGACTAATTCATTGATCACATGTTACTGTGAGTCAAATGAAGGGCTAAAAGATTTAGTACATATGGATGTGGACTCTTCACATCCACCACAATGGAAGATAACTCTATTTGTCATGATTTACTATTGTTTCAGTAAACATGGTTGTGTTTAAAAGATTAAGTATAATTCCGATACTTTGAAAAAATAGCAGAACAAATAATGATTGTAAGATAAAAGTTTCTCCAATATGAAAGAAAAGGAGAGTACTTTAGTATCATGTTTTTATGATCATCTTCATGATTGTGGAGATATACCACAATTTATCATCGAAGAACATCTTAGTGCAATTGTATGACTTAGAAGAAGAATCAAACGTATTTGAAAATGGGTCGATCATAGATGAATCATACTTTGTTCCAATCAAGTTTTAGAGTCATACTCTAGTTACTACAAATCGTATGTTGAAACTTTTTTTCAAACTAAGAAGGTTGAAAAGATCTCAAAATATTTGGAGTTATAATGTTTCTTCCTCTAGCACATATAGAATTGAAATTGTGATGTTTTCATTTAATCGAGAAACAAAGGATAGACTGAGACATATTCTATGAAGTGTTTTCTTGTCGGGAATCCACACAAGCTTTTAAATATTTGCTTTAGCTCATCAAGGAATGTTCCTTGAGAGAAAACTCATATGTTAAGAAGTCAGTGGGAGTCATATTGATCTTGAGAGTTTCAAGAGTCAACCAAAAATAAACGATTTAGTTATCACTAGCACATGACCTGAGGTTGATGAGCAGTCGTGTTTGATCGAGACATCCTTATTTCTGCGCACCGTGACACCTAATTTTTTATTTTTGCAAAAATTTTAAACTTTTAAAACGCATCTTAAATTAAATTAAAACAATTGAAATAGTCATAACATAATGCATCAACTTAATAATCATATAAAATAAGTGCGGAAGTAATAATAATAATAAGGTCCCAACAAAATAACTAGTAGCGATGTCCCGATGCTCCATGTCAAGCCTTAGCCTCTTTAATCTTAACACCTGAAAAGTTATAAGGGAAAAACGTAAGCACGAAGCTTAGTGAATTCAAACACAGACATTGTACTAACATTCATATTTACTATCCCTAATCCATTTTCCAATTATAATGATAAAGGCAAAGAACGAATCAATGTCTATATTACGAGAAGGACTTGTAGGTTTGAACCGCACCGGGAAGATCCCGTATCATTTGGCCCTAATCACCGCACCTCACGAAGAGTATTACGTTGGTGATCTTACCTACCCACTGCACCGGTAAATCCGTATCCTTTGGTGGTGTCTGTAACAACCGTCAAATTTCGATCAAGTCAAAGTCAACAAGTCAAACCGTTTGACTCAATTTGCCCGTGAGTACTAAAATTTACACTATGAAACTTCTACATAACTTCTATTCTAATGAGAAATCATAAAGCAAAAAGTGCGAACATCTAGATCTCCTTAACCTAAAACTGTAGTACGTGGCGAGCCAAAACGATAAAACAATGATGCATACTCATCGGGAGTGTGTAAGATCCTTAAACAAGGCTTAACAGGGTTTACGAACCATGCATTGCGATGCCGGACACTCACAATTGTCACACATGGATCCTCTCTCAATCGTTTTCACTCTATCTCTCTCTATGTCAAATCTCTCCCAAATCCCTCTAAGTATGTGAAATCTCTCTCAAATATCTCTCTGTATGAGAAATCTCTCCAAGGATGTCAAATCTCTCCCAAATCTCTCCAAGTATGTGAAATCTCTCTCAAATATCTCTTTGTATTAGAAATCTCTCCAAGAATGTCGAATCTCTCCCAAATCCCTCTAAGTATGTGAAATCTCTCTCAAATATCTCTCTGTATGAGAAATCTCTCAAAGAATATCAAATCTCTCCCAAATCCCTCTAAGTATGTGAAATCTCTCTCAAATATCTCTCTGTATGAGAAATCTCTCCAAGAATGTCAAATCTCTCCCAAATCTCTCCAAGTATGTGAAAACTCTCGCAAATATCTCTCTGTATGAGAAATCTCTCCAAGGATGTCAAATCTCTCCCAAATCTCTCCAGGTGTGAGAAATCTCTCCCAAATCTCTCTCAAAAGTTTCCTGTAACTTTTTGGAATCGTTCGGGTCATTCCGACCCTTAACCGGCTCAAAAACGGCTTAAAACGGGGTAAAAACGAGAAAACGGGACCTTAGGAACCGAAACCCTTCTTAAGGAGCCGAAGCTCCTTAAGGCCGAGACTAAGAACCAAAAAGGCCCTAGGACCGAGGACCGAGCCTCTGTTGGCTAAGACACGCGAGGACCGAGCCTCTGTTGGCTAAGGCACGCGAGGACCGAGCCTCTGCCTCTGTTCGCTTCTCGCACTCTCTGTTCGCCTTCCGCCTCTCTGTCGCTTCCTCTCCTCTCTGTCTCTACCCGCCTCTCGGTCTCTGTTGTCTCTTCTCTTCTCTCGGTCTCTGCTCCTTCTCTCCTCTCTGTCTCTTCGCGCCCCTCTGTTCTCTCCTCCCCCCTCTCGGTTCCTTCCCTCTCTCTTCTTCCCTCTCGGTTTCTGCCTCCCTCTCTCTCGGTTCAGCATCAGAAGACCGAACCTCGGCCAGAATTCGAAAATTTGTCACTTTTAGCCCATTTTTGATATTTTTAACATTTTAAGCCCGTTTTTCGTGATTTTAAAGCGGGATTTTCTCCAGAAATTATATTTTAACATAATAAACTCTAAATATTCATAATTTAAACATATTTTGATGAAAATCATTATCTAAATAATAAAAAAAATCAAATGGGTGAATTATTAAAGGTGGAGTGTTGACTTTGTCTTATCCAATGTCACAAGCAACCACCCCACACCCACTCTTTGACTAACCACACCTCCCTACCTTACCTAGGTCACTTCAATGTCCCTCACACTCAATTTACACTCATTTCACTCATTTGCCCTCATTTCACTAAGTATCAAACACCACTTTTCTCTCAAACTTTTCCCACTCCAATTTTGAGATTCAAGGCTCATTTTTAAGTGTTCTTCCACTCTTAGTAAGTATAATTCATCCTCCTTATGATTATTTCACTTCATTCTACTCAAATCATGAATATCTTACACAAACTCCATCATATTAGCGTTAGAGCTTCGAATCTTCAAGTGATTCTTCAAGTGTTCTTGGGTTGAACACTTCTCTTCTTCAACACTTATCTACTGAAATCACTCAAGGTGAGTTCATACCCCTATATTTTTATGTTTTCTCAAGTTTTCAGGGGGGGGAATACAAGCTAAAACACTAAGAACATAACTAAATTTTTCTAACAGCCTTCATTAGAAAAGTTCAACTCCATTCACGGACTATTTTGGGCATCTTAAACATTTTTGTTTTCAAAACTGTACATGGTGCAAATAGTTCAAGTTTTTATCTTTAAAATGACTACTTGCACATCTCCATACGATTTTTCTACAATTTATGGTGATTTTTACAAAACTGCCTATCATTTCAAACAACAATCCGGACCAGTCTGTGATTTTGGACTTATTCACCCAAGTTGGAGGTCATTAAAAATTGTGATAAAAATTATGAGTAAACTAGACATATTTTGTGAACTCTCAGAATTTACGGATCTAGTTTTCGACTTTGTATGATTTTCTATGATTTTTTCCAAAACAGGGCAGAATGGCTAAATTTAGCCAACAGTATGTAAATATCATAACACTTTGTAATATGTTGAGCAAAGTGTATAACCATAAGTTCTAATTATTAAATGTGTTTCTTTGTTAGTTTATCATCACGAACTGAAACTAAGACATTCATAATAAATATTATTCATTCATTTTAGAACACGTATATTAAACTATAAAAAGTATAGTTTGATAAATTCATAACACTAATACATTTCCATAAAAGAGTTCACACATATTACATACATTTTAGATAAATTATAATAGGTATAGTTTATGATACATCACTCAACACACTCGTACAAAAAGGGTACATTCATACAAGAAAGATTTATATTCACACACATTTCACGTAAATTTGTTAACCTATAGTTTGATAAATTCATAATACTAATACATTTCCATAAAAGAGTTCATACATATTACATACATTTTAGATAAACTATAATAGGTATAGTTTATAATACATCACTCAACACACTCGTACAAGAAGGGTACATTCATACAAGAAATATTTATATTCACACACATTTCACGTAAACTTGTTGACCTATATTGTGAGACTCTCTCTCTCTCTCTCTCTCTCCCCGTACGTCCGAGTGCGGGATATAATTCTTGGTAGTTATAATCAGAATCTCCTTGAGGGAGAACGTGATACTTGTATATAGATCTATATTGGGTTTGACACCCCACACCTTGCTGCTAGCTACAGTTGGACCTGCAGGTCTACGGGTGACAAATGTCATTTTATTTTTCGCGACACCTGAGAACGTCGTGGCAGGTTCACATAGTCATAGTATGATTATAGCGACTCACATAGGGATATAACAATCCATAAGTTTACAGGATTTTATTTTTAAAACCTAAATGAGTTTTATGTCGATTTAAAATCACTTTTTATCTCTATGAGTACAGATATTACTGTACACTTTTGGTTTTGGTAGTTACGACTACACATCATTTGAAACCACATTTATACTTTTAAGTATGGTCAATACTTGTTATTTCTCGGTCCTCTAATTTAAGACTACATATATATAAAGTATTAACGAACATGAGAACATACAGAAATTTCATTTAATTCAAATGCGTCCATGTCCATTTAAGTACATAACATTTTCTATTAATAAGAAAGGTTACTTATACATTTTGGTCTTCAGTCATAAGACTACATTACGCAGATTTTAAAGAAAATATCGGATTTTCTGGATACATATTTTAACCCTTTTACAAGGAAAAGGATTTACTTTTCCAACAAAATTTCTTATGAACTCACCAACCTTAGTGTTGACACTTTTCAAAACTACTTCTATTCTCAGGAATTCAGTGAAAACAGGAAATCAACAACGTTTTGAGGATGGGACGATAAATCGTCAAACAGTTCATTTTGTATTATAATGTAATTGATGTGAATCATGTAAACATGTGCTTTGATGTAACGCTTTCCATTATATTTGTGTTGGTTGTATTTACTTTGAGCACTATTATACTCATTGTTGTGATACTCAACATGAAGTCCTCCACCCCCGGACGTTTCCGCCATCCTTGGTTTGGGGGTGTGACAGATTGGTATCAGAGCATTGTTTATAGTGAACTCAGTATATCAAACCACATAAGATATACAAACTATAAATGCATTGGGACTAAGTCTCTGATTTAAAGTTTCAAAACAACTATACTTTTAGAAAAAAATAGTTTCTTATTAAAGGTATACATGCATACATGCATATTAAGGTCAGCACCACTCTAGAATAAAAGAAAAGTAATGATTGTTGAATATCACAGGTAAGCTCGGGGATGTATGGTCAGTCTTGGGAGTGGCATAGCCTGATCAACTATGCTGGTCCGAGGAGTGATTAGCACATGCCCAAGAATAGTTGTGATATGGCAACAAGTCTAAAAACTTACCAACACTACCACAATGAGAACATTAGAACAGAACATGAGTTTAAAATACTATAGGAGTATTTTGTAATATCATAACTTATATGAAAACTAAATAGATCCTTATTAATAGGTCTATAGTCCCTAAGTGGATACTTTAAGGTTATATATAACTTAGAAATTATAGACTTAGAATTTGTGGTCATTACTTTACTTCCTTTTCCTTGTTTGGATGTGGACCTAGAGTGGGATCACTTATTCAAAGGTCTATCGTATCTTGTTATATGTAATTAGTATGCACTATGTCATTATAGAAGTAACTAATAAGGATCACCCCTATAAGTAAGTAATAATAGAGTTAGACGCATAGTACTTATCTCCTCCACTTCTATTCTCGCAAATACGGCATAGCAAAATCCTACTTACCGGACGACCCTTACTTTCCTAATCCGAACTCGAGGAATGGTGAATGATTATGAGAAGAATCATAAGCGGGACCGGAGGTAATCAATCCTCCATGCATAGCAAGGGTTCCGTGAACCGTTTCGACTATAACGAACCCGTGAACCATTGGGCAATCGTGATCGAGGGTTGAATGTCGACAACAATGAAAACAACCACCATGTGGAGACCAACAAGGGTGCTATGACCTCAACCACGGGGGACTGACGGAAAGAGCCTTCCCGGCAAGGACCCGGCGGATCGCGATCATCGTGGATCAAAACAGGAAGACTACAATCTGAGTTCAGAAAACTGCGCGCTACTATAGACCCCACCATCTCATGTACCGGTGACTCAGAATTATACTACTATTCCCGAGACCAACTCTCTTTTTAGGACCTTATCGCCACTCGTGAAGAGGAAAGAGAGTAACAGGGTAGGACACACAACATTCAAAGAAAGGATGATTGTAGCCAAGCGTTGATTGGCAAAGCTACAAAATTGCATCGACCTTGCCTCAGGCATCACAAGGGATGGATCATCGTAAGTAGAGTTCATGCCGCTCACCAGACCCGGTAAATTTGCTTCATAAGTATGCGCTGGTGCTACTCTATTGTAAGTAAAATCACGACACTACAAATTAAGTGGTCATACTAATCGAGAAATCTATCTACTATCAGAGCCCGCCCATGCACAAATGTGAAGTAGACCTGCATCGAGGTCAAAATTTTCGCTGAAACCATGATTTCTAGAGTCATATTAACAAGATTGGATTAGGATGTACCTAACAGACTCGAAGGAATATCTAGCCTTAATTATATAACTAAGCATACATCAATAGGTCGTGATAAGGACCTAGCTTGGGTCAAGTATAAGGTTTCACTTGGATGCAGAACTACTAAAATACATGAGTTTACTATACAAAGAATCTCGTTATAAATTGTTTTCAGAACACCCTAAACAACCGAACTTTGATACAAATCGATATGAGATTAACTTAGTTAGAAAACTCGCGACATATAGCCATCCTAGAAACTCATTATCGTCTCACCTTTAAGCATTTGTTGAGAAGTTTCTTCTTCATAGACCTATGGGTGCGATCATACCAGCACTAATGCACCGGATCCCATCAAAATTCCTCAGCCAAGTGTGTTCGGACAAACATGATTCTAAGAGGAGTAAAGCTTAACGTCCGTATGAAACCTACTCCTACCTACTGCCATAACTCCATCTCGGGAGCGTTAGCAGAAACACTAAGGATAGTACAGTAATGTGCAAAAATTTATATGCGTAAATATAAATTGTAAGGATGCACTTAAGACAATCATTTCCACTAACGAAGTCGTTTTTCATCATGAAACAGAGCTATGTCTTCACCAAGAGGCAACAAACCAACTAGCAAGGTGCCAACACTTCAGATAGACGCTGCTACTTTTCAAGCTGCAGTCACGGCAGCCGTGGCAGCCGTCATGGTGCATTTCAATACTAACAACGTCAACAGGGGTGGAAGCGGTACTAACAATACAAATTGTGGTAACAATCAGGGACACCAATGGGTACCTACCAACAAAAATACCCCAGGCCACGAACCTACGAACAAGAAGAGAAAGTTTTGGGACATGAAAGAGCACCACCAATCTAAGGGATACACTAAAAGACAACAACCTAGGGCCACCCCTACCATTACAACAGCAGTCATGACACATGCCTCGACAATAGCCTCGGGGTCTGCCACCCAAATGCCTGCCAGACCATATGAGGGATCACTCCCAAAGTGCAACAAATGTGGCTTTCATCACCATGGGGCTTGCCGGGAGATGCACTGTAAAAACTGCAACAGGAAAGGGCATACCGTTCGTTTCTGTAGGGCCCCGGCCCATCACCTCCCTTCAAACACCTGCACCAAGGTAGGCCCAGTATGCTACCTATGCAGTGAAACGGGACACTTCAAGAGAGAATGTCCAACTGAGAAGAATGACGAAGGAACAAGAGGAATGTGATGAACACACCAACAAGAGCAGCAAGGGAACCATGTTAGGACTTTTGTAATGTTCCCAACGACAATACGTTTAAGTACTATATGTTTGTAATGAATTTGGTACGCTTACTAAAGTAACCTTCCTTCTAAAAAGTAGCTAAAATAATTTCTCTCTCATACAAATCAAACCAAAGACATTCATATGTGACCTTAGGAGCATTACTTGTAAGTTGTGATGACCTTGTCCATACATCGGGGTTAATTTAAAACCAAAATACTAAAGTCTTGAAACAGATAATTCCATCCTGACTCCGATTCCATGTCTAGTATTAGGGGTTGAGTGGGGTCACCCACTCGACGATTGCACGATGTCAATTTACATACGACAATCATATACCGCTCGATCGTAAGGAGACCTGTCAGGAATCATGATATCAAGTATCATTACTGGCTATCGAAAACACACCCACTACCAGTGCTAGACACTGTGGTAGGAATCATCTACAATAATCATAACATCAAACAAAACGAAACACACAGAAAAGAAATACAGGACACTCTATCACTCTATTGATCTCTTCCTTTGAATACAACTTATCTCATGTTATCTAAAAAGATAGTGTTGTCGTATTCCAATTTTGATTGATATTGCCCTCATCTTCCTGATTAAACGACTACAAAAGGGCCCTTCGCCTAACCCCCCGAATATCAAAACTATCGTCTCTCATAAACATCCAGCACGGACCTTTGGGTCATCTCTCGCTGTGGAACTCCAAAACACGCACCAGAGGAGTGTCATACTTCCCGAAGCCTTATCACATGTATTTATAGGAGACCTTCGGGAATGTCACGCATGTATCAGAAAAGATTCAAGCATAGAAGCTTGGGACAGATATGGTATAAGTCCTGCCATGAGCTTCGGGCTAAGGTTGCCCAGAAGGACGAGTAAATGTCCTACCATTCAAAAAGGCCTAGTCGCGTAAACCAAACCCACATACTTCCTAACAAGCTACAAGAGCTGTCAGGTCAAACCTGTCGAACTACTCAACAATGAAATTAAAGAACCAAGTTTCTCACCCTGAAAAGCTCTCGTCTTATTCTTCAAATTAGAAAGACAAATTGCTCACAATTCCATCGATTTCAGAGGCCCCGGCAACATCTCTAATAGAAACCTTTACTATCTGCCTCGCATTGACGAATAGGCCGACCAACCTCAAGAAACGAGGTACCCTTCAGGAATTGGACCTAAGATCTGAATATCACCAGTCACGAGTATTGAAGAAGGATATCCGAGAACAATCCTCCAATTTCGATGCAGACGCTGAAAGTTCATAGTGATAACCCTCGGATAGGACCAAACCACTCGTTGGAGTCATGAATGTAATAAATAGGATATACCCTTCTTGCTAGGATCAGTTCATCATCGTCATTACAAATGACTTACTTATCTACCCTCGTAGTAAGAAGGAAACCAAGGAGAGCAGCTACAACAAACCACGGAAGAAATACGATCAGAGAAGTATTACCCGAAGTTCTCTAGATACGAGTTTTGGAATTGAGGAGTTCAATTCGCAAGACACATCGTTACCAAGGTGGAAATTCATAAGGACCCTTTCAATTGATCAAAACCGTTGAGAAACAGTCAGCACCGAAGGCGTTAGCAGAAATACGCCAAAATTCTGGGTCTCGCTGATCTACCGTCTTAGTTCCTTTGGAACTTCTCGAAAAATACGGACCCCCTCCCAACTTTGACCCTAAAGGGAGCAACCCTTGACAGGAAGAGAAGCAAGAGGAAGAAACCTTTAGAACGCCGGTATAACCGACCAAATTCCTCTAGGGATACTCACTCTGGGAAGGCTTAGTACGCTTCGGAAAGCATGGAAAGCCAATATCCCAAATATTTGTGTCTTCCGAAATTCTTGTCAGAATCAGCCATGTAACTCACTACTTCAATCTACTCCTGCGAGCTTGGTAAAGTACACCCTACCCAACACGTCCTAAAATTTACAGGAAGTATATATCCGACGAGACTCTTGCAATTCCCCTCGATGAGATCGAGTTCCACAAGAGCCTTACCTTCTTAGAAGAACCATGGTGACCATGGATCGAGGTCAAGCGGATGAAACAACGCCACTTCCCATTAGTGAAAGTTCACTGGAATACTAACCAAGGACCTAGAGTCACATGGGAGCGCGAGAATTAGTCGATTAGGAAGTATCCTCACTTCTCGGCTTGATTATTCATGCCTACTCCTTGCCTAAATTCAAATTTCGGGACGAAATTCCCTCTAACGGGGGGATGATGTGACAACCGACAAATTTCGGTCAAGTCAAAGTCAACTAAAGTCAACAAGTCAAACCGTTTGACTCAATTTGCCCGTGAGTACTAAAATTTACACTATGAAACTTCTACATAACTTCTATTCTAATGAGAAATCATAAAGCAAAAATTGCGAACATCTAGATCTCCTTAACCTAAAACTGTAGTACGTGGCGAGCCAAACCGATAAAACAATGATGCATACTCATCGGGAGTGTGTAAGATCCTTAAACAAGGCTTAACAGGGTTTACGAACCATGCATTGCGATGCCGGACACTCACAATTGTCACACATGGATCCTCTCTCAATCGTTTTCACTCTATCTCTCTCTATGTCAAATCTCTCCCAAATCCTTCTAAGTATGTGAAATCTCTCTCAAATATCTCTCTGTATGAGAAATCTCTCCAAGGATGTCAAATCTCTCCCAAATCTCTCCAAGTATGTGAAATCTCTCTCAAATATCTCTTTGTATTAGAAATCTCTCCAAGAATGTCGAATCTCTCCCAAATCCCTCTAAGTATGTGAAATCTCTCTCAAATATCTCTCTATATGAGAAATCTCTCCAAGAATGTCAAATCTCTCCCAAATCCCTCTAAGTATGTGAAATCTCTCTCAAATATCTCTCTGTATGAGAAATCTCTCCAAGAATGTCAAATCTCTCCCAAATCTCTCCAAGTATGTGAAAACTCTCGCAAATATCTCTCTGTATGAGAAATCTCTCCAAGGATGTCAAATCTCTCCCAAATCTCTCCAGGTGTGAGAAATCTCTCCCAAATCTCTCTCAAAAGTTTCCTGTAACTTTTTGGAATCATTCGGGTCATTCCGACCCTTAACCGGCTCAAAAATGGCTTAAAACGGGGTAAAAACGAGAAAACGGGACCTTAGGAACCGAAACCCTTCTTAAGGAGCCGAAGCTCCTTAAGGCCGAGACTAAGAACCAAAAAGGCCCTAGGACCGAGGACCGAGCCTCTGTTGGCTAAGACACCGAGGACCGAGCCTCTGTTGGCTAAGACACCGAGGACCGAGCCTCTGTTGGCTAAGACACGCGAGGACCGAGCCTCTGTTGGCTAAGACACGCGAGGACCGAGCCTCTGTTGGCTAAGGCACGCGAGGACCGAGCCTCTGCCTCTGTTCGCTTCTCGCACTCTCTGTTCGCCTTCCGCCTCTCTGTCGCTTCCTCTCCTCTCTGTCACTACCCGCCTCTCGGTCTCTGTTGTCTCTTCTCTTCTCTCGGTCTCTACTCCTTCTCTCCTCTCTGTCTCTTCGCGCCCCTCTGTTCTCTCCTCCCCCCTCTCGGTTCCTTCCCTCTCTCTTCTTCCCTCTCGGTTTCTGCCTCCCTCTCTCTCGGTTCAGCATCAGAAGACCGAACCTCGGCTAGAATTCGGAAATTTGTCACTTTTAGCCCATTTTTGATATTTTTAACATTTTAAGCCCGTTTTTCGTGATTTTAAAGCGGGATTTTCTCCAGAAATTATACTTTAACATAATAAACTCTAAATATTCATAATTTAAACATATTTTGATGAAAATCATTATCTAAATAATAAAAAAATCAAATGGGTGAATTATTAAAGGTGGAGTGTTGACTTTGTCTTATCCAATATCACAAGCAACCACCCCACACCCACTCTTTGACTAACCACACCTCCCCACCTTACCTAGGTGACTTCAATGTCCCTCACACTCAATTTACACTCATTCCCACGTTTTTAGAGCTGGAACAAACATCCTCTCTCCTCATTTCTCTCATTTGCCCTCATTTCACTAAGTATCAAACACCACTTTTCTCTCAAAATTTTCCCACTCCAATTTCGAGATTCAAGGCTCATTTTCAAGTGTTCTTCCACTCTTAGTAAGTATAATTCATCCTCCTTATGATTATTTCACTTCATTCTACTCAAATCATGAATATCTTACACAAACTCCATCATATTAGCGTTAGAGCTTCGAATCTTCAAGTGATTCTTCAAGTGTTCTTGGGTTGAACACTTCTCTTCTTCAACACTTATCTACTGAAATCACTCAAGGTGAGTTCATATCCCTACATTTTTATGTTTTCTCAAGTTTTCAGGGGGGGAATACAAGCTAAAACACTAAGAACATAACTAAATTTTTCTAACAGCCTTCATCAGAAAAGTTCAACTCCATTCACGGACTGTTTTGGGCATCTTAAACATTTTTGTTTTCAAAACTGTACATGGTGCAAATAGTTCAAGTTTTTATCTTTAAAATGACTACTTGCACATCTCCATACGATTTTTCTACAATTTATGGTGATTTTTACAAAACTGCCTATCATTTCAAACAACAATCCGGACCAGTCTGTGATTTTGGACTTATTCACCCAAGTTGGAGGTCATTAAAAATTGTGATAAAAATTATGAGTAAACTAGACATATTTTGTGAACTCTCAGAATTTACGGATCTAGTTTTCGACTTTGTATGATTTTCTATGATTTTTTCCAAAACAGGGCAGAATGGCTAAATTTAGCCAACAGCATGTAAATATCATAACACTTTGTAATATGTTGAGCAAAGTGTATAACCATAAGTTCTAATTATTAAATGTGTTTCTTTGTTAGTTTATCATCACGAACTGAAACTAAGACATTCATAATAAATATTATTCATTCATTTTAGAACACGTATATTAAACTATAAAAAGTATAGTTTGATAAATTCATAACACTAATACATTTCCATAAAAGAGTTCACACATATTACATACATTTTAGATAAATTATAATAGGTATAGTTTATGATACATCACTCAACACACTCGTACAAAAAGGGTACATTCATACAAGAAAGATTTATATTCACACACATTTCACGTAAATTTGTTAACCTATAGTTTGATAAATTCATAATACTAATACATTTCCATAAAAGAGTTCATACATATTACATACATTTTAGATAAACTATAATAGGTATAGTTTATAATACATCACTCAACACACTCGTACAAGAAGGGTACATTCATACAAGAAATATTTATATTCACACACATTTCACGTAAACTTGTTGACCTATATTGTGAGACTCTCTCTCTCTCTCTCTCTCTCTCTCCCCGTACGTCCGAGTGCGGGATATAATTCTTGGTAGTTATAATCAGAATCTCCTTGAGGGAGAACATGATACTTGTATATAGATCTATATTGGGTTTGACACCCCACACCTTGCTGCTAGCTACAGTTGGACCTGCAGGTCTACGGGTGACAAATGTCATTTTATTTTTCGCGACACCTGAGAACGTCGTGGCAGGTTCACATAGTCATAGTATGATTATAGCGACTCACATAGGGATATAACAATCCATAAGTTTACAGGATTTTATTTTTAAAACCTAAATGAGTTTTATGTCGATTTAAAATCACTTTTTATCTCTATGAGTACAGATATTACTGTACACTTTTGGTTTTGGTAGTTACGACTACACATCATTTGAAACCACATTTATACTTTTAAGTATGGTCAATACTTGTTATTTCTCGGTCCTCTAATTTAAGACTACATATATATAAAGTATTAACGAACATGAGAACATACAGAAATTTCATTTAATTCAAATGCGTCCATGTCCATTTAAGTACATAACATTTTCTATTAATAAGAAAGGTTACTTATACATTTTGGTCTTCAGTCATAAGACTACATTACGCAGATGTTAAAGAAAATATCGGATTTTCTGGATACATATTTTAACCCTTTTACAAGGAAAATGATTTACTTTTCCAACAAAATTTCTTATGAACTCACCAACCTTTGTGTTGACACTTTTCAAAACTACTTCTATTCTCAGGAATTCAGTGAAAACAGGAAATCAACAACGTTTTGAGGATGGGACGATAAATCGTCAAACAATTCATTTTGTATTATAATGTAATTGATGTGAATCATGTAAACATGTGCTTTGATGTAACGTTTTCCATTATATTTGTGTTGGTTGTATTTACTTTGAGCACTATTATACTCATTGTTGTGATACTCAACATGAAGTCCTCCACCCCCGGACGTTTCCGCCATCCTTGGTTTGGGGGTGTGACAGTGTCCCCATATCCATAATTAGTTACATATAGTGCACATGTACGAATTAAAACAATACTTATATAGCATGCTTTTATAATAAATTCAAATAATCACACACGAGCTAACTAGCAAACACAATCATCAATACAACGGTGTGAGAGAACTCACCTTGAGTGAGTATTAAGGATGGATAACAATTAAATAATGCTATCAAGCTTGAGCAAACTTCAAAACCTCACCTAAAAAGGACTAAAGGTTAGAAAGGAGAAGTAATGAAGCTATGAGTTGAGAAAAGAGTAATCACAGCAAGGTCTCTGAAACAGACCTGCTGTTCAAAACGGATTTACTCCAAAATCTAAAACAGAAACATAGCTTTAAATAAATTTTATAGGAAACTATGATTTCTCTGGATTCCACAACTATAAATAACTCATTCTAACTCCAAAAGATGAATTAAATATGAATTTTACAAAATGGTGTATCACTTCTGTCTCCAACAATATAGTCAAGTGATGTTGGCCAATTCTACCCAACTTGTGAGTAGAATTCATCCAAAAGAAAATTAATAGAACTAAAGGACATAGAAGTGAAAGTCTCAGAGTTGGAATTGAATGAAAATCATCTCTCAAACTCCAGATATAAAATTCACATTGCGGACAATCACAGCACTAGCAAAAGCTGGTGACTGCCCACTGACACGGAGTGTGGATCCATTCTAACCAATTTATAATTGTAAATAACACCCCATATTCTCCAGATCTTAAATTCATAATATAAGGAACATATAGAAACTTGGAATCACTCTGGATCCTTTTCCAAGCCTTAGAAATGATGAAAACAAAATGACATATCAGAATAGACCCGGATCAGACCTAACAACAAAGATGCCATTCTTTCACATAGATAAAGCCCTTATCAGTGAGGTTGGCCTTCTTAAGAAAGTTATCCAACTCAATTTGTGAACTTTTGGAACTGGTTTGGGGTCGGTTTGAGTTCTAGAGCTCCAGATATGGTTTTTACAAAACGACTACAGATCTGATGAAAAACAGAATCGTAGCCACCCGTGATTCCTTTTTGGCTTATCCATCCTTCTCCTTTGTTCATCATCCCAATTCAGTCCCCATGATAATGGTGGTACTAAAAAGGGTTAGGGATCATTAGGATTTCATTTAGCCACAAGGATGTAATAATAATCAACATGAAAATAAACATAAGCACATAAAATCATCATTCTCCCTTTTAGGGTTTCCATGATCTTTTGCCACATGTAATCCCCTAGATCCATCATCCACCATATATGGGGTGAAGATAGGATATTGAGATGATGTATAACATACAATTAAAAATAAAATAAGAAGGAGAAGAGGTGAATATGAAATCATAAAACTAGAACAAGGTTATGAATCAAGTTGTAAGAAAGGATAAGGAGGTTCATACCAATACGAATCAAGGCTGGAAATGAACAAGAATTAAGCTCCAAACAGCCCCTTGGCTGCTCTTGATCCCAAAGAGAGAGAGAGAGAGAGGGACGATTTTTGAGAGAGAGGGAGGGTTTAGAGTGTTTTCCTTGTGTGTGTTCCAAATGATTCAATTTACACATTAAGTACTATTAACTAGATGGACTTTGCAAATAGGCCCATAGCCCATGGACTTCAATAAAAGGAGTTTACAAGATGATCAAAAGAGTCCAATAACATAAGAAATCAGACATTGGTTAAATAAATTAACCCCAGGTTACAAGGATAATTAAATTAAAATAACCAAACATACCGAGAAAACCCGGGGCGTTACAACTCTCCCCCACTAAGAACGGACTTCGTCCTCGAAGTCAACACCTAGAAACAGATCCGGATAATGAGCCCGCATCTCGCATTCCGGTTCCCAAGTCCATTCCGAACCCTTCCTATGTTTCCACTACACCTTAACCAGGTTTATAGTCTTGTTGCGGAGAGCTTTCGTCTTTCGTTCTAAAATTGCGATTGGTTTCTCAACATAATTGAGACGCTCGTCAATTTGTATGTCCTCCAGTGGTATCACAGCGGTCTCATCAACAACGCATTTTCATAACTGAGACACGTGGAACGTATTATGAATTAGACTAAGCTCGTCAGGAAGCTCTAAACGGTAAGCCACCTTCCCCACACGAGCTATGACCTTGTAGGGTCCAATGAATCGGGGTCCGAGCTTTCCCCGCTTCCGAAATCGAATCACACCTTTCCAGGGGGAGACTTTAAGCAACACATAATCTCCCACCTGGAACTCAAGATTGGAGCGTCTTTTGTCGGCATAACTTTTCTGACGACTACTCGCTGTGACCAAATGATCCCGAATCACTTGGATTTTCTCCGTAGTAGGTAGCACGATATCGGTACTCCCAAGTACCCTCTGCCCAACCTCGCCCCAACAAACGGGCGTCCTGCACTTCCTCCCGTACAAGGCTTCATACGGAGGCATTTTAATGCTCGAGTGATAGCTGTTGTTATAAGAAAACTCAGCTAAATGTAGATGGTCATCCCAACTACCCCCAAAATCAATCGCACACGCCCTAAGCATGTCCTCCAAGGTCTGAATCGTCCGCTCACTCTGCTCGTCTGTCTGTGGATGGAAGGCAGTACTAAAATGTAATCGTGTGCCCAATTCCTCTTGAAACTTCCTCCAGAACCAAGAGGTAAATCGGGTGCCTCGATCGGAGACGATAGAAACGGGCACCCCATGTAATGAGACAATCTCCCAAACAAAGATCTCGGCTAATTTCTCCGCCGATGAGCTCTCCTTTATAGCCAGAAAGTGAGCACTCTTAGTCAAACGATCAACAATCACCCATATCGTATCTGATCCTCGGGCAGTTCTAGGAAGTTTTGTAATGAAGTCCATGGATGGATGCTCCCAGTTCATTCAGGAATCTCCAATGGTTGCAACTTCCCATGCGGTTTCTGGTGTTCCGCCTTGACCTTCCGACAGGTCATACATTCTTCCACAAATTGAGCCACATCATTCTTCATTCCATGCCACCAGTAAGCCTCATGAAGGTCCGGATACATTTTAGTAGCACCAGGATGGATAGAAAATTTTGACTTATGAGACTCATCCATTAGGGATTTCCGATTTCCCCCGGTATATGGAACCCAAACCCTACCGTAGCGAGTCAGCAAACCCCACCCATCTCGTTCCATCTTAGGCAACTCTTTCCCAATCTTCTCACGCCTGATGTTTTCCTCCAGTATTGCCGTCTTTTGGCATCCCGGATTAGATCTAATAAAGACGACACCATCGTGATCCGGAGACACTTAGCTTTAATCGGTTCGGCAGATTGTTTACGACTGAGAGCATCAGCTACCACATTAGCTTTACCGGGGTGGTAGTGAATTTCACAATCATAATCTTTTACCACATCCAACCATCGGATCTGCCTCATATTCAAATCCCGCTGCTCGAACAAATATTTTAGACACTTATGGTCAGTGTATATGATAAACTTCACTCCATAGAGATAGTGTCTCCAAATCTTAAGAGCGAAAACAACAGCCCCAAGCTCCAAATCATGAGTGGGGTAGTTTCGTTCGTGGGGTTTCAGCTATCGGGAGGCATAGGCTATCACCCTATCTCGTTGCATTAACACGGCACCAAGACCTTGAAGCGATGCATCACAGTAAACCACCATATCCTCAACCCCATCAGGTAAGGCCAAAATCGGAGCTTCACACAATCGCTTCCTTAACTCATCAAACGCCAGTTGCTGCTCCGGGCCCCAAACGAAATTCATTGATTTCTTGGTCAATCGGGTGAGTGGTAAGGCGATTTTAGAGAAATTTTCAATGAACCTCCGGTAATAACCGGCTAAACCCAAGAAACTGCAAATTTCAGAAGGTGTTTTCGGAATCTTCTATTGTTTAACCGCATCAGCCTTGGCTTGATCGACCTTGATACCATGTTTGTTTACCACATGCCCCAAGAACTGAACTTCTTCCAACCAAAATTCACATTTTGAGAATTTAGCATAAAGCCTTTCTCTTGCCAGAGTTTCCAGAATCTCCCGAAGGTGTTGCTGATGCTCCTCTTTGCTCTTAGAATAGACTAAGATATCATCTATGAACACTATGACCGAACGGTCAAGCATCAGGCTACACACCCAGTTCATGAGATTCATGAACGCTACTGGTGCATTGGTGAGCCCAAAAGGCATCACCACGAATTCAAAGTGCCCATATCAAGTACGGAATGCTGTTTTCTCAATGTCTTCTTCACGAACACGCATCTGATGGTAACCGGAACGTAAATCAATCTTGGAAAACCAAGATGCTCCCTGAAGCTGATCGAAAAGATCGTCAATACATGGCAACGCTCTTTATCGTGCGCTTGTTTAGCTCCCTATAATCAATACACATTCGCTGGGATCCATCTTTCTTCTTCACAAAGAGAATAGGAGCACCCCAAGGCGAGCAACTTGGCCGTATAAACCCTTTATCACTTAGTTCTTGCAGTTGATCTTGGAGCTCATTCATTTCAGGTGGTGCCAAGCGGTAAGGAGATTTCGCTACCGGAGACGCACCTGGCACCAAATCAATGCGAAACTCCACTTGCCGAACAGGTGGCAAACCAGGGAGTTCCTCCGGAAAGACATCGCTGAAGTCGGAAACGATAGGAACGTCGTCTAGTGCTATAGCAGAAGAGCAAGAAGCCATAGCCAGGCGGGGAATGTCCCCCTGAATAATAATTTCTCCACCTCTAGGGTTTCGAACACGAACTTGCTTCTTACGACAGTGGATTTCCGCATCAAACGCATCAAGCCAATCCATGCCTACGATAACGCAGAGCTCTCGCATCGCAATAGGGATAAGATCAATAGGGAATTCAACTCCAGAAAACTCGAGAGTGCAACCCCGATAGACATCGGTGACATAAATAGTGCGGTTGTCGGCAACTTCGACAACCATTGGGCGAGCCAATTTTCCGATACTACACCCCAGACGATTAATAAACGTGCGAGATACAAAAGAATGGGTAGCACCGCTATCAAACATAACAACAGCAGGCTTGGAATCTAGCAAATAAGTGCCTGTTTTACCACATACGATCATGTAAACAATTCTAACTACCATTTATTAAATAATGGCAGGAGAGAAAAGAAAAAAAAAAAGAAATTTACCTGCCACTGTCGCGGTAATCACCGGCTCATCCGCAGTCATCTGGTGAGCACGACCTCGTGTCACCATAGTGGGTCCCTTAGAAGACGATGCAATTGTAGGATTTGTACCCCCGCTTCCTTTACCAGCCTTCAACTTCGGGCATTCGGGCTTCTTGTGTCCCGTCTCGTTGCAGTGATAGCAGACGGGAGCAGCAAAAGTAATTTGAGGAACTGCACTCGCAGGGGGAGCCCTACAATTCTTCCAATGATGCCTTGGCTTTTTACAGTTGTAGCATATCAACGGATTTTTCTCGCCCTGACCTGAAGACAGCCTGTACTCATACCTTGACTTACCACCCAGCTTTTGCTTTTTCTGGGCATCTCCGGATGTCTTGGAGGAGGTGTCATTGGCCTTCCTCTTGGTCTGGGTCTGCAACTCGATTTCCCTCCTCCTTGTTGCATCCATGATCGCGGATAAAGTCATGAACTCCTGCATGCTAACGAATTCCCGAATCTCGGTACGTAGAATGGTAGTGTATTGGCTGACCAACCAGGCCTCGTTCCCAGCAAATGAGGGACAAAAAGATAGCATCTCCAAGAACTTGGCGTTCAGGTCGCTAACAGACTCGGTAGTTTGCTGTAAGGCCATGAACTCTTGCTGCATCCGCTGCTGCTCCACGTTGGGCACATATTGTGCCTCGAACCTCTCCACAAATTGGGCCCAAGACATGGCCTTCACTTCTTCCTCGTTTAATAGAGCGGTGATGGTGTTCCACTATGTCTTTCCCCTTTTTCGCAGCTGATTCATGGCGATCACAACTTTGTACTGGTCCGGACACCCAACAGTCATGAAGGCGCCCTCAACATCTGACACCCAATGCTTAGCAGCAACTGGGTCGGATTCACCATTCCAAAGAGGAGGGCTACACTTGCTGAACTTCTCGAAGTAGTATGCCCAATCCTGAACGGGCGGAGCCGGTAACGCTCCCCCGGGAATAGCTGCGAGGCGCTCATCCATAAGAGCTTTGACCTGGTTGATTATGTCATTGGTCACGCCCGGGATTAGTTCATTGAAAGCGTTATTGAATTCCTCAGCAACAATATTCCTAACTTGCTCCATTTGGAGCTAATTAAGGCGAGTAGGCGGAGCCATCTGTATCCGTAGAAGGAGGAAAATATTTAGAAATAATTCAGCCTAGATATTTCTAGGAAGACGAAACACTCAGCTTGCCGAAAATTTCTCAACCTTGCCCCGACCCGAAACCAGCACCTATGTTTCAAATAGTAGGGGCCCTTCTACTATCTTCCACACAAGTTCCAATTTCGCAATCGCGTCTAGTTTCAAAATTTCCAGCTCGCTCTAGCCGTTAATTTTACATCTCTCTCACATGTTAACATTAAATAAGTGTGTAATCTAGCATTTTAAGACTAGTAGAATCCAATTCGTAGTCAACAATTTAACATAAACATTTAACATAAGAAATAAGGCTTACTTGGCTGGCTGACTGGCACACTGCGACATATTTCACTACTAGTCTTTTGAAAGTTTGAAAAATCTTTTAAAAAGAGAATAAACTATTATAGAGCCTCAAATTTGAGTCTAGAACATCCACAAGAATGCCTAGTTCCCTCAAACTGTGGCTCTGATACCAACTTGTGACATCCATTTTTTTTTTTTTTGCAAAAATTTTTAAACTTTTAAAACGCATCTTAAATTAAATTAAAACAACTGAAATAGTCATAACATAATGCATCAACTTAATAATCATATAAAATAAGTGCGGAAGTAATAATAATAATAAGGTCCCAACAAAATAACTAGTAGCGATGTCCCGATGCTCCATGTCAAGCCTTAGCCTCTTTAATCTTAACACATGAAAAGTTATAAGGGAAAAATGTAAGCACGAAGCTTAGTGAATTCAAACATAGACATTGTACTAACATTCATATTTACTAGTCCTAATCCATTTTCCAATTATAATGATAAAGGAAAAGAACGAATCAATGTCTATATTACGAGAAGGACTTGTAGGTTTGAACCGCACCGGGAAGATCTCGTATCATTTGGCCCTAATCACCGCACCTCACGAAGAGTATTACGTTGGTGATCTTACCTACCCACCGCACCGGTAAATCCGTATCCTTTGGTGGTGTCCCCATATCCATAATTAGTTACATACAGTGCACATGTACGAATTAAAACAATACTTATATAGCATGCTTTTATAATAAATTCAAATAATCACACACGAGCTAACTAGCAAACACAATCATCAATACAACGGTGTGAGAGAACTCACCTTGAGTGAGTATTAAGGATGGATAACAATTAAATAATGCTATCAAGCTTGAGCAAACTTCAAAACCTCACCTAAAAAGGACTAAAGGTTAGAAAGGAGAAGTAATGAAGCTATGAGTTGAGAAAAGAGTAATCACAGCAAGGTCTCTGAAACAGACCTGCTGTTCAAAACGGATTTACTCCAAAATCTAAAACAGAAACATAGCTTTAAATAAATTTTATAGGAAACTATGATTTCTCTGGATTCCACAACTATAAATAACTCATTCTAACTCCAAAATATGAATTAAATATGAATTTTACAAAATGGTGTATCACTTCTGTCTCCAACAATATAGTCAAGTGATGTTGGCCAATTCTACCCAACTTGTGAGTAGAATTCATCCAAAAGAAAATTAATAGAACTAAAGGACATAGAAGTGAAAGTCTCAGAGTTGGAATTGAATGAAAATAATCTCTCAAACTCCAGATATAAAATTCACATTGCGGACAATCACAGCACTAGCAAAAGCTGGTGACTGCCCACTGACACGGAGTGTGGATCCATTCTAACCAATTTATAATTGTAAATAACACCCCATATTCTCCAGATCTTAAATTCATAATATAAGGAACATATAGAAACTTGGAATCACTCTGGATCCTTTTCCAAGCCTTAGAAATGATGAAAACAAAATGACATATCAGAATAGACCCGGATCAGACCTAACAGCAAAGATGCCATTCTTTCACATAGATAAAGCCCTTATCAGTGAGGTTGGCCTTCTTAAGAAAGTTATCCAACTCAATTTGTGAACTTTTAGAACTGGTTTGGGGTCGGTTTGAGTTCTAGAGCTCCAGATATGGTTTTTACAAAACGACTACAGATCTGATGAAAAACAGAATCGTAGCCACCCGTGATTCCTTTTTGGCTTATCCATCCTTCTCCTTTGTTCATCGTCCCAATTCAGTCCCCATGATAATGGTGGTACTAAAAAGGGTTAGGGATCATTAGGATTTCATTTAGCCACAAGGATGTAATAATAATCAACATGAAAATAAACATAAGCACATAAAATCATCATTCTCCCTTTTAGGGTTTCCATGATCTTTTGCCACATGTAATCCCCTAGATCCATCATCCACCATATATGGGGTGAAGATAGGATATTGAGATGATGTATAAAATACAATTACAAATAAAATAAGAAGGAGAAGAGGTGAATATGAAATCATAAAACTAGAACAAGGTTATGAATCAAGTTGTAAGAAAGGATAAGGAGGTTCATACCAATACGAATCAAGGCTGGAAATGAACAAGAATTAAGCTCCAAACAGCCCCTTGGCTGCTCTTGATCCCAAAGAGAGAGAGAGAGGGACGATTTTTGAGAGAGAGGGAGGGTTTAGAGTTTTTTCCTTGTGTGTGTTCCAAATGATTCAATTTACACATTAAGTACTATTAACTAGATGGACTTTGCAAATAGGCCCATAGCCCATGGACTTCAATAAAAGGAGTTTACAAGATGATCAAAAGAGTCCAATAACATAAGAAATCAGACATTGGTTAAATAAATTAACCCCAGGTTACAAGGATAACTAATTAAAATAACCAAACATACCATGAAAACCCGGGGCGTTACACGCACCTTCCAGCTGAGTTGGCAACGCATATAAGTTCTATGTTTTCATTTAACTGTAAAAGAAAGAGGTTATTGGTCAGTGAAATTAGATTGATCAATATGGATGAGTTGCTAACAACATCGAAACATTTGTAGGCCCTTGAGCCACCATAGGGCAAGAAATTTAGAATTGCAAAGTTCAGTCCATGAAGGAAAAATAAATTTGAATTTGGTTTGTCATAAACCTTGTCTTATGATTGTAGTTTGCAAATTATAAATACACATGGATCAGAATATATGCACCTTGAAATCAATGTGGTAAAGATTCGCTATAATTCATGAACATGATAATGAGGAATCACTTTTGCTAGTAGATTTTAAAGATCAATATGGATATTGGCTATGTTAAATGAATTCTCAAATTCATAATATGATTATGACATCCCTTTTCATATTTCAAATTGGGAGAAATGGTAAGGAGTTGTTTGAACTTTCATAACATATATCTATAAGTTTTGAAAGGGTTTAAACACACACACACGCACACACGCATATGCGATCCAATGAAGGTGTATAAGCTTAATAAGTCTAGTTGGAGACTTATAAAAGCATCACATAATAGAAATTTGTACTTTAGTAAGAAAGTCAAGAGTATTGATTTCTTAAAGTCCAGTTGATTTCTGGGTACATATCAAAGTTAGTGGGGGGCATAATTGTTATGTTGGTATTGCATGTTGACAATAATGTTCGTAGGGGATAATTTTTCCAATTTTCAAATTGCACAGTTTGGGAATTGTTTTACTATAGTAGACTTTAGGGAGAGGCTACTCATACTTTTTCAACTCTAAAGGTTTAGATCATATAGTTTAATAGAACATAGCCATAGACATATGTGAATATCATGCTGAAATGGTTCAGCATAGGAAATTCCATTATAGAAAGAGATTGAATAGATATCATATATAATGAATCGAGTCCCATAAGCTTCTGTTAGAATAAATCAAGAGCTGATCGAAAGATTCTAGACAGAAAAGTAAATCAAACAAGAATGCAAAATCAAACTATTCTTGAATGATTAAAAGTAAGTGCCTTTTCAAAACTTTAACTCTTTAACAAGTTTCTATTTTTGGAGCGTCCAATGTTCTTCTTTGCAAACTTTCTTAGGTTAGAGACCATAAAAACGTATTCCTATTTCGTAACTTCATAATTTGAAATATCAGACTCCGAATCTTCTTCAACAATCTTTTTTTCTCTTCGACACTAAGGCCAACGAACCCATACCAGAAACAACTTTTGCTTCCTTTGTTACCTCATCTTTATGGGACCTAAGTATTCCCACTAACTGTCCCAAAGAATAATTGTTGAATTGTTCATGAGCTTTAACTGTGGAAACAACCGCCTTCCACTTAGGTATTAAACCATTCACGAAGGTAACCGTTTGCTCAATCTTTTCTCGCTTCAAGTTGTGCTTAAGCATCTTGCTCAAAAGATGGTTAAAGCGATTGAAAGTCTGATCAAGCTTCTCATCAGACTTTTAGGCAAAAGCACCAAACTCAAAAAGAAGTAACGTTTTCAAAGTGTTCATGATCTGCATCACTGGAATAGATTACTTTCAACATGTCCCATATTTCCTTTGTAGTCTCTCATGAACTCACCAACCGAAACATATCTGGGGGTAAAACAAACGTTATTATCCTCAAGGCTTTAATGTTGCTCAACAGTTTATCTTTCTCATCTTGAGGAATATCTTTTACATCGACAAGAAGGTTATTGTATTCTTCCTGAGTTTTAATGGCCCTCCTGGTTCCCATGTGCATGAATGTTCCTTCTGTTATTGCTTTCCAGATCGTCATTCCAAGGTTTTCGATACCCAGAACATAATTGTCAAAATGTAGAGCCCAAACTTCATAGTCTTGAGGAAAGAGAATAGGGATCCTGGTAGTAGATCTAATGATGCTAGAAAGATTAAAAGAAATAGTGTGTGGATCTTCCGGCTGCATGATGTACATGATTTAAAAACATTTAAAGAATCAGATGTATAAAACTAAAATCGAGTTAAGGGCATAAAAAGGATCAAGATCCAATCGTCTACAATTGATGAAAAACGATGAAGACTATAGAACATATCCGATAATAGCATAAAAACCTAAAACACTCGAGAAAAGAATTGCGTATGGTTTACACATCTCCTTCTCTGATACCAATTGTTATCATAAATCAAGAGTTAATCGAAAGATTCTAAACATGAAAGCAAATCAAGAAAGAATGCAATAATCAAATTAGTGCCGAATGATTAATAATAAGTGCCTTAGAAGAGCTCGATGAAGAACTTCTAATGTATAGACACATAAGGGAATCACAAAACGATTAACCCTAATGTAGTACATGCATGAAGTATTTAAAGCTAAACCCTAGCAACATATAAACGGATGGACAAGCCCAATCTATAAAAGCCTAACTACATACATAATAAAATTTTACATAATCAATTAAATAACCCAACAACTTTGGATATAGGATTGATTACATATGTTGTAGGATTCACGTATTTTGATTTTTCCAAATACCTTGGGCATTAAGAGAAAAAGGATTAGAATTTTTGTGTGACTAGAATTGTTAAACAACTGTCAATAACATTATGAGGTTTACTAAAGATTGGTTGCTTGTGAATAGTTGGAAGTATGGTATTAATTTGGATGGACCATAATGACATGATTAAGATGATTATTGATTAGAATTGATGGTCATATGGGAATATGGAAATGTTTCCCTAATTGGGGTTGATTATTAAATCTACATGTGAGTTGGAAACTTTAGTGCAAGAGAAGTGCTCAAGGAGTGTACCTTGAACTTGAACCTTCATTATCATGGAATTGTTTCTAGTAACAAAGTTCCAATAGGACATTTTGTATTATCGTTGGCTCAGTCTATGTGAATTTGAAGCCTCGACATCATAAAAAATCAATGCATGTAAGGTTGGAATTCCAAAACATTTTAAATAGTGAAAAGAATTAGCATTGTGAAATGAACATCTTTGGAATAGTGTCTGGTCGATCTGTTCACAAAGGAAGGACCATAGAGACATAATATGTATGTTTATAACATGGCATGTCTGATGTTATTTAATTCAAGTGGTTAGTTGATTACTCGAAACATTATACATTGAATAAGGTCTTAATTATTATAGTGATTAAATAATATGATTTTTATTTATTTTCATTACGTTTTGAGACCATAGTTAATTAGTTTATTATTATGTTTCACTTTGCATGTTTTACTTCCTGAATAATTCGATTATTCAAAATTCCATAGTCACTCATACTTTTAGAAGTAAGTAGTGAATTAAGGTTGTCATGAATTGAATTGTAGATTGTTTATGGAGATTAGACATTGCAATAAGATTGCTACAATGTTCATGATTACTTATAAAAGTATTGGACAATAAGATTGATTCTATTCCATGTCTCATGTACGAATGATATCTAGCTGAATGGAGGATTATATGATCACTTATCTTAGGACACGTAGCTCACTAGGATAGAGTTTGGCAGCAGCTTTTGGAAGCTACAATTTGCTGATTGATTCAGAAGTTATACTAGCAATTATAGTTATAGACTTATCCAAGTGAAAGACTGTTGGATTAGGTGTCTAAGTCCATAACAAAAATTGTTATATACTTGAATTGATAATAGCACAGTCCTTTTGGGTTACCCTCAAACCTAGTAATTAGAGAGAATGATTTTTAAAAGAGAGAGATTGATTTATTATATGAATAATAAATTAAACAAATGGTTTATTAATGTGTTATGAAAATAATATATTAATTAGAAATTATATTATTTAATAATTAATCAGAAATTAATTGGAATTAATTGGATTAATTAAAAGTACAAGGACTGTTTGGTTATTTATTGATAATTGACAAGGATGGCTCTAGAACCTCATGGAATGAGGTGGACGAAAATCTCTAGGGAAAGCCTAGAAGATTTCATCCAAGGCCCATTGGATAAGGAGATTTGGTTGCTTGGTCACCAAGCAAGAGAATTTAGGGGTTATACCTTAAACCTAGCTTTTGCACCAAGTTTTCTCAACTATATAAGGAACCCCTAGCCCTTGTTTTTTGTTTTCCATCCCTTCCCTCTACAAGCCTTGGACAAAAAATTCTTCTCCCCTATCCTCTTTCTTATATTATCCTCTTGCTAGCTTGGGTGCGATTTCATTAGAGGCACAACACTTGTAGTGCTTTCTTCTAAGAGATCAACAAAGGAAAATTCTAGTTGTTTGCTATAACAGCTAAAAAGTATGTAATCCTAAAACCCACTCCTCTAAATTTCAAAAATATCCTAGGGTTTCTAGGGTTCTTTTTGACGTTCTTAGTTATAGGTTTAATAGAGAAAACATAGATCCGATTTCGAACATATGCAAACTTAAGAGTTTTATTTTTATTTGTTTACCTAAATCCTATCAGATAGAACTAAGGGATAGATTTTTTTATTTGTAAGAGGTAGTTATGAGTTATTGACTCAGTGGGACAGGGTATGGGTTCTGATTGCTGGTAGGGTTAAGCATATATTGTTGGAGGAAGCACACAATTTGAAGTTCTCGATCCATCCAGGGGCCACAAAGATGTATAGATATTTAAGACCGAGCTATTGGTGGCCATGCAGAAGATGGAAATAGCATGGTAAGTTGAGCGGTGTCTAATTTGCCAAAAAGTCAAGGTCGAGCATTAAAGACCCCATAGCAAAATGCAATGGTTACCAATTACCATTTGGAAATGGGAGGAGATCACTATGGACGTTATTATGAACTTGCCAAGGACGACACATTGGTTTGATTCCATATGGGTCATTCTTGATGGTTGACCAAGAGTGTTCAATTCATCCCTATTTTAGAGAGCATTTCTGCAGATAAATTGGCCGACATCAACATCAGAAAGGTAGTGGCTCAGCACAGGGTTCTAGTTTCAATGATCTCTGATCGTGATATTCATTTCACCTCTAGGTTTTGGATGAAGTTTCATGAGGATTTGGGTACTCAGCTGCATTTCAGCACACCATACCACCCCTAGATTGACGAACAAAGCGAGCAATCTATTCAGATGCTCGAGGATATGCTCAAGCCATGTATACTAGATTTTGGTGGGAGTTGGGATACTTATATTCCATTGTTCAAGTTCTCATATAAAAAAAACTGTAGTGTCAGTATTGATCAAACTCCCGATTAGATGCTTTACCGGAGGAAGTGTTGGACCCTAGTTTGTTGGGGTGATGCTAGGCATCGAGTTATTGGGAGTACTGAGGTAGTACTCAAGACTATTGAGTTGATACAGTAGGTGCACGATCGGCTGCAGACCGTGCAGAGTCGCTAGAAGAGTTATGCGGATCGACGAGCTTTGGACCTTGAGTTCCAAGTCGGATATTTTGTGCTTCTAAATGTGTCACCTTGGAAGTGTGTCATCTAGTTCAGGAAGCGAGGCAAGTTGGGCCCCATATTCAATTATCCATCAGGGTTATCGCCCGGGTGAGCAAAGTTGCATAGCGATTGGATTTATCTGCCGATCATAGCCAGATTCACAACACCTTTCATGTTTCGTAGGCTTAGGCCCTATTTAAAGGAAGTGAGGGCTAGGGTGAACCCTAATTTTTCTAGGCTTAGGCCCTATTTAAAGGAAGTGAGGGCTAGGGTTTTCTCCACCTTCAACCTTCATTACCTCCTATCCCCTTGAAGCAAACCCTAAGCTCATCTCCTATATTTTTTAAGCTCATTTTGGTTTTCATGGTTGTTTTTGAAGGAAGAAGAAGGCATTTATGGTGTAGAGAGCATCTTGGCAAGCTTAGAGGTTTCATTTGAGCATCTCTTGCACCTTTGTAAGTAATCAAGTTCCAATTTTTGTGCATTAGGATCTAAGAAGTTATTGCGATCAAACATATAATAGCGGTCACCGGGCGCTATTTGAAATTGCGTTTCTCGTGGCAGCATAGTGGTGATATAGCGTTTTTTATATTATTTAGAATATATATATATATATATATATATATATATATATATATATATATATATATATATATATATATATATATATATATATATATATTAAATTATTAATCAGTAAATCATAATTCACATATCATATTTAGTTAATCATACTTCACAAACCGGTTAATTACCAATGCCCTAGTTAGTCATATTTTAACACAGTCAACAAGAAAACATATGCAATACTTACTATTTTATCATACTTTAACACAATTACAGTTATCAAATGAAATGATTAAGTAATTTGATAGTTAATCATAATGTAGCACTTCAAGTTTTCAACACAATTAGCAAGAAAACACATACATGGTTTCAATTGAAGTCATAACAGACATAAAATTACAATTTTATTCAATAGAATGACACAAAGATTTTGGTTTGGGCTAGGAAAAAACAATTTTATTTAATGGAATGACACAAAAAAAATGTTTTTTTTTTTTTATTTTTATGTAAAATAGCCCAAAAGTGGAATTTATTCAAATAGCGGTTATAACGCTGCTATAGCGGTGACTATAATTGCGGTAAATAACGGTAAATCGCGACGCTAATAGTGCCACCGCTATTCTAAACTGTTATTTTGAAATAGCGTTTCCTTACCTCCAGTAACCGCTATAACGCCGCTATTGACTACGTAGATTAGGATTCTATATCTATGATTTTTGTCCATTTTCTCCATATTTTGCAATTGCATGAAAGACCATGGGCTATTTCAACTACGACCATGGGGCAGCCCATGGCATATGGATGTAAGACGTAGCCCATGACATTTTAGGGCAAGACCATGGGGGTTGCCCACAACACTAGGATGTAAGACCATAGGGGTAGCTCATGACCTTTAAAGGAAAGACCATGGGGGTAGCGCATGGAATATATATGTATCGTATATGTTATTTTGTGGAACTCAGTAAGTTTTTTGCTTACGATTTTGTGGTTTAAACATTTCAGATACTTCTGGTTTTAAAGGGAAGATCCCGACATATTCGCAATGCATCCCTTGAAGTTTTCCTCTTTTTTTTTTTCGCATAATCTGTTTTGATTTACTCTGATAATTTGGAGTACACTTAAACATTGATTGGGTTTTGAACAAATGAGTGTATGTTTTTGGTGGTTTGAAAATTAAAAATTTTATTAGCATTTTTGGGACATTACAACTCACATTCGATGTCGGCTATTTATTATAAAAATTAAATTTTGATGGGTATATTTACCCATTCAGTTAAAATTACTGAGGGATGGGGGAGGGTACGTTGCATTTGATAGTCCCCATATTGACTTTGTCTCTATCTAGATGGATGATGGTATATAACAAATGCGATTTTGCCTTATGATTGGTGCATTTGATGTTACTGGGAATGGACTCTTAGTATATATATAACATTATATTTGGATTACATTTCTTATGTATGTCTTAGGTTCATTATATATAACATGGCCATTGTATTATGTTTGTATTACTCCTATATATCTCTAATTAATGTTAGATGATCCATATACAATATTATTTTTTATAGTGTCAGAGTAAAAACACATAATTGTTCATCTTCTAAAATTTCTCTTCTTCCTTCCATTTTCTCTCATAAGCGCTACCCTAGCCATTGGCGACCACCCCGCCTTCCTTCTTTTCTTTTTGCTTACTCTTCTATATTGTCTCATAATAACTGAAAAGCCATATGGAATAGCGAACATCAAATCTTATATTCCATTTATTCTTAATCCTGATCGTCTTGATTATAACGCATGGAGAGAATGGTTTGAAACTCATTCTAAATGTTTTGGTGCTTCCGATCATCTCGATGAGCCAAATGGCAAAGCTTCGGCTTCCTCAAATAAAGTACAATGAAATTGCATAAATTCCACTGTAAAGATGTGGATATATGAAACAATCTATCAATTTTTTAAAGATATTTTTGAAGAAAACGCCACAACTAGACCTTCTTGGATAAATCTGGAAATGTTGTTTTACAATAAAAAATATTCCAAGGGCAACCAATTAGAAAATGAACTTTGAAACATTATTAGTGGACATCTCGTGTTTACTAATTATTAAACCTAAATGGAAATTATCGTTGGCTTTCTCGACAACATTAACGGAGTTTTCCAAAAAAAAACCTTGCCACCTACACCATCAACATAATTTCTTTTCCCATGTTTCTAGGTTCCCGCTTCATGCTTATATTTGAAGAACAATAGATGAATCAATTTCATAATCAAAATGTTCAACTTTCTCACTCGGATCATTCGTCTTCACCAACAACGTTGACTATGGATCACTCACACACTGATCAATCTTACCATGGAGGAAATCAACACAATGGCTGCCATGTTGGATGAAGTGGTCATAAAAGAGGTGATGAATGTGGAGGTGATCATGGTAGCTCCGTCGCTACTATTTCGTCACTAGCCATGCCTTCCTCTTGGCCTAAAATCTTGTACTAGCCTAATGGCCTTCGCTCAACAATTTTATTATTCTATCCCAAGATGAACCTACTATTCATCCGTAAATGTTTAATGTGATGTTGTTAAATGATCTGAGAAATAACAAATTATATATGGATTAGGGTGTATCTTCCCATTTACATGTTGTCTATGTAGGTATATTACATACTTTTAGTAATATTGTTTTCCTTCTTTGGTATTAGTCGGTAAATGTTCATAAATTGTGGTATCTATTACATGTCACTCTACCTCATTTAATCTGGTCTTTATCACTCTTTATATTTCAATCAAATTCTCATTACTCCTTCTATTATTAAAATTTTAATTTATGTTTCTCTCTTTAGCTGTGACAATAATTGTTCTATGGAATTTGATGAATTTGACTTTTTTTCTTTATGAATGATTACCACAAAAATCTCTTATGTGATGTAATAATATGGGAGAACTTTATCTAGTCAACATCCAACACATCAAACTCTTTTTTTTGTTGATGTGTCTCATTTGGTATCAATGTCTTGGTCATCCCGATCATCAAGTATTTTAATATTTAGTTTCTAGTCATTTGATTTTGTAACATACACATTTTGAAATTGTGTATTGTTATTATTAAAAGTCAATAAAATTGAGTGTTGAGTTCTAACAGCTAGTTTTACTAGAAATAAAGTAAAACTATATTTAGAATCACTCATAAAATATTAGAAGTCGTATGAGATTCCAATTAATAGCCAAATAGTGAAATTTAACGAAAATATAAAATTTGAAATAAGTAGAATTTTATTATTTGATGTTGTAAATCATCTCGTTAGAAACTTGTAGGTGAAAACCTCGTCAAAATCCGAGTTATAACAAAAAAGTTATGACCAACCGAAGATCCGCGACAAAACCGGCACGGCGCCGAATGACGTAAAAAGTGATTTTTTGATAAACTACTTTTTAGCCTTAGAAATCTAAATGAAAGTCGTACTATTCATTAAACCAAAAAATTCGATAAAAAGAACGCCAAAATATGACTTCGTATGAGGAAGTTATGATTTTTCGAAGTTTCAACTTAGCAGTAAACAGCTAAAAACTCGAATTTTAGATCGAGCAATATTTGACCGATACAACCTAAACGAGAATCGAAGGTCTCGTTATTTGTAGTACAACGGTAAAAAGTATGATGAAAACGGATATCGGATGAAGAAGTTATGAATTTTTAACGGATTTTCCTGTTCCGGTCTGTTAAAAATAATAATATTAAAAATAAATTCAAAATTAGCCGACGAAATCTAAACAAAAGTTGTAGAGCGTAATTTTAGCTACGCGTGCATATAAAGAACGTTAAAAACGGAGCTCATATTCAAAGTTATGGATTTTAGAAGGTTTGAGTGCATTTTTCGAGAAATTCGCGTGGAAAGGAACCGGCCACGTCACCCTCGCTCCGGGCTGGCCACGTATCCGAAACAGCTGCATGGTGCGTCTGAGGAGCGATGCTTGTCGCACAGGTTTCCGAAACATGTGAAGCCACCAGAGACCCTCGTTGCTGCCACGTCCCTCGCACGAGGAAGCTACGTCACCGAGACGTTGGACCAGTCCGAAGTCGACGCGTGTCGATGCGTGTCTGAACCTCGCTTTGCCACCGCCGCCCCCTCTCGCATGCGAGCCATCTGCCTTCGCATCCTGCTGCCACATGTCCCATCTGCCAGCGCATCGTCCGTGCTTCGGCCCTATAAAAGGGAGGTTGGGAACCTTCCCGGGTAATTTTGAGATTTTGACACTTTTTCACCCTAATTCCATATTTTCACTATTTTGACTTTTCCCGAAGCCCCGGTATCAATTTTAGCACCCAAAACACGTCCCGAGACCCCCGAGAAGCCCGAAAATTTTATCTTTTCGGTTTTGAAGCCCTTCCTTCGCAGAGCCCAGTTTTCAATTAAGCTCCTGGTTTTCAACATAGAAAGTCATATTTAAAGCCGAAATGTTGTCCAAATTACTATTTTAACCCTCGGTTAACTTAAGATGAGCTCAATATATAGGAACAATTGTATGTTATGTGTTATATGTGTTATGTGCTTTTCAGTGTTATTATTCTGAGTTATTTTCTCGTGTTATTCGCTATGTTATAGCAATTATAATACCTTTGACCATGTGATCAGTGAAAGGATTTAGATTCACATTGGTACTGGTTCGTAGCCTTTGGCCATGTAGAGCATGTCTCCATAAGAGAAGGACTTCTATTCTATGGCATTGGCAAAAGGTTAGATATGAATGGTATGTAGCCTCTAACCATGTAGAGCATGACTCCGTAAGAGAATGAACTCTATTTTATGGTATTGGCAAATGGTTAGACAGGGCTATAAGCCTGAAATCTACCAAAATGTTAATCAGAAATTTATGTGTCTTCTGTGCCATTTGGGCCAAAGCTTTATTGATGCATATCAAGTATTGAAATATTTATGTCTCATTGATCGTAAATCTTTGAATCAAATCTTGAGTTGATATTGAAAGCCTGTCATATGATACACATATGCTATTGTTGTTCTTGTTCCCTTTTTACTTCTGTCATATTGGTATATGTAAGGCATAAGATTATATTGTATCTATTTATTGAATTCACTAAGCGTTATTGCTTATTCCTCTCAGTATTTAACAATTGCAGGTGATGAGTATTCCAATATAGCTTTATACTGCTGAAAGATTTAGAATAGTTAATGGTATTTCTCTGTATTTTTAATGTTCATGTATGTATATGAATAGTAGATTCCTGGGTAGACATGAAATGTAATAAAAATTAGTCGGGTTGTATCCAATCCTTTGTAATCACTTTATCAATATAAAATATTGTTTTATAAATATGCATGTAGCATGTTTTGAGGAAGTAACTTAAGAAATCTTTTGAAATAGTATGAAAGTTTGGGTCTTTCATAAATACGAAAGTTGGGGTCTTTCAATCATGGTATCAGAGCAATGGTTTAAGTGAACTAAATATCACGAATTGATATTTAGACTTAAACTGTTGGAAGCTCAATATATGAGTTGATTCATAATAAGTATATGGATACAAACCATATGAAATATTTAAGTGGGGGATTGGGTAATGATAAACCCTATTATTCTAAGATATTAAGTTACTTCAGAATTTTAAGAAAATTAGTTTAAGTGAAGTAGGAATTTTAAGAATTTCTAAACTTAAACAAGAATTATTAAGTAAAGATGATACGATATATTTTAGGTTGAATACCTAATGAAGGAAAGCACTAGAATATTAAGAGGAGATATGCCTTATATTCTATTATGTGCTAAATGATAAATGAATATAGAGAAGAGATATGCCTTATATTCTATTATGTGCTAAATGATAAATGAATATAGAGAAGAGATATGCCTTATATTCTATTATGTGCTAAATGATAAATGAATATAGAGAAGAGATATGCCTTATATTTGATGGGTTTTGTACATAAGAACATTCCTAAGTGCGCATACAAACCCTAATGCTTGGATCTAGGTTTCTCTATTAAACATGCTTTGAATCCAAGGCTTCTAATGACTTATTAGGTGTAACAACAACATAAAATCAGATCTAGAAACATATCTTTGATTTTCTTGTTTGATCTTGTTGTCTTGGAGCTCTAGAGTCACAATTGTCACTCCTCTAATGGCTTACAAACACCAACTAGCAAAGAGGATGATTTGAGAGAGAGGAGAGGGGAGCAATTCGGCCAGAGTATCTTTAATTTAGATGGGGTGTCGAATTCCCTCACCCATAGGGTCTATTTATACTTGTAGACTCCTTAAGGGTTACAGCTTAAACCCTAGTTGGATAACTTAGACTTTAAGTTAATCCATATCCTTACCTTAGATATCCTTTGGACGATTTTAAGGTTTATCCTAGCCCTAGAAATCGTCCACCCTATCTCCCATAAGGATTTACAGTCTAAAGTGTAACTATCAAACAATTGACAGTCCACCCTATCTCCCATAAGGATTTCCAATGTCCTATCTTGTGGCAGTGGTGGCTTGAACCCAGTCTAAATGATCAAGCATTGAGTTAACAGTCTGCGGTTCAACTTTGGAAACAAAGGAGTTGAACATGCAAAACTCAACATTAGAAAAGAGTGCAGCCTGTTTCGCTTTGATTTGAGAACGAGTTAACAAATTTGCCAAAGATTCCCTGATAATTTGACTTTGAGGGTGATCTTTGGTCCATTTGATAAGTGGAGGGAAGTTTGGATCATAGATGGGATTCAATTCAGCATTTATTTCTTCCTCTAGCTCGGACTGAATGTCATCATCACCGACGTTGGTGTTCTCCCCCTCGAAGACTGATGCCTGTTTGGTATCTGGATTGGTGTTCCCTTCTTTGAGTGGACTCTCAGAAGAGTTTAAAGAATGAGGCGATAAGCTCTCCCCCTGGAACGATGAACCTTGATCATGAAAAAGAGATGGACCCTCCCCCTCAACATTAGGACGGTCACTTACAGGTTCGCTTGCTTCTGGTCTTTCGGTTTCTTTAGATTGATCGTTAGCCATCTTTTGAGTAGCGTCGTCAATAATATGTTTTAGACTATCAACTTTGTTGTCTTTTACTGTAGATTCAGAGTCAATTGCCTTTTGAGGCTCGTCAAACAAAAGCAAGTATTGTTCGAAAAGATTTGAAAGAGAGGTCGTAACTTGACCATTCTGTGGAAAGATCTCTTACATTGCACCATTTGTTGACTTCGCCTTCTTAACATAACTATCATCAAAGGTGACATAGTATGTTTCTTCGATCTTCTTTGAGCACTTATTCAGAACTCGATATGCCTTGGAGTTCAGGGAGTAGCCTAAGAAAATTCCTTCATCAACCTTTGCATCAAACTTGTTCCGATTATCTCTTGAGTTGAACACGAAGCATCTTGAACCGAACACATGAAAGAATTTCACATTTGGTTTACGATTGTTCAAGATCTCGTAGGGAGTGATAGAGAATCGTTTGTTCAAAAATGATCTGTTTTAGGTATAACAAGCAGCGGCAATTGCATCGGCCCAAAAATACAGCGGCAAGGAGGCGAAGCATAGCATTGTGCGAGTGACTTCACATAGAGATCGGTTCCGTCTTTCAACGATACCATTCTGTTGTGGAGTCTATGGAGCTGAGATGTTGTGAGTCGTTCCCTTTTCAGTGAGAAAGTCTTCAAAGTCTTTGTTCTTGAATTCCAGACCATTCTCACTTCGGACGTTGCGAACAACCTTCCTTAGTTGAGTCTCGACTCGTTTTATGAAGAGCTTGAGCCTGGGAGTAGCTTCATATTTTTGCTTTAAGAAGAACACCCAAGTGAAACAAGAGAAATCGTCCACTATTACCATAATGTATTTGTTTCCCCCAATGCTTTCAATGGACGAGGGACCACATAAATCAATATGTAACAGCTCCAATGGTTCTATTACCTTAGTATTGATAATAGAAGGATGACTTTTCCTACTCTGCTTTCCCATTTCACATGTTGCACAAAGATGTTCTTTATCAAATTTTAGAACCGGAACTCCTCGAACATGATCGCCCAAAACCAGCTTGTTGATATCCTTGAAATTTAGATGAGAGAGTCTTCGATGCCATATCCAGCTTTCATCGGTGTGAGCTTTAGCGAGCAAGCAAACTATTGGTTTGCCCCGAATGGGATTTAGATTCAAAGGGTACATTTCCCCCTTTCGCTTGGACTTCAGCAGAACATTATTAGATCTCTTCTCGACAATCTCTGAACCTTCATCATCAAATGATACTTTCAATCCAGTGCCAACCACCAGCTGTGATACGCTGATAAGGTTATGTTGGATCCCTTCAACATAAGCCACTTTTCTTATAGAGAACTCACCATTAGTGATCATTCCATAGCCTTTCATAGTAACAAATGAGTTGTTGCCATACTTCACAATGCCACCATCCTTAAGAGACTGAAACTCCCTTAATTCTTCCTTCCTCCCTGTCATGTGACGAGAGCAGCCACTATCAATGTACCATTCTTCGTCGAACTGCTCGTCACGAATTACCTGGAAAATTTTTAAGCAGATTTAGAAACCCAAAATTGCTTGGGTCCTCGTGAGCCTTTTACAGAACAGAGTGTAGTAAGAGTAATATCAACTAAGTAAGTACGTGTAATTAAAGTTGTTTCATCTTTTTCTTTTTATAGTGAAGACTTTAATTTTGGTTGGTTTAGATTCAGTGGGTTTGGAATTAGTGGTGTTGTCGTCAACATCCTTTTGGATCTCTTTTGGATGTTTGTTATCTTCTTGAAAGATCTTTCCTTTTCCCTTTACATACTTTGACGAAGGAAAACTAGAATTGGAGGAGTTGGGTTTAGAAGTGTCATTTGAACTTTTGTGTGTCTAACTGAACTTGGACGGATGAGGACCAAAACCGCTCTTTCGGTTTTTATCGGATGAGGGACTGAAACCACTCTTTCGGTTGCTGTTGGGTGGAGGACCGAAACCGCTCTTTCGGTTGATATGGGAAGGAGGACCGAAGCTCACCTTTCGGTTCCTGTTGGTCATTGGACCGAAACTTTCCTTTGGGTTCCTGTCATTCGAAGGACCGAAACCACCCTTTCGGTTCCTTTCGTTCGAAGGACCAAAATCATCCTTTCGGTTGATTTTGTCATGAGGACCGAAGCTATTCTTTCAGTTCCTTTTGGTCGAAGGACCGAAATCACCATTTTGGTTGATATTGTCATGAGGACTGAAACTATTCTTTCGGTTCCTTTCGGGTGTGGGACCGAAATAACCCTTTTTCGTTCCTTGATTCCTCTTGATGTTTGTGCTTCTTTTCAATCCTTATATAGTGTGGATTTTGCGATCTCCAAAATTGTTTCCTTTCTGAGAGATTCTTCTTGTATCTCAGATTCCGTTTGTGTTTATGATCAACCACCTGTTTTGGATTCATGTGGATGTTATCCTTTTTCCTTGATGCAGGAGCATCATCACTTTTTGTTGAGGATGTTTCGCTAGTGGCTTGCATAGGTTTGCCCATTGAAGTTTTGGTTCCACTTGTGCTCGGCACATCATATCTTGTTGGCCCATTAAGTGGTTCGGGTACGTATCTACCTTTCACTCTCCATGAAGTTTTCTGAGATAGACCCTTCGTCTCATCAGCGTTATCTATTGGGGCCAACCAGAAAAATTCGTCACATCCGCCAGCATTGTCTTCTTCTACCATAGTTGTTAACTTTGCAGTTTGTTGTGGAGTGACACCTGGTACTGTGTAGACTTGATTTGGAGTGGTTTGTACCTTCTGGTACACTATAGCTTTAGCTTTGAGAACGTTGGTTTTGTCAGTAGATGAGCGAGTGAACTCAACAGAGTTTTCAGAAATTAGGTCTTTGCGTGACCTAGGTTCGCTTTTGATAAATTCTGAACAGTCCACCACATCCTCTACAGAGATTTCATTCAGATCATCATCCTCATTAACTTCAGATGTATTTTCAATATCAATTTTATTTTCGGAACTTAACTTGGCATTCAATGAGTCAAATTTATCTACAGTTTTGGTTCTTAATTTCAATCTATCATTTTCGTCTAACAAATTTTTGAGCATGTCCTTGTGGTCGTTGGACTTTATGTAAGATTCAATTTTGTCCAGACCTATTTATATGCTGGAGAAACCTCATCAGAAGATACAACGCTTTCACAGTTGTAGGCTTCAGCATCGATTTCATCCTCCTTTAACTCAAGGAGGGGTAAAATCATGCGATGTATCTTCTTCCTTATTTCACAATCAAGACGCAACTGACTGATGTTAAAATAGAGTCTTTTAGCAATTAAACAAAACACATTTCGTTGTTTAAGAAGTTTGAGATTGTCTCTTTGTAAATAAATTGATTCATCCTTAGATCTAGTTAACTCCTTCTCTTTCTGCTCGATCCACATTCTCCTTTCCTCACTCTTTGATGAAATCCTGCTGATTTGATCAGTTAGGTTAGAATCTGTGACACGGGTTTGGGTAAGACTACTCCTTATACTTGAAAATTTAGATTTTAAGCTATTTAATTCCTTTTCATAGTTAGTAACAAGTATTTTTAGAGAGACAAGAATATTTTGTACCTTCTTGATCAACTCATCACATTCATTGATCTGTGCACTGATAGGTTTGGCAGCGAAACACCTATCCTCTTGCTCCCTTTCGTCTTAAACTCCCTCATCGGTTGTGTATCCTCTTAGTTGAGACACGCCTTCGGTTACCACAAAGCACCTTCCTATAACACGTTCTTCTTTTTCCAGCATAGCCTTCCCATGAGTGGGCTTTCAGACTTCATCATCCTCGGAATCTGTGGATCAAACTTCCACACCACCGAATTCATCACAGTTGTCTGTACCCTACACAATTAAAGCATTCATTGTTGTATTGTTAGTTGCAGACTTTCTTTTCTTGATTTCCTCCAATCTTCTCAGGAGGATCGCTTCCTCATCTTCTTCATTTGTATTTTCTTCCTTCTTTCTCAGCATGCAATCTTTTGCAAAATGATTCTTGCCTCCACAATAATGGCAGTCAAATCCTGAGTCTCCTCCAACTTTCGCTTCCTTCTTTGACTCTTCAGACTTTGACCCCATCTTTGGTTCCTCCTTGATCTTTTTGGTGCTGTAACTACCCTGCCAGTTTCGGTTCTTGTTGGCTGGGAACTTCTTTTTAATAAATTTTCAAGGGTTTGACACCATCAAGGCATATTCATCACTGGTTAGATCATAATTGGCAAGATCTAATTCCTCTTCTTCTTCAATTGAGCTTTTTCCTTTAGAGATAGGAGCTAAAAAACCCATACTAGAAACCACGTTCGTTTCCTTAGACAGAGCACTTTCATGAGATTTCAAAATACCCACTAGTTTCGCCAAACAATATGACTTGAACTGTTCATGAGCTTTCACTGTACACACAACAGCCATCCATTCGGATCTGAGACCGTTCATAAAAGTAACCTTTTGTTCGATAACCTTCCTTTCGATCCTATGTTTTATCATCTTACTTAAAAGATGATTGAAACGATCAAAGGCTTGAACAAGTTTCTCTTCAGGCTTTTGCTTAAAGTCTCCAAATTCAGACAGCGAGAGCGTTTGAATTGAATATTCCAAATCTTCATCAGTAGAATACAATTCTTTTAATCTATCCCAGATCTCTTTAGCCGTGGCACAAGAACTTACCAAACGGAATGTATCTGATTGTAGCGCAAACCTAATCATCCTCAAAGATTTTATGTTGCATTGAAACTTTTCCTTCTCGTCTTGAGGAATATCTTTAACATCGTTAACAAGCTGATTGTACTCCTTTTGAGTTTTAACAATCTTAGAGGTGCTTGAGTGAGCAAATCGGCCAACGGTAATCGCTTCCCAGATCAAGTATCCATTATCCTCCGATCCAATCACATAATCTTCGAAGTGATGCGTCCAGATTTCATAGTCTTGTGTATAAAAGATTGGTATCCTTGTCGTCGAACCAATGCTGTTAGAGATGTTGATTGGATTGGCTTGTGAATCTTCCATGGATATTGTAATGACTTTTGATCAATAACTTGTAAAAGATCAGACTTGTAATATATCGTTAGGGTTAGATCAACAATTAATGAGATACGTCAATATGGAATGACTGCTCAATTAATATCAATCAATGTAGAATTAAAAACCCTAATAATTTCTTCGACAGAAGAGATGTGTGTGAATCACACAATCTCCTACTCTGATACTAATTGATGAGTACAAAAACTCTAGATCGATTAGATCTTTCACAGGTATGATTATAGAGATCGAACAAATCAAAAACATTATGAAAGTAAACACTGGGTGGAATCAAATGTATGCTTATGATTCAAAACAAAGTTACGCCTCAACAGAGCTCGACAAAGAACTTCCGCTGTAGAGGCGAGCTAGGGTTTACAAAACTTAGAGTAAAATACAATAATAAAGCGATGATTACTAAGACTGCATGAATGCAGCTTATATACTAAACCCTAATACAAAACATGCACGATTGGACAGGCCCAATACCGGCAATCAAAATTGGGCTAAGGACCAAGCCCATGACGCAATCTATTAACCCCAACAGATTTATTAAAATAATAGTCGTTAAAGTTGTTTATATAAATATGAAAAAAAAATCAAAATCTATTCTTATATTTTTTTGTGCCAAATTTTATAAAACATTATTTAATACAGTTTCGTCGATTTCTTGGGAAAATATTTATGGTACGTTTTTAATTGATTTAATTGAATAAATCGAAGTTTATTTCCATCCATTTATGTATCAAATTCTTTGATTCCTAATTACAAAATTTTAGGTATAATTTTGTGACCAAATTTGTTAGTTTTTATCAAATATATTAAAAATTCACTTTGGAGTTTAAAAAAGTCAGTTTATTTAGATTTTAGTTTATTTTAGTAGCCTGCAAATGTTAAACAAAAACAAACAATCTTCTTTTCTCTGACTGCGGACGTGTGGTCCACCTCTTCTACTGTAGAGGTCTACAGATGTGGTCTACAGACTCCAAACATTATGCCTCAGAAAAACAAAAAAACACCTAAGTCAGTGTGATTGCATTATGTTAACAGTGGCATGAAAGCATATCGTAGCTTAGTATTAAAAGAAAGGTGATCCATCATTATTTCTTTACATTCTTCTTTGATAGCACTCAACTTTGCTAGATAAGCAAATAGTCGTTTACTCATACTTTTGTGGTGATCTTTTTTTTCAAGAACAAGATGTGGTACGTAGTATTCATTTGCAGGATATATAATCTATTATTGATTGAAATCAATGTGCTATTATTTGCTATGACAATTTGAAATTTTGGATTTTTAGTATTTTGTATGATATTTTTCATTGAACTGCTTACTCTATTGATTGTTGTAAGAGAGTTGATTTGTACATATTTCTCGATATACAATAATATATGTAAAAATGTTGTATTATACAACTCTAAAAGTCATAAATTATTATGTAAGAAGAAAAACTATTGTGTTCAAATATCTTCCATTGCTGAAAGTAATTTGTATTTTGTTTTGAAATCATTTTAGTTGTAATAAGTTCACGATCGACACTAATCAGTAATCACTAATGTTGTCAAAATGAAACTTTATGGTGGCAACATAATTTGACTACTAATGCATATATAAGGAGTGTTTGTGTAAGCTTATTTATTTGGGCTTAAGCTTATGAGCTTATGAGCATAAGAGCTTAAGAATTTAAGAACTTATGAGTATATAAGATAAAAAAGTGTTTGGATTAGCTTATTACTTATTAACTAATAAGCTTTATTAAAACAGTGTTTGGATTAGCTTATTTGTATAAAATGATTGAAAACAGAACTATGTAGTTTTGAGAAAAGAATAATTACTTAAGGTTGAGGGTAAATGGGTAGATATAGACAAATAAACTAATCATTTGAAAAAAAAATTACTTGCCTTATGAAAATTGGCTTATTTATAAATAAAATAAACTCATAAGTTTAAGCTGATAAGCTAATCTAAACACCAATTTTTTATCAGCTCAAAAAATAAACTGATAAACTAACAAACTTGAAAAATAAACTGAAACAAACACCCACGTAGTAATGCTAAAATGATGCCAAATATAGAATTAAACCCATAATTTATTCAGTCATAATTGTCGTATGGCTTTCTCTCAGGCTTTGAAAGCAGCCCTTTCCAAGTTGGTTGCGCATCTTAGATCCGTTGACGCGTGGGTTGCTTTGTTAATTTTTCCTAGGTGTACTCTTCAGGTGTTCAGGCTCAAGAGTAGGCAAGAAAGTAGGTCCGGCAACACGAAGTCCTTGCAACATCGTAATCTCTTGAGCGCTTTAGCTACTTGGGGGACTGAAGACGGTGTCGCCAAGCTAGTTAAAAACTTAGTTGACAATGCAATACTGGAGCAAAAAGACAAAAAAAAAAAAGCAGAGTACATTCAAGAGAAAAGAACAATGGGCAGCACCAATGTCAAACAATGTCTTCGTAAATTTGCTGATGGACATTTTACAGCAGTAGTAAAAGTTTTATGTTCTTCGAGAGTTGCTCCATTTGGGGGTGATACCACGAAGGCATTGGAGGATAAGCATCCATACAAGCTACCACCTTCCATGCCCAACACCATATTTTCAGAACCTCCCCTTGTAGTCGATGTTGACAATGTCCTTAGGGGAATTAAATCCTTCCTTAAAGGTACCTCATGTGGGAAGGACGGGTTAAGAGCTCAACACCTTTTAGATGCCCTTTGTAGAGAAGGTTCGGCTATAGCCAAAGACCTACTACGTGTTATTACATATGTCGTTAATCTATGTCTAGGGGGAAGATGCCCTTTGAGTTTAGCAGATGTTGTTGCCTTTGTTCCACTCACGCCACTCTTAAAACCTGACAAGGGAATACGACCTATTGCAGTAGGTACTATATGGAGACGTTTGTTTTCCAAGTTGGCTATGAAAGGTGTTGGTAAAAAAATGGCCAAGTATCTCAATTATTTTCAGTTCGGAGTTGGGGTGTCGGGTGGCGCTGAGGCCGTATTACATAGCACCAATAGGTTGTTGAGTGAGTGTCATGATGACGGATCTCTCTCCATGCTTACTATGGACTTCTCTAACGCCTTTAACCTTGTTACAGATATGTATTACTTCATGAGGTCATATTGAGGTGTCCCTTTATATCCTTGTGGGTAGAATTCTTATATGGTCAAGCAGCCAGGTTGTGTCTAAGCAACACACATATTTGGTCTAGTATTGGGGTTCATCAAGGAGACCCCTTGGGACTACTTCTCTTTGCCTTTGTGTTGCACCCACTCTTGCATAATATTAGAGACAATTGCAAGCTTCTTCTCCATGCAAGTACCTTGATGATGGCACACTTATCGGATATTCGGAGGAAGTGGCCAAAGCATTGGACATCATCACGGTGATTGGCCGAAAATTGGGCCTTAAGCTGAATATCAAGAAAACTGAGCTTTTTTGGCCCTCGTGTGATGGTAGGAAGTTACGTGAGGGGCTATTCACGAATGGCATCGGAAGGCCGCCTGTAGGGGTGAAACTTCTTGGGGAGCTGTTAGTAGAGACGCTAGTTTCATTCGCAGCATAGCCATAAAGAGAGCCGAAAACGATGAGAACTTGATGCGCCTTCTTCCACAATTGTCTGACCCCTAGAGTGAGCTCCTTCTACTTTGGTCTTGTATGTGTATTTCTAAGCTTTTCTTTGGGCTGAGGACGTGCCAACTCATTCACATGGAGTAGGTGGTAATACTATTTGATAATGGGTTGCGCGGGACGATTGAGTACATTGTGGTTTGTGGTGGCCCTTTCTTTGGAGACTTATAGTGGCGAATTGCTTCCTTACCCATTAGGTTTGGAGGTTTGAGTTTATACTCAGCAGTAGAGGCTACCGCATATGCTTATGTTGCCTCAAGGGCCTAATCTTGGGTATTGCAAGACCACATCTTACGAGATAGCGGCATATATGGTATGGATTCTGATTATTATTGTGCCTTGGCATCTCTTCGTAACAAGCTTCTAGATTTTGACCTTAACAGTTTTACTACTAAAGACACTGCCCCCCCCCCCCCAATCCCAGAATACACTGGTGAGTGCCATTTTTCCTAAAATTGTCCAAAATATGGAAGTGCATCTCGACATGACGGCTCGGCAGAAAGCAGTTTTCCAGTGCTTATGTGCACCACATGCTCAAGATTTTCTTCTAGTTATCCCTATAGATGGGCTTGGCGAACATATGTCTCCCGTGGAGTATCCTATTATCCTCAAATATCGACTAATGATTCCCATAATCCCAGCCGAGGAGATATGTCCGGTGTGTCGCAATGCATGTTTGGACTCTTTTGGAGAGCATGCAGTTCACTGTAAAGAACTTCGAGTGTTGAAATACAAGCACGGTATGTTTAGGGATATTTTGTTTGACATATTTAAGCGTGCCGGGGTTTTCGCTAAGAAAGAGGTACCTGTTAATTTTTTGACTGACCCGACAGAAGGAAGGTCAACCCTCAGACCGACTGACATTTTGATTTTTGGATGGATCGGAGGGAAACACATATGTGTGGACCTTACAGGGGTATCCCCTCTCGTGGGCTTGAAGGCTGGGGGTTTCACGGCGGGATAGACTTCTTTAAAATCAATTACATGCAAAGTCACTAAACATGAGAAATTGTGCATGAAAAATCAACACATGTTTATACTATTTGCATTTGATACGTTTGGTTTCCTCGTGCCAGATGCGGTAGAGCTTCTTAATAGTATACAACGGATCATGCATAGTAATGTTATATCCCCTAGATCTTTGGATGTAATCTTTAAAAGAATTAGTTTTACTATTCAAAAAGGCTTAGCGGGGTTGTTTGTTACCTGTTTGTCATCTCACTCATTGTACGATGATAATTAAATGTCTAATTAAATTTATATTTTTTTGAAAAAAAAAATCCATATGTATTGCAAATATTGGCAACGACAACAAATCGTGTGTCAAGAAGCTTGTGTTTGTTCTTTTGGCCCATCTCACATGTAAGAACAATCAGGCAGTGTCATTGGAAAACGACTTATAACGGGTCTCCTTCTAACACATATTGTATATTATTATTGAGTGTCGGCATATTTTTGTATGCTTTATTTTTCACGTATCGTTAAAATCTAAAAGTAATAAAATATTTGGTCATAAAATAACATTTGGACTTATATGTTATGCGTTAAAAATAGGGTAAATGCAATTTTAGCATAACCAACTTTTTTGTCATTTGTTTTAAATAATCATTTAAATTTGAGTAAATTACATGAATGGTCCCTATTGTTTGGGGTAATTTGCACGTTTAGTCCCTAATTTATTTTTTTAACTCGGAAGGTCCCTACTGTTTGTTTTTGTTACGCGTTTGGTCCCTACTGTTTGTTTTTGTTACACGTTTGGTCCCTATCTTACCTAAAAAGACTATTATTTAAATATGACAAAATGATAGGGTAGGTAAGGTAAGGTGAATGAGGTGGGATTGGGGGTGTGTTTATTTAAATAAATCAAAAAATCAAGGGAAAAATAGTATTTTCAGGTAAGTCAGGGACCAAGCGCGTAACAAAAACAAACAGTAGGGACCTTCTGAGTTAAAAAAATAAGTTAGGAACCAAACACGCAAATTATCTTAAACCATAGGGACTATTCGTGTAATTTACTCTTTAAATTTTGTATGTATTCTAAGTCACTAAACTTTTATTTTAACTGTCAAAGAAGCCATTTTTAGAACACTGAAGGGGAATAGCCGGTTACAAGATGATGTGCCATGCCATTTGTCATCTTAGTTAGCAAAAGTTGCCTATTTTTTTTCTTATATATATATATATATATATATATATATATATATATATATATATATATATATATATATATATATTCAATAATCTTATTATATATTTAATAAAAATCCAATTTTATAGCAGAAAAGGGGGTGATTTTGTTCTTCTCCCTCGCTTTGTTCGACAGCCACACAGAAAAATCGTAAGACTAGGTATCTTCTTCATTGTGACTCGTTCTTAATCGATTCTTGGCACCCACCCCAACTCGCACCTCCTTCTTCTCTTATGAATCGATTTGTAGCTCCGGGTTCTCACGATCGCAAGTTTATTCTTTATCTCAACCTCTCTAATCAATTCTTGACCCCTGCTTCTTGTCAAAAGTTAATCGTATGTATCCTCTTCTTATCCCACTCTTCTTTTCACTGCTTAAAATCGCACAAAGCCACCCGCTTTTCTTTTTTATTCGATCACAACCTCCTTCTCTTTTGTTCTCTTTCTAGTCGCACTACAGAAACTTAGGTTCACACTTCTTACCTTCAATCAAGTTGCGGGTTTGATGGAGTGAGATGAAGAATGGTGTGTGGTTTTGATGGGGTTCAGTGTTGATGTGAAATAATTGGTCACATTGTTAAAAGGTTGAGTTGTAACAACAAAACTATGGAGGATTTGTGAGTAGGAAAGAGTTTTAAAAGTTTTTGAAAGAAAGTTTACATAATTGGACTCTAGGGATGGGGTCAAGGTTGTAACGGAGAGATAAGGGTGGTAATGGGTGGTTTTTGTGAGTGTGGTGCTTGGTGAGGTCTTAAAACTTATTATAGCAGTTCAATTGATCTTAATAATAGGTGAAAATAGATGTCATTATCTAAAAGTACAAAAAAAAAAAAAAAAAAAAAAAAAGAAAAAAAAAAAGTGGTCTTAAAACAAATGTGAAAAATTCATTGGGCTAAAATCATATTAACCTTTAAAATAATATTTTTATACCCAACTGATAAAATAATTACAAAAGTAAGTCTTCCTAAAATAGACTAAGGGGATGTTTGTTTGTTTTTTTTTTAACATTTCTTGCTATTTCACGCATAACATATATAACACTTCGAATTTCGTAGTTGTTTATATTTTTAATAAACTTCCGACTTAAAATCTATTGTGCATGTGTTGCACGACACAACACTGGATCATCATCTTCAAAAAAAACTTCTCACTTTACTTTAAGTTATATTATTCAATATAGATTTGTTTTAATTTTTTCATCATGTTTATTATTTTAATAATATTATGAATGATATTTTAAACAATTAAAGTATATGTTATGAAATTTAAAAACTGGTTGGTAAATTTCTTAAAAATATCGTTTTTTGTTATATTTTCTATAACCAAATATTAATAAATTATAAAATAAATCACTAAAATTACCAAATTTATTAATGCTAACCTAAGAAATAACCATCATTTTGAAAATTTTAACAAAATGAACATGTTCACTATATTAACAATTTCATTTATTGTTATTTAGCAATTGTTATGCTTCATTATTTTACATAAACGCCTTTAACAATCGTATCATTACAATAATCTTTATGTTTGATTTTCATATGATTAAAACTAAATAAAATTTTGGATTTAGAAATATTTTTAACTACTGTATCGTTAATTTCAATTTATTTCAACAGTTTGCAGATTTTAAAAAACAAACAGACTTCTTGTTACAGTTTACAAATGTTTGGTCCACCTCTTCTATTACAGAGAGTTGTAGATGTGGTCGGCAGACTAGAACTATTTAACATTCGAAAAAACAAACAACACCTATATTTCTTGGTTTATTAAGCACACATACATCGGCCTATGTAGCATACAAAGATTCAAACACACATATAGGTTTGTCTAACGGGATGTATCTGATATATTCACTTATAAATAATTTTTTGATAAATTTGAAAAAGTGGTCCATATAGTTTGCAATGTTTATTCATTTTTGGTGACAAAAATTTCAAAATCAGAAATACAATCAGTATCAGGAAGTTTTTTATTTTTTTCGTCCCTTTACAAATTGAAATGAGTAAGTTGTAGTGATGCAATTTTTTTATTTTCTTTTTATTACGTAATTAGAAAAACTAAAATAAAATACACTCCTAACCCCCACTATTCCCCATACTGAAACATCCCAAAAATCACAATAAAAAAATTATTTTTCAATTTAAGTAAAAAATCATTGTTTCAATCAAAACAAAAGTCATAAAACCAAATATCCAAATACAAGTATCCCAAAATCAGAGTATCATAAAATCTCCAAAATATATCACTGAAGGAAGTCTACGGTTACGCCTTCGCTTTCACCGATCATCAGAAGTACGTGAAACATAAGCCAAAACTTAGTGAGTTCCCCCAAAATACCACACACGAAACATAAACAACATACACATTGGACCCATAACTTATGTCTGGAATACCCTTATAAGGTCCTCAACATAAGTTTGGGTTTCCCCCGAGCCTACAACATGAGATGGAATGCCCTTCCCGGGCCGCAACCCTTATCTGGAATGTTCTCGAGCCCTTAGCATGAGTTTTTAATACCCCTACAATGTCCTCACCCCATGTCTAGAATGCTCCTGGTATCTTGGCTTTTAACGTAAAGCAAAACCGCCTCAACCGAAACCATTATTACAATATGCCGGTGTATGCACATAAATAATTATCTAGCAAATAACAAATAATCAAGCAGATCTAACAGATCACTAAAATATAGCAACATCCTATGTAGGATACATAACTTAATGGGCCGACCTTGGTACTTTCCACCCATGAGTATAGTGAGGATATCTCACCTCGTAGTATGAAATCTTGCTGAACAGATCACTGCTCCAACTGATGACTCTATCGGTCACCTATACAATAAACAGTTACCTAAACTCAAACTACTACTCAAAATTCCCAAAATACCCCTAAGTCAAACTTGGTCAAACCCCTGGTCAAATCTTAAAAGTTAAAAAGTCAAAACGTAAACAGGGTCAACATAGAATAAGTACACCCTGCGTACCCAGTCACTATGCCCAGTGTAGTAAACCCTTAGCCAATTTATGGGGCTTCAGCTAGGTACACGTAGTGTAGCACATAGTATGCCCAACGTACTCAGTTGTTTCCATTTTCTCTATTAAGTGCTTAATCCATTAAGATCTCACGTCTAAAGCTTAGATCTAGACCCAAATATCATTCTAAGTCATAAAGTTTCCAAATTTATGACTTTCCATGGCTAGAAGGAATCCAATTACCAAAACCTAACTTAAGACACAACCAAAGCATCATAACTCCTGCATGGAGGAAAGAAAGGGACCAAGATCACAATTTTATGGTTCTTAGCACTCAAAAACGTCTGAAAGGACTGCTCTTATGGCTTAGAGTAAGCCATACTCAAGAATACCAAGATTATGGGACTAAAATGTATAAGAACTCATGAACTATCTGTTGGAATAGTGTCTAAGGCTGCAACTATATTAGGCAAGTATTTGATCCGGTTGTGCATGGTCCTTTTGGGTTGCCTTCACCATAGCAACTTGATGGATGATTTGTTAAGAGAGAGTAAATATTATAAGGAATAATATATGGCTATTTGATTAATATAAGTCATAGATTAATTGGAATTAATTTGGCGACTTAAAGAGATTAATTAAATAAGATGGTATAAACTGTCAATTGTTTGATAGTTACACTTTAGACTATAAATCCTTATCCATGATAGGATGGACGATTTCTAGGGCTTGGATAAGCTAAAATCGTCCATAGGGTTATCAAGGAAAGGATATGGATCAACTTAAAGTCTAAGTTATCCAGTTAGGGTTAAAGCTGTAATCCTTAAGGAGTCTACAAGTATAAATAGACCCTAGGGGTGAGGGAATTCGACACACCATCAAAAGTAGAGATACTCTGGCCGAATTCCTCCCCTCTCCTCTCTCATAAATCATCTTTCTTGCTATTGGTGTTTGTAAGCCATTAGAGGAGTGACATTTGTGACTCTAGAAGCTCCAAGACAACAAGATCAACAAGGGATCCAAAGGTATGATTCTAGATCTATTTCAATGTTGTTATTTAACCTAATTAGCCATTAGAAGTCTTGGATTCAAAGCATGTTTAATTAGAAAGCCTAGATCCGAGCATTAGGGTTTTGCATGCGCACATAGGAAAGTTCTTATGGCTAAAACCCATCAGTGGTATCAGAGCCTAGCTTGGTTTTCTTTAAATTGTTGCTTGATTAACTGAAACAAACCTGCAAAATTCGATTTTTGGGTTTCTGAGTCATGGACTCGGCGAGTTCCAAAGTGGACTCGGCGAGTAGGCCTGACTCGGCGAGTCCCTTTGTGTACTCGGCGAGTCCGGGCGTCAGGATTAGGCAAAACCGGGATTTTTTCATGTTTATCTTATGGAAACTTACCTTAATCATATTAGATCAACCCTAATCCGATTTTTTGATATATATGACTATAATCTTGATCTAATTAAAGATATTTATCATCTAATAAAATATTTAATTTACTTATATGATAATTGATTAATTATTTTGATAATTATCTTAAAAGAAATCTTGGATAAATCAAATAAAGATAATTAGGATATTAATTGTTAATTGGAATTATTTGTTATTTGATCCTCCATGTTTTAAAATGTTTAAAACTTACCCTCAAGTTTTGAAATTTATATTTGTGATTAAAAGGTTTTAATTTAGACAACTTAAATTTCAAACCCTACGTTTTAAAAGGTTTAAAACACAACCCTATACTAATATGATATTACTAGAATAATATATATATATATATATATATATATATATATATATGTATAACTAAATGCTAGTCTTACCGTTAGTAGGCCTCATTCACGAAGCTGATCTATAAGGTGGGTATAAGGTTGCGGCCTATAAAATGGCGCTTAATGGGTGTACACTCACACCCACCGCTTGCTTGATTGGTGGAGGGTCGTTAGCCGAACGGAAAGGATAGGGCAACCTCATCCTCTCATTAAAAGTATAATAAGAAATACAAAGTAACTACACGTTTTAAAAATTTCCCAATCTTAGTTACTTTAGGAAAAGTGAATTGATGCAATCCCATGAAATTACACTTTGCACCCTTGCTAAGAAGTTAGTGGAGCGTGTGTGGTTAACCGGCACACTAATTGGTTCTAAGCAAAGGTGGCAAAGGGTGATTCATTGTTTATCATAGTTCGATGGAGCGTGTGTAGTTTACCGGCACATCGAATAGGTGATCGTTACAATGAAGGCACCATGTGAATTTGCATGGTAATTCACACCCGCTTTGTGATCCTCAGCATCCCAGTCACAAACAAGAGGGGCATATCGAGATTTAAACATGCCATTGAATAGTTCAATGAATCTCATCCGAACCTAGGAATTCTCAATACACTTATCACTAATAGTCTAGGTTTTGTAATGGAGAATTAGTGAATCGTCATTCACTTACCTTCAATTTATTTTCATGTTAGATTACGGCATCCCTTTTCTAATATGTAAATGTTATTGTTGGATCCTAACCCTAATTTTTCTTATTGGGTGATAATTAGGGATTCTTATTCTAATCTATCTTTGTCCTTTCTATAGATGTCGAACACAAACAACGCTGCTGCGAGTTCTTTCACGTTGATGAGCCTTTGCCAAAAGGTCACCTTCGATGGAACGAACTTTAGCGAATGGATAAGATACATTCGCACCATTGCTCGCTACGAGGATAAAGAGTATGTCCTCGATGAAAAGCTTGAGAAGATCAACCCCGAAATCGCTACTCCGGCTGAAATCACCGCTTTTGAGACTCATGAGCGAGATGAAAAGAAGGTACATTGCATCATGATTGCCACCATGAACTCCGAATTCCAAAAGTCCTACGAGGACATGTATCCATACGAGATGCATCAAGACTTATTGGAGAGGTACCACCAAAACGTGAGACAAGAGCGTTACGAGATTTTCACTAACATGATCTCCGCTAAGATGGGTCATGGAGAATCTCTTACCGTGCACCTGCAAAAGATGCAAAGGTATGTCGATCGCCTTCGCAAGTTAAATGTTGACTTTGGGGAAGACTTGGCGATCGACATGGTGCTTCACTCTTTGCCTCTGATGTACAACCAATTTAGGATGACCTACCACATGAACAAAGAGGAGGTCACCCTAAGCAAACTCCAAGGTCTTTTGAGAGTCGCTGAGAGCAACTTCAAAGACAAGTCTGTTGCACCTACTCCTAATCCGTCTGCTGCTCCTGTCTTGGCAATTGGTCAAGGAAAGGGAAAGAAGAGGAATGCTTCATCAAAGAACTATCGCAAGGTTAAAGCTCGAGATGGTGCCTCTTCTAGTGGGACCAAAGTTGATCCCTCTAAGCCCTATCCTAACCCGAAGGAGGTAGAGTGCCACCACTGCCACAAGATAGGACATTGGAAGAGAAGCTGCCCAGAATACCTGCAAGAAATCAAAGAAGGAAAGATCAAGCCATCTTTCGCAGGTATATACACAATTAAATCTAACGATTCTAATCATGCTATTTCTTGGGTTCTTGACACCGGTTGTGGTTATCACATTTGTTCAAATGTGCAGGGACTAAGAAGAAGTAAGGATGTGGAGCAAGGAAGGATCAATCTGATCATGGGGAACAGAAGATCGTCGCCTGTTACCAAGATTGGAGTGTATTCTTTAGTGCTTAGGAATAATTTGTGTTTAGATTTGAACAATTGTTGCTATTCGCCAGAAATGGCTAGAAACATCATTTCATTTCATGGTTTATATAGACAAGTATTTAGATTTTCTTTTAACAATGAGAATGGTTCTATTATGGCTTATCTAAATAGTGTCTTTTACTTTGAAGCTATACCATGTAATGGAATATATGAAACTGTTATGATTGTTGATAACTTAGGAAATGATGTTTTGAATATTGATTCTTCCACTAGTTTGGATAAAGCATCCTTGTGGCATTGCCGTCTTGGACATGTCAACAAGAAATGCATAGCCCAACTCTAAAAGGATGGAGTGTTGGAGTCATTCGACCTTAGGGAAGATGACACATGCGAGTCTTGTTTACTTGGAAAGATGACTAAGTCACCCTTCACGAATACTTGTGAAAGGGGTGAGGGGCTATTGGACCTAATACATACCGATGTATGTGGACCCTTTAGATCAACCACAAAGGATGGGAACCGCTTCTATGTGACTTTTACCGATGATTATAGTAGATATGGGTATATCTATTTAATCAAGCAAAAGTCAGAAACCTTTAAAACGTTCAAAGAGTTCAAGAATGAAGTGGAGAATCAATTGGGCAGGAAAATCAAGATGCTTCGATCCGATCGAGGAGGAGAGTACCTAAGTCTTGAATTCCACGATTATCTCAAGGAGTGTGGAATAGTTTCGCAATTGACGCCTCCTAGGACACCGCAGTTGAATGGTGTGGCAGAAAGGCGTAATCGAACCTTATTGGATATGGTTCGCTCTATGATGAGTCGTGCTTCACTACCTATCTTCTTTTGGGGGTATGATTTAGAGACTGCCGCCCATATCCTTAACCGAGTCCCTACTAAGAAGGTTGCCAAAACACCTCACGAGATGTGGACGGGGAAAGCTCCCTCGTTGGCACATATCAAGGTTTGGGGTTGCGAGGCTTTCGTAAGACGAGATACTCACAACAAGCTTGAACCTCGAAGTGAGCGATGTATTTTCATCGGCTACCCGCAGACATCCTTTGGATATCTCTTCTATAGACCGAAAGACAATGTTGTCTTTGTTGCGAGGAGAGGAGTTTTCCGAAAGCGAGAACTCATAAGCCAAGGAGACAGTGGGAGGCAAATCGAACTTGAAGTGATTAAAGAGACGATAGATGAAGGAACCTCTACCGCTGGCATTCAACCCGAGGAGGAAACTCCGGTTGAACCGATTGACGAATCCTTACCTCTTAGACGTTCCGATAGAGTTAGAGTTCATCCCCTGTTTTATGGTTTTCATATTACTACCGAAGGGGACACGTATATTAGTGATGGTACACTAATAAATCTTGATGAACCCAATAGCTATAAGGAAGCCATGGAAGGCCCAGAGTCTGCGAAATGGAAAGAGGCAATGGATAGCGAGATCCAATCCATGTACGATAACCAAGTTTGGAATTTGGTTGATTATGTGCCCGGACGTAAGACCGTTGGGTGCAAGTGGATCTTCAAGAAGAAGACCGACGTGGATGGGAACGTACACACGTATAAAGCGCGATTGGTTGCGAAGGGTGTTACTCAAACTCCAGGAGTTGACTATGATGAGACCTTCTCACCAGTTGCGAAGATTAAATCTATTAGAGTGATGCTAGCAATTGCCGCATTTCATGATTATGAGATTTGGCAAATGGATGTCAAGACCGCCTTCCTTAACGGAAAATTGGCTGAGGATGTTTACATGGCTCAGCCAGAGGGGTTTGTGAATCCAAAGCATCCAAATAGAGTGTGTAAGCTTGAGAAGTCCATTTATGGACTTAAGCAAGCGTCTCGCAGATGGAATCTTTGCTTCGATGAGAAAGTCAAAGAGTTTGGATTTGTACGAAGCGAAGACGAATCTTGTGTATATGTCAAAGCCAGTGGGAGTATAGTAAGCTTCCTCGTTCTATATGTCGATGACATATTACTCATAGGAAACGACGTCCCGACTCCGCAGGAAGTCAAGTCCTGGCTCGGGAAGTGTTTCGCTATGAAGGACCTCGGAGAGGCTTCTTACATTTTGGGAATAAGGATAGTAAGAGAAAGAAGTAAGAGACTAATTGGACTTAGTCAGAATACTTACTTAGAGAAGGTACTAAAACGTTTTAGTATGGAAAACTCAAAGAAGGGAGAACTACCGATACAAGGAAATGCGAAGTTGAGTAAGACTCAAAGTCCGAGTACCGAAGCTGAAATAGCAGAAATGAGCCGAATACCATATGTTTCCGCAGTTGGCTCAATCATGTACGCTATGACTTGTACTCGCCCTGATGTAGCCTTCGCTTTGAGCATGGTTAGCATATATCAAGGGAACCCTGGCAAAGCACATTGGATTACGGTGAAGAATATCCTTAAGTACCTTCGGAGGACGAAAGAATGGTTCTTAGTCCTTGGAGGGAGTGATGACTTGAAGGTGCAAGGGTATAGTGATGCCAGTTTAAAGACCGATAGGGACAACTACCGTTCGCAGTCGGGCTGGGTCTTTACCCTAAACGGAGGAGCAGTAACTTGGAAGAGTTCCAAGCAAGAAACCGTAACTGATTCAACGTGCAAATCAGAGTACATCGCAGCGAGCGAAGCGTCGAAGGAGGCGATATGGCTAAAGAACTTCATTGGTGATCTTGGAGTTGTGCTTGCCATAAAGGAGCCCATGGGATTTTCTGTGATAACGAAGGTGCGGTTGCCTTGACCAAGGAACCGAGGGATCATGGTAGATCTCGACATATCCACAGAAAATATCACTTCATTAGACATCGTGTAGAAGCAGGACAACTCATAGTTAAGAGGATATCATCAGAGGATAACTCAACAGATCCGCTTACGAAGGGACTGAGTAGGGTTAAGCACTTGCAGCATGCTAGGAGTATTGGGCTAAAGGATGATATTAGTATAGATTAGATAGTATTTAGAAACGTATAATAGATAAATGTAATTAACATTTGATGATTAAATAAAGGAGTTTTATTTATAAGTAAAGTTACTGTCATATGTTAATTGTTTAACTATTGTTTCACTTTGCATGTTTTGACTTCCAGAATAATTGAGTTTATTAGGAATAATAGAATTATTCAAATTGTCTACAATCGTTCATATGTTGGAAGTAGATATGAATGAAGATTGTCATGAATTGGTGTGTAGATTGTCTAAATGGTGTTAGACAAAGCAAGGGTTGCTGCAACGTTCATGAGTGCTTATGAACTGGTTTTGAGCATTGGAACAAACCCGCGCTTGCTGGAATCACTTTATGGAATACGATATAAAAGGTGATCGCAAGACGATAATATCATATAGTCTTAAAACCTAGATATATGGTTTATTATTTGTTAATTGATTGTACATTGATAATGCGAAAACGCATCAGCAACTTGGTGTTATAAAACGCATTGTTGTGTATAGTTGGTTAATGAATAAGTAAATGCATATAAGTCGAAGTTTATCTGTAAATTTTATCCTAAGAGGGTAGAAGAGATATCTTCGCCACTCGATGATTTGATTTGACTTATGTGCCGGGCCCGGTCAGAACTGAATTGATGTGTTTGATTAAGTTCTATGTCGAATAAATCGGAGATCGAGAAATCAAATGCTAGACTAACCATTCCATAGGATTGTCAGCATGATATCTAACAGAGGACTGTACGATCCCTTATCTAAAGGACAAGATTGATTATATCAGAGTTTGATAGCGTCTTTGAGAGCTACGATTGCAAACCGAATTGTACTTGTATAGTTACTAGACTTATCCAAGTGGGAGACTGTTGGAATAGTGTCTAAGGCTGCAACTATATTAGGCAAGTATTTGATCCGGTTGTGCATGGTCCTTTTGGGTTGCCTTCACCATAGCAACTTGATGGATGATTTGTTAAGAGAGAGTAAATATTATAAGGAATAATATATGGCTATTTGATTAATATAAGTCATAGATTAATTGGAATTAATTTGGCGACTTAAAGAGATTAATTAAATAAGATGGTATAAACTGTCAATTGTTTGATAGTTACACTTTAGACTATAAATCCTTATCCACGATAGGATGGACGATTTCTAGGGCTTGGATAAGCTAAAATCGTCCATAGGGTTATCAAGGAAAGGATATGGATCAACTTAAAGTCTAAGTTATCCAGTTAGGGTTAAAGCTGTAATCCTTAAGGAGTCTACAAGTATAAATAGACCCTAGGGGTGAGGGAATTCGACACACCATCAAAAGTAGAGATACTCTGGCCGAATTCATCCCCTCTCCTCTCTCCTAAATCATCTTTCTTGCTATTGGTGTTTGTAAGCCATTAGAGGAGTGACATTTGTGACTCTAGAAGCTCCAAGACAACAAGATCAACAAGGAATCCAAAGGTATGATTCTAGATCTATTTCAATGTTGTTATTTAACCTAATTAGCCATTAGAAGTCTTGGATTCAAAGCATGTTTAATTAGAAAGCCTAGATCCGAGCATTAGGGTTTTGCATGCGCACATAGGAAAGTTCTTATGGCTAAAACCCATCACTATCAAGGTCCATGGTAAATATTCATAAAGTTCCAAGCCTTATACCTTCAAAGTATGCTTTAGAGTAAGATAATTCAAGAACTAAGTTGCCTTTACCTTTCAACATGATCCACCACTTTTTTTTCCCTCACAAGCACAAGAATACACTCCTATGAAGCTCAAAATCACACATAAGGAACTAGGGTTTATAAGGGATGTTTTTAGGAGATAGAGGCTGATGAAGGAAAGGATTTTTAGGGGATAAGGATGCTTAATTGTGCACAAAACCTAAAAATTAGGGTTTGTTCACCTGCCACGAACACCCAACATACCATTGAGTATGCCTAGCATACTTACTTAAGTGTGTGTCCATTTTAAATAGTTATGCCATGTGTACACCCAAGTACACATGACATAAGGACTAAATGAAACATAATTCATCTTTTAGGTCAAAAAATAGATTACCTGATATTTGGAGTGTTATAATTCTCCCTCACTTCAATCTTACTACGTCCCTGATGTCTGATGCTATGAATAACTCAGGGTAGTGCTCTTACATAGCTACCTCAGGGTCCTTAGCCCATTCGGAACCCTTCTTATGCTTCCACTGAATTGTGACCAAAGGGTCCACATTGTTGTACAAGGCCTTCGTCTTCCTATCCAAAAATGTCATCGGCATCTCAATATAGTTCAGGCAATCATCAACCTGAATATCTTCCAAAGGAACCATTGTTTAACCATCATCTACACACTTCCAAAGTTAAGAAACATGAAAGGTGTTGTGAATCTCCTTGAGCTCCTCAGTTATATCCAATGAACATGCTACCTTGCTGACACTTTCTAATACTTGAAACAACCCAATATATGGGGGTTTCAACTTGCCCCGCTTCCTGAAGCGTATTACACACTTCTAGGGTGATACATTCAATAAAACCATATCTCCGACATGGAACACCAACTTGGATCGACGTCTTTCAGCATAACTCTTTTGCCGACTTTGAGTTGTCTAGAACCTTTTTTCTGATTTGCTAGATAAGCTATGTCTTCTGAAGAGCTACCTCAGTGTTTCCAATAACCATGTGACCTACGTCCTCCCAACAAACTAGGGTATGCCACTTCCTCCCATAAAGAAGCTCAAATGGCGGCACACCGATACTGGAGTAGTCGTTATTATTGTAAGAAAACTCAGATAGAGGAAGGTAGGAGTTCCAATCTATAAAACAGGCTCTCAACATATCCTCGAGTGTATGGATGGTCCGCTCGCTCTAGCCGCTAGTCTGCGGATGATAAGTAATGCTAAAGTGACATCTTATACATAGTTCCTCATGGAACCTCTTCTAAAATCTAGAAGTGAATCAGACATATCTATCAGACACAATAGAATCCAGAACCACCAAGGGATGCAACTTGTCGTGCGGTCTCTGGGGCTCAACCTTGACCATCTGAAAGGTCAAGCACATCTTGTGACAACCGTCAATTTTTGGTCAAGTCAAAGTCAAATAAAGTCAACAAGTCAAACCAGTAAACTCAGTTAACCCTCGTATATTAGGGTTTTCATTATGTTTCCTATTGTACTGTCACACCCCCGAACCGTCATGAAAAACAATGGCGGAAACATCTGAGGGCGGGTGACGTCATTCGTATTATCACAACAATCAAAGTAAACACAACCATTACATTAAAATATGAATATTTACAGCTGTTTGGAAACATAGTTTATATACAATAGTTTAAACAAAAGATAAAGACGAGACTCCAAAAATGCTCCGTTTCGAAACCCCCACCCCCTCCCCTTAAAACATGAAAAAGGTTGAAAATGAGGGGGGTGGGGGGGGATGAAATCACGTTGAGTGGATTTATGGGTTGTTTGAAGTGATGATGAGAAGATTTCCAAGCCTAAATTCTTGGATGAGGTTGATGAACTTCTTGAAAATGGTATTATCCTAAGGGTTTAACACATTTTAATGTGTGTAAATAGGATGAAATGGATTTTTTTTTAAGAACACACTTGAAGTATTTTTTTTTTTTTTGGAAGATTTGGCTTTATTTTGAGAGGGTTTGAAGTTGCAGCAAGGAAAAATGAAATGGATGGGGATTTTGCACTACTAGAAAAATAGCCTTTTACGACGTGCAATCCGCGATACTCAGTGATTTATGTTACGCAAAGGGAGTGACCTTAAAATGGAGTCCTCTCTTCAAAAAATTTAAGCAATTAGGTCACGCATTATTGCGTGCCCTTAGATTAGTGTTTTAAAGAAAAAAAAATCAAAAACACGGAGGGCGCTTTACATTAAACGTGCGTCCTCTATAACCGTAGCCTTTTAATTTTAATGAGACGCGCTCTTGTTTCAAAAATCAAGGTATTTGCTAAAATATCTAGGGCTTTTCAAGAAAAATCAAAACACTCACTACTGATCATCACTCAATACACTCTCTACAATCGATCATCAACTCGCCTTGCAGACAACGTCTCCTTCGATGATGTTAGGTTCCTTCTCTTCCGGCTGACTTCGCATCGTCGACGAGCTTGGGCTCTCCTACCATCGTTGGAGACTATTCAATATTACGTACCCGAGGTCTGATTAAGGTATTGGACAAGTCACTTGAGCTTGGTGTTCCTGCTGAAACTTCCCCTGTTGGCCAGAGAACTAACTTTCATCTCTATTTGCAAGAACCAAGTGATAGAAGAGCAAGAGCATAATGAGGGGAAGAGGCGCCTGGTATCCATGAAATCGATGATAAATCGAACACATTCAAGGGTTTCTCACCTTTTGAAGCTTCTCAAGTTGAACACAAGGTAACATTTCAAGAAAATCGATGCTCTTAGTTGGGTTTTCTCCTCATGTATATGCTTCCACTTAGTTGGGTTTTCTCCTCCGATTGTCGATTATAGCTTCTCTTTTCATGGTTTTGTCTTGTGTAAACTTCCATTTTGCAAGAATAATAAAAAATAAAACTAACTTTAGTGTTTCTCCACCAAAAATAACTGCTAAAAACAAGCCATCGGGTTTCAATGCCAACCTACTCTGTCACAACCAATTCAAGAAACATAAAAAATATGGCTTAATTTTTTTACCATGCTTCTATCTATAAAGAAAATATTTCTTTATAGACCATGAGCATTTTTTATAGTAACAATACAATACACTAAACAAGCCTATGAGATTTACATGGGGTTGATAAGGGCTCACCCAATCTGAAAGAAGCTTTCCATTTGAATCCATTTGACTGACTATAAGTTTAGTATAGTTGGCTATGCTAGTTTCTTTTAAGATGTCTAAGGTATGATTCCATTAAAAGATAAAGACATCAAAAGACACATTGCATTTGTGCATATATGATTGAAATTGTTTAAGTAAAGTTTCTTTGCTTTCTACCAAACTTCATAGTAAGAATGATATTAGCTAATTTACAGCCAGTATCAGTTAATTTTCAGCCAATATTCAACATAGAGTCATAGACTAAGCCAGCTAACCTAGACATAAGCTAAATTCGTTATGGATAAAATAACAAGAAGCTTCATGAGTATTAGATGATGTACACATAGAGAAATAGAAAAGATGCAATGATCAAAACAAGATATTGTGGTATGAAGTAAAGTGGGAAATTGTAAAGAAACAAAACCACACTATAAGGGTTATTGACATATCAAAAGATAGAGAAAAAATGAACTAGAGACAGGTGGCAACTTTGGGAGCAAATCAAAGCTTTAAATTTTAAAAAACTAAAGAAAAAGCTTAACTGTAGTTACCTATCCCAAAAAGCCAGTAGTACCACTTTCCACCAAGGTTTTTTTCCCTGATAACTTCTGTATGGTTAAATGGGTAATGTTGTCTATATGGATAAAGTGTTTTATAAATAAGGTCTGTTTCTTTTCTAGACTTAATAAACAATCTTAATGAGCTACTAACTCTTGAAGCTGCAAAATAGAAAGAAAAACATGTCATAATATGATTTAAGGAGAGACATAAGGAGTTGGAAAATGCCATACCTTCTTTAGCCTCTGCTTCTTATCTTCTTTTAAAGCCATAACCATTTTAGCAAGCCTAGCTAGGGTGTCATTGCTTATTACAATAGGCAATCCACTTGACAAATGATTTAGTATCATTACTTATCACTAAATCAACATAACTTTAACACCACAAATAACAATCCAAGTAAGTAAAACTTGTAAAACTAAAACTTATGATATATATATATATATATATATATATATATATATATATATATATATATATATATATATATATATATATATATATATATATATATATATATATATATATATATATATTGACTTTTCTTTACCACTTCTACCCTTCCCACCAGTATCCATTGGGACATGCTGTTTTAATAGCATTAATACCCATTAAAACATGTTGAATTTTTAATCTTTATTATGTAAAAAGATTCGGATACCATGATGATGATGCACCACTAGCATTACCTTTAAAACCAAAGTTTAACTCAAATTAAATGTTAATTTAGATCTTATTATTATTATTATTATTATTATTATTATTATTATTATTTCAAGATTTAAAACTAACCAGCTCGTTCGGCTTCCTTTCTTTCCAATTGTATCTCTGCACTAGGAAAATTCTATGAATACCATTAATTTCAAGTTTAGAGCTCTCAGAGCGAGCTAGATCTATGAGGTTCTGCAAAAGGAGTCAAAATGATGATAATACCCCTAGAAATATGTCTAAAATGACGTTTAGGGGCATACTAGTTTCGACAAGTTGACAGCCTCACCTGGAAATATGTCTAAAATGAGGTTCAGGGGCATAACAGTCAAAATGACGATAATACCATTTTTTTTGGAAGATATGCTAGCTGCTCATTTATCAGATCATTCAAGGTCCTAGTGCAACTCCTGAAAATAAAAAACATATTTATAATGAGTTGAATATTTACAAAAAACAGTCAAAATGATGATAATACCCTTTCTTTTCGTTTAGTGATTTTAAAATAAGAATCTAGTTTCCTTCTCATATTGTCTTTGAGATTAGTTGAACATCTTCATGTATTTTTATCAATAATGTTATAAAAATATGGGATTTTTTGTTTTCATTTGGTGATTTATTTTGTTTAAAATAAGTGGTGAAGAGAAATCATTTCCTAACACACTGCAAGCTGCCAAGTAGGGGGCGTTATTGAAGATGCTGAAAAAGAACCACGAGGTGAATCACTTGTAAGTCCTTGAATACAATTATGAAAAATATATTTAAAGTGTTTTTTTTTTCTACAAACTAACATACTATATTTTAGTAGGATAAATCATGTCTTCTTGTGGTTGAGTTTGCTGCAAATGTAGTCGCTAAAGGAACCATAATGAAGTATTGTGCATCGGGTATTTTGAAATTTTTTTGCATTATTACTATTTATATATTTTCATTTTTTAGAAGATTGGATTTTAATTATTTTTTACGTTTATGTAACAGATGAAAACATTGAAGTTATGATGGAAACAATTTTACAAGGAAAAGCTTTAATACCCATTCCACTTGAAGAGGAGTTCATTGTGATGGTCAAAGATGCATTGAGACACATACTATATTGGCCAAGACACTTAGTTATTCGATACTCTGACCTGGTAATTTTCACAGATTTAAAACATATAAAGTTTTCTTAGATTTGCCCTTGGTTTTCTTATTTTTTCTGATATTTGAGTGAGTTCTTTTTCAGCTTCAGTAAATGATTCCTGTTTCATTCTGTATTTATGATAATTTTTGTAAGGAAAAGTGGTGGGGAAACCTGTGAAATAACATGCAACACCAGTGAAAAAAGATGCAGCACCAGTGAAGGAAGGTGTAACACCTTTAGAAGAAGAAATAGGAAGTAATAAGAAAGAAAAGGGAATAGGAAAAATGGTTGATGAACAAAAAGAACCATGTGATGTGAAAGAAGGGGATGACATGGAAAAAGGGAATGGAATAGAAAAGAAGATTAAAAAGAAGGAGAAACAAAATGTGACCTTGCAAAGAAGGTGGATCAGAGCATAGATGAAGACAAGGATAGGGATTGAGAAGAGTAGTTTTTTGAAAATGACTGCAATGATGTCTGATGGACAAGTTACAAAGGTTGATTCTATAAAAGTGCAGAGTGAGAACGATCTTTTTGGGTACGATAGTTACACATACTTAACTTGGGATGATTTTGAAGCGGTTCTTACAATGGATGAGATGACTTGTGATATCATTGTGTCTTATATGATGTAAGTGAAAGAAATTTAATTTAAATAACATTGTGTCTTAAAACAAAATTTATTTAATGAATTTAGTGTTTATATGATAATAGGGTGTTGTTTAACAAAATGAAGTATGGACCCTCAGAAAGAGATCATGGAATTTGCTTTGTAAACCCGACATTAATCTCACCAAGTACGTGTAAAGGGAAATCTAAGAATATTGACAATGCAAGTAGAGGTTTAGCGGATTGGTTGTCTAGTAGAAAGGGCAATGACATCATCTTTAGGCCCTACAATCCTCGGTTTGAATTTGACATTTTATTTTGAAAATGACTGCAATTATGTTATTTGACTTAATTTTGTTTATGGTTTTTGTAAAATACATTGGGTATTGGGTGTACTAGTCATGAAATCGGATACTTGCTATTATCTTGATTCCTTGATTTCTGGCAATTTCAATATGCAGTTGAAGCAAATTGTTGATTTGTAAGTAATATAAATTATCAAAGCATTTGATGAGAATCCAATAAACACCTATTTGTTAATGTTTTTATAGGGAAATGGTTATATACGATACACAAAGTGGATCAAATAAAAGGCCTAAACTAAATTGGGTTAATGTTACGGTCAGCACTTAATTCCTTATTGAAATTGCAGTTTTAACTTTATTTTTTGGATCAATTGCAATGATTATTTTATATGTAATTGTTTAGTGTCCAATTCAGCCCGGATCTAGCGAATGTGGCTACTACATGCTAAGGTTCATGAAGGAGATAGTGAAAGAAGGAATTGAAGTGTTGGTTAAAGAAAATGTAAGGATATAACATTCTAATTTAATTATGATATTTTAATAGGAAAGGAATTGAAAAAGGATCATTTTATGGCATCCTGCTCTCGCAATTATAATTGAAATATTAGGTTACATGAAAAAATAACAATGTGCTTTCATTTATTTGAAAGTATAATGCTCTATTAAGAAAAAATAATTTACATGTTATGCTTATTTGTTAAATATAGCAACTTACTGTTATAGAATATGTTAATATGCTATTTTTTATTAATAAAAACAATATGCAATTTTTTTCACAGATCGGGGATGGCAAAGTTGAGTACACAACTGATGATATCGATGAGATACATAAAGAATGGTCATAGTTTGTTACGGGCTTCATTTATCGATGATATGTATGGTCTTTTGACAATGTATCCGCAAAATAATGTTATAATTAATAGTGAAATGCTAGGTATGGTCTCTTGACATGTGGTGTAATGCTAGGTAGTCTTTTGACACCCATGGGTACATGTTTATGTTAACTTTTAGTAATGTTACTTAGGTAACTTGACATGTAGTGTAACTTAGGTAATTCAACATATATGTAATGTTGTTAGGTAACTTGTTTGACGTTTAGATGAAAATGAATGTTTTGGTATATATATTTGTTTTTTTTATTATGTGTATCCAGTTGTAAATGGGTGTCATAAATGCACGTCGTAAAGATGTAAGGTCACTAGCAGCTGCAATTTATGACATGTAAGTGCATGTCATCTTTGTTTATGACAGTAGATTTAATGATACGCATTGTGAGTCATAAAGGCACATCGTAATGTTACGACACGCAATAGTGTGTCATCTTCCTTTATAACATAGGCTTCCTTGATACTCTTGCGCGTCATAAACACAGGCGTTGTAAGGTTACGACATGAAAATGCGTGTCGTCTTCATTTATGACAGGGCTTTCCTTGATACGCATTGCGTGTCAAAACTGCGAGTCGTAAATGTGCGTCGTCTATAGACGGCGTGCAAAAGCGTGTCATCTCTCGTTATGACAGGGTCTTCCTTGACATGCATTTACGCGTCGTCTGAGCATTTTATGACACGCATTGCGCGTCGTAAAACGCTATTTTTCTAGTAGTGTGTGGTGATTTCGTTTATTACAAGGAGGATATTTTATATGACTTTTGTCTAGTTACATGCTAGGTAATTTACTTATTTATTGGATGTCTTGCTTGGGATATTGCCGAATTTGCATGGGAAATAGGGGATTACATCAAGTCATAAAGTCAAACCCTCTTATCTTCTTTATTTGGCCGAAAACCCCTTGAAATTCCCTAGTCTGGCCAAAATCACATGTGATTTCGACCTAAGGGGGAGATTTCGGCCTAGGGCTTTTGGACGATGTTGATTTCTGCCCTAGACTATTCTCCTATAGTGTTTTCGGTTTTGTAGTCCCCACTAAGAGGTTATTTCGGCCGAGGCAAACCGAAATCCCTTGTTTGGTGGGGTAATCCATAAACTATAAAATAATGTTTCAAGTTCATGATTTTATGTTCCAACGATTTGGCTTTTAAAGGTTAATTACATCATGGTTTTCAGAATTTATATATACATATATTTATATTTAATCCCACAAATGACACCTCTTTGTCTTTCAAGATTTTATTGCAACAGAATACGTTGTGAATTCACTTATTCACTATTACAATTTAACCCTTGCTTGTTCTGAAATTTTCCAGTTGTCACATCAGCCCCCCACTAGAGGGAATTTCGTCCCGAAATTTTCATCTTGGATGGGCTCTTGTAGATAGTGGAAAATTTGTGGGTATTTTTATTTCATTTGATATTCCCACTCCAAGTGAATTCGGGTCCTCGCTTGGCATTGCAGCGGACCTTCACTATCGGTATGCGGCTTTGTTTCGTCCTTTTGACTTCCATGTCCACAATTTGAACCGGTTCCTCTATGAAGTGTAGACACTAGTTAACCTCAATCTCATCGAGTGGGACCACAAGAGTCTTGTCAGACAGACACTTCTTTAGGTTAGGCATGTGGAATATGGGATATACGTTATTGAGTTCCTGTGGTAGACGTAGCTTGTAAGCCACCGGGCCGATCCTAGCAAGGATGTCGAATGGCCTGATATACCTTGGATTTAGCCTTCATGTTTTCCAAAACTTATCATTCCCTTCCAGAGTGAGAGCTTCAATGGAACGCGGTCACCTACCTGAAATTCCAAGCGTTTTCATCGCTTATCATCATAGCTCTTTTGCCGATCTCGAGATGCCTTTAGTCGTTTGTGGATTTGTACGATCTTCTTTGTTGTTTCCTTTATGATCTTCAATCCAGTGAGTGAGCTATTAGGTACTTGCCCCCTTGCTAGTTGTGTGTCGCCCACCTCAGCCCAGCACAGAGGTGATCTGCACTTGCAACCATAGAGATTTTCAAATGGCACAACCTTGATGCTAGTGTGATAGTTGTTATTGTAGGAGAAATTGACGAGTGGTAAGTGGGTATCCCATGCTTTACCAAAGTCTATCATACAAGCCCTCAACATGTCTTCCAACATCTGAATGATCCTTTCACTCTGACCGTCTGTTTGGGGATGGTAAGTTGTACTCATGTCAAGTTTGGTTCCCAAGGACTTTTGCAATGACTGAAAGAACCGGGAGGTGAACCTACTATCTCTGTCGGAGATGATAGATATTGGCACCCCATGTAGTCGCATGATTTCGCTGATGTACGTCCTGGTTAACTTCTCCATCTTGTCGATCTCCTTTATTGGTAGGAAGTGTGCAAATTTGGTTAACCTATCAAAGATCACCCAGATGGTGTCAAGTCCACCTGTTTTCTTGGGTAGCGTGGTTATGAAGTCCATGGTAATCCGCTCCCAGTTCAACTCGGGTATGTCCGGTTGGTGGAAATAACCTGAGGGCTTCTGGTATTCTACCTTGACCTTGGCGCAAGTCATGCACTTGCCGACATAGGTAGCAATTTCAGCTTTCATGTTCAGCCACCAATAAAGTTTCTTGAGGTCCAAGTACATCTTGTCTAAACCGGGATGAACGAAGTATTTTTTTTCTTGTGAGTCTCATTCATGACAATGTCTCTGTACCTGCCGAATCTCGGTGTCCAGACTTGATTCATGAAGTAACGAGTTCTGTTATCCCTGGATTCAAAGTTCTTATACATTCCCTGCAATGCTTCTCCCGCGACGTTATCGGGTTTCAAGGCTTCATGGTGTGTCATGTTGATCTGTGCGGGTAAGTGGGAATGGATGGTCATAGTCAATGACTTTACCCAGCAGCCCAAGTATTCCTTCCGGCTTAGGGCATCTGCTACAATGTTGTCTTTGCTTGGGTGATAACGGATTCCGCACTCATAGTCATTTAGCAATTCAACCCATTGTCGTTGCCTCATACTGAGCTCCTTTTGGTTTAGAATGTGTCGAAGACTCTTATGATATGTGAAGATGGTGCATTTAGTTTTGTATATGTAATGTCTCTAGATCTTTAGGGAAAACTCCATTGTCCCTAATTCGAGGTCGTACATGGTGTAATTAACCTCATGTGTCTTGAGTTGTCTTGAGGAATACGCGATGACCTTTCCTTGTTGCATGATCACACATCCCAGGCCCTGTTTGGATGCATCACAATAAACCATGAAGTCTTCAGTCCCTTTCAGGAGGGACAATATTGGAGCACTGCACAGAGCATGTTTAAGTGTTTAGAAGGTGGCTTCTTGTTCTTTCCTACAGCTGAAAGTTACTCCCTTCTGTGTTAGGGTTGTAAGCAGCTTTGCGATCTTAGAGAAACTCTATATGAATCTTCAGTAGTAGCCATCCAGACCCAAAAACTGGCGTGTCTCCGTCGGCATTCTTGGTGTTGCCTAATTCGTAGTCGTCTTGACCTTAGAAGGGTCCACGTGTATCTTTTCTTCATTGACTACGTGCCCCAAGAAGTCTACCTTTCGAATCCAGAACTTGCACATTGAAAATTTTGCGTATAGATTTTCTACCTTTAATGTCTCCAAAACCTGTCGTAGATGCTAACTATGTTCCTCCTTGCTTCTTGAGTAGATTAATATATTTTCGATGAATACTATCACGAATTTATCAAGATAAGGTCGGCATACGCTGTTCATTAAGCCCATGAACATTGCTGGTGCATTAGTCAGGCCGAAGGGCATCACTACAAACTCATAGTGACCGTAGCGAGTTATGAATTCCATCTTAGGAATATCCTCCTCCTTAATTCGTAATTAGTGGTACCCTAACCTTAGATCAATCTTTGAGAAGTAGCTTGAACCTTGCAGTTGATCAAATAAGTCGTCGATTCGAGGTAGGGGTAGGAATTCTTAATAGCGAACATGTTCAGTTCTTGGTAGTCTATGCACATGCGGAAATATCCATCATTTCTGCCACGAACAAAATCGGTGCTCCCCAAGGTGAGAAGCTTGGTCGGATGAATCCCTTGCTCAAAAGTTAGTTCAATTGGTTGGATAGTTCCTGAATTCCAATCGGTGTTAAGCGGTAGGAGGATTTGGCTATAGGAGTGGCTCTAGGAATTAAGTTGATTTTGAATTCGACTTGGAGTACAGGTGGGATTCCCGGAAGGTCTTCTGGAAATACATCAGGAAAGTCACAGACCTCGGGAATATCCTTGATGTCTTTTACTTCTTGTTTCTTATCGACGAAATGGGCTAAGAAGGCGTTGTATTCTTTATGTAGATATTTCTGGGCCTTGATGCAAGAGATGATTTGCAAATTTTGGTTGCGTTTATCGCTATAAATGAAAAGGGTTTCATTGTTTCGTAGGTTAAGGCGGACGGTCTTTTTGTAATACATAATTTCGACATGATGGGGGCTTAACTAATCCATGTCGATGATGACATCAAAGCTACTGATCGTTACTGGCATCATGTCGATTTGGAAAGAATGGTTATTTATAGTTAGCGTTGATCCTACAAATATATCTTTAGTGCTTTCTGTCTTTCCATTAGCCATTTCTATAGTGAATGTTTCATTTAGTGTTTGGGGTTTCTATTTGAGTAATTGTTTGAATTGGTGGCTGACGAAGCTTTTCTCTGCACCACTATCAAATAGTATGCATGCATATGAGTTGTTTAGTAGCAACGTACCAGTAAACACAGTGGGATCCATCTCTGCCTCCTCATGACCCATTGTTAGAACCCTTCCCGCACCTCCATCACTCCTGTTTTGTGGCTTCGGGGAGTCCCTCTTGAAATGATCGGTTTCTCCACAACAAAAGCAGGCGCAACCCACCCCAGAATTAGAGGTCTAGGTGGCCTGTTGTGTTGGTGCCTTGCAGAAACGGGCCATGTGCCCCTTCTTGTTGCAGTTATTACATTATAATTCTCAGCAGATGTCATGGTGGTGGAAGTCGCACTTGTCACATTTCGGAAGAGTTCCAGCATATTGCTTGGCTAGATCAGGGGCGGTAGGAGCAGTAGGGGCAGTGATGGCATGGACAGCCACAGTTTGTTGCTTCTTGGCTGGGTCCTGAGCGGGCTGCTCTTTCTTCTTGTTCCAAAACTTTCTCTTATTGTTACCTTCTTTTGGTTGCTCGGGTGTGGAGGTTATCATGCCTTGATGAACTCCCTGGTCGATGAAAGTTTGTGCCAGGTGTTTGGCACCATCAAGGGTGCTAGGGTAGGCTGATATGACCATCCCCTGGATACGAGGGGATATCCCCCAAATGTAACTTTCCAATTTCTTGGTCTCCAGAGTGACCATTCCTGGGCATAGAGTTTCCAATTCGTTGAATCGGGATGGAGCTGCCAATTCGTTGAATCGGAATGTGTAAGTGGCAATGTCAAAACCTTTCGTGGAGTGTTCCCACAGTTCCTGTTCGAGCTTTTGCATCTCGCTCCTTGGACAATATTCCTCAAGCATCATTGTTTTCAAGTCCTCCCAACTAATGGAGTTGGCAACAGCTAGAGTCAAACTTTTAATGTGGTCATTCCACCATGAAAAGCTGAGTCTACAAATGTACATGCAACATACTTGAACTCAAAGATGGACTCTATTTTCTTGAACCACCTTGTCAGGGTAACGACCCCGCCGTCACCATGGTACGTCCTAGGTTTGAAACTCATAAACTCCTTGTATGAGCATATGCGCTGGTGCCCTTGATTCTCACTTTGGTTGGAACTGTTGGTTCTGTTTCCACCTCTTTTGTTGTTACTGCTTATTTGCCCCACAGCAGCAGCCACAGTAGCGGTCACTACAGCCTGAAACACTGTAGAGTCCATTGGTAGGGTAGGTGGCGGTGGCAGTGCTGATGGAGTGGTTGGTGTGTTGTTCTTATGCCTGTTTGACTTCCTTTTGTGGAATTTTTCTTCCATAAATTTAAAGGTCGAATGACGATAAGTTTTCGAGAAAGGTTATGAATCGGGCAGTAGTGAAATGCCTTGTTTATGTATTCGTATCAATTCTGGTTGTTTTTGAAATTTGCAAGCAATTCACAAATGAAATTTACTATATCAAGTAAACAATTGTATAACAAATAGCGACATCCAATGAAATAAAAATTCATAACTATTTCATTGATAATATGGTTCTAGTACATATTTTAGTGGAAATGGACCTTTAAGAAGGTCTACATGAAGGAGTAGCACTAACGCTTACTCGTAAATGAAAATAAGATATGAGTAATACATGCCCTTCTCACGGCGGGTAGTCCACTGCGATCCCTACGATGAAGTCAGGGTGCCTTGTAATTCTGCTATCCGACGCTTAGCTGCAACCACCCTCTCCTCAAGAGCAGTATGCCTCTCCTGATACTCTCGCACTTCCGCTCGAGCAGTGGTAAGGTCCTCATAGAGACTTTCAATGAGATGACATGTCCGAGGGTAGTCCTTCTCTAGTAGTCTGGTGCGTGCGTTAGTGGCTTTAGTAGCGGCTCCTAGCTCCATGATCCGGTTGGCCAACGCCCTAGTTTGATCCCCGAGGTGGGAGATGCGTTGTACCAGGACATGAAGAGCCCTGTCTGTCGGTCCTCCATGGCTAAGGTTATGGAAACCCCGTTGCATGTTGTACGGAAAGCACTGGTGTTGCAGCCAGCTCCACCTTTCAAAGTCTTCTGTCCAACGGGGCGTGGGTCCATTGTAGCCTATACAGTGTGTGGGGACTCAAGTGACGTAAGGAGGATTTATGACTTCGGACTCTGTTCCTCTTCCTCTTCCTCGTCTTCTTCTTCCTCCACCTATGGCTCCTCTTCGGTTTCTTCTTCCAATAGTTCCTCACGATCCTCCTCAGGATCCTCTTCGATCTACCCACAATTTCCCTGGTTAGGGAAATAAGGGTCTCCAGGTATGTGGAATCATGCCATGATGTATGTGCGAGAATAGAGATGTGAGAAAATACATGAAAGACTTAAGTGTATGATTTTGTAGTATTCTAAAATACTCCTATAGTATTTTAAACTTTTATGTTTGATTCTAAAGTTTTGGGGTTGGTAAGTTTTAGATTCGTTACCCACCACGACCATTCCAAAACACGTGTTGACCATATCTCGCATAAATATAGTTAATCAGACTATATTTATACCAGATATGATTACATAGCTGTTCAGGCTTAACTGTAGTGTTTAAATCCTCTAAATACTTTTATATGATCCTTATTATGACATTGTTCCTAGTATGCATGCATGTATACTTCTTATGAAAATAATATTACATTTTAAAGTATACATATTAGTTAGAGTGTTTTAGTCCCATTGTATTTATAGTTGTATATCTTATGTGCTTTGATATACTTAGTTCATTATAAACAATGCTCTGATACCAATCTGTCACCCCCCCCCCAGAACCAGAACGGCGAAAACGTCTGGGGGCGGAGGACATCATCGGTCGGTATCATAACAATTGAATATAAATGAAACAAGAATCACAAACATAATACTAAATAAGTTTACATTGTACTCAAATTTTGTTTACATGACACCATATGCGTGTAACAAAAATGAATGAAATGATGTGAAGATGTCCCATCCTCCAAAACTCTTGTGGTTACTTGTTTACTGGTTTCCTGAGAATACAAGTGATTTTGAATAGCTTCAACAATTAAGTTGATGATTTCATAAGAGTTTTTGTATGCAAGGAAGATTTGTACCTGTTTCGTGTAAAAAGGTAGTGTATACTTCGAGAAAATCCAATATTTTCTTATAAATGAAATGTAAGTCTCAATCCAAACATTAAAAATGTAGGTAATGTTGTACTGAAAGGTAGTGTTATGTAATTTTATCTTTATATAAAACTACTTGAATGTATGTTAACCTGTAAATCCAATGTATCGATGATACTCTATGTGAGTTATTATAACCATACTAATACGACTAGTGGCCTGAACGACATTCTTCAAGCGTCGGAACTGTTACGACAGTTGTCACCCCAGACCTGCCGATCTAACTGCAGCTAACAATTTAGGTGTCGGGTTGTTAATCCCGTATAGATCTATGCACAAGTGTCACGCTCTCCCTACAAGAGACTCTAGTTATAATTCAGGACTTTAGTGAGTACTCTGGTGGGCACAATGAAGTAGTGTCTCACAAGTCTGTAGCAACTAGTTTACGCCTATAGTGTTGAAAACTCGTTATCTTGTAAGTAAAATAATTATACCTTTAATAATTATTTATTTCTTCTGAAATGATAGTGTAGTGTTTGTAACTCTCAAACTATACCAATTATAGTTTATCATGTCTGTTTATCAAGAACATTTATATATACACATAGTGAATATTTTGTCTAGTGTCAAAATGTACTGTCAACATTAAAATTTTGGGTTGTAACCCACAAAATAGTGAAATACTAATATATACTACTTTTTGTTATAAAAGTTATATTTTAGTAACAAGCTTCAAAAACCAAGTTTTGCAAATCATAAATTTTCTTATGATCTTATGATATAGATTATGTTTGTTCTGTTAGTTTGAGAAAGCTAGTGATAACCAAATATTATGCAAACAATATCTTATATATTAACATAAGGATGAAGCATGCAAATATTTGTACGATAAACAAATTTTTACTTGTATCCCCCCACCCCCCCCCCCCCCCCCCCGACACACACACACACATGAAAAAGCTTGAAAATGTAGGGGGTATGAAATCACCTTGAGTGGATTTGTAGGTTATTTGAAGTGATGATGAGAAGATTTCCAAGCCTAAACTCTTGGATGAGGTTGATGAACTTCTTGAAAAATGGTATTATCCTAAGGGTTTAACACATTTTAATGTGTGTAAATAGGATGAAATGGGCATGAAAATATATTAAAACACTAGGCAATCACGAAAATACTTACCCAAAATTTAAGAGCCCACTTGAAGTACTTTTTTTTATTAGGAAGATTTGGATTTTTTTTAAGAGGGTTTGAAGTTGCAGCAAGGAGAAATGAAATGGATGAAGATTTTGGGGTGGTGATTTCGTTCATTATAAGGAGGATATTTGATATGACTTTTTCCTAGTTACATGTTGGGTAATATATTTATTTGTTTGATGTCTTGCTTGCGATTCTGCCGAATTTGCATGGGAAATGGGGGATTACATCAATTCATAAAGTTAAACCCCCTTATCTACTTTATTTGGCCGAAAACCCCTTGAAACTCCCTAGTATGGCCGAAATCACATGTGATTTCGGCCTAGGGGAGATTTCGGACTAGGGGCTTTTGGTTGATGTTGATTTTGGCCCTAGACTGTTCCCTTATAGTGTTTTCGGTTTTGTAGTACCCACTAAGAGGTGATTTCGGACGAGGAAAACCGAAATCCCTTGTTTGGTGGGGTAATAAGCCATAAACTATAAAATAATGTTTCAGGTTTATGATTTTATGTTCCAACGATTTGGCTTTTAAAGGTTAATTTACGTCATGGTTTTCAAAGTTTATATATACATATATTTGTATTTAATCTCACAAATGATTCCCTATGGCATTCAAGATTTCATTGCAACAAAATACATTGTGAATTCACTTATTCCTTATTACAATTTAACCATTTCTTGTTCCGAAATTTTCCAGTTGTCACACTACGATCAGTCGTGGGCGTGTGGGCAAACAATGGTCGAGTAATAAAGCAAGAAAAAAAAACCCATTTAAGCTCAATTATTTAACATTGGCAATGCTTTATAGCAATTAGGTTTGGGGACTTAATAGGGTAGGGGTGCCAATCCACTTAAAACCAAGTCGGTCGAACAACCTGACCTGCTAGCACAAGTGCGTACCTAAATGTCGAGCATTAGATTAAGAATCACCATAGCACCATACACATCCTATAAAGCATCTCCAGTAAACACGGAAAAAACAAGACTATTTTAATAGAAAAGAAGGTTCACCATCACAACCTAAAAATTAATGCGAAACCCAAAAGAAGAAGCTAAGAACTTGTCCAAACCTCTACTATAAAAACGAGCCTTCACTGAAAGGTAAGCCAGACAATCATCTAGCAACTTACATAAATTAAAAGCACCAAATATGACTCCTAACTTAGGCATCGTAGCGCAATACCAACGGTCGTCTTCGGTATGCCTTTCTAACATATATTTGTCACATACCATGCAGTGTGCTACTTGAACAGCTCATTGGAAGAGGCTCTAAGAGGGATCACCACAAGCATCCAGGTTGCCACCTAGCAAATGCTAACGACTAGCTCAAAACAAACCGGTACAAATACAAAAAACATAGAAACAAAATTAAAGTTGAAAACTACCATACGCCCATGTGTGAAACAGTCTAGACATTCCAATCCGTTAAGATGTGTTTTGCTCTAAATTTCGCCCACGAGAATACCATCGTCTTACTTTATCTTACTTGCGAAATATTCCAAAATGTGGCCATCAAAATCGAGATTGTAAGATTTATCACCTTCTTTGAGTTTGCTACCAAAAAAAAAAAAAAAAAAAAAAAAAAAAAAACTTGATGTTGTTTGTGTTTGAAGTGTTAAAACGAGACATTCATATGCAGTATTCATTTGGCTTGAATTGAAGTATTAATCTGTCAAAAATGTTATTATATTAAGTTTTGAGAAAACATTAATGTTAAGTAGAATGATTAATAAAACAATAATATCATGGTTTCAAAAATGTTATCATCAAAAGGTTTATAGTTTAATGGTACTGAGAGTTGTTGGAAAGATGTCTCTTAACCAAAGTTTGAAGGTTCTGATCTTGTTGGACACGAAATATATAAATTTAAGAGAATGTTAGTGGGTATATGTTTTAGTGGTTTTAGAAAAAATTCATGTTCACCATATGCATTAACAGAATGTATAAATTTTGGAACGCATAAAATAACATGTTGATAAAAAAAATTGTAGAAGAAAAAAAAAATCATAATAGATTTTTCAGCAGTTTTGTGATGGACTTGAGAAATTAATAAACCTTTTTATGATAAATATTTAAAATAATTATTTCATAATAGGATACTACCCATATGATATTCCAGCGATTAATGAATATATTTTTCAAAAAGAAACCTACACTGGTCAAACCTTTCGTCAATGGTTTTCGCATGTGATTTCCCTAGGTCCGATTTCAATCTACTTATCTACCAATCAGAAAGTCAAACTATTTATATATCTTTTCACCTAAATAATTAGTTAAATTTTCATAAGTCCTAGTTGCAAATACAATTGGTATACGTTATTTATCCAAATATAGATGGTGTTTGACAAATCTTGTTGTAATTATGATCTTCTTAGCCCCAGTTTTTTTAATTAAATCATTGGCTATTCAAAAGAAATAAAAAAAATTAAATTGTTAATGAGTCAAAGTAATTAGATTATAAGTTGATTCTGACATGATATTTATTTTTTAAGCAAAATAATTTGTGTTTTAAAATATTATATTTTACAACTTTATAAAATATAGGTTGTATATGAAAAAATATATATATTGTGTACATACCCTTTGATAAAAATAAATAAGAAATAATCCCCCAAATACAAAACATTTTTTATACGAGCAACATAAACGAACACAAATATTAATTTCATTATCATCCTATTTCAACAAGTGTTTTAATTTTTCTAGTGGAAGTCCTAGACACTAAAATAAAAAGCCATAATCATTTAAAATCATATAATCAACATTATCATGAATTCATAGTGATGAAGACATTCAATTGGAACTCGACAAATGACGCTTCGATGACCATTACAAGTTCAAGGTAGAATTATTTTATATAAATCATCCAAATATTAAAGTAACTTATAACAAAAAGTGTAGTAGAAACTAGAAAGATAGTTTGTTTTTATTCGAGAATTAAAATGCCACTAAAAAATAGTGGACTTCATTGATATGTAAATGTCATCCGTTGTTTGTCTACATATGAAAAAAGTCGATATATATATATATATATATATATATATATATATATATATATATATATATATATATATATATATATATATATATATATATATATATATATATATATATATATATATATATATATGGGAAAAGTGAATATACCCTTAAGGGTATATAAGTTTAGGTACCCAAACCCACTATAATTAGTTGTTTTGTTTGATATATTCATTATAATGTTATTAAACTTCAACTTTAACATGATTTACTTTGAAGATTTTCGAAATTTCACTATTGTTTTCCTCTTATATCACATCTTTTTGCCGAACACCTATTAGGTTATATATATTAGAGTTGAAAATGAAAATTATGTAAGTGGAAGATAAATGTGAAATTTATAAAAATCTTAGAAGTAAATCAAGTTAGAAGTTGAATTATAAGAACATTGGACAATCACAATGTATACATATGATACAAACAACATAATATGATGACTTTGGGTACCTAAGCTTATATACCCTTAAGGGTATATTCACTTTTCCCTATATATATATATATATATATATATATATATATATATACACAAAGTGAATATACCCTTAAAGGTATATAAACTTAGGTAACCAAACATATTATAATACGTCGTTTTCTTTGATATATTTTCTTTGATATATGTATTATAATGTTCTTAAACTTCAACCCTAACTTGATTTACTTTCAAGATATTCAAATTTTCAATATTATCTTTCTCTTAAATCGCATCTTTTTTTCCGAACACCTACTAGGCTATATATATTATAGTTGAAAATGAAAATTATATAAGAGGAAGATAAATGTGTAATTTATAAAAATCTTGGAAGTAAATCAAGTTAGAATTTAAATTATAAGAACATTGAACAATTAGAATGTATTATATGATACAAAACGATGTAGTATAGTGAATTTGTGTACCTAAACTTATGTACCCTTAAGGGTATATTCATTTTTCCATATATATATATATATATATATATATATATATATATATATATATATATATATATATATATATATATATATATATATATATATATATATATATATATATGAAAAAGTTCAATAGAGAACCATAATTCTTGGTTCTCCAAACACTGTAAACACGAAGATTAACGAGTTCCCCAAAATACCGCATACACAAAGTTCAATAGAGAACCATAATTATTGGTTTTCCAAACACTGTAAGCACGAAGATTGGTGAGTTCCCTAAAATACCGCATACACAAATAATAAGCCTCTCATGGCTATAGCTCGGCATAGACCCTCCGGTCATGTGTCTTAGTGAGGTCCCTCCGGTCTTACGACTCGGTATGGACCCTCCAGTCATGTATCTAAGTTTGGACCATCCGATCCTAACTCAGTAAGGCACAAAATAATATACAACATAAAATCACAAAGACAAAATGCATAATATCACATATCTCAGTATAAGCACATAAGACCCTCCGGTTGATAACTCAAATAAGACCCTTCAGTCATACAATATTACCATTAAGGTAAGTATAGTGAGAAGACTCACCTCGCCTAGTAAAGCAATATATCCCATACTCGAACTACTGGTCTAGACTCCACCTCTCCATGGTCTCCAAAATCCACAGCTTGACCAAAACCCTAATGTCAACGGAAGTTAACTGTCAAAGTTGACCCTACTCGTCGAGTGCTACTCATGAACTCGTCGAGTTCCTCAGTGCTCAGTAAATCATGAAAACACGAGTCAACCCGCCAAGTTGCTAACCAACTCGTCGAGCCCATGCAGAGTCCAGAAGATCGGGGAAAACCCTAACCACTCGTTGAGTCGTTCCACCAACTCGTCGAGTTTAGTCTGTATACAAAAACGGGAAACCCGAATCGACTTGTCGAGTTGTCTCATAAACTCGCCAAGATGTAACGCGTCCAGACTATCGGGGAAAAACCCTAGCCAACTCAAATGACAAAACAAGCTCTATAGAGGGTTTAATGCATGAAAGCTGGCCAATAGGTTGATAAAGCTTGAATCTTTAGGCCCGTGGGACCTCATACTATCCTGATCTGAAGTCTCAACTTCATGGCAAGCTCGAGCAACTTAAGGATCCAAAGAAAAGATGGAAATGGCCATAAACTCCCTAGTGAAGAGATCTAACCAAACAGTGATCAAGGTGATAGCTTTTTACCTGCAAATAGTAGCTAGCACTGAAAGAACACTAGATCTAAGGGCTTCTTCTCGTTCCAAGCCTTTCGCTCTTCAATCTCCTTCCAAAAATGCACTAAAGCATAGAATCTTATGTAGGGTTTTGAGCACTCTAACACTCCTATGGTGTACATGTAACCCTATATACCTTGGATCTATGTTTTCTCTATTATACATGCAAATACCAATTTTCCAAGATATCGTCCTAACTAGCATATTATGGAGTATATACAATATGAAATACATTTGAATGACATACCTTTTGTTGTAGCTTGATTCCTTGGGCCTTAAAGAGATTAGTTCCCCAAGTGTTGCACCTCAAATGGTTCACACAACACCACCAACAATTGGAATAACTTGAGAGAAGATTATATACACTTAAAATTTGGCTAGCCCTCATGTGTCTGTCACTAGTCACTCCTTAGTGTCAATTTCATGATCAATAAGGCATATTATATAGTGTGCACATTAGGGTCACACCATGTAACTTATGACATTCCATATTCCTCGTGATCCATGGGTTTTAACCTCCATGGAGTATCCATGGGTCACCACATGGATTTAGCCCAACATGAAGAACTATGGATCATAAGCCCACTATATAAGAATGAACGATTTACCAAATCAATCCCCATTTATCTAATTAGTCTATTTTGATCACAAAATTAATTCCAAACTAATTCTTGATCAATACTAATTAAATAATATGATTTCATATTAATATATTAGAACTTATAATATATTAATAAATCATAAATATCCTCTTCTCACTGAAGTCTATCCAAATTGTTCCGATGTTGTGCGACCCAAATGGACCATGCTACTCTTGGGTCAAGTACATACCAATAATAGTTATAGGCTTAGACACCTAATCCAACAGTCTCCCACTTGGATAAGTCTAATAATTATTATTGCAATCATGACTCCAACCCGGCTAGCATCGTAGCTCTTAAAAGCCGCTATCAAACTTTGATCTAGTCAATGACGCGTCCATTAGATAAGGGATCATATATTCCTCCATTCTAGATATTATATGGACTGAGACATGGATTATAATCATTCTCTCTGTCCATCTGTTGTTTCCTGGTTTCTGATTTATGACGACCGACTAATTCAACAAATCAAATCAGTCCAGGCTTGACCAAGCACTTAGGGGTGTCATCATTAAATCATCGAGGGTCCCACATATATCGTTTTTATCCACATGAGGTAAAAGGAACGGATAAACTTCAACCTAAATGCTTGCTTGTACTTACTCATCAAATTACACACAACGATATGTTTTATAAAACAAAGTTACTAGTGCGTTTACATATGTCAATGTGCAACCGACTCGCAACTATAACTCACACGTCTCCGTTTGAAGAATATAATATATTATCATCTCATGATCACTCGTGATAAAATCTATGAAGTGATTTAAATAAGCATGGGTTGAATCCAATACTCGAATCTTATTCCAAGAGTACTCATGAACACTGCAACCACTTTGTCCTAGACAAACTACAGACCCATTCATGACAGTGTTGCCTCAATACCTACTTCCAAAGTATGATCGATTGTGGATTGTTTGAAAAATCTAGTTATTCAGGAAGTCAAAACATGCAAAGTAAAACACAAGAATAATTTTAATCCTATATGGCCCAAAAACTTTTGAGTCATATTGTTTACTCATCATTCATTGTATAATGTTTCACATAATCAACTTAATACTTGAATTAAACAATACTTATGCCATGCTCCAAGCATGCACACTATGTTTGTCTAAATGATAGTTATGGCATGCACCAAGCATGCACACTATGTTTGTCTATGGTCCTTACTTTGTGAAATAAATCAATTGAAAACATTTAATGATGCTCATTTCACAATTCGAAATCGTTATAGAAAGTGTAAGAATTCCAAGTTCTTGTCACCGCTAGAAAGTGCTAGATTCTAGACTTATCATGCAATGATTCTTTTGTAATGTTTAGGTGCCAAAAGTCACAGAGACTTGACTAATGATATTAAAAAATATTCCTTTTGGAGATTGTTACAAGACAATTCCATGGAAATAAAGTCTCAAATTCAAAGTGCATTGCTTTGAACATCCTTCTTGCATGAAAGTTTCTAACTTTTCATCTATTCTTCAACTCCTAATATGGAAACATTCCATATTGTCATTTTGACTATCACTTCTGAACAAGAGTTGCCTCCCTTTAGAATGTGTCAATATGGTCCATCCATTTTTATACTACCAACTTTCCTTAAGCGACCAATCTTTAGCGAACCTTAGATTATCCTTAACTGTTGTTTAACTACTTTAGTCAAATTTAGTTCTATTCCTTTTTCCCTCTTAATGCCCAAGGCATTTGGAAAATTTAGAACACGAGAATATTATAGCATATGCAATTGATCCTATACCCGAAGCATATGGGATACAATTCATAATGTTTAACATAAAGACACAATACTTAATCAGTCTTTTCCTATAAATTTTTTATTTGCCATGTTCTCAAAATTCGATTTATGAAAAGGGATTCCGTAACCATAATCAAATTTTGGAGAACGCAATTTACCTTTCCACATATAGAATTTCCTTATGTTGAACCATTCCAACATAACATTCATATATATACTTGACTAAAACTGACTAAAATCTCAATCTAAGCTTTTATATTTTTTTAATGAAGTATAATTTCCTCTCCCTTAATTATAGCAAAACAACATTTTCAAACCCTGCAACTTTGCGAATTGAAAGTTTTGTTTTTTATAATTAACATTGCTAACTTGCAACTATAATAATTATGCTCCCACTAGTATAACAATTATTTTTTTTATGCTTCCACTAGATTTGACATGTATTCAGAAATCAGTTGGACTTCTAGAAATCAATACTTTGTTGACCTTCTTACCAAAGTTCAGATTTCTGATATGAAATGCTTTGATAAGACTTTATCTAGGCATCTCAAACTCATACACCTTTCCTTAGATAACTCACATGTGTGTCTAAACTATTTAATAACTTACATCAATAAGTCTCCAATGTTTAGACCTTTTTGCCATTTTCACAATTCGAATTATGAAGAGGGATGTCGTAATCATAATCGAACTTGAGAATGAAAAATATCACAATTTTTATCTTAAAATCTACTTAGTGAAAGCGTTTCCTCACCACTATTTCATTAATCGGAGAGACACCTTATGAAACTTAGGTTTTATGGTGTATTTGTTCCTATCCATGTGAATTTGTCAAACCATAATCGAAAGAAAAGAATAGTGACAAATCCAAACCCTTATGGACTGGACATGTTCTAATCTTATTTTCTTGCCACTTGGAAGCACAAGGCCTACCATTGCTTCCTAGGTTGATATTCAAACAACTGAGAACTCATAGAACTCGCATGCATAGTCATCTTAACTGGAATGGGCACAAAAACAAGGATATGCTAACACGATCGGTTCCAAACCTTAAGTCGTGTGCTAGTGTTTAACAATAGGTTTACTCTTGATTAGTTCTTGAAACTTTCAAGATCTTTAAGACTCCAACTGACCTCTTGACATATAAGATTCACTTGCCAATAACCATTCCTTGAAAAAAAAATATTCAAGATTTAGTGCGGATTCTAATAAAGATAAACACTTCACACAATTAGTCTTAGTTAGTCTTTGTTTTATCCAAAACATCACAACTTACCAATTACAAATGTACAAGAGTAGAAAACTTTTACTCTACATTTGATAAGTGTTTTAAACCTTTCTTAAGATTATGTCACCCAAGGTTTCAATCTTGGAGTATGACTCTAAGACTTGTTTTGGAACGAAGTATGACTCATCTTCTGGATTTAACCTTTCAACAATTCACGATTCCTCTTCTTAGGCATATAAATGCACTAAGATATCCTTTGAGGATCAACTATGACATGGTTTTCATAATCATTAAGATGATGATAAAATATGATACTAAAGTACTCTCCCATCTCTTCGGATTGGAGAAACGTTTATCTTTCTGTCCAACTTGATTTTTCTTATTCGATCTGCCATACCCTAAAACTTTTCCAATGTTCAAAATTATACTTAAACTTGTAAGCATAACCATGTTTACTAAACTTTAGTAAATCATGATGAAATAGTCTTATCAATCTTTGTAGTGGACCTTGACCAGTGCACAAGAATGTGTACTCGATCCCTTAGTCCTTCACTTGACTCACATATACATGTGATCAAGGAATTGGTCTTAAGTTACCAAAGACGAAAATTCTCATTCATCATACAATACAACTTTCATGATGCCAAGTTTCTGTCCAATTGAAACTTGGGTGATGAGAATCTTTCCTTATTTGGTAAATTCTGACACAATCACAACCGAAAGAATCAAATCCATTTTCCAATATTGCTATCAATGGAAACATATAAGCATCAATTTTTCACAAATGCCATTGTAAGGAAATTTTTAAAATAAGATAAATTTCAAAAATTTCCTTTATTTGTAAAAATTGTGGAAAACTTATCCTTACAATGCAAATACAAGTGGAAAAATGTTGCTATCTATTCCTAAGCAATCTATCATAACTCTTAAGTATCAACTCAAGAAGTTGATCATCGGATCATACGATCACAATCTATTCTTCGCGATTAAACTCAGCATGCTCTTACTCTTAAGCTTCCTTTCTATTCTTTGATTCTACAAAACATCAAGATGCGACCTAGTCACATCATGTATTAAGAATCAACAATTAGGAACTTAATAGAGTTGGACAGTAGACTTACCTGAAGTAGAGCCAAGCTTTGACTTTACCATCTTTGTGGTCTTTCAGGTTAATATGGCAGCTTCACAACCAATGCCTCTTCTCATGGAAACAAAAACATATGGACTCTTTGGGAATGGCAAATGGGATAATTTCAGATTTATACATTCTCTTTACCATTTGGCCAACCGGGTTAACTATGGTCGATCCCTTTCCACTAGGAAGAGAAAGCTTTTCTGGACTTCCAATGTTGCCATTGTGAATGTCCATGGAAGTTTGAGGAGTAGATCTTCCAATCAAATTTTCTTTTCCAGAGTGCCAAATCATTGTTGATTCAGCATAAACAAGCAAATAGGTAAGATCAATAAGGGTCATGTCATGGTCTGTCACATAGTAGTCCTTAATGAACTCACTTTATCACTCGGGAAGTGATTGAAGAACCCAACCAACTTCCTTGGGAACACGACACCCAACTCTCTCAGATTTTCAGTATGTAACTTCATCTCCAAGACGTGAGCACATACATACTTTCCTTCCTGCCAATAGGGCTTTGAGTGACCTAAAACCTGTGGGTTAGGGAGAATTATTGGTGGATATGGAGGGAAGTGAAGTTCCACTACAACACGAAGAAGGGATTAATCTTTCACCTTGATCGCCTTGTGGAAAATCATCTTTAAGAGGAAAACTTGTTCTTAAAAGATTTGGGAAGACCATAGTTGTCTAAACTACACATCTAGAAAAGGGAGAAATTCAAGTTTAGCTGATTTTAGTCCTTAATATAACACCCAAATGATATATTAAGGCTAGGACCCCACACAATATTTTATAATTTGGAAGAGGGATGCCATAATCCAAACTGCAAAATATTTGAAGGTAGGTAAATAACGATTTATCGATTTCCACCACAAAAAAGAATTTTAGGTCTTAAGTTGATTGAAACTCCTAGATCCTTTGAGATTCATTGAAAAATTCAATGGCATGTTTAAATCTTGATTGTGCCCTTTAAGTTTGTGACTGGGATGCTGAGGATCACAAACAAGGTATGAATAACCATGCAAATTAGCTTGGTACACCCAATGTTACGACCACTTAATCAATGTGTTGGTTAACCACACACGCTCCATTGATCTATGATTAACATCAAGCTACCCTTTACCACGAACCGTCAGTCCCGATTAGTATGTCGGTTAACCACACACGCTCCACTAATGGCTTAACAAGGTGCAAAGTGCAATTTCATGGGTTAGCACCATATTCACATTTTCCTAAGTAACTAAGATTTGGGAATTTATAAGTGTTTACTTACTTTATATTTATCATTATACTTTTAATGAAGGGAGAATTAGAGTCCTATCCTACCCGTTCGGCTAACGACCCTCTACCAGTCAAGGAAGCGGTAGGTGAGAGTGGACACCCATTAAACTGCCATTTTATAGGCAGTAACCTTATACCCCCCTTATAGATCGGCTTCGTGAATGAGGCCTACTAACGGTAAGACTGACTTTACTCTTATACATATATATATATATATATATATATATATATATATATATATATATATATATATTAAACTTACAATAATATAATAGTACAAGGATTGAATTTTAAACTTTTAAAATTCTAGGATTTGGAATTAAAGTATTCTAAAGTGACTTTACAAATTCCAAAACTTGAGGTAAAGTTTTGAAACTATTCAAAACCTTTAGAATCCATAACTTATGAGTTTAATATAGGATTAAATGAAAAGACTCTTGAAAATCCATAACTTGAGGACAAGTTATCAAGTTTATAAAACCATTTATGAAAAGGACTCTTCATTTTTCAATAACCTATAAGTTGTAATGAATTTTAAAAGAAAGACTTTTCACTTTTCCATAACTTGAGGACAAGTTATGGAGTTCATCAAAAAAAAACATTTAGATCAAACTTGTAACATACAAAAAAATCAATTTGTCTATGATCTAAATTAAACTCATAAGAACAAGATAATTCATATCAACCAAATTTCATGTAATTAACCTAACCATATAAACTAATACAAAACATGAAACTTTGACAATTATCTTTTAAATTGGATAAGCATGATCATTACCACATCAAAAATAAGTTTATAAGTTCAAAAACAGCTTAGGGTAATTATCCTAGTCCAATTCCAACCAAAAACATCGAAAATTTGCACTCAGGGTCTCTAAATCGTCGAGTGTATGAACCATCTCACCGAGTTGGATGAGTCTGAGATTGGACTCGGCAGGTCCATCAGTGGAATCGACGAGTCCACTGTCCAGATAGCAGAAAATTCAATTTTTCAAGCAATTTGCATCAAGTATATAAGAAAACAAGCCTAGGCTCTGATACCACTATAGAAAATTCGATTTTTCAACTAATTTGCATCAAGCCTAACACTCCTATGGTGCACATGCAACCTTATATACATTGGATCTATGTTTTCTCTATTATACATCCAAATATCAATTTTCCGAGGTATCAACCTAACTAGCATATTATGGAGTATATATAATATGAAATATAGTTGAATGACATACCTTTTGTTTTAGCTTGATTCCTTGGACCTTAAAGAGATTAGTGCCCCAAGTGTTGCACCTCAAATGGTTCACACAACACCACCAACAATTGGAATAACTTGATAGAAGATTATATACACTTAAAATCGACAAGCCCTCATTTGTCTATCACTAGTCACTCCTTAGTGCCAATTTCATGATTTATGAGGCTTCTTATTTAGTGTGCACATTAGGGTTACACCGTGTAACTCATGGCTTTGCATATTCCTCATGATCCATGGGTTTTAACTTCCATGGAGTATCCATGGGCCACCACATGGATTTAGCCCAACATGAAGAAGTATGGATCATAAGCCCACTTTATAAGAATGAATGATTTACCAAATCAATCCCCATTTATTTAATTAGCCTCTTTTGATCACAAAATTAATTCCAAACTAGTTCTTCATCAATACTAATTAAATAATATGATTTCATATTAATATATTAGAACTTATAATATATTAATAAATGAAAAATATCCTATTCTCACTGAAGTCTATCCAAATTGTTCTGATGCCATGCAACCCAAATGCACCATGCTACTATCGGGTCAAGTACATACCAATAATTGTTATGGGCTTAGACACCTATTCCAACATCTTAGCCGCTCTCTCTCTCTCTCTCTCTCTCTCTCTCTCGCTCTCGCTCTCTCTCTCTCTCTCTCTCTTCCTCTCTATCTCTTTCTCTTTCTTTCTTTCTCTCTCTCTCTTTCAGACGAATACAGTTCGACTAAGGTTTCTCTTAGTGTATTAATGTGATAAAGTAGGCGAAAATGAAGCCTTAAGGTCCTTTAAATAGGGTACAAACCCAAAAAATTAGGGTTTTCACACTTAGCTCCTACTCATCGAGTTAGGGTCCTCCAACTCATCGAGTAGACCCTAAAAATCACGCGGCCAACTCAACTCCTACACGACGAGTTGGGACCAACCAACTCATCGAGTAGGTCCTATAATGTAAATAAAATTCTCAAGTTCTACATCTAAGAAATCGAGGTGTTACAATTCTCCCCCACTTAAATTAGATTTCTCCCTCGAAATCGCTCTTTATCCACACATAGGTTGGAACAACAATCCGAGAAGCACAACCGGAAAAATCTCGTAACATATAATGATCCCCTCACCCATGAGATCTAAAAACAATGAAGAACCCTCAACCTGAAGAAGGACGGACCACTTGGCCATTGCAGTATCAGCTCAGATTCTCCAAAACTCGGAACTGTAGTGGTCTATCTCCCCTACAGACCGCCCATGTAGAATATCACCATGTCAACGGCTCATCGAATCACAGACCGATAAAACTCTTCCAACTTTGATTATCTCATTACAACTGATGGGAACAAGTCTCTGACCATAATTGGTTGCTGATCACTGATGTCAAACATACCAGGCGATCCAAATTGTAGCTCAAAAGGAACGGAGGGGTCACATATCACCAAGTATCAACTGTCGATATCGTTATAAGATCCAATCTGAAGAATCAATCTCAATACTCTTCCCTCAGAAACTAGAAGAATGACCATCGCTGGTCAGAAATATTCCCTGATATCCATAACCATAAGCCCCAAGTTCCCTTCAAATGCTCCTTCCAACACTGAGTACAAAGTCAGCTCCCAACCTAAGAGTTGAACCTCCGAGGCAACCCTAATACATCCGACAATACGACTTCACGGTCGTTCTATCCAACCAAGTTGTCTCAACCAATCACACTGTACTCACAGTCACTAATCCCGCTTTACCCCAAGCGATTATAACAACCGATTTGAAGTGGCACCTCACCTCCGACCTCTGTTGTCTACTTATTACTACTCATGCTTATCGTGTTTCTTCCCAACCAAAGAACCGATCCACCTAGGTCTAAAACATCATATAGGAAACATCCCCATTCACAATGAAATCCATCTGAAAACTATGAAATCCTAACCTGTCAGTCCTCCACACAGATAGATCCTAAACTCAACACAAGAGTTTGGTCCGAAACAGAATACAAAACGCTTGTATCCAATATGATACTCAACTCATGACCTAAGATTTGTGAATCCACGTGTACATTACTCCTCCCATCCTTCCGATTCGTGACAACCCTCCCTTAATCAAGATAATATGGTTTCCGACCACCACAAAGACCCTCTTGTCACCCCTGGTCTGGCCACCAGGTTCCCACATACTCAATTGGCAAGGCTACCCAGGCCTAAGAACCCCTTTGCGTCACACCCTGACTAGTGAAGGCTATGGCTCCCCATAGTTTTTCAACACTCTCACTAAATAATAAGTGTTACGGCTCCCCGCAGTCTTACAATACTCACTCTTGCTGTCTCATGAATGCTACAACTCCCCGCAGTCTTGCGATACTCTCTCTCTTGGTGACTCGTGAATGCTACGGTTCCCCGTGGTCTTACGATACTCTCTCTCACTGATCTGTGCATGCTAGGCTCCCTGCAATCATACAATACTATCTCAATGACTCATGTATGCCATGGCTCCCCATAGTCATACGATAATCTCTCACTGAATCGTGTATGCCATGATTCCCCGTAGTCATATAGTACTCTCTCACTGACTCGTGGATCCCATGGCTCTCTGTAGTCATACGATGCTCTCTTTCACTGACTTGTGAATGTTACGATGCTCTGTAGTCTTATAACACTCTTACTCGCCATGGGCTCACCCCATGGTTTACCCTAATAGTCCTAAGTGATTACTCCCACCTAGATCTACTCACTCTCTTATCACCCCACATTCTCATCATTAAGCCATCACCATACTGATTTCACTAACTCACGCTCTGCGGTCCAACATAGGTAGGTGCACACACCTACCTAGTTTATGCATCACTGCTCTTGATGAAAATTCTCGTAGACAAGGCACTTTCCCTCAGTATAGTTTACACCCTTGGACAATCTGTGTCTGGCGGAAATTAACTGATGATCTCACATCTGTAAATATAGTCACTTGATATTCCACTTGCCGTCTGACAAACCCAAGTCTCCTAGTAATCCAACAATTTAGGGCATCACACTCGGATATCTCGATACACCATCACAGAATCTCACAATGTCTTGCCACGACCACTGATCCTCCACTCACATAACTCAAACCTTGAAGTACTCCAACTTATAATTTGTGGCATAGAGGGATCGTCAATAACTGAGAACACGTTGTCAAAAATCCAAAGCCCCATCATCTATTGAGCAAGCCCATGCAAAACTATTCATACTGACTCTAAATTTGATTGACAAAGCATTTGTTGCCCTTCCCGAAGTATATATAACAATATATACGTTGAACTATCAATCTCTCAGCAACCGAATCCTATCCTTAGCAACCCAACTGTCTCAAAACTCAAACATTAGCACACCCGAAGAAACACGGACTATAATCAGATTTATGTCTAATGGCCACCTGCCATGAACACACTTATTCTCTCCTGAGCATATGCGACATGCACCATCTCGCGTTGTATGTTGCCTTGATTACCATATGACCCCAGCCTCATATATTCGGATCATATATCCCCATAACCCAAACTTCAATACCACATTAGGTTGAGGATCCTCCCCACATAATACCGACTTCTCCCCCACTTAGGGTTCGAACCATCATCCGTTGACATACCAACAGACCACACTTCCGATGGTCCACCAGATGTTCCATTCCCATCTCATGGAACGCACGCACAACACTCTATGACCTTCCAGATTATGACCAATAAGTCCAAGTATCCCGAATATCAAATGAAAATCTCGGGATCCTCCCATTGTAACTGCCTGAAGTCACCCCAAAATCTCGTACCGACACATCACCGGACATCTCGACTGTCCCGAATTAGTTATGACTCTCATCCTGGAAATAATGAACTATCACACACACCTCATATTTGATACCTCATCCAACATTCCATCATATGAATTATCATAGAAGCAAGAGACCTCACTTTCACAGTCGATATACAACGTAAACAACGAGGCCCACCGCCCCGATATACTCCTATTTATTACTTGGAACTACAGCTAAAATATGCCTTACTATACTCAAATAAGGCATTTCCTTGTCCTCATCCATCTCAGTCCCCACTGATGACTCTCTCATGGTATAAGAAATACCTCGCAACAGACATACCACAAAACATTCTGGAGAAAATATCGCAACTATATGCTACCCCACGGGGTTTACCTCCAAACTCTGAAACCGGAAGTTCGTTATCTCTTTCGCTCCATACGGAAAGAGAAAATATTGTAATTCTCGTCACAGAAAGTAACATCTCAACTATTGGCCGATCACTCAATCCAGACCGCAATCCTCCATAAAACATGATCTCCACTTTTCCTTGAGCCCTACGACTCTAACTAGAACCTCACCAGTTAAATCCCTTGGGATCTAAACTCCATTTTCCTTGCAAGGTACACTCCATTGAAGCTCGACTGACATGGCCGTCTGGCCCCACAATCTACCATATCCACTCTCAGTCTGAACAACCACAACAGGATAACTGGTAAAGACGTAAACACACTCTGTTACGAATTATGGTACCTGAACCATGTTATCTCACCTCAATCTGCTATTTAGAACCTCTTTAATTATCCCTATTTCGAGTATGGGTCCTTCTCTTTCATTAGTACATGCCCATATTACCTACCACATCTACCCATACCTTCCACACGGATCGTCCCAAATTTCCTAAGTAGCTGCTCAACCTTTTCGATCATCAATCCCATTACACATGTTCGCTCTCCAGCGAATAATCACCTCTAAACAATGTACTCATCTGACTAAAATTACTCCCTAGGCTCTTCCTAGGTTCTCACTCTTCTCTTCCATCAGCTGCTGAAGAACTCCTCATGATGCCAACCATCTACCTCCTGAATATCATCATATTCACTCAGTAGCTGACTCCCATCATCAATATTTCCACAAATCACAAAGCAAGTAGCACTCGGGTATCAAATAACCTCCACCAACATATAAAACCACTCTAGCATAGAACTCCACTTGCTCTATCCACAACTAAAAAAGGCATCACGAAACTCAGGCAATCCTTCCTCCCGTGGGTATCTAATTACTGTCTTAGTAGATTCCTCAAATACACATCTAACTATCTCTCTTAGATTACTCCTCTACTTAAATCTCTCTCTAAAATATTCATGCTAGGTACTCCTACTCAGCACACACGTAGAACAAATGGCAAATAATATCGATCAATACCATCCCTATACTAAGGCATCATGAATCAGACAACTCTAGCTCTAAATTCCTGAAATGCCTAGCCTATCCTCTAGCATGCAACTCTAATATCTCATAAGTATGTCAAAATATAATAAGTAATGGGATTTTTGGAAATCACCTTTCGGACAATAGCTAATTGTACACACTGCTACATCTCGTTTTCTCTTAAAAGCTCTTACTCTCTTTAGAAAAAATCATTTGTTTTTAGTAAATTCTTCTCAAATCCTCAGTTTGAGTCCATACATACCTAATGGTACATTAGAATCCCTCAAAACAAGGCTCTAATACCAACTTATAACGCTCTAAATTTTCAAATGAAATTTTCATTTTTAAAACCACATAAAAATACAATCTCACATTTCTCAAAACACAAAATATATAAGTTGTTCAAAACTCAAGACAAAAATTGTTTGATAACATCCCAGAATCCTCAAAAGTATATATCTAGCTGGTGTGTACATGGCAAGCGCAAACAACTTAAGGATGCAAAGAAAATCTGGAAATTTCCATAAACTCCCGAGTGAAGAGATCTAACCAAACAATGATCAAGGCTATAGCTTTTTATCTCCAAATAGCAGCTAGCACTGAAAGAACACTGGATCCAAGGGCTTCTTCTCATTCCAAGACTTTTTCTCCTCAATCTAATTCCAAAGATGCACTAGAGCATAAATCCTTAGCCTTTCTCTCTCTCTCTCTCTCTCTCTCTCTCTCTCTGTGTCTCTATCTCACACACACATACACAAATGAATACAACTCAATTATGGTTTCTCTCAGCGTGTTAAGGTGATAAGGGAGGCGGAAATGAAGGCTTAAGGTCCTTTTAAATAGGGTCAAAACACTGAAAATTAGGGTTTTCACACTTAGCTCCTACTCATCGAGTTGGAGTCCTCCAACTAGTCAAGTAGACTCTAAAGACCACGCAGCCATCTTAACTCCTACACAACGAGTTGGACCAACCAACTTGTCGAGTAGGTCCTATAATGTAAATAAAATTCTCAAGTTCTGCATCCAAGAAATCTGGGTGTTACATTTAGAATTTGGTTAAAAAAAGAAAGAGGTTGACATATCAATAAATTCAATGTTTCCAACAAAGAAGATGATATTCAAGTTTGAATATAAAAACTATAGGATTAATAATCAACTATTACGGAAATGTACAATATCAAACAAGAAACTAAAAAAGGATGAGACTTATGTTTATGTAACACCCATATCCTCAGGTTCGATTTTCATATTAATTTATTGCCTTTTATGCATTTCGGTGCCCTACACAGGGCCTACGATAGCCTCCTACGCAAAGCCATAGGTCAATAAGTCCATGCAAGGGTTTTACGTCCTATGCGGGGCGTAGAGTTATCTAAACAGGGTGTACGAGCACAACTACCAAATCCTAATTGAGGGGTTGTTAACCCTATTTAAAGGTTCTAATTCTTTGAGAGCCTTCTCATGCTTACCCTCCACCCCCATTTTCAATAACTTCGAAACCCCAGCCACCTTGTGAGGATTATGAAGCATTTGTGTGATTCTTTGCGTGTTATGTGATGAAGGAGTCTATTGAAGGAGCTCTTGGGAGTACATAGTTTGTAGATCCAGACTTTACACTTCATCAACCTTCTCCAAGACGTATAAAGCTTGCTTCTTGATTATTCATTTTATAGATCTAGTTAGCTTATGAGTTTTATGATCTTTTTGCCCCTTAACCTTGGTACTAGTGAGTATGAGCTACTCCAGACCTCATAAGTATCATTTCTGGTCATTTCTATGATTATTGGGTCATAAAAATGGGAGCTTGGTCACTCTCATCCATCCATGCATGACCCTTGGGGCATTGGATGTGTTTTGGACTTAGGGTTTGGTATTATACTCTTTTAAGCAATGCAAATGCATAAAGTTTGAAGCTTTATCACTTAGGACGTTCATTAGGCCTAAACTTGAGAATGGTACGTTTGGACTTTGTGGAATAAGAGCCTAATTAAAAGATGGCAAATAGCGTTCTATGTAGGCCGTAATTTGGGTATGCATGGCATAGCCTAAACTATCCCTGATGATCATCAAAGGCTCAATGCTTGGCGTAGAGCATATTACACTAAGCGTAGCACCATAAAGGGGATTTTTGGACAAATTCGGTTATTGGTCAAGTGGGTGGGATCTAGTCTTGGAAGGGTAAAATGGTCTTTTACCCAGAAAGAGAGAGTGATTATGGGCAAAGACCCTTGACTGTGAAGTATTACTTTTATGTCAAATTAGGGTCATATGGTGTATTAATTAGCATAGGAAGTTCCATTTTCGACAACTCGAGTGTGGGATTTGTTTGTCTAAATTTTGAGGTAAGTCTTCTTCCAATACTTGTGGTTCAAATGCACCAATGTTGGCCTACTAGATTGCATTATGTAGGATGTTAGCTATCTTTGTGACTCTCGCATGTTTATGTGTGGCTGGGACCTATTATTCATATGTTAGGTTAGGTCAATTTGTATGTTGGGTTGGGCCCGTTATGTATGTTGGGTGGGGCTCGTGATGTACTTTGGGCGAAGCCTGTTATGTCTGTTAGACAGGCACAATTATGTTGGGTGGGGTCCAACATGAGTATAGAGTATGGGATTATGTATGGTTATGAGGTGTTTTTTTGCGGAAACTCACAACGCTTTGTGCTTATGGTTTTGTGTTTTAACATTTCTGGTAAATCTGATTCGAAATGGAACGGCTCGATGTGACTGCACAACATCCCCTTAATTGTATTCCACATAGACATTTGAATTCACTCTGATGTTGATAATATTGATACTATGGTTGATTTGGAAATTTTTGGTGTTTGAAATATAAAAATTTTACCATAGTTTTTGGGATGTTACAAGTGTTGGGTTATGAGCATTCTAACACTCCTAAGTGTACATGCAACCCTAAATACCTTGGATCTATGTTTTCTCTATTATACATGCAAATATCAACTTTCCAAGGTATTGTTCTATTCTAGCATACTAAACTTTGAATATAACAAGATAGAATACATACCTCTTTGATGTTGAATGTCTTCATGAAGCTTGAGTGCCTAGTGCCCCAAGTGTGACACCTCAAATGGTTCACACAACACCAAATACACTTGGAATAACTTGAGAGAATTCTACACTTCATGAAAGTCGGCTAGCCCTCTCTAGAATCATACTAGTGGTCGATTTTGTCAAGAATAAGATCTTTATATAGTGTTACAATTAGGGTAAACCCTAATTGTCATATTTTTCCATTTCCTTGGATCCATGGGTTCAAATACACCATGGAACATCCATGGAGCATCATATGGGTTTTGGCCCAACTAGATAATCCATGGAGCATTAGCCCACTATATAAGTTTGGATGATTTGCACAATCAACCCATATATTTAATTAGTCTTCTTTTGATCACTTAATTAATCCTAGATTAATTCTTGATCAATACTAATTAAATAATCTTATTATTCTTATTATTAATATACTAGAACTTATAATATATTAATAACCATAAGTGTCTTATTTCTCTCATTATAGTCTATCCAAGTGCATGATGCCATGCAACCCAAATGGACCATGCCGGGTCGAGTCAAGTATTACCAATTATAGTTATGGACTTAGACATTAATCCAACAGTCTCCCACTTGGATAAGTATAAAACTATTATTGCGTATGACTTCAGGAACCAACTGGAAAACGTAGCTCTCAAAAGCTTATGTCGAACTCTGACCTTGTCGATTAAACGTTGACCTTTGTCAATGACTTTTCCATTAGATAAGGGATCATATATTCTTCCATTCTAGATATCATATGGACTGAGACATGGATTATAATCATTCTCCCTGTCCATTTGTTGTTTCCCGATTTCCGATTTATGACGACTGACTAATTGAACAAATCAAGTCAGTCCTGGCCCGGCCGAGCACTTCCATTTGTCATCATCAAATCATCGAGGGGCCCACATATATCGCTTTTATCCCGAAGGTAAAAGGAATGGATAAACTTCAACTCATATGGCTTGTTCTACTACTTGTTGAATCATACACGAAGGCACGTTTTATAGCACCGAGTTACCAAATGCGGTTTCGTGCAATCAATGTACAACCAACTCATAGTAACAACTCATATCTCTAGGTTTGAAGAATATAAGATATTATCGTCTCATGATCACTCGTGATAAAAATCCATGAAGTGATTCTAATGAGCGCGGGTTGAATCCAATACTCAAAACTTATGAGCACTCATGAGTGTTGCAGCCATTTGTCCAACACCTTAGACCTCTACAAGCCAACCCATGACAGTCTTAATTCATATCTACTTCCAACATATGACCGACTGTGGATGGTTTGAATAACTTAGGCATTCCGAAAGAATAACCTAGTTTATTCGGGAAGTCAAAACATGCAAAGTGAAACACAATAATAATTGAATCCAATATGGTATCAAAACCTATGAACATAAATAAAACACCTTTTATTTATCACCATATGATTACACATTATTCATTGTATACTACTTCAGCTATCAATTTTATTCTTGAATTTAAAACAATAGTTGTCCCATGCTCCAAGCATGTACACTATGTTTTCTAAACACTAGTCATGCCATACACCAAGTATGCATACTATGTTTGTCTATGATCTTTACTTTGTGAACTAGATCAATTGAACATAACTTCAATGATTCTCTTTTCACACTCCCAAATCCTTACTGTAAATACAAGAATTCCAAATTCATGTCATTTACTGAAATCTGTTAGATTCTAAACTTATATGCATTGATCCTCTTGTAATGATTATGCACAAAGTCATAAAGACTTGACAACAAACATTACAGAGCATTCCAAAGGAGATCAACTCCTTGGAACCATCCTTCTTGCATTAAGTTTCCTAATCTTACACATATTGAAATCTCTGACTTTGAAACATTTCCAGATTCATTTTGACTATCACTTCTGAATAACAGTTGCCTTCTTACATATTATGTCAATATAGTCCTTCCAGAATTATCACTATACTTCCAACTGTCCTTGAGCAACCAATCTTTGGTAAACCTTAGATTGTCCTCGACAATTGTTTATTCCTTTTAGTCATATCCAGTTCTAAACCTTTTCCCCTCTTAATGCCCCAGGCATTTGGAAACTTTTAGAACGGATAACTATAGCACATGTAATCGATCCTATATCCGAAGTATATGGGACACGATTCATGATGTCTCATATAAAGACTAAACCAGTCTTTTTCTATAACATTTCCATTTCTATTTGCCAAGTTCTCATAATTCAGATTATGAAAAGGGATGCCGTAATCATAATCGAATTTTAGAACGCAAATAATGGACCCATATACAGAATTTCCTTATGTTGAACCATTCCAACATGAAATTCATATATATCTCCTTGACTAAATGATTAAAGCCTCACGATCTAAGCTTCTAGATTTGAGATGAAGTATAATTTCCTCTCCCTTAATTATAGCAAAACAACTTTTTCCCAATTGAAGCCTTTTGTTTTCTATAATTAACATTGCTAACTTGCAATCTTTATCATAATTATCATGCTCCCACTAACATGATGATTATTAGCATAACACTTATGCTCCCACTAGCTTTAACATGTACTCAGAAATCAGCTGGACTTCTAGAAATCAATACTCTATTGACTTTCTTACCAAAGTTCAGATTTCTGATACTGGATTGTTTTGATAGAACTTTATCAAAATCATACACCTTCCCTTAGATAGCACACTTGCGTGTCTAAACAATTATGAAGAGGGATGCCGTAATCATAATGGTTAGACCTTTTTGCCACTTCTCACAAGTCCAGGTTAGTGTGCCGGTAAACCACACATGCTCCACTAACGACTTTGAGAATGCAAATATCACAATTGCTATCTAACTAAAATCTACTTAGTGAAAGTGTTACCTCACCATCATTTTCATGAATCGGAGAGAAACCTTATGACACTTAGATTTAATGGTGTATGTGTTCTTATCCATGTGAATTGTCAAAACCATAGTCACAAGACAAAGATAATGACAAATCCAAACTCATATGGACTGAACTCAATCTTAATTTCTTGCCACCTGGCAGCTCAAGGGCCTGCCATTGCTTCCAAGTTGTTGTGCAACCAATTGAGAACTCTAAGAACTCAACTTTAACTGGAATGGGCACAGACTATGTCAACACGATAGGTTATAAATCTCAAGTCGTGTGCTAGTAAAGAACTTTAGGTTTTATTCTTGATTAGTTCTTGAGACTTTCAAGACCTTCAAGACTCCCACTGTCCTCTTGACCCATAAGACTCCCTTGTCAGATATCCAAGAGATAGTGTGGATACTAATCAAGACAAACACTTCACACAATTGGCCTAAGTTGGTCTTTGTTTTATCCAAAACATCACAACTTACCAATTTCAAATGTACAAGAGTAGAAAACTTTTACTCTTACATTTGACACGTGTTTTTAAACCTTATCTAAGACATATCACTCAAATTACAATCTTAGAGTATGACTCTAAGACTTGTATTGGAACGAAGTATGACTCATCGTCTTTATTTAACCACTTCAACAATTCAAGATCCCTCTTCTTAGTCATAAGAATGCACTAAGATTTCCTTAGAGAACTAATTATGATATGGTTTCTTAATCATTAAGATGATCACAAAACTGGTACTAAAGTACTCTCCCATCTTTTCAGATTTGAGAAACTTTTATCCTTCTGCCTAGATTGATTCTTCTTATTCGCTCTGCCTTACATTGAAACCTTTTTCCAATGTCTCAGAGTTACACTTAAGCATGTAAGTATAATCATATTTACTGAGCTTTAGTAAACTATGACGAATAGTCTTATCAATCTTTTGTGGTGGACTTGACCAGTGCACAGGAATGTGTACTCGATCCCTTAGTCCTTCACTTGACTCACACATCCATGTGAACAAGTAATAAGTCTTAATTTTCCAATACTTGAAAGTTCTCATTCATCATGCTATACAACTTGCATGATTCCAAGTTCTGGTCCAATTGAAACTTGGGTGATGAGAATCTTTCCTTATTTGGTAAATCTAGACACTACCACAAATGAAAGAATCAAATTCATATTTCCACTCTTACTCTTAATGGAATCATATAAGCAACAATTTTTCCTCAAATGCCATTGTAAGGATATTTTTAAAATAAATAAAATCAAAAATTTACTTTTATTTTAAAACTTTGCGGAAAAACTTATCCTTACAATCCATATGAAAACTTATTGTTATCTATTCCTAAGCAATATCTCATAACTTCTAAGAAGTAGCTCAAGAATCCAATCTTCAAACTACGCGATAGAAATCCATCTATGCGATCAGATTCAGCATATTCTTTCTTTAAGTTTCTTCACTTTTCTTTGATTCTTAAAACATCACGATGTGACCCAGTCACATCATGTATCAAGAATCTCATAATAGAAACTTAACAGAGTTAGATAGTGGACTTTACCTGAAGTAGAGTCAAACTTATTGACTTTAACATCCTTAGGTAAATTTGGCAGCTTCGCAACCAATGCCCCTTTCTTTGGCAATATAAACATATGGACCCTTTGATAATGGTACACGGGACTATCAACGACTTAGTTTTTCTCTTTACCATTTGGTCAACCGAGTTGACTATGGCCGATCCCTTTCCATTGGGAAGAGAATGCTTTTCTGGATTTCCTATGTCACAATTGTCAATGTCCATCAATTTTTAAGGAAGTCGATCTTAACAAATAGATAAGATCATTAAGGGTCTTGTCATAGTCTGTTTCATAGGTGTTCCAAAAGAACTCACTATGTGACTTAGAAAGTAGTTGAACCACCAACTTTCTCAAGACTTTGACACCCAACTCTCCCGGCTTGTCAATATGTGACTACATCTCCAAGATGTGACCACACCTAGACCTTTACTTGCCAATAGGGCTCGAGTGACCTTAAACTTTTCAAGAACTTGTGGGGTAGGGAGAGTAATTGGAGGAGGTGAAAGAAGTATGATTTCCATGGAACATCATCTTCATTTAGGAAAGCTTGTTTCAAGAGATTTGGGAAGATCATAAATGTCTAAACCAGACATGTTTTGGGAGATATTCAAGATAGTTGATCTTAAAGTCCTTAATATGACACCCAATATGAAATATTAAGGCTAGGACCCAACAAACTATTTTATAACTTAGAAGAGGTATGCCGTAATCCAAGCTATAAAACAATTTGAAGGTAGGTGAATGACGATTCACCAATTTCCACCAAGATAAACGAAATGTATTATTAGGTTTTAATTGGTTTTGAAACTCCTAGATCTTTTGAGATTCATTGAACTGTTTAATGGCATGTTTCAATCTCGAGTGTGCCCTTCAGGTTTTGTGACTGGGATGCCGAGGATCACAAAACAAGGTGTGAAGTAACCATGCAAATTACTTGGTACCCTTAAGTGTTTACCCCTCAATCGATGTGCCGGTTAACCACACACGCTCCATCGATACTATGATAAACATTAAGTTACCCTTTGCCTACCTTGTTAAATACGAGTTAGTGTGCCGTTTAACCACACACGCTCCACTAACCAACTTAAACAAAGTGCAAAGTGTAATTTCATGGATTAGCACCTTATTCACATTTTCCTAAGTAACTAAGATTGGGTATTTTTAAGAGTTTAGTTACTTAGTATTTATCATTAATACTTTTAATGAAGGGAGAATTATAGTCCTGTCAAACCCGTTCGGCTAACGACCCTCCACCAGTCAAGCAAGCGGTGGGTGAGAGTGGACACCCATTTAGTTGCCATTTTATAGGCAACAACCTTATACCCACCTTATAGACCGGCTTCGTGAATGAGGCGTACTAGCGGTAAGACTGACTTTACTCTTATACCTATATATATTATTAACTTATAATATTATAAAGTATAAGGGTTGAATTTTAACTTTTAAAATTCTAAGGGCTAACTTGGAATTAAAGTATTCATAACAGAAAACTTTACAAATTCCAAAACTTGAGGGCAAGTTTTGAAACTATTCAAAACTAATTAATTCCATAACTTATGTGTTTAAAGTAGTTTTAATGCAAAAACTCTTCAAGTTCCATAACTTGAGGACAAGTTATGGAAGACTTTAAACTAATAAAAGAATTAACTTTTCTTTATTTTATAACTTATGGATTTAATTATGGTTACATATTTTATTTATTTATTATTTAATGAAGAGACTCTTGGTCCTCCATAACTTGAGGACAAATTATGGAGTCATAACTCCAATTAATTAGAACTAGACTCTTCATTTTGTAACCTTTGCCAACTTTTATGAGTTTTATGAAACTTAAATGTGACTTTTCATATAACTTGAGGACAAGTTACAAAAACACATTTTAGAATAAACTCTTAGATTAATTTGGATTGAAAACAACTATTTCATTCAACTTTTCTATTAATCTAAGCAACTCATAAGAACAAGATAATTCAAATCAAACTTTTTCATGTAATTAGTCTAACCCTTAAACTAATACAAAACATGAATCTATTGACAATTATCTTTGAAGTTGGATTAGCATGAACATTACCACATCAAAAAACAAGTTTATAAGTTCAAAAACAACTTAGGGTAATGTTCCTAGTCCATTTCTAGCCAAAAACCTCGAAAATATGTTGTCTGGGGGTCCAACTCGTCGAGTGCATGAACCAACTCGGCGAGTTGGATCGAATTGATCACATTTTAGACATGGACTCGCCGAGTCTGATGATCAGACAGCAACAAATTCGTTTTTTCAGCTTCTATTGCAGGTATAACAAGAAAACAAGCCTAGGCTCTGATACCACTGTTGGGTTATGAGCATTCTAACACTCCTAAGTATACATGCAACCCTAAATACCTTGGATCTATGTTTTCTCTATTATACATGCAAATATCAACTTTCCAAGGTATTGTTCTATTCTAGCATACTAAACTTTGAATATAACAAGATAGAATACATACCTCTTTGATGTAGAATGTCTTCATGAAGCTTGAGTGCCTAGTGCCCCAAGTGTGACACCTCAAATGGTTCACACAACACCAAATACACTTGGAATAACTTGAGAGAATTCTACACTTCATGAAAATCGGCTAGCCCTCTCTAGAATCATACTAGTGGTCGATTTTGTCAAGAATAAGATCTTTATATAGTGTTACAATTAGGGTAAACCCTAATTGTCATGACTTTCCATTTCCTTGGATCCATGGGTTCAAATACACCATGGAGCATCATATGGGTTTTGGCCCAACTAGATAATCCATGGAGCATTAGCCCACTATATAAGTATGGATGATTTGCACAATCAACCCATATATTTAATTAGTCTTCTTTTGATCACTTAATTAATCCTAGATTAATTCTTGATCAATACTAATTAAATAATCTTATTATTCTTATTATTAATATACTAGAACTTATAATATATTAATAACCATAAGTGTCTTATTTCTCTCATTATAGTCTATCCAAGTGCATGATGCCATGCAACCCAAATGGACCATGCCGGGTCGAGTCAAGTATTACCAATTATAGTTATGGACTTAGAAATTAATCCAACAGTAAGTTGGTATCAGTGTCTTGGTTTGAGGGATTTGGGCACACTCTCAGTTGTATCTAAACTCAAACTGAGGATTTGATAATCATTTTTGAAAAGGAAATAACTTTTTTAGAAGGATTTTTATAAAGAAAAGGGGGTGTGATGCGTGCAATTAGCCGAGTTCAAGTAATTGATTCCCAAAATACCTCACACTTAAGTATTATGACTACTATGCCTGTTACGTGAACTTAGTAAGGCCCAGAATAATATACAACATAAAATCACGAAGAAAACATGTATAATATCACATATCTCAGTATAAGCACATAATATCCTTTGGTCGATAACTCAAATAAGACCCTCCAATCACATAGTATTACCACTCAGGTAAGTATAGTGAGAAGACTCACATCGCCAAGTAAAGCAATATATCCCATACTCAAACTGCTGGTCTAGACTCTGCCTCTCCATGGCCTCCAAAATCCCCGACTTAACCAAAACCCTAAAGTCAACAGAAGTCAACAGTCAAAGCTGACCCTACTAATCGAGGGATACTCATGAACTCATCGAGTTCCTCGGTGCTTAGTAAATCATGAATACCAGAGTCAACTTGCCGTATTGCTAACCAACCCATCGAGTCTGTGCAAAGTCCAAAAGATTGGGAAAAACCCTAACCACTCGTCGATTTGTTCCACCAACTCGTCGAGTTTACTCTATATACAAAAAATGAGAAACCCGAATCGACTCGTCGAGTTGTCTCATCAACTCGCCAATTCGTAATGCGTCCAGACTATTGGGGGAAAACCCTAGCAACCTCGTCGAGTTGGCTCATCAACTCGTCACGTCCCTTCAGTCCATTCTCTCATTTTAGACGTTTTAAAGCAAAATTAAGGCCCCATACTCTAGATCTAGCCTTTTAAGGTTGAAGTATCACGTAAAGCTGCAAGCTTTACGTCCATGCATGGCATCAAGGGCTCAAATGCCAAAACAAGCTTTATAGAGGGTTTAATGCATGAAAGTTGGCAAATAGCTTGATAAAGCTTAAATTTTAGGCCCACGAGACCTCATACTGTCCAGATCTGAAATCTCAACTACATGGCAAGCGCAAACAACTTAAGGATCCAAAGAAAAGATGGAAATTTCCATAAACTCCCTAGTGAAGAGATCTAACCGAACAATGATCAAGGTTATATCTTTTTACCTGCAAATAGCAGCTAGCACTGAAAGAACACTGGATCCAAAGGCTTATTCTCGTTCCAATACTTTTTCTCCTCAATCTCCTTCCAAAGATGCACTAGAGCATAAAATCTTAGCCTTTCTCTCTCTCTCTTTCTCTCTCTCTCTCTCTCTCTCTCTCATATGAATACAACTCGATTATGGTTTCTCTCAGCGTGTTAAGGTGATAAGGGAGGCGGAAATGAAGGCTTAAGGTCCTTTAAATAGGGTCCAAACCCTAAAAGTTAGGGTTTTCACACTTAGATCCTACTCGTCGAGTTAGGGTCCTCCAACTAGTCAAGTAGACTCTAAAGACCACGCAGCCATCTTAACTCCTACACAACGAGTTGGACCAACCAACTTGTCGAGTAGGTCCTATAATGTAAATAAAATTCTCAAGTTCTGCATCCAAGAAATCTGGGTGTTACATTTAGAATTTGGTTAAAAAAAGAAAGAGGTTGACATATCAATAAATTCAATGTTTCCAACAAAGAAGATGATATTCAAGTTTGAATATAAAAACTATAGGAATAATAATCAACTATTACGGAAATGTACAATATCAAACAAGAAACTAAAAAAGGATGAGACTTATGTTTATGTAACACCCATATCCTCAGGTTCGATTTTCATATTAATTTATTGCCTTTTATGCATTTCGGTGCCCTACACAGGGCATACGATAGCCTCCTACGCAAAGCTATAGGTCAATAAGTCCATGCAAGGGTTTTACGTCCTATGCGGGGCGTAGAGTTATCTAAACAGGGTGTACGAGCACAACTTCCAAATCCTAATTGAGGGGTTGTTAACCCTATTTAAAGGTTCTAATTCTTTGAGAGCCTTCTCATGCTTACCCTCCACCCCCATTTTCAATAACTTCGAAACCCCAGCCACCTTGTGAGGATTATGAAGCATTTGTGTGATTCTTTGCGTGTTATGTGATGAAGGAGTCTATTGAAGGAGCTCTTGGGAGTACATAGTTTGTAGATCCATACTTTACACTTCATCAACCTTCTCCATGACGTATAAAGCTTGCTTCTTGATTATTCATTTTATAGATCTAGTTAGCTTATGAGTTTTATGAGCTTTTTACCCCTTAACCTTGGTACTAGTGAGTATGAGCTACTCCAGACCTCATAGGTATCATTTCTGGTCATTTCTATGATTATTGGGTCATAAAAATGGGAGCTTGGTCACTCTCATCCATCCATGCATGACCCTTGGGGCATTGGATGTGTTTTGGACGTAGGGTTTGGTATTATACTCTTTTAAGCAATGCAAATGCATAAAGTCTGAGGCTTTATCACTTAGGACGTTCATTAGGCCTAAACTTGAGAATGGTATGTTTGGACTTTGTGGAATAAGAGCCTAATTAAAAGTTGGCAAATAGCGTTCTATGTAGGCCGTAATTTGGGTATGCATGGCATAGCCTAAACTGTCCCTGATGATCATTAAAGGCTCAATGTTGGGCGTAGAGCATATTACACTGAGCGTAGCATCATAAAGGGGATTTTTGGATAAATTCGGTTATTGGTCCAGTGGGTGGGATCTAGTGGAACGGTAAAATGGTCTTTTACCCAGAAAGAGAGAGTGATTATGGGAAAAGACCCTTGACTATGAATTATTACTTTTATGTCAAATTAAGGTCTTATGGTGTATTAATTTGCATAGGAAGTTCCATTTCGACAACTCGAGAGTGGGGTTTGTTTCTCTACAGTTTGAGGTAAGTCTTCTTACAATACTTGTGGTTCAAATGTACCAATGTCGGCCTAGTAGATTGTATTATGTAGGATGTTAGCTATCTTTGTGACTCTTGCATGTTTATGTGCGGATGGGACCTTTTATTCGTATGTTAGGTTAGGCCCATTTGCATGTTGGGTTGGGCCCGTTATGTATGTTGGGTGGGGCTTGTGATGTACTTTTGGCGAGGCCTGTTATGTTTGTTAGGCAGGCACAATTATGATGGGCGGGGTCCAACATGAGTACAGAGCGCGGGATTATGTATGGTTATGAGGTGTTTTTTCGGGAAACTCACAACACTTTGTGCTTATGGTTTTGTGTTTTAACATTTCAGGTACTTCTAATTCGAAAGGAAATGGCTCGATGTGACTGCACAACATCCCCTTAATTGTATTCTACATAAACATTTGAATTCACTATGATTTTGATAATATTGATACTATGGTTGATTTGGAAATTTTTGGTGTTTGAATACTAAAAGTTTTACCACAGTTTTTGTGATGTTACAAGTTGGTATCAGTGTCTTGGTTTGAGGGATTTGGGCACACTCTCGGTTGTATCTAAACTCAAACTGAGGATTTGATAATCATTTTTGAAAAGGAAATAACCTTTCTTAATGGATTTTTATAAAGAAAAGGGGGTGCGATGCATGCAATCAGTCGAGTTCAAGTAATTGATTCCCAAAATACCTCATACTCAGGTATTATGACTACTATGTCTACTCTATACACAAAAATGACCAAAATACCCTAGCAACTCATCGATTCTTTCCTCCAACTCGTCGAGTTTACGCTATATACAAAAATGAGAAACCTGAATTGACTCATCGAGTTGTCTCATCAACTCGCCGAGTTGTAATGTGTTCAGACTATCGTGGGAAAACCCTAGCAACCTAGGTCTTGATCACATCAAAATATTCATAGATAATTACTATGAGTGTTTGGCCCTGACTGATGTGGAGTTGGCTACTGTAAAGGGGTTGGAAGTGAAAGCTCCTATGGAACCAACGAAGAAACAAGTTGAGTTAAAGAAGTATGAAGATGGGGAAATATGCTTGAAGCCATTTGAGTTAGTCTTTGCGGGAAAGGATAAAAATGGGATGGGTAAAATATTTTTATCCATAGTGGAAAGGTATTCCATATCTCAATATAAGAACTCCATTGTTCGTATGAATAACTGTTCGAAGAACAATCAAGGAAACAAAAAGGAGTTGAAGAAGATTTTGTCTTGGTATACTGAGATTTGAAGGGTGATGCTTTTTGCTATTCAAATTATCATGAATTGAAATGTTCGACATTATTACAAAAGGGGAGATTGTAACGATCGAATTTTCTGTTGTAATATGTCGAAATCCGTAAAGTTATTTTACATGGCATTTCATATTGAAGCTTAGAAGTTTATTCCTTGTAATTTTTTGTTTGCTTTCACGTCTCCTATAAATAAGGACTTTACTTAGAGTTAGATAAGGGTCTTGTAAGAACTTGTCTATATTCTCTCTGTAAGAACTGAAAGCATAATAGAGCTGAAACCAAATTATATTCACTTCTTGTGTTCTATTTTCATTGATTCTACTCTGATTTGTTTCATATACTCGATTATCTCTTCATCACCCTCCAGCAACTTTGAATCCAAGCGGTTGATAGGAATTTTTTTGAAATTTTAATTTTTTAACATAAAGAAGTTAAATTAGCATGTTGTAACATAGAAATAAATAAAGGTAAATTGATATTTGTTGCAGTTAGCCTTTTTTATAGTTAAAGTTTTTATAGTTAAAACATTGTACTTTGAAGACTCTACCAGTTATATTCTACTTTGAAACACATCAAATAGGCAGTAAAAAAACAACCAAAGTGCAATCCCAATCCATACAAAAAAAATCCAATGTAAAAATCAATTAGAAACCTATAATATCTAAAATCCTACAAACTACACCAATTCCAATTTCTACGATCCAGATTTATCACCAATGTTGGATTTTGGTGTGTTAGAATTAATTAACAATTTTCATGTAAGATCTATAACAGATGATGTCGGATCCTTTAACCCATTGCTTACTTCCAATTTTAAATTCTAAAAAAAAAACAACAACAACCTTATATAATAAATAAAATAAACAAAAGTACATTGCTATTTCTTCAATATTAAATTAAGTGCCTATGTCTAAAAAGTAGCTTTACCATTAACTTGAAAAAAAGTTGTAATTAAATAATAATTCCAAGTGAAATAAATAATTTAAAAAAGTAGACTATCAATATCACCTACAGAAAAGAAAAGAAAGACATTGGTTTTTCCTTCAGCATCGTGGCAAGCAGTACCTAATTTCTTGTTTCCATTTAGTGTACTTGACCAAAAATCATATTTAATGCTTTTATGAACATCTTCTTCATTGTAGGATTTGATGACATATAATTTAGCATGATCATACTTTTTCTAAAATTTTGTATGATTGTATTTATCGTGTCTCAGATAAAATGCTACTTTTTCATCCTTAAAATGTGAATTTACACTTTGTGCCCTTAGTCCACATGTTAGCTCATCAGATTATCCATTATTGTATAACTTTTCATGTGGTTTGTATCTATCATTTTCATTCCAAATCTTTCACCAAAGACTAGTTCACACAATAGTTTGAAAAAGGGCTTGATTTAAGTAAGAAAATGATGAAAAGTTTCAAGATTGCTGATACCCTTTTAGAAGACCCCGAGGTTGGTAAGTAGAACTAGGGATGAAAGTGGGTCCAAACCCGGATCGGATGGACCCGGAACTGTTTAACCAGATTTTTTAGAACCGAAAAGCGGACCGGTATATAGGAACCAGTTCCGGTTCGGTTCCGAGTACGGTACCGGGTAAAGTGGGTCTAGAACCGAAAAACCCGGAAATAGGAAAATGGGTAAGGTGGAACTGGGTAAAATGGGTTTAAAACCAGAAAACCCGGATTTTTTATTTTTATTATTATTATTATTATTATTATTATTTGTAATTACTTCAATCGCATAATCTTTCAACCGTTATAAAAAAATTAATAAACAAAAAATTACATTTAGGCTATTGACGACATTGATTTTTTTTAAAAAGTAACGTGATATAACAAAGTTGGTTTAATATTAACGTGAAATATGAGCTTTTAGTTATGTGATTGTAATATATATTGTACGTTCATAGGGATGAGTTAATTGTAAGATGATTAGAGGTTCTAATTAAAAAAAAATAGTTAGAATAATTAAACAAAAAAATAAATATATAACATTTTGTAAAATATCCATTGTAAATAGGCTAAAAGCTTATAGTACTTTAACTCATTAAGCCAACAAAACAAGTTGATACTAAAAATAATAAAACTTTCGATTTCACCTTTTTTATCAAATACACTATTGTATAGTCGAATTCACTCAAATAAAAGACCATAAGCCAATTTTTCAAATTTTTCTACAAATGACGAAATCACCATTGTTAATTAAACCATTGTTTAACATATAAAACCAAATTTATAACCATTTATCTAATATTAATATTACATATAAATTATGGTTCTTACAATTAAATTTCACCAGAGAAGGAAATGAGAGATAGAATGAGATTTTGTTAGATGAATGTCATGCTTCATATCTGTGAGTTTTCCATTACTTCAATGTTTTCTCTTTTGTTTTTTATTATTATTATGAGAGCTCGTATGCAAATTGAGGTTATGATAAACAACCATCTTCAATCCTACATCCATTTTCTTTAGATAAAAAATGCATAAATAATATTTCATCTGTAACCGACATTATTTTTTATACAAATTTCTATACCAAAAATATATTCATTTTTTAAAACTTATATAGATTATGATAAAATACCCATCAACTTATAATATTTTTACATATTTATTTATATTTCCTATATAAAAACTTTATAAAACGTACAAAAATATGTTCCAGACCATTAAACCCGGTTCCTGTTTTTTTACATATCCGGTTCCAAAAACCGGTTCCGGTTTTTTTACCCGGAATACCTGGACCCGTACCCGAAATATCCGGAACCCGGATAAGACTAAATTTGGAACCCAATACCCGGACTGTTTAAACATTTTCCGGTTATACCGGTTTCGGTCCGGGTTTTCGGTTTTATAACTCATCCCTAAGCAGAACCCAACTAAAACAAATTATAAAAATTCATTTTCAAGTTCCTTTCCTTCTATTACACAACTTTTTTTAGACCAAATATCAACACATACCTTCTTAAGGGACCTAAAATGTTGTAACTAATAGATAGACTTAGGAACAAAAAGTGTTGAATGTTGGCTTCACTTCATGTCCAAATCGTAATTAGGCAATTTCTCAATGCAAAAACTCATGGTTATTTTAGGGTTTAAATCATTTTATTTCACCCCATTTGAGCTAGTACCAAGTTTTGAACCCACATGTGTTGAATTAGGGTGGTGGTGGTTGTTGCTTTGTTGTTGTTGTTGTTGTTGTTGTTGACGATGATGAAGATGATGATGATGATGATGATGATGATGATGATGATGTTTATGTCCATCAACACCCATATAAGCTCTACTAGCATATGGATTATAGTTAGGCATATAATAATGAAATGAACCATTATCAGAGTAAACAACCCCATTGGAACTCATTTGACAAGATCCATCTACTTGACTATATGTTCCATTTTGTCCTACTATAAATAAATAATCAAACAAAAATAAATAGTTTTGTGAAAATTAAAATATAAAATTTAAAGATATATATATATATATATATATATATATATATGTGTGTGTGTGTGTGTGTGTGTGTGTATAAATAACGCATGTGTAACTATGAAACTTCTTACCTAGATATTGATACTCATAATAGCTAGTAGATGAATATTGAACACCTTGAAATGCAACTGCTTTGTTTCCATTGCCAACATCAGCTTTTATAGAAGAGTCATGAACTCTTGGTGATGAGGAGGACACACTTGAAACTATGACGTATTTTCTTAAACCCTAAAACAAAAATTCAAATAATATTTTAGATCAATAAAATAATATTAAAAAAATATATTAATAGAGTAAACTTAGATAAGTGTACCATAAGATTCCGGTCGTCTCTTTTGGCTAATGAGTAAGATATTAAAAAGAGTTACGTAAAATTCTAGAATTAAAAGACAAAAGTAAGTTAAAACTACAACTTAAGAGGATGAAAAATCTGATGCATTCTCAACTATTTTGGGAATAATTATATGATTCCTACTAAAATTAATCAATAAAACACCAGGAGAATGGAAGACAAATCAAATACATAAGTTGATTACCTGAAACTCCTCACCAACAACGTGCTTTTCGAGTGCCCACATCATTGTTCAATAGGAGAAAGCAAAACCACAACATAAATCAAGAAAAACCAAACAAAAATTCAAATTATAACTCCAAAAATGGTGTTTGTATAGAGGTGGTATTAACAAAAATAGTAGCCTCAGTGGTGTTATCAAACAGATAAATTGACTACCTGAAACTCAACAACAACAAAGTGATTTTCGAGTGCCAGCATCATCCGTTTAGCATGAGAAAGAAAAATCAGAACAAAAATTATGAAAAACCATACAATAATTCACATTATAAATCCAAAAATAGTGGGTGCAGCAAAGTGGTATGTAACACCCTGTTTTAAGAAGTTTCTTATTTTGGGATTCCGGGCAATAAATGGATCAAGTAAATGACTTGGGCTTCAAGGGAATAGGGTTTAGACCTTATTAGATGTTAATGATATTGGTTATGCGATCTAAGTACCTGGTTTGTCTTTTTGGAGCTAACGTGTAAAATGGAAAAAGTTAAATGATAGGCTTCTTGCATGGATTATGGTTTTTAGTTCAACATGCGTTAAGCCAAAATTAACTAGATAGAAGTGTGGAGCTCATCAATACCTTTTTGTAGATATAAAGATCATCAAAAATGTAGTTGAAATGAAGAAGTCAGGCCCAAGCCCATGTTTTTATTTCAGGATTGGGTGAAAGTCGTGGCCACGGGGTGGGATCAATCACGCCCAAGCCTATGTTTTTTAAGGGTTTTCAACGTATTTAAGCTTAATGTTGTGCATTTTTGCGCACTTTATCAACCTCTATCATCTCTAGAACATCTTGGGAGAAATCCTAGCCTCCACCTTCAAGATTTGAGCTTCTCCTCTCTCCTCTCTCCTCTTTTGGATGTTTATCATGTTATTTTGATGAAATAAGAAGATCAAGAAGGTTATTTTAGTTGCAAGGAATGATGCTTCTAGTTTGGATCCATAAAAGTCACTACCTTTCTGGACCATTGTGAGTATAAAGCTCCAATATTGCTATCTAGTTCATTAGATCTTCGCATTTGGGGTTTTTAGCACTTTTGGTCCATTTTATGAGTGATATTAGAATTGAGTCAACTCCAACACATTTTGATCAGTTTGGAATGTTTCTTGGATCCCATGGACCAGGAAAGTTATGATATTTTTCCTTAAGTTTTAGCCATGCAATCTATCTTGGTCCTTTAGGCCATTTTGGTGTATTAAAGTTTAGATGTTATATGATTAAGGAATTATTATGGATAAAGTCGGAAACTTTATCTCTCTTGACATCATGTTGATTCATATATGCAAGTTGGAGAGTCGGACTTAATACATTAACTTGATAAAGAAGCATGATGGGTCCCTATGAGACTTTAAATCTAGATCTTGGACATTTGGACATTCCTAATAGATAAAGTTCGAAATTTTATCCATTAAGACTTTGGAAAGGAATAGATCTGAGATTTAGAGCTCTTAAAATTAGAAAAAAAAAATTTATTAAGCTCATTTAAGGTGTTAAGACTAGTCCCCACGGCGTGACGACTAGGGGTTTAGCGATTATTTTGGCATTTTGTGACCACAACGTGGCTAAGGATGGCCATGACATAGAGGGTTGTTGATTGGAAATTTGACTTTGACTTTTATCATTAACTTTTAGACTAGTTTGTCTTTTGGTCAACCTAGAGTAAAATCGAGTATTTGGCTAAGGATTTGTTCTCAGTTTGGTTTTAGGAAGGTTAAGTTGGTTGTTCTTATGCAGAGGTAGTTGTGGGCTTCTGTAGAGTAGTTCAGACGAGTCTTGTAACTATACTTGTGGGTTAAAGGCACCAATGTCGGCCCACTGATTATGTCTGGAGGATGCTAGCCGTCTTCGTGACTCTTGCATGTTTTTATGATTGGGTTGAAATAAACCCCAAGGTTGGGCCCAATATTGTATGTTCGAGTTGAAATAAACCTCAGGTCTGAGCCCATGAGTATATGATGGGTTGAAAGAAACCCAAGGGTTGTGCCCATGATTGTATGTTGGGTTGAAAGAAACTCCAGGGCTGGGCCTATGATTGTATGTTGGGTTGAAATATACACCAACGCTAGTCCCAATGATCTTTATGGTATGTGATATTTCGGAGAACTTACTAAGCATTGTGTTTAGTTGTTTTTAGGTACTTTTGGTTTCAAAACAAAGGGCTCGACTTGATCGCACTACATCCATCCCCTGAAGATTTTATTCCGCGATGATTGTTTATGATTTTACTCTAATGTTTTGAAAATATTTTTACTTTGATCATCTTTTAAGATAATGAATGAATGGTTTTAACTTATTTAAAATGAAAACTTTACTCGGTATTTTTTGGGTGTTTAAATTTAGTATCAGAGCCTTGGTTTGAGGGATTTGGGTGCACTCTCAGGTGTGGCTGAACTCAAACTGAGAAATTGGTAAACTTTTTGAAAGAAAATTGTTTTTCTAAAAATGTTGCTACAAGTAAAAGGGGTGTGATGTGTGTAAACAGCCGAGCTCACATATGTTTCTAAGGATTTGTACTTGATTCGAGGAGAAATTGGGGGATTCTAAGGAGCTGATTGAGGGTAGATTGTATGGCTTGGCACCATGATTCATTGCAGTATGTTTCCATCTTTATCGGTTATCGGTTACAGTTGTCTAGGCTAGGGATGGGCTTGGTGATTGTTTGGGCCTTAGTGGCCATGTCAGTTAGGGCTTGAATGATGCAGAAGTAGGTGAGTTAGTTGATTTTGAGGTCTCGAGGACCTTGCTCGAGGTTAGTTCCAGTTGAGTAGCGAGACTCAAGAAGGGAGTGGTCATGATGATTGACTTAAGGATTGTAGCTGGAGACTGCGTGATTGGAATAAGGAGTGGGATGTCACTATCTTCGAAGGGGTTTATGTTCTTCTAGCTTTCTGTGTTTGTAGGAAAGAGAGAGCAGACATGGGATTTTCATAGTTGGGATGTAGACTCTGACTGGGGATAGATAATTGTGGTTTTTGGTGGCAACTATGGCAGTGTGGGAATGCACAATAGGATTCTTGTAGTATGGTTGCTTTGAGATGAGGTCAAGGGTCTGCTTTCTTTGAATTCATTTAGGTCATGTGCTGGTTGATTTTTTTAGGAAATCAAGTGAGGTGAATTGGGAATGACATTTTTTGTTTTCCTTGATGTATCCTGACTAATAAAATGATGCTTTTTGTATTTACGAATGATTTTTAACGAATAATTGATATGCAAGGTTTGTGGTAGTCCAATTGTTTCTAGATAGAGAATCGGTGTTATGAATGGACTTTTAGAATTATTGCTTGTGCATCTGCATAGGATTCTTGATGTTAGAAGCGGACATGATTGTGCAGTTTCCGAGATCTCCATCTGAGATTCATAATCTCTTTCAGTTTGCTTAGTCTTTATCTGGAAGATCATCCTGCGCAAGAATTTGGTTCCAAATTTGGTCAAGACATGGGCACAGAGCAAGTTACTATCAGATAAATGTGCTTAGGAATGCGTGAGTTGTCTTCTTGGCCATAAGTTGTGGACATTGAGCTCGTTGTAGATAGTGGTTCCCTTTAGAAATGCCAATGAATAGGTCAAGAGGTGTCTGGATTGCTTAGGTTGAGTATCGGTTGTTAAGGGATTTGTCAACTTGTTGTATAGATTGTTATCTATAGTCTAGGCTGGACAATTTTTGATCGGTAGATCAGTTTCAGAGTTCGGTATGTTTAGTTTCACATGGGCTTTATTGAGTAATTTATTGGGTCATTTGATTAGTTATTAATACATTCTAGATTGTTAGTCATTTCGTTCATCGTCAATAGCTGAGGTTCTTTGAAAGTTTCAAGCTTTATCAGTTGAAAGTCAATGGATGCGTCAATCTATCGTCAAAATTTGTACATTATACATTTTGTTTTTTGGGTATAGGTACCCAAAATTGTTGGTTATGGAAGTATTGTTCATAGTGGGCTCGGGTTTGGCAGCTGTCCTTGGTTATTGGGAGTTCTAACGTCGGAGCGATGTTGTTTAGTTTTCAAGTGTGGCTTTGGATCTACGCAGAATCCAATTTTAACACACCGTGTCAGTAGGGTTGGTATTTGGATTTATCCGACAAAGGTTTTAGTAGTATTTGTGGATAACTTTGGAAGTTCTATCGAGCTTGTTATGTATTGGTGGAATCTTTTTAGTTTCAATCAAGGTATGTGATCTTGTTTCAGTCATTCATGAGGATGTTTATGTTAATGATTTCGGTTCGTCATTTCATTTGATCGATTGGTACTTCACCTTTTAGGTAAGCTTCTGAGGAAAAAGAATGCAGTAGATCCGGGGTTGGTTGTGGGTTTTCTTAAGGGTGTGTATTATGGTAAGTTCATTAAATAATTGTGTGGGGTTGTATGTGGATTGAGTGTGTTAGTAGGAGAGCACTTGTCTTAGGTTATTGGCATGGTTATTATTTGGTTTATAGCTCTTGAACTATAACAAGAATGTAACCACCTATTTCCTTCTCTAGTTGTGTGTGAACATGTTTTCGCCTGATTTTGCTTTGGTAGCAGCCTGTACAGTGAAAGTAATTGTGTGTAATATAAGGGTATGGTCTGTGTTGTGTTTTGGTCAATATTGAGAGGGATGTTGATTGGGTTCCTGCATGATAGTAGGTTGATGGTTATGTATCTTTAGGATCCTCTAGTGTTGGTCGTGAGTCTTCAGGCTAGTAATGGAATGATGGAAATATCGGCGTAGTATCATGAACTTATCGTCTTTGTGGATTGAAGGTGTCATGATGTATCATGAACCAACACATGTATAATTCATATGAGTGGGACCTAGGAGTCATTTGATTGAGACTCTTAGTTCTCATATCATTAGTCTTATTGTCATGGTTGGGTGTCAGTGCATTTTTGGGAGTCAGGAGACTCGGTGATTGACTAGTTTGGATCATGCAGACAATAAAAGTTTTTTGGGGGTATTAGTTGTGCATTGGAAGTCTCTTGTTGAATGGTTGCATTTGTTGTTCTCTACTTTCTTATTGGATATTATTAGAATATGGGATTACCAAAAATAGGTTTAGGATATGAAACTTTGGGTCATGAGGATCATTGATAATGTCTCGAATGAATTGTCAGGTAGCTGTATACCTGAGCTGATGAGGGATTTGGAAGCAACATGAGATTCTTGGATGAATCATCATTATGCTCGTGGGGGGTAGCAGGTTGGTGATGACTTGTCAGGAAGTCAAGTGTGTGTTTTAGGTTTTGGGCACAACTATCAAGAAATCAAGTGTGTGTTAAATTTGGGATTGGTTAAAATTCATGATCGGTATGTTTTGAGTTTTCATTATGTATGGTTTGGTAGTGCTCCTAGTCAGGGACTAGAGATAGGTATGACGAAAGGATGATCATCAGTCTTAGGTTTTGAGAGTTCCCAGTTTGAGTGGTTCTCATTGAAAGTTTGGTCTTACAAATGGGAAGATAAAGATTGTGGTTATGGTTGAGTATTTTTAAGAATATTGGGTTGTTTTTTGGCAACTATAGATTTCCGAGTGATCTCTCAAGTTTTCTTTATAGATGCTTGGAGTTCGAAGTGTTTAGATAGAGCTTATGGAATATGTTGGCATTGTTTTAAAAGATTATAACCAAATCGGATTTTAAGGACGAAATCCTATTTAAGTAAGGGAGAGTTATAACACCCTGTTTTGAGAAGTTTCTTATTTCGGGATTGTGGGAAATAAATGGATCAAGTAAAGGCCTTAGGCTTCAAGGGTATATGTTTCAGGCCCTATTAGATTTTGATGATATTCGTTACATGATCTAAGCCCTTGGTTTCTTTTGGAGTTGAGGGGTTACACAGGAAAAGTTATATGATAGGCTTCTTGCATGGATTATAGCTTTTATTTCGACGTGTGCTAACCCAAATTTAACTAGATAGAAGTGTGGGACTTGTAAATACATTTCTGTGGATATAAAGATCGCTAAATACGGAGTTGAAACGAAGAAATTATGATTGTTTGAAGTTGAGGTGGTTTCGGGTGAAAGTCGTGGCCACGACATGGGGATTAGATCCCACAGCGTGGGGGTCAGTTAGGCCCAGCCCCATGATTATTTTAGAGTTTTCAATGTATTTAAGTTTAATGTTCTATATTTTGGGCATTTTATCAGCCTCCATCATCTCTAGAACCTCTTAGGAGAAACCCTAGCATCCATCTTCAAAATTTGAGCTTCTTCTCTATCCTCTCTCCTCTTTTGGATGCTTTTCATGTTATTTTGAAGAAGCAAGAAGATCAAGAAGGCTATTTTCACTGCAAGGAATGATTCTTCAAGTTTGGATCCATCAAAGGCACTATGTTTCTAGACCATTGTGAGTATAAAGTTCCAGTCTTGCTATCTAGTTCATCAGGGTTTGTCATTTGGATTTTTCGACACTTTTGTTCCATTATATGAGTGATCTTGGAGTTGAGTGGGCTCTAATATATTTTGATCAGTTTAGAATGTTTCTTGGACCCCATGTATTAGGAAAGTTATGATCTTTTTCCTTCCATTTTAGCCATGCAAGTTATCTTGGTTCTTTAGGCCATTCTGGTGTATTAAAGTTTAGATCTTGAATGATTGGGGCATTATTATGGATAAAGTTGGAAACTTTATCCCTCTTGACATCTTTTTGATTCATATCTAGAAGTTGGAGACTTGGACTTAATGAATTAAGTTGAGAAAGATCCATTTTGGGTCCATTTGGGACTTAAAATCTAGATCTTGGTGGTTCAGATCTTCCTAATAGATAAAGTTAAGAAACTTTATCCATTAAGACTTTGGAAAGGATTATATATGAGCTTTGGAGCTCTTGAAATCAAAAGAAAATAGATTAAGCTCGTTGAGCTGTCCAGACCAGTCCCCACGGCATGGTGGCTGGGGGATTAGCGATTATTTTGGCATTTTGTGCCCACGATGTGCCCAAGGAAGGCCACGACGTGGAGGGTTGCTAATTGGAAATTTGACTTTGAATTTGACCGTTAACTTGTTGAACATTTTGGCTTTTGGTCAAACTTGAGTAGAATCGAGTATTTGACTAAGGATTTGGTCTCGACTTGGTTTTAGGAAGGTTGGATTGGCTGTTCTGATGCTGAGGTAACTATGGGCTTCTATTGAGTAGTTCAAGGGAGTCTTTTCACTGTACTTGTGGGTCGAAGGAAGTAATGTCGGCCTACTAGATTGTATATATAGGATGCTAGTTGTCTTTGTGACTCTTGCATGTTTGTATGATTGTGTTGAAATAAACCACAAGGTTGGGCCTAGTGTTGTATGTTTCTGTTGAAGTAAACCCTAGGGCTGATCCCATGTGTATGTGATGGGTTGAAAGAAACACCAGGTATGGGCCCATGATTGTATGTTGGGTTGAAAGAAACCCCATAGTTTGGCCCACGATTGTATGTTGAGTCGGAATATACCCATAGCTAGGCCCAATGATACGTATGGTATGTGGTATTTTGGGGAACTCACTAAGCTTTATGCTTACAGGTTGTGTTTAAATGTTTTCAGGTAATTTTGGTTTCAAAAGGAAGGGCCCGACTTGATTATACTGCATCCCCTGAAGATTTTATTCCGCGGTTATTGTTTATGAGTTTACTCTGATGTTTTGAGAATGTTTTTATTCTAGTCATCTTTTGGGATAATGAATGAATGGTTTTGACTTATTTAAAATGAAAATTATACTGTGTAAAATTGTGGTGTTTCATGGTATTAAGGGAAACAATAGCCTTGATGGTGCTATTGGTGCATACATATTTGAAAAAATATGGATGCACGAAAGCGGGGGTCGGGGAGTAGAGTCGATTTTGACGAGCTAGGTCTATTAAAAATTAGGGTTAACAATAACATATTTCAAAAGAAGTGGGAAGATGTGGGTTCGAGAAGTTGAGTGGCAACTCCAAGGTGGTTAATAGGAAAATTTGGGTGAAAGTCGGAAGATGTCTTGAAGGAGATTTTTGTTTCAGTTTTTAGAGAGTTATGTGAAGCCAAAACAGTCGGTGTGATAATTAGAGATGCAAGGAATATGGAAGACAGAAATTCGAGGAATACATGAGCAAAAAGGAACCACCTTGTGATGATTGGTTCTACTAAGAACATATAAAGCATGAGATGGAAAACGAGAGTGGTAATGGAGATGGTGGTGCAACATGTGGCAATCGGAAGAGAGTCGGCTAAAAGAGGGAGAAGTTGGCTCCAAACTAAATGGTATTGGATCCAACTCAAAACCGACATTGTTCCTAAGTCATGTATCAAATTAATATGTATAATAATTAGAAAAACATTTTAATAAACAAATGATAAATACTACCATGCAACCAATAGAGAGAAACAAGAACTAAAATCAGTCTTCACAATCTGTTTGAATGTATATGATGAACTTGGATTACACTTTTCCAAGTTGTAACAATATATACTTAGGAAATGATTTGGCTTGAGTGCCCCTCAAAAGACCAAACGCGTATTTTTGTCACGTCGTGCTTGTTTGTAGGTAACGTGGATGTTGAACATTTAAGTTAGATATAATTGGATGTGGTTTCCATGGTAAACTCTGCCATGATCATTACCTAATATGATTGTAAAAAATGTCCCTAACACTTTTTTACTTGCTTGAAAATGACTTGGATTCAAATATGTTGAAGAACATGTATTTTGGTCCACAAGATTGTGGATCTGGAACATAATACATTCATTTAGTTTAAATTCGAAACATACCATTTAATTTTTTATATATCTACACAAATTTTCTGCAACCTATTTTTGCTAGATATGATAGTTGTGTAATGAAATGCCTCATATGTACTTATTCCTAGTGCCAGTTGATGAGATTATTTGTCGTTGTAAATTTGTATCTTCTTTATTGGACTAATCGAGTTTTAGTTGTGGGGTAGACCGACTATATATTCCTGGTCATGACATTATGGTATAGTTAGCATACCAAAAAACGGCCTTTGTGTGTGATTGTTAAATATAATGGTCATTGTTTTAACATTATCTTCTTTTATGTCCGATTCACTAGGTGCAACTTCATTTGTTGACTCATCAATTTTTGTAAAATCATCACCTCCACATTCAATATCGGCATCGTTACATGTAACATCATCAACATCACCATAGTTCTAATAAATTACTGGTTCGGCATAACGAATTTTTTGGTCTATTGGCATTTGACGTGGAACTATCGGCATTTGATGTGGAGATATCTGTGTATGAAATGATGCTATAATAATTTGATATGATATTATTGGTATTTGATATTATGTTACAAGCCATGATATGGTACAGAATACCTGAGATATGCATACTAAATTTGTTGATATGTATATTGGTTTTCATAAACAACTTACGGATTGAACTATTGTTGTATTGATGTTCCACATGAAACATATCCACCATGTGAGGATCATTTTGAGAGATATACATAAGTCTTTGATTATTTCTACCTCTTCCATTTAATTTGTTTTCAATAGAGTTTTTCTCACTTCGGCTACCAGATTTAATTGTGCTACTACATCGGTTCCACCAATAACCGATCTATTTGCAACAAAGTATTAAATAAATCATGTCTCTTCAATTGGATCATTATGTGGTAGATGTAGATGTATATATGTTGAAACTTGTTGAATGGTCTTTTTGAAATGCTTCACATCACTCTCATTAACTATCTATATAAGATACTTAAAAGTTGGGTGTTGGAAACACACACTGGTATTAGGTCCATCTTCCAACCATATCTTTTATTTGAGAAAATTGTATAAATATTAAACAGTTATAATGTATATCATTTCCCATTTTTTGTCTATGGTAAACAACTTATACTAACAACAATAAAAATAGTATCATGGAATATTAGAACTCGTGTTTTTTTAACAAGGTAAATCGGAAAAAAAATTTCTAATGACAAATTGAAAAAATACCTAATGAAAATCTGGCTCCAAAAATCAAATAAATGGGTAAAGATATATTTTTCTTCAAAATACTTTCTTATAAGATAACAAGCTTAACACTCTACAGATATTTGCAATATGGATTTTGATTTTCACAGTACGTTCTCTAACTTTTGCAATTAACATGATAAGAAAATATTGTATTTTTCAGATTTTCGCAAATAACACCACTTTTTTCGCAGATTACGTCACTTTGCGCAATTTATAAAACGTCATTTTGATTTTTCAAAAATAATAATGATAATAAAGATTTTCGCAAGCCACGTCAATTTTCATATATACGACCTCTAAAAATAGTTAATATTTTGGTCATTTTTTATTTTTATGGCTAATTTATATAAAAATATTGGAAAAAAAAAACTATTGTAGCCCATGTTCTCTTAATCAATTTATGTTGTTCAAAGAAACTTGACAAATATATAAGATATCTGTCGTTAAAGAATCAAATTTTAATATATTGAAAAAATCTATCAAATATGTGTATCATAAACATGTTTCATTCAAAACTCAAAATACCCAAGTATATATAAGATAATTATGTTCAACAAGACACATTATACTCAACTTTATAAAAGTGACCAATACATTTGTAAGGTTCAAAATATATGATATGAACTCAGCAAGAAAACTAATAAACTATAACTCCAAGTATTATATTTTATATTCAATCTCATTCAAATTTGATAAATTCAATTTAAGCTTGTGTCATTTTATTAAAAGTTCGAAGAAATAGACAAAAACGAAAGGGGAACGGTTTGGAGGCCACGTGTAGGGAGACCCGACAGACAGTCGCCGTAGCAGAACCGGTGCTAACCGGTCATTACGGAGGTGTGGGTGTTTTTGACTTTTCCAAATACGAAAGCTGTTGTTCAGATGGAAAATATATAAATAAATATGCTCACAAATCACAATAAAAGTGTAAAAAGAATAAGGTAATGCGTGTTGTATCACTTTTATTTATTTTATTAGGGAACCGTTAACTGCGGTTATAAAAATATTTGACGTGGTCCACTTTTTTGACCATTTTCTTTCCTTTTCCAAAGTCGATTGTCTACCTCTTTCCGTACACAAAAAAAGATGCACAAAATATTTTATTTTGTTTTTATTATACTATATTTTATGCATAACTAAAAGATTTTTAGTTTTCTACTAACAGTTTAAATATATAAAAATAATCATATGTTTTTATTACAGGTTTATGTCAAGAGGAATTTTTATCTTTTAGAGCAAAATGATTTAAAAAATATTACAAGTAAAGTGGTAACTTGTGATGAAATTTGAAAAATATGTTTTATAAAGTGTAAACAATAAACATGTGAAGAAACATCTACAATTTAAGCCTCAAATGTTAGCCATATTATCTCGCTTGTTTACAAACAAAATAATACAGGTTATACCTTAAATAAAATGCAGAACTTATCCCAACAGATAATATTAATGAGAAGTGATTCGTATACAATAACTTTTTAACATACACAACAATTTATGCATTATGGAGTTGTATAGTATAACCTTTTAAAGCATCAATTGTTATGTATGAATAAAAATTATTATGTAGAAATCATCTCTCAGTATTAATACACTCAATATAAATGATACTAAAAGTGTGTTTCTATCCTTCCAAGTCATTCTTGTATGCTTTGTTTATTTTCATTGGTTCAACTTCTTATTCTTTTTTGTTTCTCTATGATTTGCTTAATGTGAATTTTTGTGGCATTTTATAAGCACCACCGTAACTATTGTATTGTCTGGCCTCCTAAAAATTATCCTATCGAAATACAACCTCATTGACAAGTTCATAAAAAAGGAAGCTAATTGTGCAAGTTGATCTTGTTTGAATGACATGTGCAAGCGTAAATGAGGAACTTAAAGGTTTTGGATATTTTTTTTGAAATGCAAGAGAAGAGTAATCGAAACAAATGAGGATTACAATCCAAAACAAGATTTGAACAACACTCCCGCCATCTTGACTCTCCACTTTTTTTTTCCTTTTGAGTGTTAATCAAAAGATGTGAAATAAGTTGTACCTCACTTGCCAGCGTTGTATGAATTTGTAAGACGTGTTAAAGATTTTATCGTTTTCGAATGTCCATAAAGCTCATATGAAGGTCACAGAAATAGCTTCATGAACATCACTAATTTTTTCATACAGAGTCTCGAATTTAACAGATGACGAGATCGGGTTGCGTAACAACGGTAAACAGAAAACCATTGATGATGAAACTCGACATGAAACAGAAAGCACGTGCCAAATGAAAGGTGGAAGGCAATGAAAACTCAAAATTCTTTCACGGTTTTATTAATAACAAAAACAGGAAAAAATCTTATTAATGGGCTTCTCGTCAACGGTAGGTGGACAACGAATGTAGTTGAAATAAAAGCAAAATATTTTGATTTTATCAGGAAAAATTCAAGGATTTGTGGTCTTCTAGACCTAAATTGATGAGCCTGTATTTTCGATCTATCATGAATTTCCTTGAAGCACATTTTTCACCGAAAGAAATTAAAGCAACTATTTGGGCTTGCGGAAGCGAACGTGTCACCAAACCTGATGGGTTCACATTCAAATTCATTAAAAATTTATAACATACATGAAATTTATGAAAATTTTAAACTTTTATAGCAACCCAAAAATCATCATTGTTTACAAATGGTTTTCCAAAAACATATCAATATCAGAGTAATCCCAAAATCATGAAACAAAACATGACGAGTTGCACGATCACGCATTCGCCTTCCCACTATCCTCTGAGGTACCTGAAACATAATCCAAAACTATAAGTCAAAAGCTTAGTGATTTCCGCCAAAATATCAATACATAACGAATAGCACAAATATAATAACAGCTTGTAATAGGTCCACAACATGCAAACTGGATTACCCCTGAACCCACAACATAAGTATGGCTTGCTCTTGGGCCCACAGTTTATGTCTGGCTTGCTCCCCGACCTGATCAGTCCTCGGATTAAATACCATTAAGCCCACAGTAAGAGTCTGGCATGCCCTTCCCGACCATCAGCTCGTATCTGGAATGCTCATGAGCCCTCAGTATGAGTCTGGCATACCCTTCCTGACCCTCATCTTATATATGGTATGCTCCAGGGTTTGCTGGCTACCACCAAGCTTTTGGCTTACAGTGCGGAAGACCCTCCTTACAAGCAGCACAAAATTGATAAGGCCCGACTCTGAATCTCAGCTCTTAACTCAAATGCCTACAGCCACCAAGTGACCAATTCCATCAAAACCTAATAATACCCAAAATACCCCTTAAAAGTCAAACTTGGTCAAACATGATCAAAATTAGTCAACTCAAAGTTAACGGGTCAAAATCTGTAAATCCACTGAGTCAACCAACCCGAGTCAGCCCAACTGAGTCAACCCAGCTGAGTTAACTCGAAAATGGTTGAACCATGCGAGTACGCGGAGCGTACTCCGGAGGTACGCTCAGCATACACAACCTCACATTGACTGCATTACGGGGACGCTAACCGAGTACGTGGGGCGTACCCTCGTAGAGCCCAAAACTTCAATAAGTGCTTAATAGCTTAAACACTTAAGCCAAAACTTCAGATCCATGGTCAAAATGCACCTCAGAGTCATACAGTCTCCAAGTTTATGACTTTAGACATCCAAAAAGTCCTTAATACATGGTCTTAATCCATTAAGACCTTCTACAAAAATCATGGAAACAAACTAGCTAAAGAGACTTCATTTTTATGGCTTAGAACCCTTCCTTGGGTTTGAAAGGAAAGCCTTAAACGTCTGAAACCAAACATGCATAGCAATGGGACTTTTGGGTCAAGAAGAACACCATAAAGCTATCAAAATGAGATCCAAGCAAATAAAGCATAAAGGTAGCAACTTTTTACCATCTGGAGCTTTCTAAAAAGGTGATGATCCAAGATCCACAAGCTTGCTTTCACTTATAATTTCCTTGATGCAACTCCTTTTTCCTTAAGCACATAAAGAACACTTTAAGCTCAAAACACTCTCTTATGGGGGCTAGGGTTTGCCAAAAATAACTCAAAGGCTTGGAGGCTGAAAGGATGAGGCTAAATGATCCATAAAGGTGTTTAAATACCCCTCAAACCCTAAAAATTAAGGTTTCACTCGGACATGAGTACGCCCAAAGTATATATGTGTACACCCAGCGTATTGGGGTGCTCCTTAGTACGCTTAACATATTCACATGTACGCTCAGCGTACCACTCCTACTCCTAAAATTACCATTTTGCCACTAGGGCTTCTTAGGGATTCATCTTTACAATCCAAAGACCAAAATGACATAATTTACAACAAAAGGAAGGATTTGATAATACTTGAAACTCGGGATGTTACAATATTTAGGGGATACTTTATGTAGTGATGTTATGGCTTATGTCAAATATTTTGAGGTATATGGTAACTTGACGGCTAGTTGTAACTCATAATTCATCACCCATGTGCTAAAGATTAAAGATCCATCCTTTATTAGTGAATATAACATGATTAGTTTAACGGTTGTGTGTACAAGATTATCGCTAAAGCTTTTTCTTCTCGTCTCAGATTAGTAATCGGATTTGTGATTGATGATGTGCAATATGCCTACGTTGAAGGCCGAAACATCCTTGATGGATGTCTATGTTGGGTTTTTATTCAAAAATGAGTTTCAAAAACTCAACATTTAGCATACGAAAGACTTAAATTTTCAAATAACATAAAATCTAGATTATACCCACCAAGGATCTTCTTGTAAAGTTAGGAAAGAGAAACATCACCATAAAAGGAATAAGAATATGACAACTTTTGTAGTCCTTTGAATCCTCAAGGGAAGGCTTGAATGTTGATGTAGAATGAAAGTAGAACTTCAACTTAGATGGAAACACCAACAAGATCTCAACTTGATGTAAGATGCTACTCCAAAACTCTTAAGCGCTTAAACTTTAAGTGAATATCAAAATATGACTTAAAAAGAACAAAAGGGAAGCAAGTAATCACCAAGTATTCAACCAAAACTAGAGAGCATGCATGCATGTAGTGTCTTCGGTTTTGAAGCAAAGAAGGAGGAAAAGAGTGCAAGCCTTCATAAATACTAATATTTACCCAAAGGTCCCAATACTTTAAGACCTACCAAGCTAGTATCACACATTCTTAATCATGGTGTCCATTCTTGCTTTTAAGATGTATGATCTTTTGATTAAACAAATCAAAAACCCATACCCTTCATCCTCTCTCCAACCCATGGGTTTCAAGAAGAAAAAGCAAGACCAAGTTTTATTAAATTTCCAAACTCTTTTATAAGTTATAAACTTTGGCTTTTGGAAGAAAAAAAAGTCTTTCTAGTCCAAAAAAATGTACATTACTTAATAAATCATACCATATGATATATTATGTTATTTACCCTTTAGGATAATAGTTTATCTATCAATATCATTCTATAATGACTCTTGATCATATAGTCTTTCAATCTCCCACTTGCATAAGACTCATTATAGATTGATATAGCTAGTGGTAAATGTCTAGTAACATTTCATTGCCCCTAGTAATATATAACTTTGTGAAATTCTATCAACATTCAATTGCCCAAAAGCTCAAAGCTATAATTGGTGTATAAGGTAAGTTATCATTTATCATTTTGTCACAGACATCATGTTGAACATGAGATATAGATCATAATCAATATCATTTAGTGTTTAACTTTTGGTAAGACACCTAGTTGTCTAACTCTCAACACATATGAGGAGCAAATCTCATCTTGACTACATAAGCCTCTTGCATAGTTCACACAACACCTAAAATTAGCATTTATAATTGTCCGATTAAGGATCATGATTTGAACATATCAAAATATGGAATTCCCTACACTTAATTCCCACTATTTATCTCACGTATTAAGGATACAAAGATATTACCTTTTATCAAGTATCACTCATGACAACGATCCATGAGGTGATCATGATATAGGTTAGTTCAGTACCACATCTCTGACAAGTACCTATGAATCTTGGTTACAACCACTTGCATACTTTAATCTTGTGAGATTTAACCAATCCACTTCATATTAGCCTTACTTAATAATATCTAAAATTATAACTGAGTATGAACTTTTAGAATAATGAAATTATTCATGCGTTAAGGTTCCAATATCCAACTACTAAATCCAAATCGAAATCTTATTTCTAGAATAATGAGGTCTTATTAGCTTAAGTGTGAGCATTTATACTTAGCTCAAAGGAAGGACTTTATTAATGGGTCTAACTAAATTCAATTTTTGTGAATTTTGTCAATACTATCATCTCCATATTTGACTTTTTTCTAAGCATAGTTAAATATAAGTGTGTATATGATTGGTGTTCTAATGTGACATAGAGTCTCTTATCTAGATAAAGTACATTATTAAGTTCACAAAATATTTCTAGGTTGTCCTTGGATGGAAGGACTCAAATTATTTTTTCAATGAACTCATTTATCCAATCATATTTGATTATAACTTCTGAAGTAGCAGCGTATTTTGATTTTGTAGTAGACTGTGTAATTATGTTTTGCTTGGACCTCATTCCAACAAAATTTTACTATTCATTCCATATTAAAGTAAAAGTTCAATATATTTGTTTTGAAGTTAGCATCTTTTGTATCTCTTTACATGAAGAGCTTCTTCTAAACAAAATATCTCGTATACGTTATTTTAGTTCTTCTTAAGTACTCTTAGAATGTCTTTATAGCCCAGTGACTTTCCCATGTATCCAATTGGTATCTTATGATATGTTATTATCAAGATCATATACATGGACTTGTGGATAATATGACATAAATGATGGATTTATTTTCCAATCAAATAAAATATAAATCATTTTATCTAGCTCAAACCTATGGTCTAGGTTATTTTGAGTCAGGCTCAAAATAGTTCCATGTGGCAATACTAAGAGTCCTCTATGGAATCTTGTATCTTGATATCTTTCGAGATATTGTCAGCATATGCTTTATATTTTTAAACTTTAACATTCATCTTTATCTATCTCCACAGATTTTACATTCCAAGAATCTACCATGTATTTCAAAGTCTTCCATCTTAAAAACACTTTCTAAGTCTTATTCATACAAGATTAGGAATATTACTATTTCTCACACTAGTTCTTAGTAAACACTGATGTTATTTTCATTCGGATATAAAATCATACCTTGTATTTTCATATTAAAATGAAAATTCTAACCTTGCTATGTTTGCTTTATGCATCAACAAATAGATCTTAAGACCTACATATTTTGTTATGATAACATTGATTAAGAAAACCTCCAGGCTAAGCTATATATATATATATATATATATATATATATATATATATATATATATATATATATATATATACAAGTAGGTGTCTATTAAGAAAATAGTTTTTCTTGAAATCTATTTGTCATAACTCATAATAAGAATATGTAGTTATGGTAAATAATATCCTTATTGGTCTAATCATAACTACTTGTGAAAAAGTTTGATCATAGTCAATGACATGATTATGATACAGAGCATAGTTAATGTCATAAGTATGAGGAATCATTTTATAACAAGTATTTGCTAAATGTGTATAGATATACGTGTATGCATTCTTTCTAGAAGAATTACTTACTCATTATAGACTTACTATAGGGATGAAGATTTATCAATTGCATACTTGATTATTTGACATGGATTACATCTTAGTAATTATGACTCTTAGTCATTAACCAGATTCAAGATCTGATATACCATTTTGGTAGTTGATGGATCTTCCAGAAACCATCAAGAAAAACTCATTAATGAGAGATTTCACATTTTTCAATTCATAGATGATTTTTAACTATTAATGTGAAATTTTTATGTATATGAATAGTTGTTATTCATGTTCAGCAATTCATTATTGAAACTAGTGCCAACTGTTGCTGCAACTAGATGTAGTTCTTGAGTTTCTTCAAGTTTCATTTATCTCCTACTTGCTTTTTCGTTAGAATATTACTTTATGTTAACTCAAATTTCATAGGAATAAGAGAACTTACTCTTTGTAGGTTTTGTTGAATAAGGTGTCTAAGTCCTTAACTATATTTGCTATGTACTTAACCCGGCTTGGCATTTTCCATTTGGGTTGCATGGTATCTCAACATTTGGATAGACAAAATGGGAATAAGGACACTTATGATTTGTTAATATATTCTAATATATTAATATGAAATCATATTGTTTAATTAGTATTGATCAAGAATTAATTTGGAATAATTTTGTGATCAAAAGAGACTAATTAAATATATAAGGATTGATTATGTAAATCTTTCATTCTAATATAGTGGGCTTAAGGTCCATGATTCACTAGATTGGGCTAGGACCCATTAGGTGCTCCATGTAAATCCATGTATCATGGGGGAAATGAAAATACATGCACACTAGGTTTTACCCTACATGTGACACACTATATAATGAACCTCATATGGAGCAAAATCAGCACTAAGACAATAAGAGTGAGGTCTAGTCGATTTTGTGATCAAAGTGTTCTTCTCTCAAGTTATTACAAGTGTTGTGGTGTTGTGGTGTTGTGTGAAACATTTGAGGCATCACATTTGGGGTGCTAGGCTCACAAAGTCTTTAGGAATCCAAGCAACACACAAAGGTATGTAATTCTACTAGTTTTTATAGTGCAAGTTCCCCATAACATGCTAGTTGGGATGAGAACCTTGGAAAAATCAAATTTGCATGTATATTATAGAAAACATGGATCCAAGGTTTCTAGGGTTTCATGTACACCATAGGAGTGTTAGAATGCTCAAAACCCATCAGTGGTATCAGAGCCTAGGCTTGTTTTCTATATACTTGATGCAAACTACTTGAAAAAGTCGAATTTCTGCTAACTGTACAGTGAACTTGCCGAATCTATGGGGGGACTCGACGAGTCCAAGTGAAAATTCATCCTACTCGTCGAGTAGGTTCTTGCACTCGACGAGCAGGAGGCCCTGTGTGCAGATTTTCGAGTTTTGTTGCTGGAAATGGACTAGGATCATTACCCTAAACTGTTTTGGGCTTATAAAACTTGTTTTTGATGTGGTAATGATTATGCTAATCCATTTACAATGGTTATTATCAAAGTTTCATTATATATATATATATATATATATATATATATATATATATGTGTGTGTGTGTGTGTGTGTGTGACTATTGAAATTGTTAATTTGAATATTCATGCTTATGAGTTTTAGTAGATCATAGGAATTATTTGCAAATTGTTTGTTAGTGTAATTCTTGATCTTAATGCCAATTAATAGACTCCATAACTTGTCCTCAAGTTATGGAATCCCAAATGTCTTTTCTTTAAAGTTATTAAAAACTCATAAGTTATTGAATTTGAAAGGTTTTGAACAGTTTCAAAACTTTCCCTCAAGTTTTGGAATTTGTAAAGTCATTTTAGAAAACTTTAATTCCAAACCCTAGAGTTTTAAAAGTTAAAATTTAACCCTTATACTTTATAGTATTATAAGTTAATAATATATATGTATAAGAGCAAGGCAGTTTTACTGTTAGTAGGCCTCATTCACGAAGTCGGTCTATAAGGGGGTATAAGGTTGTTGCCTATAAAATGGTAGCTTAATGGGTGTCCACTCTCACCCACCGCTTTCTTGACTGGTGGAGGATCGTTAGCCGAATGGTTAGGATAAGGACTATAATTCTCATTAAAAGTATAATGATAAATATAAAGTAACTAAACCTTTTATAAATTCTCAATCTTAGTTACTTTAGGAAAATGAAAATTTGGTACTAACCCATGAAATTACACTTTGTACCTTACCAAGTCAATGGTAGAGCATGTGTGGGTAATCGGCACACTAACATGGACTAGTAAGAGTGGCAAAGGGTGACTTAATGTTTATCATGAATCGGTGGACGGTGTGTGGGTAACCGGAACATCGATTAGGTGATAAAGATTAAGGGTACCAAGGTAATTTGCATGGTTATTCACACCTTGTTTGTGATCATCGGCATCTCAGTCACAAACTTGAGAGGGAACAATCGAGATTTAAACATGTCATTGAAAAGTTCAATGAGTCTCAAAAGATCTAGGATTTTCAATCAAATTAAAACCTAATAATCTATTTCGTTTTTCATGGTGGAAATTAGTGAATTGTCATTCGCCTACCTTCAAATATTTTATAGCTTGGATTATGGCATCCCTCTTCCAAGTTATAAAGTATTGTGTTGGGTCCTATCCTTAATATTACATTTGGGTGTCTTATTAAGGATTCCATATCTAATCTAAACTTGTCTTTCTTTTTTTCAGATGTCTTCCAACAATGTTGCTTCTGGCTCAAACCCTACCAGCTCCTTCTCTTTCATGAACCTTTGTGGGAGAGTCATATTTGATGGTTCCAACATTATGGATTGGATTAGGAACATCAGGATGGTCACACATTACGAGGACAAGGAATATGTCCTCGACAAGAAGTTGAAGGAAATTGATGAGTTCACTGCTACTCCTGAGGAGATCGTTGACTTTAGGGCACATGAGAGGGATGCTACCAAAGTGGCATGTATCATGTTGGCCACAATGACAGCTGAACTCCAAAAGTCGTATGAGGACTTTTACCCTTTTGAGATGCATATGGATCTAATGGACCGCTATCATCAGAGTGCTCGTCAAGAGAGGTATGATATCATCTCTTCAATGATAACAACCCGAATGAAGGATGGTGAATCCATCACAGACCACTTACAGAAAATGAAAAGGTATGTGGACCGTTTGCTGAAGTTGAATATGAACTTCCACGAGGAGCTGGCTATTGACATCATAATACACTCCTTACCTACTTGTTATAATCAATTCCTAATGACATATCACATGAACAAGGAGGAAGTTACACTCAACAAGCTTCAAAGATTTTTGAAGACCGCCAAAAGTGGTCTCAAAGGTAAATCGGTTGTTACTACTCCTACTCCTAACACCGCCCCTGACTTGGCAATCGGGCAAAGTAGAGGGAAAAAGAGGAAGACCCCTTCGAAGGGTACCAAGGAAAAGTCTCTTGATGGATCCTCTTCAGGTGGAACAAAAGGTGGTTCTGTCACTCATTCTTCCAACCCAAAAGAAGCTCAATGCTTCTATTGTCAGGAAAAGGGGCACTGGAAACGAAACTGCCCCAAGTACCTGCAAGATGTTAAGGATGGGAAGGTCAAACCTACCCATGCAGGTATTTACACTATATTGTCTAATAACTCACCACATACTACTTCTTGGGTTCTTGATACAGGTTGTGGTATTCATATATGCTCTGATTTGTAGGGTCTAAGAAGAAGTGAGGATGTGGAGCACGGAAAGATAAACTTGATCATAGGGAATAGGAAAGCTTCACCTGTCACCAAGATTGGAGTTTATTCTTTGTTGCTAAGTAGTGGGTTAGAGTTATATTTGAATAAGTGATGTTACTCATCCAAAATGGCGAGAAATATAATTTCTTTTCATGCCTTGTATAAACAAGGTTTTACTTTTTCGTTTGATAATGAAATCGGTGCTATTAATGTTTTTTACAATGGTGTATTTTACTTTAAAGCATTACCTTGTAATGGTGTGTATGAAGTTGTGAATGTTGTAGAAAACTTAGGAAATAATGTTTTACACATTGATTCTTCCACTAGTTTGGATAAAGCATCCTTGTGGCATTGTCGTCTTGCACATGTTAACAAGAAGCGCATAGGCCAACTCCAAAAGGCTTGAGTCTTGGAGTCATTTGAGTTAAATTCGGATGATAGTTGCGAGTTTTGTTTGCTTGGAAAAATGACAAAGTCTCCCTTCACTGGTACATGTTCTAAGGGTGAAGGTTTGTTGGACCTCGTACACACAGATGTATGTAGACCCTTCAGAACCGCCACAAGGGATGCTAATCGCTTCTATGTGACTTTTACTGATGATTATAGTAGATATGGCTATGTCTAATTAATCAAGCATAAGTCAGAAACCTTTGAAAAGTTCAAAGAGTTTAAATTGGAAGTGGAGAATCAGTTCTGCAGGAACATTAATATGCACCGATCCGATCGAGGAAGAGAGTATCTTAGTACAGAGTTCTTTGACTATCTTAAGGAATGTGGAATTGTTTAACAATTGACACCTCCCAGAATCTCATAGCTTAATGGCGTGGCTGAGAGGCGCAATCGAACCTTATTTGACGTTGTTCGTTCCATGAAGAGTTGAGCTTTATTACCAATCTCGTTCTAGGGGTATGCCTTAGAGATTGTCACCCATATCCTTAATCTAGTCCCTACCAAGAAGGTTTCCAAAACACCTCACAAGATGTGGACTGGGAAAGTTCCTAATTTAGACCACATCAAGATTTGGGGTTGCGAGGCTTTCGTGACACGTGAGACTCAGGACAAGCTCGAACCTCGTAGTGAGCGATGTATTTTCATCGACTACCCACAGAATTCCTTCGGTTACCTCTTCTACAGACCTAGTGAGAATGTGGTCTTTGTGGTAAGGAGAGGGGTATTGAGAGAAAGAGAGCGAGCGAGCAAGAGAGAGAGAGAGAGAGAGAGAGAGAGAGAGAGAGAGAATTTATAAGCCAAGGAAATAGTGGGAGGGAAATTTACCTTGAAGAACTTCAAGAGTCAAGCGGTGAAGGAACCTCAAACCCTAGCAATCAACCTGAGGAGGAAACTCATATTGATGAGTTCGTACCTATGAGGCATTCCACAAGAGTTTGGAATCCACCTAAGCATTACTATGGTTTTCATATTACTGTAGAAGGTGATGCATTTATAAGTGATAGTCCACTGGTAAATTTGGATAAGCCTAACAACTTTGCGGAAGCCGTGGTAGGCCCTGAGTCTACCAAATTGAAAGAGGCTATTGACAGCGAGATTCAGTCCATGTATGACAATCAATTTTGAAACTTGGTTGACAATGTACTGGGTCGTAAGACGGTCGGGTGCAAATGGATGTTCAAGAAGAAGACCGGCATAGATGGGAATGTACACACTTATAAGCGCGACTAGTTGTGAAGGGCTTTACTCAAACTTTGGGAGTTGACGATGATGAGACCTTCTCATCGGTAGCGAAGATTAAGTCTACTAGGGTTTTTGTAACGCCCCATTTATTTAAATAAATTAATAAATGTAAGTCCGGGACTAGTTTGTGAAGAATTTTGAAAGTTGAGGGTTAAAAGTGTACGTTCGGGACTTAAATTGAAAAGATTTGAGGGCTTAATGGTTTATTGGTAATTTAGGGATCTATCATGAAAGAAATTTATGGGATCAGGGTTTAAAAGGTAAGTTTTGGATTTAGTTTGTAAATATTTCTAAAGGCAGGGTTAAAAGTGTAAAATATGAACTAAGTTTGAAAATAAATCTGGAAGTGAGGGACCGTTTGTGTCACTATTGAGTGTAGTTTATGTGAATCGGGTATTTAACCTCCAGGTTCCGTTCAACCCTAACCCTAGCATCATTCCTTCAGCCGTCATGCGAGACTTCTCGTCTGTCACCCATTTCTTCGTCTGTTTTCCGATCATACGAATCCGATGCCGCCACCCTTATTCCTCCTTACAGTCGCTGCCTCTATAAGACCATAGCAAAACACTGGGACCGGTCGAACGAAGCAGCAGTGGTTAGAGTTTGGAGAAACTATCGTCGATGTGGAACCGCAAACCACCAGAAGCACCGTTGCTTTGCCGCCGATAGACACTGCTGCTGCCCGTCATCTATCGTCAGGTGTACAGCTAGCCACCGCCGCCCGACTCCCTCTCCTTCTCCTATATGTTGAAGCCCCGATCAACTGCCGACGATGAAGTAGAAGAACACGATATGTCGCTGCTGCCATTTGCCTGATGGGTTCGTGACCTCCGTCCTCTTCCCCATTTATTCTGTGGTGCGTGTTTCAAGATGCGTATGTGTCCGTATGACAACAGTCATCGTGTGTTGTTCGCTGGAGAGCAAGGGAGCCACCATGGCAGCTAATCATGGTGGTTGTCGACGTTCAAGCTTTTGCTACCGCCGTTGTGTGCCACCAAGGGGTGGCTGAGTTCGTTTTACAACAAAAAGTGTAGGTATGTGTGTGTGTGTGTGTCTTTTGCAGTTATGTGGTTTTCAGTGTCATTTAGCCGGGATTTTCGAAGAACAGCCACTGCCACCACCGTGAGGTAGTGGCTACCGCCAAGCACCACCGCCAGCCACCATGGTGTGGTTGTGTGTGTGTGTTAGTGAGTGTGTGTATTTTAGATTAAAGCCCTGTAATTGTAATTAGAAAATTGAATAATAAAAATAATAATAACCACCACCGTAAGGTGGTGGCCGCAGCCGTGAGCCGCCATCGACCACCACTACGCGAGGTGGTAGTGGGTAGTGCCCCGCTAGCAAACCCTAATGGGCCTAGAGATTATTTTTGGGCTTATTGGGCCATGTTTGGGTAGAAAATCCTAATTATGAGTACTGGGCCTTAGACTTATTGGGCCCACTTGTGGGCCATTGGGATTGGATTGTGAATTAAGCCTGAATTATTCCATACCATTTATCTAGTAGGGTAAAGGAATTAATGGATTAAGTCCTTAATGGGCTAAGCGAGAAAACCCTAATTTTGAGAAGTTACCGGGACACACACACGATAATTATTTAATAAGTGAAATATTAAATAATAATCATTGGCAGAAATTAATCTAACCAATAATGTACTTAATGGATTAAGTCTTTAGTGGGTTAAGCTTTTAATGGGTTAAGTGAGAAACACTTAACCCTAATTGTCATTTTATGTGAAACCCTAGTTTCACTTGGGCCAAGAGTTGGGCCTTTCGGTTGGACTTTGGTAATTGGTTTATTATTAGGCCATCCAAGTATAATCAAATTGAATAGAGTAATTAGTTGGGCTTTAGGGTAAGGCCCATATGAAGGATTTGGCCCAATTTGGAAAATTGGGCCATAGATGAGCCATAGTTTGGGCCTAGATAGTTGTATGATATTGGGCCCTTAGAATGAGACATGTTGGACTGGGCTGAACATGTGGGCCTTAAGGGAAGCCCATGTAGAGGTTTGGGCCCAATTTGGAAAATTGGGTGATATGTGGGGCTTTGATCCCTAATTGACTTTGGGCCTATGGATTGGACCTTGGGCTTGAGTAAGACAAGCTTGGGGTAATGTACTAATTATCCAAAGTATGTAATTATAGTTATGAAGTGGAACCTAATTATTAATTGGGTCTTATCTTGATGTTGACAGATCGGGAATCTGTCATCTAGCAACTGGGGTCGAGTCTGCGGGACTTCAGTAGTGTGGGATTGAGTATGCGGGACTTCAGCAGTGTGAGGTGAGTTTTCCTTCCAGTAGGAAAGGGTCTACGGCCACAATGCCGACCCATTTAGTTAGCAGTAGTTCCGGACCTTGGTCCGATGTAGTAGTTAGATTGCTTGATGTCATTGTGATTCAAGCATGTTTTGTGTTATGTGTTCTGGACCCTGGTCTGATGCAGTATGTAGTATATGTGTTAATGCTAGTTGATATGTTTATGTTATGTTATGATTCAGTTAGTTTCGGACTTCGGTACGATGCGGTAAGTTCCGGACTTTGGTCCGATGCAGTTAGTTCCGGACTTCGGTTCAATGCAAGGGACAAGGTCCCAGTGAGTTCAGGACTTCGGTCCGATGCAGTCAGTTCCGAACTTTGGTCCGATGCAGGGGACAAGGTCCCATTTAGTTCCAGACTTCAGTCCGATGCAGTCAGTTCCGAACTTTGGTCTGATGCAGTCAGTTCCGGACTTTGGTCCGATGCAATTAGTTCCGGACTTCGGTCCAATGCAGTTTCCGAACTTCGGTCCGATGCAGAGGGCAAGGCCCTGGTTAGTTTCCGGACTTCGGTCCGATGCAGTTTCTGGACTTCGCTTCGATGCAGTGGGCAAGGCCCAGTATGTGCTTTATATGTTATTGTATGGTATGTGGTAGTTTGGGGAAGTTCACTAAGCTCCGTGCCTATAGTTTTCAGTTTTGGTTTTAGGTACTTCCGCTAGCAAAGGGAAGAGCTCGAGATGATGGCATCGCACACATCACAACTTCAGTTTTGGTTTTCAGTTTTGATTTCAGGTACTTCCGCAAGCAAAGGGAAGAGCTCGAGATGATGACATCGCACACATCACAACTTCATTTTTATCCTGGGAGTTTATTTCGGATATTATTATGATTGATACCTTTGAGTTACTCATTCCATGGTTTTGTTATATATGATACTCGATGATTCGATTTTTAGTAATATTAAAACAAAAATTTTTGGGTTGTATTTTGGGTCGTTACAAGTTGGTATCAGAGCCTTGGTTTGAGGGATTTAGACACACTTATGGGTGTGACTGAACTAAAACTATGGAAATAGTAAAAGATTTTCAAAAGAGAAACATATTCGAAAAGAATTTTTGAAAAAGAACTTAGAAAGAAAATGAGTTTCCTTAAAAAGAGGTGTGGTGCATGCGATCAGCCGAGCTCAAGTAAGTACTCCCAAATTACCCTATACAAGTTATGTTATGATTATCAGTTTCAGTTTCAGTTAAACATCATGCTAGAATAGGACTAAGGATCTAGGAGGATGCCTTATGTCCCTGCTATATGTGTTTCAGCTTTATGAGAGTTGCATGCTAGTATTGAGTAAATAGCAGTAGGATAGCTTGTTTAGGTTATGCCTGATAGCATGAGCTTAGCATTGTATGCTAGTACAGTTTCTCGTTATGAGGATAGAATTGTTTGAGTAGTTTTTTGTGTCTGAATGTTGCTTGCTTTGTGCTTTGTGGGACTCTGAGTGATGGGAACTAGTCATTAGGTGAATACGTCACATCACATATGATCAGGGTTGAATAATCTCAGAGTGCTGGATTTGGCCCTATTGTGCAGCTCTTGTCTGATTCCAACCATTGTAGGGATGAGTCTTTTACTCGAAGGATTATCTGAGCCTCGTCACATGTGATGGTATTCAGGTGATGACTAATTGGCATTACAAAGAGGCCTTCAGCAGCTGAGGACTGGATTCGGTAGAGTGAGAGATTTCCCTAAGGCAAGCTTGGGATAAGAGTATCAGAGAGCAGTGGTAGTAGAAGGGACTTGGTGGAGTCAAGGCAGTTCTTGAGGAAAGTACGGATATATGTGGAAGGTAGTATGGGCCCGTACTACTGAAAGCAGAGGATCCATACTCGAATCAAGGAAGGCTGAGATAAAACCAAGGAACTTGTAGTGTGTGAGATCCCTCGAGTTCTGATGAGTATTGTGATGTTAGTAAGGGTAAATTACCGAGTATAGTGACGCTACGTGGTAGACCAGATGGTAGCTCTGGTGTCGACGAGGGATCAGGCTCAGACTCTATAGCTGGGCAGCTCGATGATCAGATGAAGGAGTTCATTCCATATGAGATTATCTGCAGTACCACTGACCAGACTCCTGTGATCCTCATTATGATCAACGAGGGCATTATAGAGATTTGTGATGAGAGTTCGAGCGCTTTCTGCACCGAGGTTGCAGACATGATAGGGAACCATACATTGATGTTTCGGGAATTCAGAGTTTGTGAAGCTCCAGATTGTCATGGGGGTTAGGGACCCCATTGTTAGCAGAAGATGAGTGGCATATGTTGTCACACCCCAAAACCAGGAACGGCGGAAACGTTCTGGGGCGGAGGACGTCATGTACAGTATCACAACAATGAAAAGTAGTAAACAAGCAATAACATCATCCATTGCATTAATAATAGAATTATTATACAAGTGTGTTCTGTCAAATTTTGATAAACACTAAAGCATAAATCAAAATGAAAGATGAATCTTCAACGAGCTCCATCTTCCCTAGTCCTTGCATCGGTACCTGTCTATGATGACCTGAGGATACAAGTAATTTTGAAAGCAAGTATCAGCTTTAAAGCTAGTGAGATCATAAGTATTTTAGTGTCTTAATTTGTATGTAAATACTTGTATGTATTTGAAATGTAAGTATTTGTATGTATACGAATTGTAAGTATTGAAAATGTAAATGAACTGTAAGTATGAAAATGTATATGAATTGTAAGTATGAACATGTTTGTAAAACAATTGTAAACATTTGAAAACCCTAGAAATCCCTATGACTCCTATTAGTAACAAAAGGAGTCTTCTACCAAGACTTAACTGTTCTCATGTAGTCTTCTACCAAGACCTAAATGTTCTGAATGTAGTCTTCTACCAAGACCTAACTGTTCTGAATGTAGTCTTCTACCAAGACCTAACTGTTCTGAATGTAGTCTTCTACCAAGACCTAACTGTTCTGAATGTAGTCTTCTACCAAGACCTAACTGTAATAGTATCACCCTTTGGTACTAGGGAAAATAACAATGTTAACTGAAGACATCCGTAGATGTACATTTACCTCTGTTGCTAACAGCTGGGTATAGGAATAGTCAGTCCCCAAAAGTATACCTGTAATGGTATCAACCGTTGACATCCGTGGATGTGCTTTTACCTCTGTAGCTAACAGAGATTCTAGGAATGGTCAGTCCCGCAATGTATCCTTGGGTACTAGGATATTAATCCCAATCTATCTCGTTGATTGTGTGATTGAATCACAAGGTAAAGATAAGAATGAGGATTATATAACAGAATCTATACATATAAAATGTACTAGTAATTCCTGTAAGTGTACTCATGTACATGTGATCATGTAAACATATCTATGTAATAGTATAGTAATGTACTGTAATGTTCCACGTGTGCTAGCTGTAAAGTGTCATCTCTCTCTATCTAGCATGTATAGTAATGTACTCGTTCTAGTATCGTTGTATATGTTCTTCTCTAGTATAGTTGTATATGTTCTTCTCTAGTATAGCCGTATATGTTCCACTCTAGTATTGTCGTATATGTTCTCATAGTAGTAAGTATTGACTCATGAATGAACTGACTCATAGTATGATATTGTGTTCTAGTAATAGTTCTAGTATCTTCCTAAACTACCCCTATGATAGTTTACTAGTAATCTAACTAGTATGTATGGACATGGATGTATACCCTTGCTACCCAAGGGTATTGATTGAACTGGAAGAACCTTTATGACTACATATGTACACATGATATATAACTAATATTTAAACGACCTTCAGACGGGTACCCGATATCCCACCAGACCACATCTCAAGCGCGAAAAGGAAATAGAGTGGATAGCCTTCCTGAGTCTTTTAAACATTACTCATATAAATATACATATATAGGCATGCAATTTATAATATAAAAGCATAAAGTAAGTTTTGTAAAACCTTTGAACATAATTATTATCTTAAGAAAAGATCGACTTGATGTCAATCTATAAAACAATTTGAAGGCATGGGTTTGATAAAACAGTCTAGTATAAAGAAACATTTGTTTGAAACACAATTGTAAATAAGTTTGAAATGTAATATACAGAGTAAAATGTACAGTGTAATAAAGAGTTGTAAACACATAAAGTGTTTATGAAAAACATTCGAAGGAAACTGTTTGGTAAAACGGCTAATGAATAGCCAATCATTTGAATGCTGCTTACTAATCACATGTGAATGATATAGTAATTAGCATGATTCTACTTGTATCCCCCCCCCCCCAAAACATTTAAAAATGGTTAAAACATTGATTAAGGGGTATGAACTCACCTGTAGCAAGTAGATCGGAAGGAAGTGTCGGATGAGTACTTGGTGTCAAGTGAAGACTTAGACACGCACAAAGATCCTAATAACATATAAGGATATATGTATATACACAATTAGTCTTTAAACAACTAATAAACAAAGTTAAGACACTCTAGGACATGTTAAACACTTTATACAAGTGTTATAAGTCTCAATGGTTGCATCTAAGTGTTGTAGGGAAAGGCTAGTGTGTTTGGGGTTCAAGGGTAAACTCCCTTGGAGTTTACGGTTTTTATGGTCATGACACAAAGAGTTTACGGAAGTAAACTCTAGAGTTTACGGTCGTAAACTCTAGTCCTAATGACTAGGTGTTGTTTGGTGGTTTAGCAAGCCTCTTGGAGCAATTCTACTAAGTGGTTTGGCCTTTGGAAGGGACTAGGGCAACAAAACACCTCCTTTGAGGAGTTTACAGCCTAATGGCATTTTCCTTTGGGTTCAAAACCGTAAACCCATATGGAGGAGTGTATAGCCATGTTTTCAAGTCCCTAACACAATTAGGTAATTGTATGTGCTAGATTCTAAGCCTAAGGAAGGAAAATAACCCATTTGGACACCCTTTAGGGTGTTGACGGTTTTGGGAGATCTCTAAACCGTAAACACCTAAAAATTTTGGATTTTGGTGTTTTTCAAGGCTTAGATACATCAAACTAAGGTTCAATCAATTCATGGAAGGCTTAAACATCAAACAAGGGCTTAGATTTGGACTTAGGCACACTTTGGTGCACTTTATGGTGTTTACGGCCCAAGAACATTCTTGGACCGTGAACACCTCCAACCTTGTGTTGTTGACATTATTTCTTGATATTCAAATGTAATACTAGCTTAAAATCACTCAAGGATGGAAGCACTTACTATTAGAAGGCTTGATTTGAGCTAAAAAGCCCAAGAACACTTAGTGTGTGTTCTTGGTGTTCTTGGTGTTTTGGAAAATCTAAACAAAATACATAAATGAATGGATGAATAGATGCACAAACACTATATTAAGTGTTTTACTAACTTGAAATGGTTAGAACACTTACAAGATCGAAGATTTGGAATTAAATGTTGGATGATAGTTGAGAGAGTATTTTGGAGTTTACTCTTTTGACATTTGGGGAGTAAACACAAATGACTAACTTTTTGGGGAGTAAACTCATACATAGGCATGAGTTTACGGTTTTGGTGATTTCTAAACCCAAAACATAAAAGTTTGGTCAGGTGTTTCTAATACGCGAAGTGTTTGCGGTTTTCAAAAATCAAAACCCGAGACGACACTTTCTTTCGCCCGTTCGTTTAAAATTAATATTAAAATAATCAAACGAACTTTATATTTCTTAAAAATAAGAAATAATGACATTGACTTATGATACAAAGGGGTTGACTTTTAGGGTTTGACCGAGTGGAAATTTCGGGTTGTCACATATGTCACCAGCATTTTTCGTTCCAGACGTCTCGAAAGGAGACAAGATCCGACTTGCTTCCTGTCACCCGAGGGACAGAGCATGAGATTGATAGGAAGAGGGTGGTAGTGAGTGGAGTAATGAAGCAGTTGATGCTATGTCATTGGATGACTTTCAGACTAGATTTTGGGCAGAGATGGTGCCCAGGAGATTGAGGCGCAGCAGTGGCGCAAGAGTTGTTAAATCTCCACTAGACGACTGAGATTGTGGCAGAGATCACTACCAAGTCTCGAGAAAGAGCTTATATGGTACCACAATATGCTGCAGATGAGGAAACGAAGAAGGTAAGTTATCAGAACATATTGTAGAACAATAGCATGGAGATCATGAGTAAGGCATGACTTATGGCGGCAATTTTGTATATAATTAATACTTTTGTATGTATTTTCAACTATTATTCTAATTTATGCACATACATGAGTTAAGGCAGCATTTTAGTAAAGCTTGGCGGGAGGCACAAGCCTTGGAGCCATGACGAGCTTTTTATAACCTATGAAAGACCTTGGAGAAGCTGCCTATATCCTAGGGATAAGGATATTGAGAGATAGGCGTAAGAGACTAATTGGACTTAGTCAAATTACCTACTTGGATAAAGTGCTGAAAAGGTTCGGCATGCAGGATTCCAAGAAAGTTGACTTACCAATCCAAAGTAACGCCAAACTGAGTAAGACTCAGAGCCCGAGTACAGAGCCTGAGATAGCCGAGATGAGTCAAGTATCGTATGTTTCCGTTGTAGGCTCGATCATGTATGCTATGACTTGTACTCACCCTGATGTAGCCTTTTCTTTGAGCATGGTCAGCAGATATCAATGGAATCCGGGCAAGGCTCTCTAGACTGCGGTAAAGAATATTCTCAAGTACCTACAAAGGACTAGGGATTGGGTCCTTATCCTCGGTAGGGCTGATGACTTGAGAGTAATGGGGTATAGTGATGTTGGCTTCCAGACTGATAGGGATAATTTACTCTCTCAGTCGGGTTGGGTCTTTACCCTAAATGGAGGAACAATTACTTGGAAAATTTCCATGCAGGAGACAATAGGGATGATATTTAGAACCGTAAAATCGGACCGGAACCGGAACAGTTAGAACCAGAATATGTAGAACCGGTTCCGGTTCCAGGTTTAAAAATTGACTTTATCCAGGTTCCGGGTAATTTGATTTTGGGTCCATCGGATCCAGGTAAACCGGGTCTAAAAATCGGAACCAATGTTAGGAACTGGAACCACTTTTAGGGTCGGAACCGGTTTTTGTGAAACATTTAAAAGATGCATATCTCATTCGTTTCAACTCCGATTGACATGCAGTTTTTTACAACATGTAGTTTAGAGTTTGTACATGATTTTAGCCAATAAATTTGACATTTTTAGTTTTATATTCATTGACTTACACCCCCCCCCCCAAGTCGAGATATTAAAGTTGGAAGTTTTTCATTTTTCAGTTTTTTTGTATTCGGTGAAAGTTTTAAAACATGCATATCTAATTCGTTTGAAGTCGGATTGACATGTGGTTTTTTTCAACTTGTAGTTTACAGTTTGTACATGAAATTAGACTATAATTTTGTCATTTTTGGTTTAATATTCAATGATTTACAGTCCTCTAAAGTCGGGATATCAAAACTGAAAATTTTCAACTTTTCAGCTATTTGTTTTTGTACTTTGTATTCTGTGAAAATATTAATACATGCATATCTCATTTGTTTGAAGTTGGATTGATATGCAGTTTTTTCCAGAGTGTATTTTAGAGTTTATACATGATTTTAGACTATAATTTTGTAAATTTTGGTTTCATATTCAATGAGTTACGGTCCCCAGAAGTCGGGATATCAATATGAAAATTTTCAAAGTTCAACCCACTAAATAGTAAGTAATTACCAAAAAATTCCGGTTTTTCTGGATCTAAACCCACTTTATCCAGTTCCAACCTACCCACTTTGATGTTTCCGAGTTTTTCGGTTCTAAACTCACTTTACCCGGTACCGTACCTAGAATCGAATCGGAAACGGTTCCTATATACCGATCCGATTTCCAATTCTAAAACATCTTGTTAACCGGTTCCGGATTTTTCGGGTCCGGGTCCATTCAATCCGGGTTTAGACCCATTTTCATCCCTAGGAGATAGTAGATGATTCAACTTGCGAATCACAGTACCTAGCAGCAAGCGAGGCAGAAAAGGAGGCAATATAGCTAAAGAACTTCATTGGAGACCTTGGAGTTGTACCAGCAATTTAAGAGCCTATAGAGATTTTCTATGATAATGAGGGTGCAGTTGCCTTAGCTAAGGAACCAAGGGATCACTGAAAATCCCCCATCCCTTCTGGGAGTGTGAGAACCGGGGCTTCGCACAACTTCTGGCGAAGTGTCTCAAATGAGGACTGTTGTTCCGAACCCCATGAAAATGCAACACCCTTCCGGGTCATCTTGGTAAGTGGCATGGAGATCTTGGAGAAATCCCTAATAAACCTCCGATACTAGCCGGCCAATCTCAGAAAGCTCCTGATCTCAGTGGATGATCTCGACACCTCCCATCTCATCACCTCCTCGATCTTGGCCGGAGCGACCAATATCCCTTTCTGGTTAACAAGATGCCCTAGAAACTGGACCTCTCGTAACCAGAAATCACACTTGGAGAATTTGGCATACAGCCTCTCCGATCTCAGAACTCCAAGGATCTCCCTCAAATGCTCCTCGTGCTGCTCCCTAAACCTCGAATATACCCAAATATCATCAATGAATACGATCACCGACCAATCCAGCATCGGCCTGCAGACCCTGTTCATGAGATCCATGAACGCGGCTGGGGCATTGGTGAGCCCAAAAGGCATCACCACAAACTCATAATGTCCATAACAAGTTTTGAATGTAGTTTTCTAGATATCTTCATCCCGAACCCTCATCTAATGATAACCCAACCTCAAGTTTATCTTGGAGAACCAAGATGCCCCCTGCAACTGATCAAAGAGATCATCGATCCTCGGTAACGGATATCAGTTCTTGACCGTCAACTTGTTCAACTCCTGGTAATCAATACACATCCGATGTGAACCATCCTTCTTCTTGACAAAAAGGATCGACGCTCCACAAGGTGAGCTACTCGGTCGAATAAACCCTTTCTCCAACAGCTCCTGAAGCTGCGAGGATAACTCCTGCATCCTTGAGACTCGGCCTCCTCCCTGGCCTAAGTCTCCAACTCAATCTCCCTCTTCCGGGCATTTTCCTGGAGCTCAACAAATGTCTGGTACGTCGAGTTTGACAAGAACTCTCGAATGTCCCTCCTCAGAATACCCAAATACCGGCTTATCTGTGCCTGCTCAGTAGACACCTGCACAGGGCAGAACATCTCCCTCTCATGAAACTTTCTGGTGACCACAGTTTCCGAATCATTACCATGCTTGAGGGTCAAGAACTCCTAAATCAGCCATTCCGTCTCCACCGGGGAAACATACTCATCTCTGAACATGGTGGTGAACCTCTCCTAGATCACTGCTGAAATCTCTGCAACAGTGAAGTTCGCTGTCATGAACTTCCACCAATCCTTCGCTCCTTGGCGGAGCTCGTTCAAAGCAAACCGTACCCTCAGAGGCTCCGAACATGAACACGTATAGAAGCATCCCTCAGTGTCAGCAATCCATCTCATCGCAGCGATCGGATCCTGCATCCCATCAAACTCGGGTGGCATCGTGTTGCTAAACTCTCGAAACAACAACGAGTCACCTCACTGAGGTCTGGCAGCAGCCACAGCTGCAGCGGCTGCGGCCTCAGTCACCGCGGCGTACCGCTCATCAAAAGTCTCTAACAGTGTGGTCTTGATATACCCAAACATCTCTGGAATCTCGGCCCTGATTTCCGCAGCTACCTCATCGTGGATCATCTGATGAAGCTCCTCGTCACTCACACCGCTCGTCCCAGGTCTGTGGCGTGTCCCAACCATGATGCCTCTGAAATACAACATAAAAATATTAGAGACTCGATCGAGCATACTCGCACTCGATAACGCAACCCTACTCGGCCTCCAATACCCAAAGGATTCTTACTTGGGCTACCCACTGATCCGGTGTCTTCAGTAGTACGGGCCCTGCACTACTGATTACACCGCATCGACATTCACCCCAAGTCCTCCTCCTTGGATCCCGGAACGCAAGTACTCTATTCTTGCTATGCATTGGCTACCTACTCGCTCTCAAAGCATCTCATAGCAGTAGGATTCTCCTAGACTAAGGCATCACAAATCAGGCCACTCTAGTCCTAATATGAATACCTAGTCTACTCTAGCATGCATAACATATCATAGCATATTTCATAACACATATTGTAAGGGTATTTTGGGGATTTTACCATTCGGGCGTTGGCTGACCGTACACACTGCTCCTTCTTTGGTTATCTCAAAACCTCTTATAAAATTTTATGTTTTTATTATTGGAAAATTTTTCTTAAATCCTCAGTTTGAGTTCAGTTACGCCCGAAGGTGCACCCGAATCCCTCAAACCAAGGCTCTGATACCAACTTGTAACAACGTGAATTTTCAAAACAATTTTTCATTTTTCAAACAGTATAAACTATCATATAATATTCTTAAGTCTCATGTTTAGCAAATGTCATCATAATAAAATACATCCCAAGATCATAAAATAAATCTTCCGTCAGTGTGTACAGATCATGCTGGCGCCTTCCCACGGTCCTCGCTAGCACCTGAAACAAATAACACAACATCTGTAAGCATAAATGCTTAGTGAGTTCCCCAAAATACCACCTACAAACGTACGCCCTTCCAGGCCATGACCTTCCGGTCCATGTGTCTCAGGGGACTTCCATCGCAACCCGGTAAACCTTCCCGTCCTACCCGTTTCGACCTTCCGGTCCACATCACAATGCCTTCCGGCCCATAACATAATGCCTTCCGGCCCATATCAAGCATAGCATACATAGCACATACAAAACGGGCAACTAATCACATACAATGCATATATCATATAGCATATCCGACCTTACGGTCACACATAGGTACCCTTCCAGGTACAGTATAGTGAGAAGACTCACCTCTGATATCTCGGTAAATCACTGACTAGGTAGAAATACGATCTAGCCTCTGCCAAAACACATAAAACAAATACTCCCATAAATATAACTATACTCCAACCTTTCCTCAGAAGGGTAAAAGACCATTTTACCCCTCTTCTGGCTCAAAAGGCCTCACTGCTAACCAAACCCTAAAAGTCAACCAAAGTCAACTATCAAACTTTGACCCGACTCGACGAGTGCACTTGGGCAACTCGGTGAGCCCACCTGTGTCCACTTAACTCCTTAGTCCCATTTAACACATCGAGTACCTCCCTTTACTCGACGAGTCCCCAGGCAAGAATCACGGGGCTACCCTGACTCAACTCGCCGAGTCCCAAGAACAACTCGGTGAGTACATGCCATACACAAGTTCTATTGACCTCCTGAGGTCAGATCCGTTCCTCAAATCCATAGATCTGACCTTGCCAAGCAATATAATCACGTAAAGCTCGAAACTTGATGCTTATATATATACATAACGGCATCAAATGGTGATTTAGTCCCAAAAATGGCAACCTAAGTCCAATCACCCCACAAGGACTCATAAAGCTTAATGGATTGAAGTCTCTGGACCTCTTTAAGTCTAGATGCAAAGCATAGACTCGATAAGGGACCAATTGCTCCACATAAACATCCTCAAAAGAGGTTAGAAAACCCTAATCTCTAAGTTCAAAACCAAAACTGAAGAAGGTCCGAATGAATACCTCAAGTTGAAGTCTCTGGACTCTGAAACCACTTAAATCACACCTCCTTCAACCTCCTCTTGCTCTTGATCACCTTCATTTTGCCAAACCAAGGATAGAAAGATCAATAATGGCTTCTCCTTCCTCCCAAACAATATAGATCACTAAGGGTGCTCTCAAGGGACTGGTAGCCGCAATGGGAGGCTAAGAGTACCCTTAAATAGGCTCCAACCCCGGAGGATTAGGGTTTCATTAAACAGTGTGGACTTGCCAACTCCACTCATGGACTCGCCGAGTCCAATGCGAACCCGGTTGATCAACCACGACCCTACTTGGCGAGTCTACGCATCAACTCGCCGAGTTCCTTCACATAATCCAAAAAAAAATATTTAAATAATATAACTAGGATTCCAGATGTTACAATTCTCCCCCACTAGAATCAGACTTCGCCCTCGAAGTCTCACTCTGCAAACAGCTCAGGATGTTGCTCACACATCTCGCGCTTCGGCTCCCAAGTCAGCTCTGACCCCTTCCTATGCTGCCACTGCACTTGCACCAAAGGCACTTCCTTGTTCCTCAGAACCTTGACCTTCCGATCCCTAATCGCCACCGGTCTCTCAACATAGTTCAATCTTGCATCCACCTGAATATCCTCTAATGGCACCACTGCTGACTCGTCGGCTATATGCTTCCTCAACTGTGACATACGAAAAGTGTCGTGAATTTGACCCAACTCCGCAGGTAGATCCAAACGGTAGGCTACCCTGTCTACCCTCGCGATTACTCTGAAAGGTCCAATATATCGAGGCCCCAACTTGCACCTCTTCCTGAATCGGATCACTCCTTTCCAAGGAGAGACCTTTAAGAGTAAGAACTCACCAACCTGAAATTCGAGTTCGGTCCGACGCCTGTCCGCATAACTCTTCTGGCGACTCTAAGCGGTCAACAACCTCTGCCTAACCTGTTGTATCTGCTCAGTTGTCTAAAGCACGATCTCCGTGCTACCCATTACACGTTGCCCCACTTCTCCCCAGCAAATGGGGGTCCGACACCTCCTCCCATACAACAGCTCAAAGGGTGGCATACCTATGCTCGAATGATGGCTGTTGTTGTATGAAAACTTTGCCAAGGGTAAATATGTGTCCCAACTTCCACCAAAATGCAAAACACATGCTCGGCGCATATTGTCGAGTGTCTGAATCGTCCGCTCACTCTGTCCGTCCGTCTATGGGTGGTATGTGGTACTGAAATGTAGCCTCGTTGCCAACTCCTCGTGAAACTTCTTCCAAAATCTGGAATTAAATCTTACGTCTCAATCTGAAACAATCAACATCGGAACCCCATGCCGCGATACCACCTCCCTCACATACAACTCTGCTAACCTATCAGGAAAAGAGTTCTCACTGATAGCAAGAAAATGAGCGGTCTTCGTCAGCCTATCCACAATCACCCAAATTGCATCGACTCCCCTAGCAGTCCTTGGCAATTTGGTGATAAAATCCATGGTAATCTGTTCCCACTTCCACTCGGGGATCTCCAGCGGCTGCAGTTTACCATGCGGACGCTGGTGCTCGGCCTTAACCTGTCGACAAGTTAGGCACCTCTCAACGAACCATGCAACATCCCTTTTCATACAGGGCCACCAATACTCCTTCTTTAGGTCCAGATACATCTTAGTGGCCCCGGGATGGATCGAGAACTTCGATCGATGTGCCTCTTCCATCAAAGTGGTACGCGTCTCGCCCACAAACGGTACCCAAATCCGACCCTGAAATGTCATAAGTCCCCATCTATCGGTAATGAGCTCCGATACCTACCCGACAACTCGCTCCCTCTTTCGGTTTTCTGGTCTCACAGCCTCAGCCTGGGCCCCTCGGATGGTGCCCAGTACCGGAGTCATCACTATCAACCTCATAAAAATGTCTCGAATCGGGGCGCTCTCCGCCCTACGGCTCAAAGCATCGGCTACGACATTAGCCTTGCCCGGGTGGTACGGGATCTCACCATCATAATCCTTCACCACATCCAACCATCTCCTCTGGCGTATATTCAGGTTGGGCTGATCCATCAAGTACTTCAGACTCTTGTAGTCCATGTATATGGTACACCGAAACCCATACAGATAGTGACGCTAGATTTTGAGGGCAAACACCACAGCCCCCAGCTCCAGATCGTGGGTGGGATATCTCGACTCATGAGGCTTCAGCTGCCTCAATGCATACGCTATCACATGTCCCCGTTGCATAAGCATTGCCCCTAACCCAGATATTGATGCATCACAGTATACCACAAAATCCTCCATCCCTTCCAGGAGTGTGAGAACCGGGGCTTCGCACAACTTCTGGCGAAGTGTCTCAAATGAGGACTACTGTTCCGGACCCCATGAAAATGCAACACCCTTCCGGGTCATCTTGGTAAGTGGCACGGAGATCTTGGAGAAATCCCTAATAAACCTCCAATAATAGTCGGCCAATCCCAGAAAGCTCCTGATCTCAGTGGGTGATCTCGACACCTCCCATCTCATCACCGCCTCGATCTTGGCCGGATCGACCAATATCCCTTTCTGGTTAACAAGATGCCCTAGAAACTGGACCTCTCGTAACCAGAAATCACACTTGGAGAATTTGGCATACAGCCTCTCCGATCTCAGAACTCCAAGGATCTCCCTCAAATTCTCATCGTGCTGCTCCCTAAACCTCAAATATACCAAAATATCATCAATGAATACGATCACCGACCGATCCAGCATCGGCCTGCACACCCTGTTCATGAGATCCATGAATGCGGCTGGGGTATTGGTGAGCCCAAAAAGCATCACCACAAACTCATAATGTCCATAACGAGTTATGAATGCAGTCTTCTGGATATCTTCATCTCGAACCCTCATCTGATGATAACCCGACCTCAAGTCTATCTTGGAGAACCAAGATGACCCCTGCAACTGATCGAACAGATCATCGATCCTCGGTAACGGATATCGGTTCTTGAGCGTCAACTTGTTCAACTCCCGGTAATCAATACACATCCGGTGTGAACCATCCTTCTTTTTGACAAAAAGGATTGACGCTCCCCAAGGTGAGCTACTCGATCGAATAAACCCCTTCCCCAACAGCTCCTGAAGCTGCGAGGATAACTCCTGCATCTCTGGTGGTGCGAGGAGATAAGGCGCCTTGGCGATAGGTGCTGCTCCCGGAACCAAATCGATACGGAACTCCACTTGTCTTTCCGGAGGCACGCCCGGCAGTTCCTCGGGGAAAACATCCGGAAACTCACACACTATCGGGACCTCGTCAATCGAACTTGGCCTCCCTGCGGCCACTCGTGTGTCCATCATATAAGTTATGAATCCATTACAGCCTTGCTGCAAACTCTGTCTCGCCGTGGCAGCCAAGCAAAATGCTGACACACACCGGGTCCCTTCACTATACACAGTAAGCACTCCCCCACTAGGGTCTCGTATGGTAACCAGTTGTCTCTCGCAGTCAATAACCACTCCAAACTTACTCAACCAGTCCATGCCCACGATGACACAGACATCTCCCATCGCGATAGGAACTAGATTAATTGGGAACTTGATGCCAAAAATCTCGAGCACACATCCTCGAATCACCTCGGTGGCATACACCGCTTTCTCATCAGCTATGGAAACCCTCAGGGGTCGACTCATCACCTCTCGACTAATACTAATGTGCTGACTAAAATCCAAAGATACAAAAGACCGACTCGCACCCGAGTCAAATAATACCAAGGCAGGTACAGAATTCACAAGAAAAGTACCTACGCATATCATAATATAAGCACAATATTTCAACATGAAAGTAAATACACGAAAGAATACATACCAGCCACAACATTGGGCGCCGCGCGGACCTCCTCCGCAGTCAACTGAAAAGCTCTCCCACGAGCCTTCGGAGCCTCGGCCTTCGCCGGTCGAATCTTGGTAACCCTAGAAGCAGGTGCAGATCCTTGCGCTGATCCCTGCTGTAGCTGAGGACACCCGGCCTTCCGATGGCCGGTCTGGTTGCAATGGAATCAAACCATAAATCCCTTGGGGCAATCCCTGGCGATATTCCCCTCCTTGCCGTATTTGTAGCAAGCGCCCGATCGACAGGCCCCCTCATGTCCCTTGCCGCACTTCCCGCAAGTGTGGCCCTTCTGGCCTCCCGTCCTCGAATCGGTGGACTTGGTCCGCTTGGCTACCGGCTGAGACTAAGCCGGCCACCGATCCATCCTCTGAGACTCGGCCTCCTCCCTGGGCTGAGTCTCCAACTCAATTTCCCTCTTCCGAGCATTTTCCTGGAGCCTAACAAATGTCCGGTACGTCGAGTTCGACACGAACTCCCGAATGTCCCTACTCAGAATACCCAAATACCGGATTATCCGTGTCTACTCAGTAGACACCTGCTCAGGGCAGAACATCTCCCTCTCATGAAACTTCTGGGTGACCACAGTAACCGAATCATTACCCTGCTTGAGAGTCAAGAACTCCTGGATCAGTCGTTCCCTCTCCACCGGGGGAACATACTCGTCTCTGAACATGGTGGTGAACCTCTCCCAGGTCACTGTTGAAATCTCTGCAAGATTGAAGTTCGCTGTCACGAACTTCCACCAATCCTTCGCTCTTAGGCGGAGCTCGTTCAAAGCGAACCGTACCCTCAGATGCTCCGAACATGAACACGTATAGAAGCATCCCGGAACAACAACGAGTCACCTCCCTGAGGTCTGGCAGCAGCCACAGCTGCTGTAGCTGCAGCGGCTGCGGCCTCAATCACCGCGGCGTACCGCTCATCAAAACTCTCCACCAGTGTGGTCTTGATATACCCAAACATCTCTGGAATCTCGACCCTGATTTCCGCAGCCACCTCATCGTGGATCATCTGACAAAGCTCCTCGTCACTCACACCGCTCGTCCCAGGTCTGTGGCATGTCCCAACCATGATGCCTCTGAAATACAACATAAAAATATTAGAGACTCGATCGAGCATACTCGCACTCGATAACGCAACCCTACTCGGCCTCCAATACCCAAAGGATTCTTACTTGGGCTACCCACTGATCCGGTGTCTTCAGTAGTACGGGCCCTGCACTACTGATTACACCGCATCGACATTCACCCCAAGTCCTCCTCCTTGGATCCCGGAACGCAAGTACTCTATTCTTGCTATGCATTGGCTACCTACTCGCTCTCAAAGCATCTCATAGCAGTAGGATTCTCCTAGACTAAGGCATCACAAATCAGGCCACTCTAGTCCTAATATGAATACCTAGTCTACTCTAGCATGCATAACATATCATAGCATATTTCATAACACATATTGTAAGGGTATTTTGGGGATTTTACCATTCGGGCGTTGGCTGACCGTACACACTGCTCCTTCTTTGGTTATCTCAAAACCTCTTATAAAATTTTATGTTTTTATTATTGGAAAATTTTTCTTAAATCCTCAGTTTGAGTTCAGTTACGCCCGAAGGTGCACCCGAATCCCTCAAACCAAGGCTCTGATACCAACTTGTAACAACGTGAATTTTCAAAACAATTTTTCATTTTTCAAACAGTATAAACTATCATATAATATTCTTAAGTCTCATGTTTAGCAAATGTCATCATAATAAAATACATCCCAAGATCATAAAATAAATCTTCCGTCAGTGTGTACAGATCATGCTGGCGCCTTCCCACGGTCCTCGCTAGCACCTGAAACAAATAACACAACATCTGTAAGCATAAATGCTTAGTGAGTTCCCCAAAATACCACCTACAAACGTACGCCCTTCCAGGCCATGACCTTCCGGTCCATGTGTCTCAGGGGACTTCCATCGCAACCCGGTAAACCTTCCCGTCCTACCCGTTTCGACCTTCCGGTCCACATCACAATGCCTTCCGGCCCATAACATAATGCCTTCCGGCCCATAATATAATGTCTTCCAGCCCATGTCAAGCATAGCATACATAGCACATACAAAACGGGTAACTAATCACATACAATGCATATATCATATAGCATATCCGACTTTCCGGTCACACATAGGTACCCTTCCAGGTACAGTATAGGTAGAAGACTCACCTCTGATATCTCGATAAATCACTGACTCGGTAGAATTACGATCTAGCCTCCGCCTAAACACATAAAACAAATACTCCTATAAATATAACTATACTCCAACCTTTCCTCAGAAGGGTAAAAGACCATTTTACCCCTCTTCTGGCTCAAAATGCCTCACTGCTAACCAAACCCTAAAAGTCAACCAAAGTCAACGGTCAAACTTTGACCCGACTCGGCGAGTGCACTTGGGCAACTCGGTGAGCCCACCTGTGTCCACTTAACTCCTTAGTCCCATTTAACACATCGAGTACCTCCCTTTACTCGACGAGTCCCCAGGCAAGAATCACGGGGCTACCCTGACTCAACTCGCCGAGTCCCAAGAACAACTCGGTGAGTACATGCCATACACAAGTTCTATTGACCTCCTGAGGTCAGATCCGTTCCTCAAATCCATAGATCTGACCTTGCCAAGCAATATAATCACGTAAAGCTCAAAACTTGATGCTTATATATATACATAACGGCATCAAATGGTGATTTAGTCCCAAAAATGGCAACCTAAGTCCAATCACCCCACAAGGACTCATAAAGCTTAATGGATTGAAGTCTCTGGACCTCTTTAAGTCTGGATGCAAAGCATAGACTCGATAAGGGACCAATTGCTCCACATAAACATCCTCAAAAGAGGTTAGAAAACCCTAATCTCTAAGTTCAAAACCAAAACTGAAGAAGGTCCGAATGAATACCTCAAGTTGAAGTCTTTGGACTCTGAAACCACTTGAATCACACCTCCTTCAGCCTCCTCTTGCTCTTGATCACCTTCTTTTTGCCAAAGCAAGGATAGAAAGATCAATAATGGCTTCTCCTTCCTCCCAAACGATATAGATCACTAAGGGTGCTCTCAAGGGACTGGTAGCCGCAATGGGAGGCTAAGAGTACCCTTAAATAAGCTCTAATCCCGGAGGATTAGGGTTTCATTAAGCAGCGTGGACTCGCTGAGTCCAATGCGAACCCGGATGATCAACCACGACCCTACTCGGAAAGTCTACGCATCAACTCGCCGAGGTCCTTCACATAATCCAAAAAAATAAATATTTAAATAATATACCTGGGATTCCGGATGTTACAGTGTGAAACATTTGTGGCATCACATTTGGGATGCTAGGCTCAAAAAGTCTTTAGGAATCTAAGCAACACACAAAGGTATGTAATTCTACTAGTTTATATTGCAAGTTCCCCATAACATGCTAGTAAGGATGAGAAGCTTGGAAAAATCAAATTTGCATGTATATTAGAGAAAACATAGATCCAAGGTTTCTAGGGTTGCATGTACACCATAAGAGTGCTAGAATGCTCAAAACCCATCAGGTTTGTATATAATAATCTAAACAACCTTTTAGATTATTCTACTCATATGTAATTAGTAGTTTTGGTCTAACATAGACTTTAAATCCACAAAACATTAAGTAATATATGGATGGAGCCTTTACATACTAAATCTTATTAAAACGTTTTATCTACTTATTATTTGGTGGTTGTATTCGAAATACAAGTGATAGTGATTAAAGTATGATCCCAAAAAGAATAAAAGGAGGATATTTCAACCGATTAGAAAGTAAACCATATCAATTAAAGTTTAATTTATCCTTTATTATCACCAAAGCTTTATATGGTTCTACTAGTTTGTATCTAAACTTTATATTTGAAAACTTTAACAAAGTTTTCACAATTATGTTTTAACATGTAAAATATAATTACAACGGCTATAGTTGTTAATAAAATGGATTTGTTATCTTATGCTAAATCTTAGACATTAATTAGAAAGGAAGTCATACATCACAATGTGTAGTTCCTTAGTAATGATTTTCTCTACTATTTAGTGAAAATATCATTAGGAATCTTTTATAAATAAACATAATTCATATATGTCAAATAAACTATATTATTTGTCTTTAAAGATTCCTTTCTTACAGTTGGAATATGTGTATATCATTTGTATAATAAGGATAACAATGTCTTAGATAATTTTGATTCGGAAAAAAAATAAGTCAAAAGTGTTTGCATATAGAACTTTTTATTTAGAAAACATTGATATTTACTCTATAGTTCAATTATGAGATCTAGTTTCATAAATAGAAGTGCGATTCCACCTTCGGATCACCTGAAAAGACCATAAAAACGTGAAAATAAGGTTGTTCTCGAAACTAACATGAATTTTAATGAAATGCATATAAAATGAAATAAACTACACTAAATAGGTGCATAAAAGAACAAAAAGGTGTGCAAAAAGGTGCACAAAATGCACCTAACAACTCTTCCCAAACTTAGACCTTTCTTTTCCTTAAGAAAGAACGAGAATCAGACAAAACACGAGGATTTCTAGATGGAAAAAAGAAACATAGAACAAAAGGGGATGGAAAGATCCTAAAGGATCTAAGAACGAATACACGTAATAAAAATAGCATACGTACAAAAAACTAAAAAATAAGCTTAAGAAAGCTTCAAAATAGAAGTAATTTTTTATCCAAATTTCATAATTCTACTTGTTCAATCACCGGGGGCATGAAAGTCAATTACCAATTATCCAAACATAAAATGTTATCCATTTATTGTTCTCACTTCAAGAAAGTATCAACAAAGTCAAACCTTGGGCATTGTCCTGTAAGTGACAATCATGGGTCTAGAGTTCAAATTCAGATGGTCATGAGACGTCATACGAAATTCATAGATTCAGTGGTTTTTAAAATGTAGACAATCGGTGTCAAATTACTTTATTTGGTAATGTATCATATTTTTAGAAAGGGATCGCTTCTCCAAAACTCCCTCAGTATACTCCGGGTTGACTCAACCTTTCATTTCATCCCAGTGCTCACTGTCCATCTCACACTTAGTCCCAAAGGTACCAATCGTTACATCCACCTGATATCTTGCGTTGCTCACATCTTTAACCTTCAACTTAACTTCTTTAACATGCTTTGATGAAATTTATCTTTCCCTTCTTCAAGTTTCTTTTTTTATTTCTTTTTTTAGATGGATTCCTTTTGATTTAGTTTTCTTGCTTTAAATCTCTTTGGTGTAAGGCTTGCCTTGTGGATTCTTTTTTTAGTTGTAGATTTATTAGTGCTTAAATCATTTTCTTGTATAGATTTTGGCCCGATTAAGTGTAATGGCCAACCAAATCTTTGATACTTTAGACAATGTATGCACGGGTGGATGCTATGGAATCCCCCTTCAAGAGGTCTACCCAGAAGTGATTCCAAAGATAGTTGCATGGTGTTTTCAAACAGGAGTTGGTGTTAAGTATTGGGTTTGAAAGAGCGAAGCATTTTCAAAAGTTGTTTTACCCTCCTTTACTCCATTACTCTATTGGCCTATTTATTATTAGCCCACATTTTTATGTGTCATTTAGTCTTTAGCCCTTTAGGGTTTTGTCATGCTAGTATTTATTCTCCGCTTTATTCTTTGTAGCCTTTATGCTTTTATAGGGTTATTGTAGCCATTTCGTTTTTCAATCTGTTTGATGATTCCTCAATGTTGATGTCTGTTTGTTTGTTGGTACTTGTTTGTTGTTGCTATTCAATCTCTTATTATTCGATTGATTGCTTCCGCTGGTTTGTTGCTCTTCTCATTCTCAGATTGCTTACCTATTGTTGTAATTATTTATTCATTGCTAACATGATTGGAAAGGATGATTCCCGTCAGCCAATCAGTACTCGTCTAAATGGAAATAATTATATGTATTGGAGTTATATTATGAAGAACTTCCTTCATGGGAAGAATATGTGGGGCTATGTCACTGGGAATAAAGCCAAACCCTCGGTGCCTTAAGCTGAGAATTTCCATTTGTTGGTTGATGCTTGGGTAACTGATAACTCCAAGGTCATTACTTGGATTAACAGTTCTATTACTTAGTCTATTGGTATGCAGTTGGCTAAATATGACACAACAGGAAGTTTGGAATCACTTGGAGAGATTGTATACTCAGTCCAACTTTGCTAAACAATATCAGTTAGAATATGATATTCTTGCTTTTCAACAAAATGACCAGAGTATTTAAGATTCGTATGCTGCAATGTCTGATTTGTGGAATCAGTTGGCTCTTACTAAATCTAAAGAGTTAAAAGATTTTGAGACTTACATTGCTACAAGGGAAGAACAATGTTTGGTCCAGTTCTTGATGGCCTTGCATTCTGATTTTGAAGTCCTACGTGGAATGATCCTTCATCGCTCTCCCCTACCCTCAATGGATTCTGTCTTTCATGAGTTGATTGCTAAAGAGACTCGTATCAAGTCTCACATAGATAAAGGGTTTAAAGAAACCTCCATTCCTACTTCCACTCCTGTTATGCTTTTTGTTTCCTCTAATCAGTCTCGACAAACTTCAAGGGTTGCTTATGATGAGTGTGCATTCTACAAAAAAAAAAAAAAAAAAAAAAAAAAAAAAAAAAAAAAGATTGGAAAGCTAAGAGTACATTGTTAGTCAACAAGGGTAAATTTGGTCAGACTCAGTCGGGACAACAAAATAGGTATGTTCAATAGGAGTTTCAGCCATGTTCCTCTGGTACTCCTCCATGGACACCTCGTCGTCCACAATTTGATGTTGTTGCAACACCACCAGTTGACACTGAATCTGTTAGAAACATGCCACCATCGGCATTGGATCCCAAGGTTTTTTAGAGTTTCAGATAATATTTGGCATCTATCCCACTGCCATGTCTGCATCTATGTCTCATTCTGGTCCTACTTCATCTGGTATATTAGGTATTCCCTCATCTTTGTGGATTTTAGATTATAGTGCAACCTATCACATGACTTCTCATTTGTCATCATTTACTTCTTTGTCACATGTGTCATCTATTTCTATTATGTCTAATATTGATACATCTATGCTAGTTAAGGGTGTTGGGTCTGTCTCTATTTTTCATATCACTGTCCCTGATGTCTATTACATTCCCAAACTTACTTTGAATCTTATCTCAGTCATTTAGTTGTGTAAGTCTAGTAATTGGGTGTTCTTTTCTGATTCTGTTTATGTTATACAGGATCAACACACTCAGAAGGTGATTGGAATTGGTCGTAGGGTAGGGGAACTGTATGTCTTGGAGGTTCTCAAAGTATCTGTTGTTGTTGCCTCCAACATTAATTTATCTTCTTTTCGTTTGATTCCTTTTTCGTCTGAGTTTTATCTTCGACATTCTCGTTTGGTACATGTCTCTGTATCACGTTTGAGTTTTCTAGCATCTAGTGGTGTTTTGGGTCATTTGAATACTCGTGATATTTCTGATTGTAGTGGTTGTAAACTGGCAAAATTCTCTGCTTTACCTTTCAGTAAAAGTATGTCTTCTTCTACTGCTCCTTTTGATATTATTCATTCTGATGTGTGGGGTCCTCCACCATTATCCACAAATAGTGGGTCAACCTATTATGTATCTTTTATATATGATTATACTCAATATACATGGGTTTATCTTATGAAACGTAGATCTGATTTCCTTGGCATTTACAACACTTTTAGATCTCTTGTTAAAACTCAACATTCGGTTGTAATTAAGTGCTTCAGGTGTGACTTAGGAGGTGAATATACCTCTAATGATTTTACTCAATTACTTGTTCATATGGTACCATACACCAGTCATCGTGTACTAACACTCCTTAGCAAAACAATGTGGCAGAACGAAAACATTGTCATATTGTTGTGACAACCCACTTATTACTCATGTCTACACAGGTCCCTAGTTCCTTTTAGGGAAAATCAGTCCTTACTGATGTTTATGTGATTAATTGTATCCCTGCTTCATTGAATTTAGGAATGTCTCATTTTGAGAAGCTATATGGTCACCTACTGTGACATCCCCATTTTCACGGCCAGAAAATGCCGATTTTGTTTATGCTTTATAAAAATCAGAGTATCTCTTTTCATAAAAACATTGCGGAATTTGGTCGTAGTAAAACATTATAAATACGTTATCAAAGAATTTCCGAGGAAAAGTATTTTTATTCATTTTAAAACATTTGGGATGTCATCGTCAATACTGAAACATAAACATAAACAAAACTTACATTCGTTATCACTAGTGATCTATATCTCCTTAATCTCTCAGTGTAATATGACTTCATATCATCACCTGTGATATAAATAAACTGAGTGGGTCAGGTTGGGAAACCTGGTGAGTACATAGGGTTTTCAACCCACAATAATATAATTATTATGTTTAAACAATCAAACAATCAACCCAATTACCCATCCCCATTATCTTCTTTACTCTTAAGGATTTATCCTAAGAGTCATATATCCTGCATTCGTTTATTCCGAAGTCCCTTGCTTCCCGGGTTATAGGACTGGCACTAAATCCATAGCTGTCAATGCTCGTTCGTAAAGCACTAATTCCATAGTTGCTATAGTTTATTCATCGGGTACTAAATCCATAGCTACCTGTGTTTATCTAGTAGGTACTAAGTCCATAGCTACCAATTCCTAAAAGGTACTAAGTCCATAGCTACCAGTGTTTATCTAGTAGGTACTATGTCCATAGCTACCAATTCCTAACAGGTACTAAGTCCATAGCTACCAGTGTTTTTCCAATAGGCACTAAGTCCATAGCTGCCAGTGTTATTTATTAGGCACTAAGTCTATAGCTGCTTATGTTTACTCACATCATCTTTTCTCTCTCATCATTCATCTACCCATGCCATCCCCAACATATTTGTATAAATAAAATACGTATACAGTTTAAATCATTTAAAACATGTATAAAAACGTTCATCCAGCATAGACAGCAAGTACTCAGATAATATGCACACATAGCACGTAATTTATATAAAACATTTCATATATATGTGTAAGATGAAAGTAACTATGCACTCACTTGATTAGGTGGTAATTCCGAACTCAGACAGCGCTTCGTTATCTCAAAACAATTTTCCTCGACAAAACCTAGTATCAATACCACTAGGGTTTAGTTTTTAACGTTAACCGCGACTAATTAATAGTCTAGCTATTATTACTATTATATAAGCGTTAAATAACACCCAATATAACTCATAATAATAGCCCAAATAATTATTTTAAGGTCCTAATAATGTTACTATAATTAAATAAAAGCTATATTAAATATAGTATAGGCGTAGCTCACTTATAGTGGGTTTTTATTAAAAATCGGGATTCGCTGGAGCAGCGTTTCCGAGCCAAAAGTTTTTCTTCTCGGAGCCGTCGGGCGCTACGGGGCTTTCTTCTCGTGCTAGGGAGGTTCCCTAGACTTGGGAGGGGTTTAGGGAGGTTAGAGAGAAGTTAGAGAGAGAAAGAAAGGCTTATGGTGTGAAGAAATTATGAAGAGTTCATCTCTTATTTATAAGAATTTTATAGTAAAGTAGTCTCCAAGTTTCGTCCATATCTTTCGCGTACGAGCTCCGTTTTCTACGTTCTTTATATCCACGCATTGGTGTTTACGAGTACTACAACTTTCATTTAGACCTCGTCGGCTAATTCTCCATCTATCTCAAATTTACAAAAACTGTATCGTATTTATCGCGCACGAAGAGTAGCGACTAAGCTTCGTCCATATCTTTCGCAAACGAGCTCCATTTCTGATGTCATTTATATCCATGCGTTGGTATTTACAAGTACTACAACTTTCATTTAGACCTTGTTGGCTAATTCTCATTCTATCTCGGATTTACAAAATTGTATCGAATTCGCCGCGCTCGAAAAGTAGAGACTAAGATCCGTCCATAACTTTCGCATACGAGCTTCGTTTTTGACGTTATTTATATCCACGCATAGGTAAAAATAAAATCTACAACTTTCCTTTTTACTTCGTCGGCTAATTCTCTACCGATCTTAAATTTAACAGTGGGAGGTGATTACACTGTTAAATGTTCGCGTAAAATTCATAACTTTTACATACGGACTCCGTTTTCGTCCGTCTTTTTGTCGTTGAGTTCCTATTAATGAGATATTAAACTCTCATTTAGGTCACGTAAGCCAAAAACCGCTCGAACTAAAATTCGAGTTTCCGATCATGCACCGCTATGCCAAATCTTAGAAAAATCATAACTTCCTCATACGAAGTCAGATTTGGGCGTTCTTTTTATATACACTATTGGTTTAACATTTTCTACGACTTTTGTTTAGATCGCTAAGGCTAAAAGTCGCTCTATCGTAAATTCACTATTTACACTTCCAGGTGCCATGTCGGTTCCGTCGCAAAACTTCGACGGGTCATAACTTTTTCGTTATAACTCGGATTTCTTCGTTCTTTATTTCTACGGAACCCTTGAGACATATTCTACAACTTGGTTAAGATTATTTATTCTAAATAATATTTTGTCGAAAATTCGTTTTCGACCCCTATTATCTCTAAATTGACTAGCCCAGATCTGCGGGCGTTACAATTATCTCCCCCTTAGGATGATTACGTCCCGGAATCATCAAAGAAACAGGGCTCACATGATGACTCCATACGTTATCTCTTCATCCTAAGTAATAACCTTAACTTTGATGTTTCTTCAAACGAGTATCTAACTCTAAGATTTCCTAACTACAGGCGGTGCCTGATCTTGGACCCGCTCCCAATCTCACATTGGACTCCCAATTATGACCTTCAAGTCATAATATCGATCCTTACTGGAGACTGCTTCTTCCTCTTAACAATCTTAGGATTACTACCATGGACCGATGTGTCGTATTGTAATAACCTAACATTATATGTTGCAACACTTAGACTCGGGTATTTTAGAGTCAAATTTCCATAACGGACTATACCTCCCTTCATGTTCTAATATGATATAATCACATCTTAAAAGGTAGCATTCCTAGCTACAAGCAACTATCCCGATACCTCTACAGATCGCTTTGATTGTCTTTCACTTCAATCTTCTAGCTTAAGTCAGATACTATATCGGACTTGGTTCTCTGAACCATGTATCATACTCATCGTATTCGGACTCAATTTGATATGACCACTAGGGTCAGAATAACAACAATCTTCTTAGTCATTACCGAAACGATGGTAACGACATGCTTGAAAAAAAAGGGCTCAATTATTGGCTTCTTGGTAACCTTGTGACTTTCCTTGATCCAAGCGTGAGTCCTGTGCTTCCGGTAGTATATGCATCTACTACCTTTCACACCTACTCATACTCGTCCTAAGTACTGTCTCGCAGTCCCTAAGTCCTAAAATCACAAAACAATTTAACACATACGAGTGTGTCCAAATAATCATAAAAATTTCCCTAGACTCTACTGGGACTTCTTCCATGTGTATTTTCAATCATCAATTCTGCTTCAACTCGGTTGGTGATGGAAATTCCAAATGATAGGAAAACTTTAGGAATTACACCAATCGTTCTATCATCCCGCCAATCAAATATGTACATTTAGATGTACCGTACTTCTCTAGACGTATTGCTATTTTATCAGAGGTATTCTAAAGGCAAGATACCTCTCTTATGATATCTTCTGATAGGTGTCATTCACTATCGTAATCCATCTCATTTCCTCTATTTTCTCAGTCTGTCATGGTTCGCATCACTTTCTGAACTTCTGCCATTGTGATAGGTTCGGGTGCAGTCACAACGACCGATGCATGACCCATCACATTCTTAGGCTCAGGTTGTCATCTTCCTCGGATATTTCCTAGTCTGTCTTCACCATGACGTTTTGTACACCCAAGCAGACGTTCGGTGTACCGAGGCGAGAATTTTAAGATAGGAAAGATTTTATAGACGTATAGATCTCCTTGTCACACCGAAAAGGTATATACCAGTTCTAATACCGTAATCAAACGTTTAGAAATCTGAACATATAAAATTTCCAGATCCGGTCAGCAACAGACCATAGATTCGAACAAATAATAGCATATAAGGTATCTTTATAGGTATAACATAAAACATTTTAGGCATATTTCCTAAAATAAACTAGTGATTGTGTGTAAAATATAGCAGTCACTCATCTCACAATCATCGCTTAGCATTCTAAGTTTGAGTCTAAAAATTTCCTATAAATTCCTAGTTCGCTTAAACTAATGCTCTGATACCAACTGTGACATCCTCATTTTCACGGTCAGAAAAGATCGATTTTGTTTATGCTTTATAAAAATCATAGTATCTCTTTTAATAAAAACGTTGGGGAATTCGTTCATCAAATAAAACATCGAAATTAAGGTTAGAAAATGATCAAATCATTTTTTGTTTGAAATTTTCATATATTTATCTACCAATCTACTATTTTGTAAGATTTAAATAGTCAAAATATCATATTTATCATATTTTTAAAAAAGTTAACTTGTATGCACTCCACCTGTTTTATGAAATGCATAAACTTAGGGTTGTAAACGAACTGAACGTTCGGCGAACCGTTCGTGAACTGTTCGGCGGGAAGTTCGTTTATTTAATAAATGAACGAACATGAACAAAAATTATCGTTCGTTTAGTTAAATGAACGAACATGAACAATGGTTTGGTTCGTTTATTTATGTTCGTGAACGTTCGTTTATGATGTTCGTTTACGTTCGTTTATGTTCGTTCGTTTAAGTTTATTTATATTCATCTATATTCAATTATTTTTTATTACATTGCTATATTATATGTTCATTTATGTTCATATATGTTCAATTGTGTTTTTTTTATCTTTGTTCATTTATGTTTGTTCGTTTATGTTCGATTAGCTTGTTCACGAACATAAATGAACGAACATGAACAAAGTCATTTGTTAAACTAACGAACATGAATAAGAAAATCTCGTTCGTTTATCCGTTCGAGTTCGTTTGTTGTTCGGCTAACTTAAACGAACGAACATGAACAAGACCTTGTTCGTGTTCGTTTGGTTCGTTTACAGCCCTACATAAACTAAATTACCACGTTATATTCACATATGAATATGTTTTCTCACCTGGATCAATATGTGATTATTAAAACACAAAACAAATATGCAAGTTTGTATGTTATTCATATGTGAATAACATATAAAAATTTTATATATTTCTGAAAACACATTGTAATATTCATATATGAATATACTATGCAATATTCGCATATGAATATACCAACCATTATTCATAAGTGAATATGCGGTCTAATATTTACAAGTGAATATACTATGTACTATTCTCATGTGATATACCATGTAATACTATATAATATTTACATATGAAAATATAATCTAATATTCATAAGTGAATATATCATCTAACATTCACAAGTGAATTACTACGTAATATTTACAAGTGAATGCATCGTCTAATATTTAAATATAAATATACTATGTTTAGTATATGTTATATTCATATATGAATGATACTTAAATTGTAAAAAAAAAAATTAATCATAGTTTTTATTCATAAATGAATAACGAATGTAATTTAGTAAAAATCAGATTCATTTTTATTCACTTATAAATAACGATAGCTGAATATATATATATATATATATATATATATATATATATATATATATATATATATATATAATTTTATCTTAAAACTATATCAATATGGATGTCTATTTGTAGAAAATAAAAAATCATTGAATTTTGGTATATTTAAAACCATTTTTCGATAAAAATAACTTCTTAAAAATTTTTAAAAAATTAAAAAAAATAAAAAATAAATAAATAAATAAATAAATAAATAAAAAACTATATTTTTGTATATATTAAGGTAATGCTTAACATAGTTTAAGGAAACATGTTTTGTTGGAAAACACATGTACATTCCTTTCCCATTTCCACGTTGGAGGCTTTTGCGGTAAAAATAAATGATTGGCTGAGAATGATTCGTTCATTCTCAACCTTTTTTTAAGAGTAAATTACACGAATGGTCCCTATGGTTTAGGGTAATTTGCACGTTTGGTCCTTAACTTATTTTTTTCACTTGGAAGGTCCCTACTGTTTGTTTTTGTTACGCGTTTGGTCCCTATCTTACCTAAAAAGACTATTATGCCCTTGATTTTTTTAATTTATTTAAATAAACACACCCCTAATCCCACCCCTCACCTTACCTCACCTACCCCATCATTTTTTCCTTTTTAAATAATAGTCTTTTTAGATAAGATAGTGACCAAACACGTAACAAAAATAAACAGTAGGGACCAAATGCGTAACAAAAACAAACCATAGGGACCTTCCGAGTTAAAAAAGTAAGTTAGGGACCAAACATGCAAATTACCCCAAACCATAAGGACTATTCGTGTAATTTACTCTTTATATATATATATATATATATATATATATATATATATATATATATATATATATATATATATATATATATATATATATATATATATATATATATATATATATATTAAAAAAACCACCGATTTTTCCAAGTAAATGTTACCCAACAAACTCACATGCGTTGCTCTCTTTTGCTCACCTGTTCATACTCAGAAAAACCTTTCATTCTTCAAAATTGTCCAACAATTATTTCTTATTACATTTAAAATAAAGATGTAATCGAAGAAAACACATTTATTTTTTATTTTTTAATAGCAGAAAACACATTTATTAATCTCAAACTTTTGGCATCTTCCCATCCATCTCCTGCATATATACCAACCCTTTTCCTCCATCTTCTTCCCCAACTCTCCTTCGCCATCTCTCACCCTTTTCTCCCTCTAAAACTTGGTGATTCATACCAGCATTGCCATTAGAGCTACCCCGTTTCTTCGATTTTGTGTACAAACACAAAAAAGCAAAAAAAAAAAAAACCCAATTAAAACTGGTTTTGTCGATGGGGAAATTGGTGGGATTCTGTTCAATGGCATCCACTCTGTTTCTTATTATGGGAGTTTTACCTTTGGCTTTAGCAAGAGGACATGATTACGGAGAAGCTCTAAGCAAAAGCATTCTCTTCTTTGAAGCTCAGAGATCCGGTTATCTACCCGGTAATCAAAGAGTTAAATGGAGAGGAAATTCAGGGCTCTTCGATGGCAAAGCAAATGGGGTAATCCCACTTGTAAATTTTCATCTATTTTTTGAAATTAAACCCGAAATTTTCGAACTCCCCATTTGGGTATGTTGATAACTTGAAACTGATTTGAATTTTATGATTTTGAAGGTGGATCTGGTGGGAGGGTATTATGATGCAGGGGACAACGTGAAGTTTGGGCTTCCAATGGCGTTTACAGTGACGATGATGTCATGGAGTATAATGGAATACGGGAATCAAATGGGTGCGAGTGGTGAGCTTAGTCATGCCATGGATGCTGTGAAATGGGGCACTGATTACCTCATTAAAGCTCACCCTGAACCTCATGTTCTATATGGAGAGGTACCCTTTTGTTGTAATTTTTATTAAAAAAAATGTTAGTGAGTATTAAGTATGATGATTTAGAAAGTAAAAATCCTTTGAGGAAATGACATTCATGATGGAAAATGACATGGAAGAGCCGAAACAATATTCGATTTCGAATATAAATATTGATTTTGTGGGTCCTGTTTTAATTATAAAAAATAATAAATACAACACTTATAATAAAAATTAATATGTATGGATTTAAGTGTTAACTTAAAATTAATGTTTAGTATTAAAGTTAATGTTTAGTATTAAGTATAAGTTTGTGGGTCTCTTTCAATATGACCCACAAATTTATACTTAGTTGTGCCTTTATAACCACGAAATTAATTTGCATGAGATTTAGTACTAATAATTAGATGTTGATATATAATGTCTATGTGTTAAATGTGTTAATTGATATTGTGTTATAGGTTGGAGATGGTAACACAGATCACTACTGTTGGCAAAGACCGGAGGACATGACGACTTCTCGAAATGCGTACAGAATTGACCAAAATAACCCTGGCTCTGATCTAGCTGGAGAGACTGCCGCCGCTATGGCAGCCGCCTCCATCATCTTCCGCCGCTCAAACCCTGCGTACTCGCGGGAGCTTCTCACCCATGCCTACCAGGTTAGATAAGCTTAAAGTACAATTTTTTTAATACATAGTATTCAACTATAAATGAAATTTTAATGTTCACATGAAGCATTTTTGTAAGGTTAAATACAACTTTTTAATGCATGAACTATAAATGACAATTCAATGTTGCCACGAAGTATTTTTGTAAGCTTAAAGTACAACTTATTATGCATTGATGTATAATATGAATTATAGTGACATTTAATGTGCACATGAAGTATTTTTGTAGTCATGTCACATGTGTGTCAACAATTTAAACGGACACCATGGCAAAAGCGTACGTTAGAGAATATTGGTGCATGTTAGTAAAGCGGTTGGTGTGTGAAAACAGTTACGGTTGATAACTTTATTGTCTGGCAGGTTGTTGGCGGTTTAAGTTAGCAATAGCATAGGGTGGCAGGCCTAACATAGTATAGTCTTTATTCCACTCTCTAGATGTACAATAAGTAATGCATAGGGTACATAGATATAAAGTAGGGGCATTTGTGTAATTTTAAATGCAAAGTTAATCGGCGCACATGTTGGGTAAATAAAATGTTAGGTATAATATAACCGTATAGTTGCAACTTTTGTCATTTCCGTTTTTACCCCTATGTTTTGTCGCTAATTGCAACTTTATTTTCGTCAGCTTTTCGATTTTGCGGACAAATACAGGGGTAAATACGACAGTAGCATCACGGTGGCCCAGAAGTACTACCGATCCGTCAGTGGATACGCTGTACGTAATTACAATCTCCCCCAACAACCAATCTTAACTGTTTTACCAATGCTTGTCGAAATTACATATTTACCCTTCTATATTTGAATCCGGGCAGGATGAATTGCTTTGGGCAGCTGCTTGGATGTACAAGGCAACAAGCAATGAGTACTACTTAGATTACCTTGGTAAAAACGGCGACGTTCTAGGCGGGACTGGGTGGGCCATGACGGAGTTCGGGTGGGATGTCAAGTACGCCGGCGTTCAAACCCTCGTCGCCAAGTTTCTAATGGCAGGTAACGCCGGTGGAAATGCTCCGGTGTTCGGAAAGTATCAAGAAAAAGCTGAATTTTTCATGTGTTCGTGTCTCGGGAAAAGTAGTCAAAACGTTCAGACAACTCCCGGCGGATTAATTTTCCGGCAACGATGGAACAACCTGCAATTCGTCACAAGTGCGTCGTTCCTCCTCACCGTCTACTCCGATTACCTCACCTCCGCCGGGAAAAACCTACATTGTTCCTCCGGCGCCGTCGCGCCGTCGGAACTACTCTCATTCGCTAAATCTCAGGTAACGAAATGAGAAATTTTCCCGATTTTCTTCTTGAACTCGATTATAACCATGAAAATCGTCTAAAAGCTTCGGAATTTTACGTTTTTTTTTAGGTTGATTACATACTTGGTGATAATCCGAGAGCGACGAGTTACATGGTTGGGTATGGAAGCAATTACCCACAACAAGTTCATCATAGAGGTTCGTCGATTGTTTCAGTCAAAGTGAACCCGTCGTTTGTAAGCTGTAGAGGTGGTTATGCGACGTGGTTTAGTAGAAAAGCGAGTGACCCGAATCTGTTGACTGGCGCCATTGTTGGTGGACCTGATGCGTATGATAACTTTGCGGATCAAAGAGATAATTATGAACAGACTGAGCCTGCTACGTATAATAATGCCCCTCTTCTTGGTATTTTGGCTAGGTTACATGGGGGGCATAACGGGTATAATCAATTGCTTCCTGGTATGTTATAAAATTTGGGGGAATTTTGTGTTTTTGGTGTGTTTTTTTTTATTGAATGTGTTTGATGTTGTTTGTAGTTGAAATTCCTGTTGCTAAGCCTATCGCTGTTCAACCGAAGCCTAATCCAGTAAAAGAAACTCCATTTTCAGGTAAATCTGAATCTTTCTAGATGAAAATCTTGATCTTTTCTTAATAATTTGTGGTAAAATGGTGAAATGAAGATTACCCAGATCAGAAAATTTATGTCGTCATCAACGTATGATCAAAATTTGTAATTTTTTCAAAGAAAAACGACTAAAGATCCTTTAGAAGAAAGTTTTAGTTCTCTTTTTACTGATTTTAGAAGAAATCTGATTCAAGATTCTGGCTTTGTTTTCAGCTCCAATTGCAATTGAACAAAAGACTACAACTTCATGGGTATCAAATGGGAAAACATACTACAGATACTCAACTATAGTAACAAACAAATCAGAGAAAACAATCAAGAACCTTAACCTATCAGTCTCCAAGCTCTATGGTCCATTGTGGGGCCTAGCCAAGAGTGTAAGTGGGTCCTACGGGTTCCCAACATGGGTTAGCTCATTGCCAGCTGGCAAAAGCATAGAGTTTGTGTACATCCATTCTTCTTCACCTGCAGAAGTATCGGTTTCAAGCTACACATTGGCATAATTCAAGATTACAAAATCAAGATCAAGTTTTTTTGAAAAAAAAGATTTGTTTAGGAGTACAAGAAGAAGTGGATTTTTAATTGTGGTTATTTAAAGGTGTGTAAGAATGGAGGAAGAAAGGAGTGAAGAGAGGATTTAAAAGAAGTGCTCATCCTCTTTCTCATCCTCTTTAATATTATTAGCATAGAATGGGAAAGATAGATTAGGGTTGTTTGTTTTTACTACAAGTTAGCTTTTTAAAAGTGTTTCTGGTGTGTTTTGTGGTGTACATTTGGCAAAACCTTAAGTTTCTATATGAATATATACATTATGTTACTCATTATTTGTTTTGCTTTTATAATATAATATAGGACGAATTTCATAAAAACCATTATATTTTCTGTCTTTCACTTTAAAAGTCATTAGTAAATATATTTTTGGCAAAAAAAAACACTAATAATTTGAATATTTTTCATTTCAACCATTATTTAACTACTAAAACTATTTAGCATGTTATAGATGCCTACCATAACTTCCAACCAAAATAAGATATTGTATCACATTAGACTCTTTCGGACTATTTTCTGTTTTTAAGTGGATTGATTTCAACTAGACACTTTACCAATAGGGCTAGATCATGTATATATTTATAATTTCCTAACCTATGTTAATAGGTAAATAACAGCTTAAATGGAAAAAATAATGTATAAATGCTTTTCTGAGAAAAAATAAATGTAATGACTTTTGAAAGGATTTTTTTGATAAAGACTACAAATGGTCTTGGCCCATATCGGCTCGCATAACAAATAAAGCAAGATTTATAAATATCTTTCAGAGAATATATACTCTCTCCGTTCCAAATTAACTGTCCACGTTTGACTTTTAAAGTTTTTTTTCTACAACTTTGATCTTAAATATTTTTATTCTTGTTATATCTTACTTGATAAAACTTATAACAATGAAAAGATATTTAAAATACAATCCATTAGGGGTGTTGAACGGGTAATTTTTTCGGGTTTCGGGTTTTTCATGTTAGAAAAATTACCCGTTACCCTACCCAAACTAAATTCGGGTAATTCGGGTTTGGGTAATTCGGGTATCGGGTCGGGTTTAGGTAATTCGGGTATTACCCGAAATATATAATTTTTTTTTTTAATTTCACCTGAAAATAAATTTAATTAAACAAATACATCGTGCTTTAATAGTCTTGTTTATATAAACAAACCAGACATAAACGAAGTTACTCAAACTTTGAACATTAAGATTTTTTAGTCAATAATACATGAGATATCAAGTAATTTTTTAACAACTTAATCTAATCTAATAAGATGTTAAAAAAATAAATACCTAAAGATCTTAATTTAAAAGTTTAAAATGATTAAGATAAATGTAGCCATAAGTTTTGTCATGTTTTGAAGTTTCGTCAAGATAATAAGTTTGTTAGTTGCAATAAAAACTATAATCTAGAAAATAGTTAAGTTTTAAAAAACGTGATGATATATAAAAATTACTTTTAATATTGTTAGTGTCTTATTGATATAATAAATATATTTATGTTTTACAATAATCATAGTTAGTTTAAGCGTGATCAAATGACTGTTATATAGTACAAGCTCTACAAAAAAAGGAATTTTTAAAATAATTTGGGTAATTCGGGTATACCCGAAACCCAAAAAATGTACCCTTTACCCGATCCGAAAAAAATCGGGTAACCCGATTACCCGGAATAATTTACCCGATACCCGATTTACCCGACCTGATTTACCCGATACCCGAAAAAATCGGGCGGGTAATTCGGGTATCGGGTATTTTCGACAGGGCTACAATCCATTCATATATTTTGCATCAAGTAGTATCTATCAAAAAGAAAAATATTTAAGGTCAAAGTTGAAGAATAAAGACTTTCAAAGTCAAATGTGGACAATTAATTTGGGACGGAGGTAGTATCATATAGCATACCTACTGCTTGACGAAATGTCTTATTTTCATCGTTTACTCATCACTCTTGCCAAAAAGATATCTATATGTAGTCATCTGATTAACGTTGCTTGCCTGTTTTATAGAGCACACTAAGTGCTCGACGAAAGGCCTGAAGGAATTTCTTATCAAGAAACTTTCTTTCTTCACCTGGTAGTAGAAGTGTTGATGTGAGAACTTCTAGCTTAGCGTTTAATTTTGTGTTGTAGATTTGGCAAATTCAATATGAATATATAGATTGTGAAACACATTTGTGTTTTTGTTTTGTATAATTTAACACATCGCATTTGGTTTTCACTTACATATTTCTAGACACAAGATTTATGAGTCATGTATTTATAATCTGAAAATCATATCAATTATAAATATATGATTTAAAAGAAGTGCTCATCCTCTTTCTCGCTTTGAGTTAACTCTCTCCTTGTTTCACCCATTCTCAGCTTCTTATTTCTACATATGTCGGAGGTCATCTAAAATGGTGTAAAATAAACTATATTTTAGATAGGGTTGAGATTAATTAAAATTGTTTCCTTCAGCTATACTTGATCTATCTTTTTGTTTTCATGCAATAAAATGTTCAGAGTGATGGTGTGTATTCAAGATTGAATTATGAAAGCATTGAAGACATGTATATATATTATCTCTTTCTATATTTCAAGTCTAATTGAATTATGAAACAAATACATCTCTTATTTGATTATACATTAAAAATCAAATTTTCTTTTGTTATACAAGAGCTCCATGCAATTATTGATAGATATTATTTAAAAAAAAAAAAAAAAAAAAAAAAAGCATAATAAAATTCGACTTCAATGTGGGCTTACAAATCATCTCAAAATATAACACACCAAAGCTGTACAATCACATAATTCAAAAGAAAATACACTTGAAACATAAACATATAAAATAAACGCTAAAGAAGATGAGGAGACACCATATTCTTTACCAAGCAATTCACCTGTTGTTAATTTTCTGGTACATGTTATCAATTACACTCTGCAAAAATAAAGTAATTTCATCAGAAAAAAAAAAAATACACGTTTATTCCGTAAAACTTATATTTTATTTCTTTATATTTTACCTGATAGTATTTGAGCAACTGGGGTCTTTTCTTCTTGAATGTCGGGGTCAAAAGGTCACGCTCCATGTCAAAAGGAACAGGGTCAAGGTGGATCGCTTTCACAAATTCAAAACCTTTCAACTACAAAATTAAAATAAAAGATTAATTCATGGAAGCAGATAAGTGGTAAAATAGTTAATCATTAATTAATTAAAAAAAAAAAAAAAAGAACCTTGTTTTCTTTTCCGACTTTAGTGAGCTCTCCCAAAACATATTCTTTAATTTTGGGATTTTCACATAAAGCTTCAAAATCCCCAGAAATGTTATGCGTTTCAGCATAATGTTCAATTGCTTGCTTATTTGGATTCGCAACAGCAACAAGACAAGACTCAAAGCTGTTCCCATAGATCCATATCTAAAAAACACCAACCATAAATTAAATAACATCTTACATGGCATTTTAGGTAAATAAGTTGAAATTGCAAGAGTATTACCGAATCAAGATCAGAAACAAGTCCAAATACATTCTCAAGATTTTCAACAGCAACATATTCTCCTTGTGAGAGCTTGAATATATTTTTCTTGCGATCAATAATTTTCATGCTTCCATCAGGTTGCCACTCACCAATATCACCTAAACCATAAAATAATAGTATAAGTTAAGATTTTCTTTTTTCTTTTTTCATTTTTTTTTTGTAAATTATATAAAACCTGTATGGAACCAGCCATCAACAAGGACTTCTGCTGTGAGGTCTTCTCTTTTATAATAGCCAGCAAATAGAACATCTCCTCGAATACATATCTCTCCTTGTGGTTTACTTGAAAGCGCGTCATAATTCATTTCAGGAACAGATTCCAAACGGGCATCCAAATTGGGTACGGGTGGGCCCACAGTGCCCACCATTTCCATTTCGTTTGGTAGTGACACGAATGATCCAGCACAGGTTTCAGTTAGGCCTGTGTATTATTAATTAAAAAATATAAATTAAAAAAATTAAATGATTTTAAAAAAAAACAAAAAAGTTTATAAGGAATAGAATAATTACCGTATCCTTGAAGGACATGAGAACATGTTACTACTTTTAGGAAAGCTTCTACGTGTGGAGCTAGTGGTGCAGCTCCTGAGAGAATAATGCGTACATTACCTCCTAACCCTTGTTTTATCTGCCACAAATGAAAAATGACGATTTTACCCTTGTGTTTAAAAGTCAAGTTGAAGATATATAAGATGATGTCATGTGAATGTCACACACCTTGCTGAAGACAATTTTGTCACTTAATGGAGATGCCTCTGGATGTTTTTTCCCTCCCTTCATATTACGTAACTTGCTGCACAAGTTTAGTATGCAAATTATTTTGTGAAAAAAAAATTTTAAAAGTATTTACTATTTAGTAAACCTTGCTTCAAATGATAAAAATAATACTTACTATGCATAAGCTAGACTAAACAATTTGCTTTTGAGAAAACCCCCTGAAGAAATCTTCTGTTGCAAACCTAATAAAAACAGAAGGAATTCAATTCATTAATTAAATAAGGGAAAATTATATATTTTTTTTTTGTGATTTGCAAAATAATTAACTCACACCAAAATACCTGAATAAATCCTATCCAAGACACGAGGAACAGCACAGAAAATGGTAGGTTTTAGCTCCCCTATGTCTTCAATCAGCAATTTAACATCCTTTATATATAATAATCCAAATTATGATATGATTCATATAAAATAAAATATAATTACAAATAAAATTAGTAATCATCTTACCCCACGCCAAAATCCTATAGATGCTCCATGATTGATAAAACATTCTTCAATCACCCGATCAAATATATGTGCCAAGGGTAGAAACGAGAGATAAACATCATTTGAATCCAACTGAAAAAAATATATATACATTTATCATTGTTAAGTATAAAATAAGCCAGAAATTAGTAATCCTTTTGTCATGTTTATTATAAAATGGCAACCCGTTTCCTTTGAAAACTTGATATACATCAAAAAGGTAAAAACTTTATTCGATATACATTGCAAAGTTCAAATCTTTATTCCATATAAAGCTCAAAGTTTCATTCAATATACACTAAAAGCTTCAAAGTTTTATTTTATTATACACAAAGAAAAGAATTCAACGTTTTATTCAATATAATAAAGAACTAAGTGGGAACTCACTGATGCATCTACACTCCCTAGTAGACGATGAACACCAGCTATAAGTGTCACAATGCTGTTATTTGAAATTAAAACACCTTTTGGATCACCAGTTGTCCCACTAGTGTACATTATTGTACAGATGTCACTTTTCTTCTTCAGTGGGAGCTCAAACTGTTTATCATCACCCTGTAAATAAGATAAAAGGGTATCAAAAATCAAAATTGAATTACATTTCACATTTACACAAAACCCAATATTTAATATTGCAATTTAAGAGATATAAGAGCATACCAATGACAAAAACTCCTCCCATGAATGTATTGCTACACCAAAACCTTCACATTGTTCTTTTTGTTCAGGGGTAACTTTGCCAAAGCTCACAATTGCTTAAGAAAAACATATAAATTAGTACCTTTAATTCTTTATGATTGTGTTCAAGAAACTAGACATGATGAGTAACTTACTTTTTAGATACTCTCCAGCTTTCGGAAATGTTTTTAGCACCTAAATGATAAAAACAAATTTATTTCTAGGAAAAAATTTTAACTTTATGCTAAAAGATTCAGTTAACTTTAGTTTTATTTTTATACATATAAGATAATAAAATGAATATAACTGATTGGATTACCTCAGGGATCTTTTTAGCTTCTACAAAAGCAAGTGTAACCTCAGCATGACAAATGATGAATTCTACTGCACCATGACCTAAGGTATCATATAAAGGTACACAGTATAACCCATGAGCATTACAAGCCTCCATGCTCATAACCCATTCAGCACAATTGGCACCATAGATCCCACACCTTCCTCCCTACATCATTAAAAAATGTATAATTAGTTTTTCAAGATGATGAAAAAGTAAAATTCTTGCAATGTGAAAAGAAAATGGTAAGAATAGCATTGATCATACACTCTTGAAGAATGTTGAAGTTATAAAACACAAAAGGAAAGCAAAGGGTCAAAACCAAAGAAGGAAAACATAACATATATATATTATAATTGTATGATGTTACTTACAGGCTCAACACCACATGCACGGATGGCATTTCCAACGCGTATCACCTTGTCATATACTTGTTTGTAAGTCAACCACACATATTTTCCATGCTGTGGAATTAACAATGTGATATATAAACATGGTTAAAATGAAATCAAAGAGAAAGAGGGAGTGTAAATGTTAAAGTGTTATGTGTAGTATTAGTATGCATCATTGTACCTTTCCATCTACAAATTCACGGGTACCAAGCATTGGGTTATTGGGGTATTTTTCCACTGAGAGGCTGTAACATAACCAAATAAACATTTTAAGAGATGCGAAAAGGAGATATAGATTAACAATTTCCAAAGTAACAATCTTTTCATACACTTTTATAGTTATATTGGATTGCTGCTACAATGGTTTCGGATTCTTGTATCTATTACTATTTGTATTTGAAATTGTGAGATGGAAGGTAAGTTTGTCCCATTCCCGTATGAGGGGAGATAGACATAAAAGAGGAATCAGAGCATATCAAGATCAAGAGCAGATGGCAGAAATTTATGTGGATATCGATGTCACAAACTCTCAACAAGATATTAATCATCTTAGATTTGAGAACTTCCTAAATTGAACATCAACTGTTCTCAAACAAATGGAATTTGCGAAGTTTGTCTTATGATTTATATATAAAAAACAAGGTTTAGCATAGAGATTAGTGATCGTCCAAATCAAAGTTTAACTTGAATGACCCAACTCTAGGTCATTCAGAAACAAAAGTCAATTACTCGAAGAAGATGCCACACGCAACTGAAAACATAGTTATCAATGAATTGCTAGCAGGAATTAAACCGACAAAAAAACTAAAAACAAAATAAAAGTCAAACATAATCGGAACTGCTCCTTATTTCAAAGATGATGAGATCAGATTGTGCAATTAATAATTATATGTGAACGAAGTCAACTCAGTTCACCAATCGCAACGCAAGTTAAGCAAACGGAATTATAATCGGAACCGGAAACGGAAACGGAGGAAATCTGCTCTAAGTTGAATGTAAAAAAGCAGTTATTCCAATTCCAAATCTCAACAACACTTTAATCTGGCTAATATAATCCAAAATATACAGCAGTTTTCACAAACAGATAGTTGAAACAAGCAAAAAGTTAAGTTACAGATCTAAACAAACACTCACCGGAAAACGTCCCAACATGAATCTAAACCATCGATTGGAGGCGGAAAACCATCTTTAGCAAACACACTACGGTAGACAGGCCCCATCGACGGCTTTCCATCCTTCGCCTCAATCGCCGGCTCCACCTCTACAATGAACTTCTTCGACGCCATTCTCCGATCTCTCTTTCTCTCTCTCTCTCTCTCAACTCTCTAACTCTGACTGTATATATCTATGCAATATAACCGCGTAACTCGATGTGGTTATATAAATACTTCTTCCAACTGTAATGGAATTACCGGCGGCGGAGAGAGATATGACAGGGTGGTAGTAGGTGGCGATAAGTGGCGGAGGAGTCACAACGCGAGACAGATTCCGATCCTAGTGTGTAACGCTTGGCTCCATTGACTTGAATAAGAATATATATAACCACTATTTTACCTTTTAATAATTATTAAACTTGAATTTTAAATTACAACATGGATGGAGATAACTTATATTGAACTTTTATCACATGTATACAATATTATAGATAAGTATGCATTTAATAGTTTGGTTTATATAAATTCAAAATAAAATTTTAAATTACAAGATGGATGGAAATCATTTATATTTAATTTTTATCATCTGTATTATAGATTATAGATAATTATGCATTAATAGTTTACTTTATATAAATTCAAAATAAATAAATAAATAAAAACCCAAATATGAATTTTCGTAGACGCGTTTCTGACCAAGCAGGTTCTTGACCAAAACGGAAGAAATAACTCCATTTTTTGTTTTTATATACAATTGTCGACGATGGCTCTATTTACAAAAATGACCCCTACACTCTTTTCCTTTATTCACAAACAATCTAATTTTACAGAAATAGTCTCTACTCTTCTCTTTTGACAAACCATCCACCATTTTATTTCTTTTAACGTTTTGATTCTTTAGAAGATTACAACTTATAATTTTGACATCTGAAATTTCATGTTTACATATATTTTAATTTTATTTTAAAGGGTTCTTTTTTTTTTTTTTAAGTTATGATTTTCTTTTGTTTTTTTGTTTTAACATTTAATCCTTTCATTTGATTGTTTATTATGTACAATTAAAAATATGAATTTTTGTATAACTTGTTCAGATCTTCTTTACAATTTTATTTTCTATGCATATGATTTATAAAATAATGTTTTTAAAATAATTATTTTCTCATAATATTCGATATATTCATTTTTATGTAACAATTCTTTATGTTTTTTTGTTTTTTTTCTAATGGTTATCATATATTCGTCAGTAGTTTCAACTTCAAACGAATATTGGATTTCTTCTCCAATGTGTGGTCCTACAAACCTTATTTTATTTATATTTGTTTCGATTTCGACATAATGAATGTCATTCTATAATTTTACAAATTGCATTAAAATAAATTTTAGAAGAATTGGCTTATAGAAATGTAGTTGAGAAATTATAAATGTTTATTAGTTCTTTTCGAAATTGGATATGACGTATATTAACCATAATAACTAATTGTTAATTGACCTTTTAGTTACTATGACTTTTTCCATACCATAAAAAATAAGGTATTAACCACAAAAGAAAATAATAATAATGTCTTAGCTTCTTAGGCAACAACCTTTTATAAATAACATAGCATATGACTATGATCTTCGAATATAGGGATTTTCAAATTTGTAATACCATTATTGGAAAGTACTACAAAGGATCATATTTTTGAAGCACGGATTTTTAAAATGTGTTTTTTTCGAGGTTGATGCTAATAAGACACCCCTTAGACACCCTATAATCATTTTTATAAAAAATCAACCTATAATTAACTTCTTGTAATCATCTTTTTCGGAAAATAATGCAATTTCAACCAATAAAAATATTTCAAACATTAATTAGGGTTGTCTAAATGGTAAAATAAGGTGTCTTATTAGTCAACCCCTTTTTTCGAAGCTATGCCATTTTTTATTGTTTTTTTGTTTTTTTTTTTACAATATTATTCATGGCTAATGGCTTTGAAAATATTTCTGCAAAAATCGTCCTATGATATTTTCACGAATAACATGTACATGTAAGAAAAACTTTATTATAAATAAAAAATATTATATTATGTAAATCACAGTTATATGATGGTCGTGTTCTTTTTAGCTATGTTAATTGTTAGCAATAATACCTCAAATATTACAACACACGGTAGAAATAAATGTGTACATCTCACGACGACTTCCCCTACCAACCAATGAACCAATAAATGTGTAACAATTCATAATTTCTTATTTCTTGTTATTTATACCATTCACCTAGAACAATTAAGTTTTTAGTAGTAGTTGGTTTTTGACGCACCAAGTAGGGGAAACAATTTTAATTGTTTTTAGCATTTAGGCAAGATTCTAGAGGTTGGTTAAGTCATATGTGAAAACCGATCATGAAAACCACATGTTTCGCATACCTCTGAGTTTTACAGTTCTTGACTCTGGTATTACAGTTTGTGATCTCGGCATTACATACCAATGTTATAGTTCAAAGAATTGAATCGGCATCAAAAGCTCAATGTCAAACAACTATATCCTTAATACCAAGTTTCACTATCTCCTAAGGCAGTTATTTGATGTAACATCCGGAAAATATGAAGTAAAAATTTCATTTGTTAATTCAACCAAAACACTCATACATCTTTTATTTCAAACATTCAAAAGTATATCATAATAAACAGTCATCATAGTAGAATCCTAAAATCATCATATTGTGTAAACATAGGTGGATGTGTTGCGATCAAGCCATGCACTTCCCTTTCGAACCGAAAGTACCTGAAATCATAACCATAAAACTCGTAAGCACAAAGCTTAGTGAGTTCCCCAAAATACCACATATCATACATACTATTGGGCCTAGCCCACATATTAGGCCCAACCAACCATAATAGACCTAGCCCTACCAAACCAATAGGCCCAGCCCAACATACAAATGTGAGAGTCATAAAGATAGCTAGCACCTTACGTAACATACAATGGGCATAACCCTTCCTAAACTATAGGCCTAAGTTAACATACAAACGGGCATAGCCCACCATACAATGAGCCTAGCCCAGCATACAAATGGGCCTAGCCCAACTTACCATGCAAGAGTCATAAATACAACTAACACAGCATATCCTAGTAGGTCGGCATTGTTGCCTTCGACCCACGGGTACAGTGAGGAGACTCACCTCAATCAGAAGATAGCAAATCTCGCGCCCAATCCTGTTGCACAACGGCTCCTCACACTGAACACAACCAATATCAACCCTAGTTACATTCTTAAGGTCAAACCCATAAATAACGAGGCCTAACAATGGCCGAAGCCCAAACTAGGCCCACTAATAGTCCAAACCTAATTAGATGGTCCTAAGGCCCAATACGAGCCCAGATCTAAAAGGTCAACTACCTTGGAATCCAAAAAGGTGGCCCAAAATCAAAAGGACCCAAGAAGTGTACGCCCTGCGTACGGGTCATCTATGGACATGGTACAACTTGTCAAAGCAGAAAAATAGGGACTCCGCGAGAGTACGCCCCGCATACCAGAAGAGTAGGCACCGCGTAATCACTACCGAAGCACAATGTACAAGACGTTGATGCAAAAACTACGCATTACGTTGAGCGTACTTCTATGTACGCCTAATGTACTCATTAGAGGGCCAAAACCCATAATAAGCTCTTAATGGTTAAGTCAAGAACGTCCAAACACAGATTTGACCCTTAAGGGGTGTCTTAAGTCATAAAGTTCCTAACTTTATGACTTTGCATGACTTAATGGAGTCCAAACCATAATCTAAGCTTCCTAATCTTCATAAAAGGTCACTAATGCTTGCATGAAGGAGTAAAACCCCCCACAAGATGACATTTTTATGACTTAATAACCTCAGCAAGGACCAAACATGAGGCTTAAAGGTCCTGGAGTAGGTTCTACTCACAAGAACCACAATATTGGGACCAACCATGCTCACAAAAACTCCCATAACTAGATCTACACTAAAGAACCATAAAAGTTTGAAGCTTTATACCTCCAGAAGATAGATCAAGATGCACAAAGTCTGGATCCACTAGCTTCAAGCAATCCAACACTCCTTGAATAAGCTCTTTCTTTTTAAATAAGCATCAAAACACATGAAATCACCCTCAAGAATTAAAGAATCACACCAGTAGAGGCTATGGTTTCGTATCTAGGGTTTAATGGAATGGAGGCTGAAGGTAGAAGGGTTTAGAGTTGAGTTAAGTCCATTAAATAGGGTCCAAGACCCTAAACTAGGGTTTTCACCTCACGAGAGTACGCCCTGCGTACTCCTGGTACACCCAGCGTACTCAAGAGGTCATCTGCGATCCATCTGCCTAGTATGCCCAGCATACTAGGCTTAGCCCTAATATCGCCATACTTCTGAAGACCATAACTTCTTCGTTTTAAGTTCGATTTCGACGATCTTTATATCATTGGAATGGTAATGAGAAGCTCTACACTTCTATTAACTCTCTCTTTCCTTAAAACTTTCTAAACTTAAACCTAAAATTCATAAAAGGCCCGAACTGTCACTTTACCGTTATAACCTTAGGCTCCAAAACACAAACCAAACTCTCGGATCACCCAATCTACATTTTCCACACCCAAAGGGGAGTCTAATTCTCTCTTTCACAAATGCCCTAATCCTTAGGATAACTGATCTTCAAGTCGCAACCCCAAATTAGGAAATGATTTGGAACAGGGTGTTACAACTCTCCCCCACTTAAATTAGATTCCATCCTCAAAATCACTCCTTACCACCCTCATGGAAACCAAACACCCTGATCAAAACCTCCTAATGGTGAACAAATCACTGATCCTTTAACTGACGAACCAACACCTTACTACTATAATTCAGAATCCCCATAACTTGCCTGGCCTCTACATAGGTAGAACCATTCCGAAACATAATCACGAGGACCTCTTATTGCAATCTAGACTGAGAAAACATCCTTTTGATCCCGAACCATCCAACTGATACCCTTGGTAGACAGATTCCTTAACCATAAATTGCTGATGAAAGGACCTGCTCCCTGAATATAATGACGAATCCCAATGCAAGTCTCGTCCAAATGCCAACTCCAGTACATAACTCATATCCCGAGATCAAAAGATTTACACTTGCATTTTATCCAAAAAAAATTGATTCCACAACGACCTTCCATTGAGCTGAGATATATCGTCCCCAATCCACCAGTAAGACCGAAAACCTCACTCCTAGTCCCACTACCAGGTTCCTACTGAGAGTCTAACTGATAATGGCTACCCTAGCCTATGCATCACACGAATGTCAAACACTGACCATAGAGTCATCCTATTCTAACCAAAATCCAATACCTTGATCCAACCGATCTCTACCGGGTCTCACCCGCACTTTCATAACCATACAGGCCTCACCCAGTCAAGTGCTACACATGCCTAACCTCGCCTCAGACCCCAATGGTCCTCATACCAACTAAGAGTAATCTTCCGACAATATTGTCTGCATCGACCTGGGCATGCATTGAGCATTCCTCAGTTCCACGACCACTCACGCAATGGCCTACCTCATTATGGTGAGTGTTATGCTCCCACCGCAGACTTACAACAACTCCTCATGTAACATCCCGCTATGGCACGTATCACAATATTGTTCGATTTGGGCCACTCGACACGAGGACTTCCTAGGGGGTCACCTATCCTGGTACTACTCCCGCCCAAATCGTGACCCCCTCACAGCTTTAAAATGTGTTGTGATAGGGAAGGTATCCACATGTAACATACAATGTGTCTAGCCCTTTCTGAACCATGGGCCTAGCCCAACATACAAATGGGTCTAGCCCAACAGACCATACAAGAGTCATAAAAACAATCAACACAACATATACTAGGGGGTCGACATCAATTCCTTTGACCCACGGGTACAGTGAGGAGACTCACCTCAATCAGAAGATATCAAATCTTTCACCCAAACCTGCAGCACAATGGCTCCTCACACTTAACACACCTAGTACCAACCCTAGTTACATTCTTAAGGTCAATCCCTTATATCATGAGGCCCAACAATGTCTCAAGCCCAAACTAGGCCCACTAATGGCCCAAACCCAATTAAAGGGTCCTAAGGTCTAATACGAGTTCAAGTCCAAAAGGTCCACAACCCTAGAGTCCAAAAATGTGGCCCAAAATCAAAAGGGCTCAAGAAGCATACGCCTTGTGTACCATCTTGTACGACCTGCATACGGGTCATCTATGTGCATGGTATAACTCGTCCAAGCATAAGAAATCGGGACTCATCAGGAGTACACCCCGCGTACTCACCACCAAAGCACAAAGTATAACTTGTCCAAACACAGATTTGACCCTCAAGGGGTGTCTTACGTCATAAAGTTCCTGACATTATGACTTTGCATGGCTTAATGGAGTCCAAACCATAATCTAAACTTCCTAATACTTCATAAAAGGTCACTAATGCTTGCATGAAGGAATAAACCCCCACAATATGACATTTTTCTGACTTAATAACCTCAACAAGGACAGGATCAAAGACCTTGTAGTAGCTTCCACTCACAAGAACCCCAATATTGGGACCAAACATGCTCACAACAACTCCCATAACTAGATCCTTACTAAAGAACCATAAAGTTTTGAAGTTTTAAACCTCCAGAATATAGATCAATATGCACAAAGTTTGGATCCACAAGCTTCAAGCAATCCAACACTCCTTGAAGAAGCTCCTTCTTCTTAAATGAGCACCAAAACACATGAAATCACCCCTAGGAACTAAAGAATCATACCAATAGAGGCTAGGGTTTTGTATCTAGGGTTTAATGTGATGGAGGCTGAAGGTAGAAGGGTTTAGAGTTGAGTTAAGGTCATTAAGTAGGGTCTAAGATCCTAAATTATGGTTTGTACCTGACTGTAGTACGCCCTGTGTACTCCTGGTACACCCAACGTACTCAAGAGGGCATCCGCAATCCATCCGCCTAGTACACCCAGCATACTAGGCTTACCCCTAATATCACCATACTTCTGAAGGCCATAACTTCTTCGTTTTAAGTCTGATTTCGACGATCTTTATATTGTTGGAAAGCTAATGAGAAGATCTACACTTCTATTAACCCTCTCTCGCCTTAAAACTTCCTAAAATTAGACCCAAAATTCATAAAAGGCCCGAACTGTCACTTTACCATTATACCTTTGGGCTCCAAAATTAGACCCAAAATTCATAAACGATTCAGAACAGGGTGTTACAAATTTGTCGGGTTGCGTGTTTGGTCTGCAACTGTTTTTCGGTTCTCTACTTGACGGGATAGCATGAATTGTTTTGATAATGTATAATTTGACAAGATTCGAAAATGATTATATGCGCCTCTCAAATCATCTCAAAAAAATTGATGACCACTCACTCAGTTGACAAAAATATAGAAGGTGCATTGAAATATTAAAAAAAAAAAAAAAGTCATAGATAATCAAAAAACACCATATTTTAAAAATATTCACATGTTTAAATTTCATCTTTTAGAGAGAAAGACATTTCAAATATGGGATAATGACTTAAAATGGTAATATATTTTCCGATTTGTACACATTTGTTCATTGAGTTTTTTTGGTCCACGTTTACCCTTACAACTTGTTTAACTGTACTTAATTAGTCCTTATTACCGCTACTCCAGGTAATCCGAAAAAAAATAACTTAAAAGGGTAATATATTTTTCACTGTGTACATATTTAGTCCTTAATATTTTTTGCACATTTAGTCCTTAATTATTTTTTTTTGCTGCAAATTAAGTCTTTGTTGTTTTTGTACACATTCAATATTTATGATTGGGTTTTTAGGGTTTCTCACGTCATCCTACATAGCACAATCATTAATAAGGTGTTTGAGGGCTGCTTATGGTTATGGTTATCGTGGCCTCAACTGCTTGGTTGCTTTTTTTTTTTTTTTTTTTTGTGGTTTGACTTAGGTCTTATGTTATGAACGTCATATCTTCTTCATATGATCATATATTTTAACAATCTTTATATCCACACGTTTGTATTTGAGTCTACTATATATTTTGTTTAGATTACTCCTGTTAAAAAGTAATAAATTTTTACTTAGGATTTTTATATCCATGTGTTTATAGTTGAGTCTAATATATATATATATATATATATATATATATATATATATATATATATATATATATATATATATATATATATATCTTACGTCATCTTTCCCTGTTGGAACCACCACCGCCTAAAACAAAAGCAAACTCACACCACTACCACAATATATTCTACTATATGTGGCTTTAACGACGTCGATTTTACTCGGAGCAACCTTTTCCGATGGTTATTTTTCCGATGCCTCATCCCAATGTCTTCACCTTCCCCTTAAACATATTTATATATTAGTTGGAGGAAACCAAAGTCGATCTTTTTCCATAACAATCGGCATTTTCCATCAACCCCACCGCTAGACGCCTCTTCTGATCTCCTCCGTCGTCACATAACAATCACCAGCTAATTGGGAAATCAAATAGGGACACACATTCATATTCACATTCACATTCACACTCAGATTGCCATCTTTTTGAACAGGTTGATACTTGTTGTATTGTACAACTTAAGCAATAGCATGTGGAGGGTACTAAAGTACAGGCCAACGTTTACAGGAATGGCTCGTTCCCATTTTGATGAATTTGCATCAGGTTTACCAAGTTGTTTTTGTACCATTAGATATAATGATAATGTTGGCCTCATTTCAAGCATGTTCATGCATGATTCGTCCTCATGAGGCCATTTATGACGCTCTACTACATTTCTCAGCATCTAATAAAAAAAATGTTCATGATCATAAATTGGAATGGATTCTTCATTCATGAAAGCCAAAGTGGAATTAACATGTGATATTTCTCATTTCGATATTTCATCGAGCATGTTCAGTGCAAGTTTGTAGAGCATGAAAAAAAATTAAAGTTGGGGGATAGCTTCTCTTGAAGGCGCCATGAAATTGGAATTTGAGTTACTCATTTTCTCTTGGAATATCTAATCTGGGAGGTTGAAAATTGGTTTTTGTCCATAAAATGGCACCCCTTAGAGGTGTAGCCCATATTACATTTATGTCATTGTTAAAACATGAAGATCGCCAATCAAACACACCAAGATAGTTCTTTTTCACGCGTTTCAAACTGATTAATCAATTATAATGATTAACAGGGGTAAATAGTTGAACTTAGCTTCAAAATTTATAGAAAAATGTACTGATTATGGAGAGAGAGAGAGAGAGAGAGAGAGAGACCCTTTTATTTTTTTAATTATTTAAATAAATGACTATGTATTAAATTTTTAAAAAAATAAAGAAAAATGGAAAGTAAATATCCCAAGGATATTACAGTCATTTTATTTTTCTAAAGTACCTAATACGCAATAAAACTAACTAAAAAGGAGCACAAATCCAAAAAATTAAGATTTTGATCAAAATCCGAAAAAAAATACATACCACAAAGAGCATTGTTGTAGTTTTGTCTTTTTATTAATAAACTTTTATACCCTTTTATAAATAAAAATTTAAAATATGATATACAAATGAATAAGACGTTACGCTCACTTGAAGTTGGTTAAAGAAGCAAACTTTACCTATCAAAAACTTACTTTTATCTTTCAATTATGAATTTGAAATCATCACTTCTTCCATCTACGCTTGTTTATTAATGTATATAGACTCATAATTTTGAATTAACACTTCATCTATAAAATTATTGAATCGCTACTTTACGGAAAGAAAAGAAAATCTCACACCATGTAGAACCACCGGTCTATCTTAACTTGATAAACAAATGTATATTGTATATATAGCTAGAATTACTAACTATTGGTGTTTGTTTGTAGTAATCAATGGGACCATATAAGTAGATATATGGAAGAACTCATGTTTATGATGAGGATGAAGGTTATAGGTGGACTGCTCTTGTTTATAGCTAGTGCTTTGACTTTGATGATCAATCTACCTCTTACACATTGATGATCATCAACCTCATTGTCATGTGGTGCTAATTGCTTCTCAAACGTTCACTATCTAGTATCCATTTATTCTTCGATAATCCACTTTGGAATACTGATTATTCATGTGAACACATATATTCAAGGTTTGTGTGTGACATTTTTAATTGAGATTTATAAGAATGGTATAATAGTCAATTGATAATTAATAGAAATTCAAAATGATTATAATAATTTAAAAAATGTTAAAAATAAATATTTGGATAAATATGATGTTTTAAAAGTTTATTAACAATAAATATGGTATTTAAAAAGTAAGTGGGATAAATAAAATATTTGGATAAATATAATATTTTGATATTTAAGATTGACAAAATTCTTCCTTATTTTTTGAAAATATAAAGAGTTGATATCTATAGAATATATGATTGATATAAATAGAATAATCATCTTACAATTATTCATTATAAATTGTCACAAATAAATCGCCAAATCTGCAATTATGAATTGATATATTTTTATAAAACGATGCAATTTTATTAATAATCGAGGAGGCAAAATGGTTGTGACGGTTTTTTGAAATCAAATACACATGACGGCTTTTGTACCACAACTATATTTTGTACTGCGTCTTAGAATTCTCCACAAATTCAACCTAACACAACATTGTGACGTTGATATTGTTTTTCCAAAGTTCTGGTTGGTGTTTTTGTTTATATAAAGACTTCAAAATTGCATTTGCATGGGTATAAGAAAATCATCAATTCGTATATAGTCAATACTCGTAACTAATTTCAAAATAAATTATTAACATTATCACAATTACTTTTTATTGAAAAAAAAAAAAAAAAAAAAAAAAAACAGTGTAGTCATAAAGATCTTAAAAAGCATTAAGTTTGTAAAAGTTAAATAGTTTTAAAGATTGTACATGTTTTTAACGTTGTGGTTGTAAAAATCGTACGCATGTTAAAGGTGAGGAAATGAAAAGATCGTTGCATATAGGTGAAATTATATATATATATATATATATATATATATATATATATATATATATATATATATATATATATATATATATATATATATATATATAGGGTAAGGTTCATTTGAGACCACCTATATTTTTGTGAGACCGTGAGACGCATTTTTTTATTTTTTTTTAGTTAATTCATGTTCCGAAAATAATATTTAAAAAAAAGAATTTTTTGATTTTTCCATTTATTTTGCATTTTAAAATTATTTTTAGAATATATACAGTGTAATATTCTATTTAAAATATTTCACGTATTTTTCAAAAAAAATAGAATTTTTTTTATTTTTTTTAGTTAATTCAAGTTCCGAAAATAATATTTAAAATTTTTTTTTTAGATTTTTCTATTTATTTTGCATTTTAAAATTATTTTTTAGAATATGTCAGTGTAATATTCTATTTAGAATATTTTACGTATTTTTTTAAAAAAAAATAGAATTTATTTTATTTTATTTTATTTTATTTTATATTTTTTTATATTTTTTTTAGTTAATTCAAGTTCCGAAAATAATATTTAAAAAAAGAATTTTTGGATTTTTCCATTTATTTTGCATTTTAAAAATATTTTTAGATTTGGTCTCACGGTCTCACAAAATTAGAATGGTCTCAAATGAACTTGAACCTATATATATATATATATATATATATATATATATATATATATATATATATATATATATATATATATATATATATATATAAGGTTTAAATTCGTGGAAACCACGGTTAAAAAACAAAATGAATTACAACTCAAAATAATGAAAAGATTTGGAAATATAATGCTAAAATGATAAAAAAAAAAAAAAAAAAAAAAGAAAAGAATCAAAGTAGATTGTTTAAATACATAGAGTTTCAACCTAAAATGCTAAAAAAATACAAATTAAACCACAAGGGTAATAACGTCCACACCGACTAACATTAAAAAAAAAAAAAAAAAAAAAAAAAAAAAAAAAAAAAAAAAAAGAAGCATGAGGAGCCAACAGGGGCAAAATAGTCCAATCCAAAACTCCAACCACTTAGAGCAAACAAACCGGTCGATTAAAGAAGCATGAGTAGAAACTTGCAAACCAATCTCACCAAAGAAACCAACACACTAACCATCTCAGAAAATAGTAACCAATTTAAGAAGTCACCTTAAAAATAGCAATCCACTTTCAAATAAAGGACAACTCCTAATCACCAAATAAAAAAATACACCATATGCTTGGATAAAACTTAATAAAGTCATGGAATTTGAGCAGCACCAAGACATAAGCATGGAAAAAAAATATAGATAAAGTAAACAACACCAGGACCATGTTGTTGATATAGCACAATGTAAGGACGACAGAACCATAATTACTGTAAATAGCACTGAACCATGTCATCCTATAAAGCCACCATCATCAGCCCCACCATCTTTGTAACCACCATAACGAAAACCAAAGTTGGAACCACTTCAAACATCTGCTAATAATAAGACTGGAGGAACAAGCCCAAACCTCATTACATACAAAACAAAGGACTTGTGACAAAATAACTGCTAAATAAAAGTATATGTTATTGATTGTATTTTCCCGTCCAAGAGCCCCTAAAGGCTTCCATACTAATATATATAACAAATACAATATGGGCTTAATACAAGTATAATGGGTTGTATACAAAATAAGCCTAAATACATAAAAGGGCTAACTAAATATAAATATGGATAATACAAATATGTCTAACAGCCCCCCTCAGTCGGAACAGGAGGTTAGGGGCAGACGTTCAGACTGGATCTGAAGTCAAGAAACAGAGAAGACGGAAGACCTTTGGTGAAAATGTCAACATTACGATGGAACATGAAGAACATGAATTTGACCCAAAGCAACTTTGTCTCGAACAAAGTGAATGTCAATCTCAATATGTTTCGTGCGCTGATGTTGAACTGGGTTGGAGGATAGGTAAACACCACTGACATTGTCACAATATACCAAAGTAGCAGAGAGCGGCGGGTACTAAAGTTCCTGTAAAAGATTGCAAAGCCAACTGGTCTCTGCAACGGCGTTTGCGACGCCACGGTACTCGGATTCAACACTGGACCGAGAGATCGTACCCTGTCTCTTAGAAGACCAGGAGAGAAGATTATCACCAAGAAACACATAATAGCCCGAGGTCGATCGTCTGGTGGATGGACAACCTGATACGTGTATGGGCTTGATTTGATGAGTAGGGTAGTGTTTAGGTAAATTAAGAGAGAATAGCAACCACAAATGATATGTGAATGGAAAAAAATGGATAGATTAATAACAACTCAAGACCTATTAAGTTGTATACTGGTGAAAACAATCCAAGACCTATTGGATTGAGTTCGTATCAAGTCAAGAACACGTCCTAACAAGATAATTTGTGAATTATAACAATAATTTCAATTGAACAAAGGTTTTTTTCTTAAAAATTCATCTATTATCTTTCCCATGCATAAACTTGGCTTTATATGAAGCCTTTATTACAAACTTGGTGGTTACAAGCCAACCAACCAATTATTCATTAAAACTAGTAAATGAAAATTAAGGAAACTCTTGAAATAACACAAAAAAACGTCCAAGACACTTGAGGATGAAGAGAAAACGTCTATGCTTCGTTAAGGAGCCATAAGAAGCATTAATGAGCCATCAGAAGCATTAAAGTGTAACCCTAATCCACCAAAGAGTGATAAAAAAGGCTAGGAGACTTTATAAAGTAAAAAGTAACGTTTTTAGCACTTATGAAGCCTTAAAAATGTTGCCATAGCCTTCATGCAACCCTAATTCAATTTGTGGGTTACCATGCACAACCCAACCATTGAGCCCAAACCACCTTCTAGCCCACTAGTAATAACTAATCCATCACCTTTTGAGCTTTCATGATCCATGCATGGATCATCCCCTCCCCCTTTGAAAGGAATTGACCTCAACTCATCAAGTCCATCATCATCAAGATAAGGTGAAAGATCTCCCACATTAAAGGTAGCATGCATTCCATGGTCTCCTCCCAAATCCAAATTGTAACCATTATCATTTTCAGAAATTTTCACTTCCACACATGTATCATTATCTCCTTCTTCAAAAGGAATTGTCCTCAATTCAGTAAGAACCAAATTGTGTTGTTCCCTCATACGAACCTTCCATGACATTGAGTCTTGAAAACAATTTTTTATTGCATAATGTGACCTTTTCTTTACTCCAACTTGGTCTTTTCTCCACATACACATGTTCTTCTTCAAACAACTCAAATAACTCTCCATATTCAATCCTAACCGTATCTTCCATTTGTGGATGAAAAGCCACTTTCGTACATTCCCATGAACTCGACCCTACAAATTAACCTTGTAATAATTTAAATGGTTAATTGTAGTCATTTTAAAGAATGGATCATGGTTTGTATTTGTAAGTTGATGAGCAACATGCCCCAATATCACGGCTTCCCGATTAAAGGCACACCAAGAGAATATGAGTCCAAACATCATGAGCTCCCTCCTATTTAAATAATTAGGACTTGTATCTTCATATTTTCTCTTAGAAAGATGGTTTGTAAAAATATGGATACCATCCTTCTTCTTTCGTTCCCAACAAACTTCATGCCATCGGTCTTGGTGTTTTTGAAAAATGAATGAAGAATTAATGAAAATATGTTTTGTTTGTGGACAACATAGAAAATTGGCATAAGAATTGCCACTCAATGCCTCTTTTGGTGACTGATTACTACCACCATGAACACATATTTTTTTGGAAATCATCATATCGTCTTTTGGAGGGTACAAAATTCTACCATCATCCAAAAATAATTGATCTTGTTGTTTTTGAGCCACAAATGAAAAGTCTCCATCTCTAATTGCACAAAACTTTTTATCAAAAGTAATAAGCAAGTCTTTTTTCTCCTTTTGATCAATGAACAAAGACAAAACAAAAACATCATTATTAAGATCATAGTTAGTAAAATCCAACATCTCACCATGCTTCCTCCTCTCACCAAAGCCTTCAAAATGAAAAATATAAGCATTACATGGCCTCCAAAGTGTAAAAATCCCCCACACTTTGAAACGAAAATGAAGATGAAAAATGAATAAACCTTCTTGATCAATGAAGCTTCCAATTTGGATTTCTTTAAGATCTTTAGAAAAGAAATTATATTCATAAAAGATATGAGAACCTGAATTTTTATGGCACTTATAGTCATTTGTTCTCATGGTTGTAAGCTCTTGGAATGAAATTTGTTGTTCAACAAAAATCACAATTTCCTCAACAATTTTGCCCATATCAGCAAAATTGATTTCTTCCACAATTGTTTCAACAAATTCATCTCCGATCATGAAATTAGTTTCTTCTTCAATTTCTTCAATAAATTCCTCTTCAACCAAGAAATTTATTCTTTCACAAAATTCCCTTTCCCCATCGGCGTCGTAGATGGGAACGAAATCTTCTTTCTCCTCTTCTTCAAATTTATCTTCCTCTATTTGTTCTTCATCATATAATTTGCGCAACATTTTTGGACAACAACTTTTGAACAACTGAAATAAAAAAAATAGCAGGAATTTTTTTAACAAGAACTCAGTTACACCCAATCGAAACCAGTCTCTAATACCACTTATGATATGTGTATGGGCTTGATTTGATGAGTAGGGTAGTGTTTAGGTAAATTAAGAGAGAATAGCAACCACAAATGATATGTGAATGGAAAAAAATGGATAGATTAATAACAACTCAAGACCTATTAAGTTGTATACTGGTGAAAACAATCCAAGACCTATTGGATTGAGTTCGTATCAAGTCAAGAACACGTCCTAACAAGATAATTTGTGAATTATAACAATAATTTCAATTGAACAAAGGTTTTTTTCTTAAAAATTCATCTATTATCTTTCCCATGCATAAACTTGGCTTTATATGAAGCCTTTATTACAAACTTGGTGGTTACAAGCCAACCAACCAATTATTCATTAAAACTAGTAAATGAAAATTAAGGAAACTCTTGAAATAACACAAAAAAACGTCCAAGACACTTGAGGATGAAGAGAAAACGTCTATGCTTCGTTAAGGAGCCATAAGAAGCATTAATGAGCCATCAGAAGCATTAAAGTGTAACCCTAATCCACCAAAGAGTGATAAAAAAGGCTAGGAGACTTTATAAAGTAAAAAGTAACGTTTTTAGCACTTATGAAGCCTTAAAAATGTTGCCATAGCCTTCATGCAACCCTAATTCAATTTGTGGGTTACCATGCACAACCCAACCATTGAGCCCAAACCACCTTCTAGCCCACTAGTAATAACTAATCCATCACCTTTTGGGCTTTCATGATCCATGCATGGATCACAACCGGCCCAATCAGCATCAGAATATACAATCAATCCGCGAGACGGGGAAGCATAAACTTGTAAACCATGATGAATAGTGCCTCGAATTTATCGAAGGATCCGCTTGAGAGCAGCAAAATGAGGCTCTTTGGGACCATGCATGTCGGATCAGAGATGAGAGGGCCTGTACCATCAAATTTGGTTGATGTATTCGCAGGAGTCTGAGCAGGTTTGCAGTTGGACATTTTTGTTGGGTTTTGAGCATTCTAACACTCCTAAGTGTACATGCAACCCTAAATACCTTGGATCTATGTTTTCTCTATTATACATACAAATATGAACTTTCCAAGGTATTCATCCTAACTAGCATAATAACATGATTCATATGAATATATCAAGTTAGAATTACATACCTCTTTGATGTAGAAAGTCTTCATGAAGCTTGAGTGCCTAATGCCCCAAGTGTGACACCTCAAATGGTTCACACAACACCAAATACACTTGGAATAACTTGAGAGAAACTTGAACACTCCTTGAAATCGTTTAGCCCTCACACTCACACATAGTACATGATTTCTTGAGCCATGGGATTCTTTTATATGGTGGCTATTAGGGTTACACCATGTAACTCATGACTTTACCCATTCCTTATGCTCCATGGATTTTAACCTCCATGGGGTATCCACGGGTCACCCCATGGACTTAGTCCAACATAAGGAATCTTGGATCACAAGCCCACATATATAAGAATGAATGATTTACACAATCAACCCATATATTTAATTAGTCTTCTTTTGATCACTTAATTAATTCCAAATTAATTCTTGATCAATACTAATTAAATAACCTTATTAATATATTAGAACTTATAATATATTAACAAACCTTAAGTGTTATTTCTCTCATTTTAGTCTATCCAAATGCATGATGTCATGCAACCCAAATGGACCATGTCAGGTCGGGTCAAGTCTTACCAATTATAGTTATGGACTTAGACATTAATCCAACAGTCTCCCACTTGGATAAGTCTAAAACTATTATTGCGTATGACTTCAAGAACCGAGTGGCAATCGTAGCTCTCAAAAGCTTCTGTCGAACTCTGACCTTGCAGATGAACTCTAACCTTGTCAATGACTTGTCCATTAGATAAGGGATCATATATTCCTCCATTCTAGATATCATATGGACTGAGACATAGATTATAATCATTCTCTCTGTCCTTTTGTTGTTTCCCGATTTCCGATTTATGACGACTAACTAATTGAACAAATCAAATCAGTCCTGGCCCGGCCCGGCCGAGCACTTCCGTTTTTCATCATCAAATCATCGAGGGGCCCACAGATATCGCTTTTATCCCGAAGGTAAAAGGAATGGATAAACTTTGACTCATATGGCTTGTTCTACTACTTGTTGAATCATACACAAATGCATATTTTATAACACCGAGTTACCGAATGCGTTTTCGTGCAATCAATGTACAACCAACTCATAGTAACAACTCATATCTCTAGGTTTGAAGAATATAAGATATTATCGTCTCATGATCACTCGTGATAAAATCCATGAAGTGATTCCAATGAGCATGGGTTGAATCCAATACTCATAACTTATGAGCACTCATAAGTGTTGTAGCCCTTTGTCCAACATCTTAGACCTCTACAAGCCAACCCATGACAGTCTTAATTCATATCTACTTCCAACATATGACCGACTGTGGATGGTTTGAATAACTTAGTCATCCAGAACAATGACCTAGTTATTCTGGAAGTTAAAACATGCAAAAATGAAACACAATAATAATTGAATCCAATATGGTATCAAAACCTATGAACATAAATAAAACACCTTTTATTTATCACCATATGATTACACATTATTCATTGTATACTGTTTCAACTATCAACTTTATTCTTGAATTAAAACACTAGTTGTCCCATGCTCCGAGCATGTACATAATGTTTTCTAAACACTAGTCATGCCACACACCAAGTATGCATACTATGTTTGTCTATGATCTTTACTTTTTGAATTAGATCAATTGAACATACCTCCAATGATCCTCTTTTCATAGTCCCAAATCCTTAGCGCAAATGCAAGAATTCCAAATTCATGCCATTTACTAAAATCTGTTAGATTGTAAACTTATATGCATAGATCCTCTTGTAATCATTATGCATAAAGTCGCAAAGACTTGACAATAAACATTACAGAGCATTCCAAAGGAGATCAACTCTTTGGAAACATCCTTCTTGCATTAAGTTTCCTAATCTTATACAGATTGAATAATTTCTAACTTTGAAACATTTCCATATTCCATTTTGACTATCACTTCTAAACAAGAGTTGCCTCCTTACAGATTATGTCAATATGGTCCTTCCAGAATTATCATTATACTTCCAACTTTCCTTGAGCAACCAATCTTTGGTAAACCTTAGATTGTCCTCGACAATTGTTTAATCCTTTTAGTCATATCCAATTCTAGACCTTTTCCCTTCTTAATGCCCCAGACTTTTGGAAAATTTTAGAACGGATGAATATAGCACATGTAATCGATCCTATATCCGAAGCATATGAGACACGATTCATGATGTCTCACATAAAGACTAAACCAGTCTTTTGCTATAATATTTCCATTTCAATTTGCCAAGTTCTCATAATTCAGATTATGAAAAGGGATGCCGTAATCATAATCGAATTTTAGAACGCAAATAATGGACCCATATACTAAATTTCCTTATGTTGAGTCATTCCAACATGAAATTCATATATATTTCCTTGACTAAATACGATTAAAACATCAATCTAAGCTTTTAGATTTGAGATGAAATATAATTTCCTCTCCCTTAATTATAGCAAAACAACACGTTCCCAATTGAAACTTTTGTTTTATATAATTAACATTGCTAACTTGCAACTTTTATCATAATTATCATGCTCCCACTAACATTATGATTATTAGCATAACACTTATGCTCCTACTAGCTTTGACATGTACTCAGAAATCAGTTGGACTTCTAGAAATCAATACTTTATTGACTTTCTTACCAAATTTCAGATTTCTGATACTAGATTTTTTTGATAAAACTTTATCAAAATCATACACCTCTTTTAGATATCTCACATGTGTGTCTAAACAATTTTAGAACTATGAAAACGGATGCCGTAATCATAGTCTCAATGTTTAGACCTTTGCCACTTCTCACAAGTCCATGTTAGTGTGCCGATAAACTACACACGCTCAACTAACGACTTTGAGAATGCAAATATCACAATTGATATCTAGCTAAAATCTACTTAGTGAAAGTGTTTCCTCACCATCATTTTCATGAATCGGAGAGAAACCTTATGACACTTAGATTTAATAGTGTATGTGTTCTTATCCATGTGAATTTTTCAAAACCATAATCACAAGACAAGGTTAGTGACAAATCCAAACTCATATGGATAAAACTTGTGTAATCTTAAATTCTTGCCATCTGGAAGCTCAAGGGCCTGCCATTGCTTCCAAGTTGTTGTTCAACCAATTGAGAACTCTCAGAACTCCTATGCAAAGCCAACTTGAATAGGCTCAAAAATTTCAACATGATAGGTTATAAACCTCAAGCCGTGTGCTAGTGAAGAACTTCATGTTTTATTCTTGATTAGTTATTGAGACTCTCAAGACCTTTAAGACTCTTATTGTCCTCTTGACATATAAGACTCTCTTGTCAAATATTCAAGAGATAGTGTGGATTCTAATCAAGACAAACACTTCACACAATTGGCCTTAGTTGGTCTTGTTTTATCCAAAACATCACAACTTACCAATTTCAAATGTACAGGAGTAGAAAACTTTTACTCTTACATTTGACAAGTGTTTTAAACCTTCTTTAAGACATGTCACTCAAGTTACAATTTTAGAGTATAACTCTAAGACTTGTATTGGAACGAAGTATGACTCATCTTCTTGATTTAACCACTTCAACAATTCATAACTCCTCTTCTTAACTATCAGAATGCACTTAGAGGATGAATTGTGATAAGGTCTTTAAATCATTAAGATGATCATATAACATGATACTAAAGTACTCTCCCATCTTTTCAGACTTGAGAAACTTTTATCTTTCTGCCATACTTTGATTCTTCTTATTCGTTCTGTCTCACATTGAACTTCTCCAATGCTACAGACTTATACTTAAACATATGAGTAGAACCATATTTACTGAGCTTAAGTAAATCATGACGAATAGTCTTCTTGATCTTTTGTGGTGTACTTGACCAGTGCACAAGAATGTGTACTCGGTCCCTTAGTCCTTTCCTTATTCACATAAGGAATTAGTCTTAAGTTTCCAAGCTGAAAGTTCTCATTCATCATACTATACAACTTGCATGATTCCAAGTTTCTGTCCAATTGAACCTTGGGTGATGAGAATCTTTCCTTATTTAGTAATATTAGACATTACCACAACCGAAAGAATCAAATCCATTTTTCCAATATTGTTATCAGTGGAATCTTATAAGCAACAACTTTTCACAAATGTCATTGTAAGGATACTTAAAATAAATAAAATCAAAACCTTTTTCTTTTATTTTAAAACTTTGCGGAAAAACTTATTCTTACAATCCACATGAAAACCTTGTTGTTATCTATTCCTAAGCAATATAAATATCATAACTGTTAAGTAATAGCCCAAAATTCTGATAACCGAACCATGCGATTGAAATCCATCTTCTCGAGCATGTACTTAATAGAGTTAGAAAATGGACTTTACCTGAAGTAGAGCCAAACTTAGTGACTTTAACATCCTTAGGTAAATTTGGCAGCTTCGCAACCAATGCCCCTTCCTTTGGCAATAGTTACCTATGGACCCTTGATAATGGGACTATCTCAGACTTAGCCTCTCTCTTTACCATTTGGTCAACCGAGTTGACTATGGTCGATCCCTTTCCATTGGGAAGAGAGAGCTTTACTGGATATCTAATGTCATTATTGTCAATGTCCACAAGTTTTAGGAAGTTGATCTTAGTAAACAGATAAGATCATTAAGGGTCTTGTCATAGTCTGTTTCATAGGAGTCCCAAAGGAACTCACTATGTGACTTTGAAAGTGATTGAACCACCAACTTTCACAAGACTTTGACACCCAACTCTCCCGACTTGTCAATATGTGACTACATCTCCAAGATGTGATCACACATAGACCTTTGCTTGCCAATAGGGCTTTAGTGACCTTAAACTTTTCAAGAACTTGTGGGTTAGGGAGAATAATTGAAGGAGGTGAAAGAAGTATGATTTCCATGGGACATCATCTTCATTTAGGAAAGCTTGTTTCAAGAGATTTGGGAAGATCATAAATGTCTAAACCATACATATTTTTGGGAGATATTCAAGATAGTTGATTTAAAGTCCTTAATATGACACCCAATATGAAATATTAAGGCTAAGACCCAACACAATACTTTTATAACTTGGAAGAGGGATGCCGTAATCCAAGCTATAAAATATTTGAAGGTAGGTGAATGACGATTCACCAATTTCCACCAAGATCAACTAAATGTATTATTAGGTTTTAATTGGTTTTGAAACTCCTAGATCTTTAAGATTCATTGAAATTTTCAATGGCATGTTTCAATCTCGAGTGTGCCCTTCAGGTTTTGTGACTGGGATGCCGAGGATCACAAAACAAGGTGTGAAGTAACCATGCAAATATACTGGGTACCCTTAATATTTACCCCTTAATCGATGTGTCGGTTAACCACACACGCTCCACCGATACTATGATAAATATTAAGTTACCCTTTGCCTACCTTGTTAAGTCCAGGTTAGTGTGTCGGTTAACCACACACACTCCACTAACCGACTTAAGCAAAGTGCAAAGTGTAATTTCATGGATTAGCACCTTATTCACATTTTCCTAAGTAACTAAGATTGGGTATTTATAAAAGGTTTAGTTACTTAGTATTTATCATTAATACTTTTAATGAAGGGAGAATTATAGTCCTTTTCCTACCCGTTCGGCTACCCTCCACCGGTCAAGGAAGCGGTGGGTGGGAGTGGACACCCATTAAACTGCCATTTTATAGGCAGTAACCTTATACCCCCCTTATAGACCGACTTCGTGAATGAGGCCTACTAACGGTAAGACTCACTTTACTCTTATACATATATATATATATATATATATATATATATATATATATATATATATATATATATAAATATTATTAACTTATAATATTATAAAGTATAAGGGTTGAATTTTAACTTTTAAAATTCTAAAGGGCTAACTTGGAATTAAAGTATTCATAAGAGACAAATTTTCAAATTACAAAACTTGAGGGCATGTTTTGAAAATATTCAAAACTAATTAATTCCATAACTTATATGTTTAAAGTAGTTTTAATCCAAAAACTCTTCAAGTTCCATAACTTGAGGACAAGTTATGGAAGACTTTAAACTAATAAAAGAATGTAACTTTTTCTTTATTTGTAACATATGGACTTAATTAAGGTTACACATTTTAATGATTTAATGAAGTGACTCTTGAACCTCCATAACTTGAGGACAAGTTATGGAGTCATCAAAGCATTCAAAGAAAACAAGACTCTTCATTTTTGTAACCTATGTTAACTTTTATGAGTTTAAAGATTCATAAATGTGACTTTTAAGTTACATAAACACATTTTATGAATTTCTTTTGGATTAATTTGGATTAAAACCAACTATCACATAATTTTTTTCATTAATCTAAATTCACTCATAAAACAAGGTAACACAAAAAAACTTTTGGTGATCCATAACTTATTCTTAAGTTATGGAATTCTTTAAAACACTAACACCAAATTTTGTAACTCCATAAAAACTTTGAATCAATTTTTTTTAAAACCTTTTCATATCCATAACTTATGGAGGTTTCAAAAAATAAAACTCTTTAGATCAAACTTTTAAACTAATAAAATAATCATATTATTTTATCTTTTACTAAATTTGACCTAATTCAACTCATATAGCAAATTATTTAAATTTTACAAATAATTAGTTTTTCACAAGAACAAGTAATTATCTTAAAATTTGACAAACTTCATGTTTTTTTTCTTTTTTTTTCAACTTTGAAAATAAAATATTTGCATCAATATAATAGAAAAACAACCCGTGGCTCTAATACCACTGTTGGGTTTTGAGCATTCTAACACTCCTAAGTGTACATACAACCCTAAATACCTTGGATCTATGTTTTCTCTATTATACATACAAATATGAACTTTCCACGGTATTCATCCTAACTAGCATAATAACATGATTCATATCAATATATCAAGTTAGAATTACATACCTCTTTGATGTAGAAAGTCTTCATGAAGCTTGAGTGCCTAGTGCCCCAAGTGTGACATCTCAAATGGTTCACACAACACCAAATACACTTGGAATAACTTGAGAGAAACTTGAACACTCCTTGAAATCGTTTAGCCCTCACACTCACACATAGTACATGATTTCTTGAGCCATGGGATTCTTTTATATGGTGGCTATTAGGGTTACACCATGTAACTCATGACTTTACCCATTCCTTATGCTCCATGGATTTTAACCTCCATGGAGTATCCACGGGTCATGCCATGGACTTAGTCCAACATAAGGAATCTTGGATCACAAGCCCACATATATAAGGATGAATAATTTACACAATCAACCCGTATATTTAATTAGTCTTCTTTTGATCACTTAATTAATTCCAAATTAATTCTTGATCGATACTAATTAAATAACCTTATTAATATATTAGAACTTATAATATATTAACAAACCTTAAGTGCTATTTCTCTCATTTTAGTCTATCCAAATGCATGATGCCATGCAACCCAAATGGACCATGCCGGGTCGGGTCAAGTCTTACTAATTATAGTTATGAACTTAGACATTAATCCAACAATTTTGGCATGATCAAGGACCTCGATTGCATATTTGTGGTAGGACAAAAACATGTCGTGTTTATCTCTAGTGACTGCAATACCAAGAAAGTAATTTAGTGCTCACATATATGTCATGGAGAATTCAGACCGAAGCATTTGAATGATCCGCTGAAGAAGATCCGTAGAGGAGGCGGTTAGTATAATGTCATCAACATAAAGAAGAAGATATGCAAGTTGATCATCATGTCTGTAGATGAAGAGAGACGAGTCAGATTTGCTGTTTTAGAATCAGGAGCGAGTGATAAACTGAGCAAAACGATGATACCAAGCACATGGAGCCTGTTTGAGACCATATAAGGAGCGTCTAAGATGACAAACGTGATCAGGTGCCGAAGAGTCTCTAAAACCGGGAGGTTGATGCATGTAGACCATCTCCTGAAGGTGTCCATGAAGAAATACATTCTTCACATCTAACTGGTGAACTGGCCAGTGGTGCGAAATAGCCAAACTCAGAATAGTCTGAATAGTTTTCGGTTTAACAACCGGGCTAAAAGTCTCCTCGTAGTCGATACCTGGTCGTTGACTGCGACCATTAGCAACCAGTCTCTCCTTGTATCTAGCTAACGAACCATCTGCATTGAGTTTCTTTTTGAACAACCAAATACAATTAACAATGCTAGCATTAGGAGGCCGAGGTACAAGTACCCAAGTCCCGTTAGAAATAAGTGCATGACATTCGTCTTCCATCGCTTTTAGCCAGTTTGGATCTCTAAAAGCTTGAGCGTAAGAACACGGAATAGGAGAAAGAGAAGATATGGTGTTGGTGTGAAGATTAAGTCTGTCAATAGGTTTATGTATACTGTCCGATGCACGGGTGCCCATGGATTGAGTTCTAGTAGCAGTAGGAGGTGGAAGAGGTGAAGCAACAGAAGGAGAAGGAACGAAGATGTCACTGTTAGTGGAAGCAGTGACATCGAAGGAGCCAACTGCCGAAGGATGATCGACAACAGATAACACATGATCGGAAGTATAATCAACATCAGAGTGGGTATATGTGGCCCCAAGAGGAGTGGCAGGTGTGTTCGGGTGATTGTAATGGTTTCTAGATTCATCAAACTCGAGGAAGTCATATCTAGAGGCAATATTGGGAGTCATTGAACCAAATGGAAAAACAGTTTCATCAAAGATTACATGATGAGATATAATGATTTGTTTGGTATGAAGATTAAGACAACGAAATCCTTTGTGGTTGGAAGGGTAACCAAGGAAGATGCAAGGTACAGATCGACGTTGAAGTTTGTTGGTATTATTGAGATGGGGGTAGGTAGCAAAGACATCCAAACACGCGTAGGTGGATGTAAGATGGGCGTTTGTGAAACAAGGTGTGAAAAGGAGTGTCATTTTTAAGAGCAGTGGAAGGAAAGATATTTAATAAGTGGGTGGCCATGTGAAGAGCTTCCACCCAATATGTGGATGGAAGATGGGCTTAGAATAGGAGAGTATGCATCATGTTATTAAGCGTACGAAGCATGCGTTCAGATTTTCCATTTTGTTGGGAGGTGTAAGGGCGCGAAAAATGCATGAGAATACCATGAGTGTCATATAGTTGGCGAAAGTTAGAGTTGTCATATTCTTTTCCATTATCACATTGGAAAATTTGAATATTAGTGTGAAATTGGTTTTTGATGTAAGCACGAAAGTGAAAAAATTTAGAGAACACATCCGATTTATTTCTAAGAGGATATACCCAAACAAAGTGTGTAAATTGATCAAGGAAAATCACATAATATTTAATACCACTATGACTTTGTAGAGGAGATGTCCACACATCAGGATGTATAACTTGAAATGGAAATAATGCATCGTTTTAGAAAAAGAGAAAGATAAAGGAGTATGTTTTCCAAGTTGACAAGCATGGCAAGGTAAATGAGACTCATTTTGATTACATGAAATTGAATTACTAGAAATTAAATGCTTGAAAATAGGTTGGCCGGGATGACCAAGTATTTGATGCCACAAAGAGCAGTTGACGGAGATAAGAGCTTGATGGTTGGACTTGGTAAACGGATACAAATCACCCGAGCTATCACATCGAAGGAGGAGTTGCTTGGTTATGAAATCCTTCATAGAAAAACCAAATTCGTCAAATTCAATAGAACGTTTATTATCACGAGTGAATTGACGAACTGAAATGAGATTTTTAATAATTTGAGGTGTAATAAGGACGTTTTTGAGGTGTAATGTGTGAAAAGGACTAGAACCAAGGATGGAATGACCAGTTTTAGTAACGGGAATGCGAGATCCATCACCAACTAAAACCGATAGATTAGAATTATTGCAAATATTACTACGAGAGTTGAGTATACTTGAGTCGGCATGAAGATGAGCAGTCGCCCCAGTGTCCATATACTAATCCGCATTGCTCGGGTCTTGAAGACTCATAGTGCTAAAATCTTGAGGGAGCATGGTTGGTTGGTCTTGAGTGGGTGGATAGTGAAACCATGACAAGTTGTTGGGATGTCCAGCAATGCTAAAAAATGCTTGTTGTTGGGTTGTTCCTGCATTGGAGCAAGGCTGCTGAAATGGGCTTCGTGGGTTAGGTGATGCAGTGGGCCAAGCGTTGAATGGGTAAGCTGATGGTGAGGGCAGCAACCCACGTTGTTGTGGCTGTGGATGAGGGGGTATCGCCATCACAGGACAAGGAACAAAAGGAGACAATTGGTTTTAGTTATAATAGAAACCTCCTCCACCGGTTTTGCCTTGACGCCCACCTCCCCTGCCACCGGAGCGGCCTCCTCTACCGCCACCAAGGTAGTTCTGGTTGCCACCACGAACTCCATTATTGTTGTTACGAGGATTTTGTGAACGAGATTCATGCTCGGTATTTAGGACCATTGGTGAGGAGGCATTATCAAGATGAGAGGCTTGAATTGAGGTAAGGCGAGATTGATCTTTAGCCATTGACCGTTCTTCAAGAGTGAGTATAGGCCGCATTTCAAGGAAGCTTGGAAACGGTTTTTAGCATCGGATTGTGGTGGAAACATGAGCAAACTTTGGAGATAGACTGTTTATAGCATAGATAACAAGATTTCGTTCGGGTACCAGGGCACCAATGTTGGCAAGGAGATCATAAATAGATTTGATGTGGGTACAATACTCCATTACCAAAGAATCACCGATAGTGAGAGTTCGAAGTTCATCATCAAGTTCAATAGCTTTAGCTTCCTTATTTTCATGAAAGAGATCTTCAATTGCTTTCCATACTTCAGCAACAGTAGCATCAATGGTGATTATGGATTGCAAAACCTGTTGACTAAGAGAACCATATATCCACTGTTTCACAATGTTATCCACTGTCTTCCATTCGTTAGAATTGACATCACTTTTGGGAGTTCCTTCAAGGTGATCAAATACATTATAACCAATACAGTGGGTTTTAAAAAGCTCTTTCCAAGAATCATAATTCAATCTATCCAAGTCAAGAAGAAGCGAAATGTATGACTTGATGTTGGTAATGTCATATATTTTATCAGCGAGATTAGGTTTAGAAATACTTGAACCTATTTCAGGCATTGTGAGGGATGAAGAGTAGAGCAGCAAAGGAGAGAAGGAACGATCAACAGGAGAAGAAGGATGGAGAAAACAATGACAACGACAATGAAGAAAACCCACAGGTAACACCTAAATTTGGATTAAACACAACATTACCATCTTCTCCACGTTTGTTTTTCTTTTACTTTATGACAAAGACTTAGTAAATTACCTTTACTCGCATAGAATATAGCATCAGTAGCAGCTAAGAGAGCACTCTTGTTCACAAATTCATTTTTCAAGTTTTTTTACAAACACTTGATTGTTGCTCTTTTCAAGAACAACAAATCTATTGTGTACAACAAAGATTGCAGAGCCAACAACTCCTCTTTTTCCTTCTTGAACCATATGACCTCTTGTGAAGCTATCTTTAGGGACAATGTCGAGTTTGTATGACCTACTATCTACTTTTGAACATATTAAGACTGCATTTTCTGTAGGTCTATAAGAAAGGGTTTGTTAGCCCTGGTTTAAACTGACTGATCCTGGCCTTCAAATTGGTAGGATTTGATTTTCTTTTTGTGTTGAGTACTCATAGAAACAAAGAAAATAATTTTTGATGAAGAAAAAAATAATCACCACCAACCAAAAAAAGCAGGACGTTGATAGGTGCATTTTATGCACCTATTTTGCATGTTTATTTTCGTCTTTTCATAACATTTTACTTTATAATTCTTGCATTTAGTTAATTATTTGGGCGATTTCATATTTTATTAAGAATGTCTGGTACTTTACTATTTTTTATTTATTTTGTAGGCCTTATGGAACATGGATCTTGGAGCATGGATAATGGAGCTTGGAACATGGAACATGAAGCATGGAGCTTTGGAGCATGAAGAGAAGATGGACCGGTCATGTCATATAAGAAAACATGAAGACATAACCCGAGTCGTTGTTGCATTATCGTCATAGCGAATGACTACATTTGAGAGACGGTTCGTGTCACATCGACACATGTCGTGTTTGTCCTTTCCCATCTTATATTTGAGCAACATGACTCGTGGTGATGCTAAACTGAAAATGGATCCAACAGTGAAGACTTAATGGACTTTTAGCAAAAAGCATGGGTCATGCAAAAAACATATGGTCAAGACACATGGTCATGCCAAAAACACATGGGAAAAAGGCATGACCATGCTAAAAACGCATGATCTTATGAGCACTTAATAAAACAAGGTAGGCCGCCATTTTTCACACAGACAGACGGTTTTAGGAGCAACTTTGGGCGATCTTGGACAATTTTGTAGTGATTCTTGGAGCTTTTGAGATGACCAAATCATAGCAAACACTTTTGATTTCATTTTGTAAGAATTAAACATTTCCAATTCCATCTTTCTTTTTGATTGATTTGTTCTTAGCCATGTGTGGCTAAGAAACACTAATTTCTAGTTCTTGTTCAAAACATGTTGATTTCTTGACTTGAGGCATATGATTTGTAGGAGTGTCAATTTATGAGATGACACAACAAAAATACACAAAACGAAAAGAAATCGGGACGAAATCAAATTTCGAATTCGTGTTCATGTCGTGTTCGTGTCAAGATTAAAAAACACGATGTCGTGTCGTGTCATGTTCATGTTCATAAATCGACACGAAATTGACACGATTAATCATGTTGTTGTCGGGTTTTTCGTGTTTTTCGTTTTTATCGTGTTATATATCTTTAAGTATGAATGAAATACACTAATAGTTATATAAGATTATCTTTGTCGTGTTGTCGTGTTTTAATTGGTTCGTTTTCGTGGTAATGAAAAAAAACACGATATCGTGTCGTGTCGTGTTCGTGTTATACAATACCTTGTCGTGTCGTGTCGGGTCAGACAAAAACACGACATGACTTCCCGATTTGACAACCCTAATGATTTGATGTTTGATTTGTGATTCTGTGCTAGTGATTATGTTTTTGTTTAAACTATAATCCTTGAATTTGTTTGTGTTTTATAGGTCACTTTCATGAATTGAATTTTTGTGTAGTTAGTTAACTTTTAGGGCACCTAATCGTTCTATTAAGTTAATAATTGGTAACAAACAATAAGTTTTCTTATTGTAAAACATACATCACATGTTTTCACACTTCCGAGCGTATAAGAAGAAATGAACGTTGTTGGGAAACTTGTACAAAACTTAATGTCGTTTTACAATACAATCTAAGTGTGTGTTTAAGCTGAATTAGTAAAGCTAAGTCTAGTCAAAGAGCGTGTTATGGTTAGATAATTTGGTAAGCGAGAGGTATTAGAGTGTGTTAATATCTTTCAGTACCAACTTAGAATAGCAATCATGAATTATATCAAGTCATAATCAAGTTGAGCAATAACATTGAGAACTAGAACTATAACCATTCAATCAAATTGATTACAAGTTTATTTCATTTTTTGCATGTTTTTAAAGTAGATTGTTATTTTATTATTTTATTTTTGTAAACAAAATCCCCTTTTGTGATCAAAGTACCTTGCACAAAGAGATATTTACTTTTATCTCGTGTCTCTGTAGTTCGACACTACTTGCCTTGTACTACTTTTTAGTGCATTATAGCAGTGTATTTGGAGTCTGTTGTGCCCCTATTATTTGTTGGGTTTGACATGCCTAACATGCATTCTCTTTCTAATTTTAAAACTATCACACCACTATCATGCCATGCTGCAAGAAGATTTATTTTAGACTGACACCTAATAATCCAAAATCTATCATGCTCCCTACGAAATGTTTGAAGACCTGTCCTTTTTGTAGCACTCCAGACCCTTATGCTTTTATCCTTTGAATTTCATGTGACCACTTCCCAAGCATTTGTATCTGAAACATGCAAAGTAATATTTTTAAGTATATTGTTTTATGAAGTCTTAAAAGTCTAAATGTGTCCAAATGTAATCAAGATACCCAAGAACGATGAACAAACATATATGGAGTTTATAGTTCCATACTTTGATCTTGTAATCATTTCCTGCATTAACCATTACATGTTTAGTGTACTAGAAGAAAGGGGTCAGATAAGTAGCTTGAAAACTCTTTTATTTCTTTGCAAGGGTGGTAACAAAACGCTACATTTTGTCCAACATCCATCGTTGTTGTGCAAGGATTCACTGTCTAGATAATCTACAATCTGAAATAACATAAAAAACACTAAAAGTAGAAGAAAGGAGTGAGATAAGTAGCTTACAATGTAATTTATTATTCATACAAAAAACTTAGCTTCTAAGATAATCACATTTTTGTCATTGATGCACTTACAACTGTTCTTGAGACCTCTGAGGCATTTCATCGAATGGGTGGTGAGTGGAAGCAACAACTTTCCTTTCACGCCTGAATCAGCTATTTCTGTAAGCTCACTAAGGTTGATTGATTCAAGAATAAAGTATGGTAAATCCAATAGAAGAACTAATCATATGGATTTATGGTGGACACCGAGTTATGATTAGGGAGATGGTTTTGCATTTAATGATGGTCCACTTATCCTACAATGACATCTACAAAGGAGAAATTCAAGTTTAGTTGATTTAAGTCCTTAATATAAAACTCAAATGAAATATTAAGGCTAGGACCCAACACAAAAACTTACAATTCGAAAGAGGGATGTCGTAATCCAATTGTAAAATATTTGAAGGTAGGTAAATGACGATTTACCAATTCCACCATAAAAACAATTTCTTTTAAACGAATTAGGTTTTAAATGAAAATCCTAGATCTTTTGAGATTCATTGAAGTTTTCAATGGCATGTTTAATCTCGATTATGCCCTTCAAGTTTGTGACTGGGATACCAAGGATCACAAACTATGTGTGAATAACCATGCAAATTATCTTGGTACTCTCAAAGTCATTTATCACCCAATCAATGTGCGGTTAACCACACACGCTCCATTGATCTATGACAAACTACGAGCTACCCATTGCCATCCTTCGTTAGTCCCATATTAGTGTTCCGGTTAACCACACACGCTCCATTAACGACTAATAAGGTGCAATGTGCAATTTAATGGGTTAGCATCAAATTCACATTTTTCCTAAGTAGCTAAGATTGAGAATTTATAAAACATTTAGTTACTTGGTATTTCATTATACTTTTAATGAGGATTTAAGTGTCCCATCAAACCTGTTTGGCTAACGACCCTCCACTGCTCAAGGGTGCGGTGGGTAAGAGTGGATACCCAATGACGGTCATTTTACAGGTCGCTTCCTGAAACATCCCTTATAGATCAGCTTTGTGAATGAGGCATACTAATGGTAAGACTGACTTTCTTACTTGTACATATATAATATATTAAACTTTTAATTTTATATAGTATAAGGGTATATTTTAAACATTTAAAATACTATGTGGTTTAATCTATTAATTAAACTAGACTTTTAATTTAATTAAACTCAAACCATATAATTATGAATTTATTAATACTCTTTTAATTAATATTTTAATTAATTATCAAGAAAACCATAATTAAAAATCTTTTAATTCTAAACTTAAGTTATGAAGTCAAAAGGTTAGTATTTAATATTTCACAATTAAAACTTTTTTAATCAAATTTTAAATTCTAAAACATTAGTGCAAGTTTTGTAACTCTTCAAAACATTTTGGATTCAAAAAGTTGATGACAAGTTTTGTAACCTTTCAAGACTCTTGAATTCCATAACTTAAAGAGTTAATGAGACTTTTCAAGTTACATAACTTGATGACAAGTTATGAAACTCTTTAAGAAACATTTAGATCAAATTTTAACTAATGCAATTATCATGTAATTTATCATTTACCAATTTGACCTAATACTTGTGTAGTAAGATAATTTCAAATTTTACAAATAGTTAGTTTTTCATATAAACTATCAATTATCTTAAAATTTTGACAATTATATTTTAATTAAGATGAGGATAATTATTTTCATAACATAAAAAACAATTTTATATCAACAAAACAATTTATAGTAATTATCAAAATCAAATTAAGCCATGAAATATGAAATTTGTCATCAGATGCATCGCCACATCGTGGCAAGCATTACCACGTCGTGGTGATCATGCAAAATCGAAATTGATAGATTTTCCATCTTTAAAAATAATACCAATGCTTCAATATAACATAAAACTACCCTAGTCTCTGATACCACTGTTGGGTTTTGTGTACTATAACACTCCTATGGTGCACATAAAACCCTAATGCTTTAGATCTAAGTTTTCTCTAGTTATACATGCAACAAAAAATTATCTAAAGCATGAAACCTATCTAGCATATAAATTTGGTACATGAATCATAAAACTAGCTAGAAGAATATCTCTTATTTGTAGCTTGTAGTTGTTGGCCTTTCAAGAGCTTAGCACCTCAAGTGTGATGCCTCAAATGGTTCACATACACCATAAGCAAATGGAGGATAATGGGATAGAGGCTATGAGGCACAAAAATTGTCTAGGGTTCACCTTGGAATAGAGTGGACGATTTTTTGCATGCTAAGGGTTACTTTTATATAGTGGAATTCCTAAGGGTTTTAACTTGTAAACCCTAATTCATTCACATGATCCATAAATCTAATAAGCCATATGATAGGTCCTTTGGACTAACTCTTCATGCACTCTCACATAGATTTAGTCCCTTCCTAATCAACATGGATAATTAGCCCAAACTATAAGTATTACTGATTGACTTAATCAGTCCTCATTAATTTAATTAGTCTCTTTTGATCACAAAATTAATTCCAAATTAATTCTTGATTAATACTAATTAAATAATATGATTTCTCAATTAATATATTATTCTTTTAATATATCAACAAATCACAAATAACCTCTTTCTCAAATATCCATCCCATCAAATTGCTCTGGTGAAGGTAACCCAAAATGGACCATGCTTCTATCGGGTCAAGTACATACCAATTATAGTTATGGGCTTAGACACCTAATCCAACAACTTTGATATTGTTTTATGTGATGAACTAAATTGTAATTTGAGGCGTTATAGTATTGGAGATTTTTGGGGTGCCCTATCTGATTGATTTGATCCCTATCCCCATGGGGGATGTGTGCATGATAGTGGGGATGGATTGGCTGACCAGGTTCAGTGTTATGATCAATTGCGAGGGTCAGTGAGTGGTAGTTCAAACCCCAAGTGAGGGAGAACTTGTTATATATGTAGATGGTACCAGGGTTGGTTCGAGGTTTTTTTCAGCAGCCAAGGATCGACAGTGTATTCAACATGGGTGTGCGGGTTATCTGGCTTATGTGGTTGATACTAGGTTGGAGAACAAACTTCAGTTTTATAGGTACCAGTTGTCAGGGAGTTTTTTGATGTTTTCGCAGAGGAGTTACCCGTTGTGCCTCACGAGAAGTAGGTTGAGTTCATGATTGATCTAGTTCCAGGTGCGGCTCCAATTGCCAATGCATCGTACCGCTTGGCACCGCCTAAGATGCAGGAGTTGTTCTCTCGGATTTAGGAGCTATTTGGCAAGCAGTTCATCAGACTGAGCAGTTTTCCGTGGGGAGCGCCGATATGTTTTGCCAAGAAGAAGTACGGTTCGCATCGTATGTGTATTGGTTACATGGAGTTAAACAAGTTAACAGTGAAGAACCGTTATCCCCTTCAGCGATTGATGTCCTCTTTGATCAATTATAAGGTGCATCTTGGTTCTCCAAGATTTATTTGAGGTTCAAGAATCATCAGGAGAGAGTGAGAGAGGAGGATGTGAAGAAGACCGTGTTCCAGACTCGTTATGGGCATTACAAATTCGTGGTGATGCCATTCGAGTTCACCAATGCACCTGTTATGTTTGTGGATTTGATGAATCAGGTGTACAGACTGATGATCAACTGATCTGTCATTATATTTATTATTGATATCTTGGTGTATTCCAAGACCAGAGAGCAGCACCAGGAGCAGCTTCGAGAGCTTTTGAGAGTGCTGAGGTGGGAACGGTTGTATGACAAGTTTTCAAAGTGTGAGTTTTGGTTATGAGAGGACCAGTTCCTGGGACATCTCGTTAACAAAGACAGGATTTTGGTCAGATCCAGCAAAAATCGAGACTGTGATGCAGTGGGATGTTCTGAGATCTCCCACAAAGATTAGGAGTTTCTTGGGTTTGTCAGGATACTATCGGAGATTTATTAAGGATTTCTCCAAGATTGCGGTACCCCTCACTCGTCCGACGAGGAAGGGATCGGATCTCTGATGGGGCCATGAGCAACAGTCTGCATTTAAGACTCTTCGACGGAGGTTATGTAATGCCCCGGTATTGACCCTTCTAGAGGAAATCAAGGATTTTGTGGTATTCAGTGATGCATCCATCACCAGTTTGGGGTGGTCCTTATGCAAGGAGGATGATTGATTACTTATGCTTTGCGGCAGCTAAAGCCGCATGAGACACGATATCCTACTCATGACCTGGAGTTGGGGGCAGTGGTGTTTGTCCTCAATATTTGGACACATTATCTTTATGGGGTCCTTTGTACCATTTACACGGATCACAAGAGTTTGGGATATCTTATGGATCAGCGGAACCTAAACATGACACAACGCAGGTGGCTGGACGTGGTCAAGGATTATGACTGTGAGATCCTTTACCACCTGGGTAAAACAAATTTGGTAGCTGATGCATTGAGCCACAATTCGGTTGGGTTTTCAGTTGGTGAGATGTGTATGAGGGTATCCGTTGATTCTTTGCTTCTGGGTTTTGATAAGGGAGCTCAAGAAGAGGGAGTTCAGAAGGAGAACTCGAAGATATATCGAGGGTTGTTGACCCAGTGTGGTCGGGTTTGGGTTCCTGTTTCAGGTGGGATCAGGAAAATAATTTTAGAGGAGGCTCATAAGTCTGACTTTTCCATACACCTAGGAGTCAGCAAGATTTATCAGGATTTGGGTTTGAGCTAGTGGTGGCCATGTTTAAAGAAAGAGATAGCATGGTATGTCGAGAGGTGCTTGACCTGTCCTGTAGGATGGTCAAGGCTGAGCATCAAAGGCCGCATGGAAAGATGCAGCCTTTGGAGGTTCATTTGGAAGTGGGAACATATCACCATGGATTTTATCACTAAGTTTCCGAAGACAGCCAAAGGTGTTGATGTTGTATGGGTCATCGTAGATCAATTGACCAAGAGTGCCCACTTTTTGGCCATCTAGGAGAGCTTTTTGGCCGATGTGTATGTTCGGGAGATCGTTACTCATCATGGGGTCCCGGTCTCCATTATTTCAGAATGAGATGTTCGGTTCACTTCATGGTTCTGACAGAAGTTCCATGAGGAACTGGACATGAGGTTGCAATTCAACACCGCTTACCATCCGCAGACCAACGGTCAGAGTGAGTAGACCATCTAGACCCTCGATGATATGTTGCGGTCATGTGTCATTGATTTTGGTAGGAGTTGGGATTCCTACCTACCTCTTGTAGAGTTCTCCTACAGCAATAGTTATCACTCCAACATCGGTGTCCAAACTTTTGAGCTCTTGTATGGATGGAGATGTCGTACCACGGTATGTTGGTTAGAGGTTGGTCATAGGGTCATGGTAAGGACCGAGGTAGTCCTTCATACCACGGAGCGTATACAACAGATCATGCAGAGACTGCAGACTGCTCAGAGTCGGCATAAGAGTTATGTTGATCAATATTGATCAGAGTTGGAGTTTCAGGTCGACGATACGCTTTAGGAAGTGGGGGAAAATGGGTCCCCGTTATATTAGACTTTTCTGTGTCTTACCGGTTGGATTTTCCTAGCGAGCTTCGTCAGATCCACAACACTTTCCATGTCTCTCAATTAGGGAAGTATCTATTGGACAGTGAGGCGGTGATTCCTTTGGATCATATTTAGGTCTATGAAGGCTTGAATTATATTGAGATATCGGTGGCTATTTTGGAAATAAATATGAAGGTCCTGTGTAACAAGGAGATATCGTAAAGGTTCAGTGGCAGCATCGGAGAGGCTCCGAGTGGACCTGGGATCCATAGGATGAGATGAGGGAGCATTACCCCGAGTAATTCACTATAGCAGACTTCAAGGTCAAAGTCTAAGTTAAGCGGGGGAAGATTATAACATCGTGTTTTGAGATTCTTTCATTTTTATCCTTATATTGAGATTTATTGCATTTTGGTCCTTATAATGTAAGAGTTGTGGATGAGAGGGGATATTATTTCCACTTTTGGATTGTTGGGGTAGAGCCACATACGCTGGGCATACAATTTGTGTACGTTGGGCGTATGCGGTGAAGTCCCAAACCCTAATCTTTAGGGTTTTGACCATATTTATTCATCATTAACTCCCAACCTTGGCTTCTTCCATCAGCCTCCATCCTTTCAAACATCCTTGCAACCCTAATCCACCTTGTGAAAAAATTCTAAGCTTGTGTGTGTGTGTGTGTTTTGAATTTGAAAAAGAAGGAAGGAAGTAGAGACCATCTTGGAGGAGTGAAACACTTGGAGGTATAAAGTTTTGAACTTGGTGAAGTTTCATATAGATCCTGTTTTGGGCTTGATTTTAGGCTCTTTTTTTTCCCAAATATGGTGTTTCTTAACCGTAGCATGTTCTTGACCCAATAAGTCGTCCTTTCAGAGTTTTGGAGGGGTCTTAAGTCATAAAAATGTAGTATTGGGGGCTAGTTTCACTCCATGCATTCCTTAGAGGGTCTTAATGCAGTAAGATGTTGAGTTAAGCACTTAGTGGACATGAAAGTCATAAAGTTGGAAACTTTATGACTCCTAACAGTATTTTGGCCTTCGATCTGAATGGACATGGTAGCTTAAGGCATTAAGCTCTTAATGGAGATTTGAGACATCTGGGCGTACACCCTATGTACCTATATTACACAGTGCGTACGTGTGACAACCCGAAATTTCCATTCGGTCAAACCCTAAAAGTCAACCACTTCGTGTCATAAGTCAATGTCATTATTTCTTATTTTTAAGAAAAATAAAGTTCGTTTGATTTTTTTAATATTATTTTTAAGCGAACGGGTGTAAGAAAGTGTCGTCTCGGGTTTTGATTTTTGAAAACCGCAAACACTTCGCGTATTAGAAACACCCGACCAAACTTTTATGTTTTGGGTTTAGAAATCACCAAAATCGTAAACTCATGCCTATGTATGAGTTTACTCCCCAAGTAACTAGTCATTTGTGTTTACTCCCTAAAAAGCCAAAAGAGTAAACACCAAGTTTTCTCTCAAGTATCATCCAAGATTTAATTCCAAATCTTCAATCTTGTAAGTGTTTTAACCCTTTCAAGTTAGTAAAACACTTAATCTAGTGTTTGTGCATCTATTCATCCATTCATTTCCGGTTTTTGTTTAGATTTTCCAAAACACCAAGAACACCAAGAACACACACTAAGTCTTCTTGGCCTTTTAGCTCAATTCAAGCTTCCTTATGTAAGTACTTCTATCCTAGAGTCATTTAAAGCTAGCTATGCATGTTTATACCAAGGAAATATGTCAAGAACACAAGGTTGGAGGTGTTCACGGTCCAAGAATGTTCTTGGGCCGTAAACACCCTAAAATGCACCAAAGTGTGCATAAGTCCTTCTCAAAGCCTTAGTTTGATGTTTAAGCCTTCCAAGAAATGATTAAACTTTCCTTTGATGTGTCTAAGCCTTGAAAATCACCAAATACCCACAAATATATGTGTTTACGGTTTGGGGATCTCCCAAAAACCGTAAACACTCAAAAGTATGTCCAAATGGGTTATTTTCCTTCCTTAGGCTTAGAATCTAGCACATACAATTGTTGGATAAGGTGTCTAAGTCCATAACTTATTTGGTATATACTTGACCCGACCCGGCATGGTCCATTTGGGTTGCATCTCATCCAAACTATTTATGGATAATTTTATGAGAGTTATACACATATGTTTATTAATATATTATAAGTTATAATATATTAATATGAGATTATGTTATTTAATTAGTTTTAGTCTTAAATTAATTATGAATTAATTTAGAGATTAAAAGGAAGACTAATTAGATTAAGGGCTATTTGTTTTATATAGTGTGGGATAATGCTCTTTTGTTAATGGGCTAGGCTTATATGGAAGTCCATGGATGATCCATGGAGCTTTTAACCCATGGATCCTTGGAAATGAAAGGTCATGGGTTATTAGGGTTTCACCCTAACCATGCACACTATATAAGCATGCTTATGGAGCATGAAATGGGGCCTAAGTGTAACTAGTGAACTAGTGTGTGTGAGCTTGTGTGTGGCTGAAATATACAAGTGTATACACTCTCTCAAAAGTTTTCCAAGAGTTTGTGGTGATTTGTGATTCCGTTTGAGGCATTCACACTATTGGTGCTTCGCCCTCAAACTCCTCAAGAACAAAACTCATCAAAAAGGTATGTAATCTCTTCTAACTCTTTATGTTGAAATGTTCCCCATGCCATGTTAGATAGGTTATAAACCTTGGAAAAATTATTATTTTGCATGTATTTAGAAAAACATAGATCCAAGGTTTATTAGGGTTGCATGCACACTTAGGAAGTGTTAGATTGCTCAAAACCCAACAGTGGTATCAGAGACTAGGCTTGCTTGTTTGAATACTTGATGCAAATTGCTGAAAAAAGAAGATTTTATGCTGTCTGCACAGCTGACTCGCCGAGTCCATGAAGGGACTCGACGAGTCCAAGGTAAAACTCATCCAACTCGGCGAGTTGGTTCATGCACTCGACGAGTTGGACCCCCAGACAGCATATCTTCGAGTTTTGGTGCTGGAATTGGTCTAGAATCATTACCTTAAACTGTTTTGGACTCATAAAACCTGTTTTTGATGTGGTAATGATGTTAGTGGACCAATTTCAAAGTTATAATCAAAATTCCATGATTTTATGTGTTCATATAATTCTTGAAATTTTGATGATCATGTTCATGTTCTTATGAATTTAGAAGATGATAGGAATTATTTGCTGAATTGTTTAGAATTAATTCTTGATCATTTATGTGTTTTAATGGAGTCCATAATTTGTCCTCAAGTTATGGATATCCAAAGGTCACTTTTATTTAACACACACTTAAAACACATAAGTTACATGAAAATGAAGAGTCTTTATTTTTATGAACCTTTAATTCATAAGTTATGAAATGAAAAGTTTTGGATGGTTACAAAAGATGAAGAGTCTTGTTCTTAAGTTATGAAGGTTTAAGAGTTACTTCATTAATAAATATATAAATAAAGTGTAACCTTAATTAATTCCATAATTTATAAAATAAAGAAAGGTAATTCTTTTATTAGTTTAAAGTCTTCCATAACTTGTCCTCAAGTTATGGAACTTGAAGAGTTTTTGGATTAAAACTACTTTAAACACATAAATCATGGAATTAATTAGTTTTGAATAGTTTCAAAATTTGCCCTCAAGTTTTGGAATTTGGAAAAGTTTCACACACTTTAATAAACTTTAATTCCATACCCTAGAAGTTTTAAAAGTTAAAATTCTACCCTTATACTATTATAAGATTAATGGTTAATTATTATATATATGTATAAGAACAAGTCGTTTTACCGTTAATAGGCCTCATTCACGAATCCGGCCTATAAGGTGGGTATAAGGTTGTTGCCTATAAAATGGCGACTTAATGGGTGTATACTCTCACCCACCGCTTGCTTGATCGGTGGAGGGTCGTTAGCCGACCGGGTAGGACAATGACTTTAAATTCTCATTAAAAGTATAATGATTATTATAAAGTAAATAAATATTTTTTTATTTAATTCCCAATCTTAGTTACTTTAGGAAAAATGTGAATTTGGTGCTAGCCCATGGAATTCACACTTTGTACCTTACCAAGTTGTTGGTGGAGCGTGTGTGGTTAACCGACACACTAACTTGGACTAGTAAGGATCACGAAGGGTGACTTAATATTTGTCATAGATCATTGGAGCGTGTGTGGTTAACCGGCACATTGATTGGGTGATAATATTAAGGGTACCAAGTGAATTGGTATGGTTATTCACACTTTGTTTTGTGATCCGCGGCATCCCAGTCACAAAATTTGAGAGGGCATACTCGAGATTGAAACATGCCATTGAAAAGTTCAATGAATCTCAAAATATCTAGGAATTTCAAATCCAATTAAAACCTAATAAATTATTTCGTTTTTCATGGTGGAAATTGGTGAATCGTCATTCGCCTACCTTCAAATATTTTATAGCTTGGATTACGGCATCCCTCTTCCAAATTATAAAATATTGTGTTGGGTTCTAGCCTTGATATTTCATATTGGGTGTTATATTAAGGACTTTGAATCAACTAACTTGATTTTCTCCCATTATAGATGTCTGGTTCAGACAACTATGATCTTCCCAAATCTCTTGAAGATGGTGTCCCTCAACATCATGCTTCACTTCCTCCACCTCCTCCAATTATTCTCCCTCACCCACAAGTTCTTGAAAAGTTTAAAGTCACTCAATCCCTATTGGCAAGCATAGTCTATGTGTGCACACATCTTGGAGATAAAGTCACATATTGACAAGCCGGGAGAGTTGGGTGTCAAAGTCTCATGAAAGTTGGATGTTCAATCACTTTCTTAGTAACATAGTGAGTCTCTTTGGGACTACTATGAGACAGACTATAACACGAGCCTTAATGATCTTATCTATTTGCTCAGTGCTGCAGATTCAGCAATGGTTTGGAACACTAGTAAAGCAAATTTTATTAGAAGATCAACTTCCTAAATCTTAAATGGACATTGGCAATGGTAGCATTGGATATCTAGAAAAGCATTTCTCTTCCCAATGGAAAGGGATCGACCATCGTCAACTCGGTTGACCAAATGGTAAAGAGAAAGGCTAAGTCTGAGATAGTCTCATGTGCCATTACCAAAGGGTCTGTATGTTTTATTGCCAAAGGGAGGGACACTGATTGCGAAGCTGCCATATTTACCTGAAAGATCATAAGATTGATCAAGTCAAAAAGTTTGACTCTACTTCAGTTAAAGTCCACTGTCTAACTCTATTAAGTTCCTATTTGGAGATTCTTATTACATAATGTGAATGGGTCACATCTTGATGTTTTTAAGAATCAAAGAAAAGATAGGAAGCTTAAAGTAAGCATATGTTGATTCTGATTGCGAAGGTGGGTTTCGATCGCATGGTTCGGTAATCAGAATTTTGAGCTGTTGCTTAAGAGTTATAATATATTGCTTATGAATAGATAACAACAAGGTTTTCATGTGGATTGTAAGGATAATTTTTCCGCAAAGTTTTAAAATAAAAGAAAAAAGGGTTTTAATTTTATTTATTTTAAAATATCCTTACAATGGCATCTGTGGAAAATTGTTGCTTATATGTTTCCAATAATAGCAATATTGGAAAGTGAATTTGATTCTTTCATTTGTGGTAGTGTCTGAATTTACCAAATGAAGAAAGTTTTTCATCACCCAAGTTGCAATTGGACAGAAACTTGGAATCATACAAGTTGTATTGTATGATGAATGAGAATTTTCATCTTTGAAAATTAAGACTAATTCTTTGATCACATGTATATGTGAGTCAATTGAAGGACTAAGGAATTAGGTACACTGGGTGTGCGCTGGTCAAGGTCCACCACAAAGATTGATTTCTCATGATTTACTAAAGATTAGTAAATATGATTATACTTATAATGTTAAGTATAATTCTGTAACATTGGAAAGGTTACAATGTATGACAAAACAAATGAGAAGAATCAAATTAGGCAGAAAGATAAAAGTTTCTCAAATCTAAAAAGATGGGAGAGTACTTTAGTATCATATTTCATGATCATCTTAATGATTATGAAACCATATCACAAATTCATACTCTAAGGACGTCTTAGTGCATTGTTATGGCTAAGAAGAGAGGTCATGAATTGTTGGATTGGTTAAAATCAAGAAGATGAGTCATACTTCGTTCCAAAACAATTCTTAGAGTCATACTCCAAGATTGTAACCTTGAGTGACATAAAGGAAGATTTATTAATACTAGTTAAATGTAAGAGTAAAATGTTTTCTACTCTTGTACATTTGAGATTGGTAAGTTGTGATGTCTTGGATGAGACAAAGAACAACTAAGACAAATTGTGTGAAGTGTCAGTCTTGATAAGAATCCGCACTATCCCTTGAATATTTGTTTTGTCAAGGAATGGTTCTTGACTGGGGAAACTTATATGTCAAGGGGACAGTGGGAGCCTTAAAGATCCTAAAAGAGTTTCAAGATTTAATCAAGAGTAAAACCTGTAATTTATCACTAGCACACGACTTAAGGGTGTTACATTTTTATGGGGGCCCGAGCAGCAGGCCTCCTTTGAGACGCTTCGCCAGAGGTTGTGTGAAGCTCCGGTATTAGCTCTTCCGGAAGGGATGGAAGGTTTTGTGGTATTCTGTGATGCATCGATTTTAGGACTGGGAGCGGTGCTGATGCAGAAGGGACATGTGATAGCATATGCATCGAGGCAGTTGAAGCCTCACGAGACGAGGTACCCCACACATGATTTGGAGTTGGGGGCAGTGGTGTTCGCCCTCAAGATTTGGCAGCACTACTTGTATGGGGGTCGTTGCACGATTTACACGGACCATAAGAGCTTGAAGTACTTGATGGATCAGCCTAACCTTAATATGCGGCAAAGGAGGTGGTTAGATGTGGTCAAGGATTATGATTGCGAGATCTTGTACCACCCAGGCAAGGCTAATGTAGTAGCCGACGCGTTGAGTCGCAGGGCGGAGAGTACTCCACTGCGAAATGTATGTTTGAGATTGACCGTGATAGCTCCAGTTCTGGACGCCATTCGTGGGGCACAGGCCGAGGCGGTGCGTCCGGAGATGCAGAAGAGAGAGTGGGTCGTTGGGTTGGTTTCTGAGTTTGTATCGGATAGTCGAGGGCTTATGACGTATCAGGGCCGGATTTGGGTACCGTTTGTGGGCGGTACGCGTACTACATTGATGGAGGAGGCTCATAGATCGAAATTCTCGATCCATCCCGGCGCTACGAAGATGTATTTGGACTTAAGAAAGGAGTATTGGTGGCCTTGTATGAAGAGGGATGTCGCATGGTTTGTCGAGAGGTGTTTGACCTGTCGAAGGGTAAAGGCCGAACACCAGAGACCGCATGGCAAGTTGCAGCCATTGGAGGTTCCCGAGTGGAAATGGGAACAGATCACTATGGATTTCATCACCAAATTTCCGAGGACTGCCAGAGGAGTCGATGCAATTTGGGTGATTGTGGATAGGTTGACAAAGAGCGCTCACTTTCTTGCCATCAGTGAGAGTTCTTCTGCGGAGAAGTTGGCGGAGATTTATGTGAGAGAGGTTGTATCTCGGCATGGGGTGCCGATCTCGATTGTTTCAGATCGCGATGTGCGTTTCACTTCCCGTTTCTGGAAGAAATTTCATGAGGAGTTGGGTACTAAGCTACATTTTAGTACCGCATACCACCCCCAGACCGACGGCCAGAGTGAGCGGACGATTCAGACACTTGAGGACATGCTTCGAGCATGTGTATTGGACTTTGGGGGTAGTTGGGACACGTATTTGCCCTTGGCAGAGTTTTCCTACAATAACAGCCATCATTCGAGCATCGGTATGCCACCCTTTGAGCTGTTGTATGGTAGGAGGTGTCGGACTCCCATATGTTGGGGAGAGGTTGGGCAAAGGGTAATGGGTAGTACAGAGATTGTGAATCAGACGACAGAGCAGATACAGCTGGTCAGGCAGAGGTTATGGACCGCTCAGAGCCGACAAAAGAGTTATGCGGATAGGCGCCGATCCGAGCTGGAATTTCAGGTCGGCGACTTCGTTCTCCTGAAGGTTTCTCCTTGGAAAGGAGTGATCCGGTTCAGGAAGAGGGGCAAATTGGGACCCCGGTTTATAGGTCCGTTTCGTGTGATTGCCAGGGTAGGCCGGGTAGCCTATCGGCTGGAGTTACCAGCAGAGTTGGGGCAGATTCACAACACTTTTCATGTATCGCAGTTGAGGAAATGTATAGCCGACGAGTCGGCAGTGGTTCCATTAGAGGATATTCAGGTAGATGCAAGCCTGAATTATGCTGAGAGACCAGTGGCTATTAGGGATCGGAAGGTCAAGATTTTGAGGAACAAGGAGGTACCTCTGGTATTGGTACAGTGGCAACATCGGAAGGGATCAGAAATGACCTGGGAGCCGGAGGGTATGATGCGGGAGCAGCATCCGGAGCTATTTTAGAGCGAGACTTCGAGGGCGAAGTCTAGTTCTAGTGGGGGAGAGTTGTAACATCCGGATTTTACCAGGTATCTTGTAAATCTAATTTTGTCATATTGTGAGAGGGACTCGGCGAGTTGGAGCTCAGACTCGCCGAGTAGGGACGCGGAATTGAACATTGGTGCGCGCCTGGACTCGGCGAGTCTGTGCTGTGTAATGAAACCCTAAATCTCCGGGTTTGAGGCCTATTTAAAGGGCCTTATGGCCGTCATTTGTGCTCACCCAACCCTCAGTGAGTGACCCTTGTGTTCTTGAGCTATTTGTGAAGAGAAAGGAGCCATTCTTGATCTTGTGTGTGTTATTTAGCAAGAAGAAGGAGACCCTAGGCAAGAGGAAGCAAAGGAGGTTGCTATTTCGTGGATTTGGAGCTTAGATCATCACTCTAGAGGTATTATCTCGGACCATTTTCTGTTTAGTGAAGCATGATGCAATTTAGGGTTTGTGGTGGTCATTTATGGGATGATTTGATGCCCATTGGTTCCCTCTTTGAGTTGAGGCCATGGATCTGGATCCATAGAGGTCCAGAGAGTCTCACTCATCAAGCTTTATGTATGACAATGGAGTCCATGACCTTGTGTTGTAGTAAATGAGTCAAAAACATCATATATGGTCATATAGAGGTTGTATGTGCATCAAGATTGTAACTTTACGTGCTAAATGAGCTTGGAGGGACTGGATCTATGGATTAATGGACTGGATCTGACCTTTAGAGCAAGATTGAGTCAGTGCATGGCACGGACTCGCCGAGTCCGAAGAACAGACTCGGCGAGTAGCATGAATGTGGCCCGACCACACAGTGAGTGGCCTCACCGAGTTGAGGAGAGTGGACTCAGTGAGTCAAGGGGGAGTCAGAATGGATCGGTGGATTGAGTCAAACTGGACTCGCCGAGTTGTTTTGAGACTCGGCGAGTTGAGTCGTGGTGGCCCCACAACTCATGCCAGGTGGAACTCATCGAGTTGAGTGAATGCTCGACGTGTTAAGGGAGGATTCCAGGGAAATTGGTGTATACGCCCAGACTCGCCGAGTCGCCTTGGTACTCGCCGAGTCCGGTCAGAGTTGACCGTTGACCGTTGACCAGTGTTGACTCCTTTTTGATAGTCAACCTTAGAGATATAAAGTGTTAATTAGGAGCATATAATGTTATAGGAGGATTAGAGCTCGGAGGATCGAGCACGAGGGATTTCCAGGATTCGTGAGATACCGAGATACGCGAGGTGAGTCTTCTCACTATACTTTATCTTGAGTAGGTAACCAGAGTTATGTGATAGAGTATTTGTATGCTATGTATGTTGTGTGTTGTACTGCATGATTTCTATGTGATTTATGTGGTGCATGTTTATCAGAGCTAGAACCTGAGGGTTCCCAGAGTTCGGGTGCACGGACCCACAGAGTTATAGCCTAGAGTGGCTAATATGTGTTATATGTGGTATTTTGGGGAACTCACTAAGCCTTGTGCTTACAGTGTTGATGTTATTTGTTTCAGGTACTAGTGATGACCGCGGGAAGGCGCCGGCTTGATCCGTATACACACACGTTCGGAGTTCGATATTATGATCTTGGGATTTTGTACTATTTTGTTGGATAATTAAAATGGTTGTTTTTATGAATATCGATGGAATTATGTTTTATAAAAATTGAAAATTTTGTTTGAAATTTTCGGTGTTACAATTTGGTATCAGAGCCTTGGTTTGAGGGATTCGGGTACACCTTCGGGGGTATTTGAACTCAAACTGAGGAATTGAAGAGATATTTCAAAATAAAACCAAAATTTTCTAAGAGTAAAAGACTTTCCAAGGAGAAACGTGTGTACGATCAGCCAGCGCCCGAACGGTGAATTCCCAAAATACCTTTATATTATGTGATAATTATTATTAATGTGATGTGTTTGCATGCTAGAGTAGGTTAGGTATTGCTAATAGGACTAGAGTGGCCTGTTTTGTGATGCCTTAGCCTAGGGAAGGGTGAGCTGCTATGAGATGCTGAGAGTAATTAGGTAGCAGCTAGGGCTTTGTATGAGACCTGTTACAGAGTGATTTAAGTATAATAGAGTACTTGGGGATTGGGATCCGAAGAGGACGATTTGGGGTGTGTACTGAGACGGTGCGGACAGTAGTATTGGGCCCGTACTACTGAAAGCACCGGTGCGGTACACAGCCCAAATAAGAATCTTAGGATGCCAAGAATCAAGGAGGGGTGGACTGTCGAATGTAAGAGTGTTCGAGTGAATTCTATTTATCGCATGTTGTATTTCAGAGGTTGATCATGGTGAGGACGCGACATATGCCAGAGAATGCCGGGGCTAATGATGAGGAGATTCGACAGATCATTCATGAGGAGGTGGTTGCGGTCATCAGAGCTGAGATACCAGAGATGTTCGGGTCTATTAAGACCGCTTTGATTGAGACATTTGACGAGCGCTATGCCGCTCTTTCTGAGGCTGCGGTTGCAGCGGCTACCGTAGCGATTACTGCGGCAAGACCCCAGGGAGGTGATGCGACATTGTTTAGGGAGTTCAGCAACACCAAGCCACCAGAGTTTGATGGTACGCAGGATCCAGTGGCAGCTATGAGGTGGATATCTGATATGGAGGGATGCTTCTTCACTTGCTCGTCCCCTGAGCATTTGAAGGTTCGGTTCGCGCTGAACCAGCTTCGCTTGGGAGCGAAGGACTGGTGGAAGTTTGTGACGGCACACTTCACTACCATGTTCTGAGATGAGTACGTTCCTCAGGTGGAGAGGGAGCGTCTGAAACAGGAGTTTCTGACCCTCAAGCAGGGTACCGAGTCAGTTACAGCGATTACGAGGATGTTTCATGAGAGGGCGATGTTCTGCCCTGAGCACGTGTCCACCGAGCAGGCACGTATGAGCCGTTACCTGAGCATTCTGAGACGGGATATTCGGGAGTTCGCTGCGAACTCCTCGTATCAGACATTTGCCGAGCTTCAGGAAAATGCTCGGAAGAGGGAGATTGAGCTTGAGACTCAGGCCAGGGAGGAGGCGGAGTCTCTAGGGAGGGATCGGCGGCCGGCGCAGTCCCAGCCGGCAGCCAAGCGGGCCAAGCCCGCTGATCCCAGACTAGGGAGCCAGAAGGGTCACACTTGTGGAAGGTGCGGCAAGGGTCACGATGGAGTCTGTCGAGCAGGATCTTGCTACAAATGTGGCAAGGAGGGGCATATGGCCAAGGACTGCCCCAAGGGATTTGCAGTGTGCTTCCACTGCAACCAGACCGGACACCGGAAGGCAGAGTGTCCGCTGCTGCGCGGAGCATCTCAGGGGTCTGCTCCCACCGCCATCTGAGCTACTGCTACAGAGAGTCGGCCCGTGAAGGCCGAGGCACCGAGGGCTCGGGGGAGAGCCTTTCAGCTGACTGCGGAAGAGGTCCGCGCTGCACCCGATGTTGTGGCTGGTACGCTTCCTTTTCATTATTTATTTATGGTGTTGAGATATTATGCTATGCATAGGTACCTTCCTTGTGAATTCTGTACCTGCTTTAGTGTTATTTGACTCGGGTGCGAGTCGATCTTTTGTATCCTTGACATTTAGTCAGCATATCAGTGTTAGTCATGGGGCACTGAGTCGGCCCCTGCGGGTTTCCATAGCCGCCGACAGAGTGATTTGTGCCACGGAGGTCCTCCGGGGATGTGTATTGGAGATTTTTGGGGTTGAGTTCCCGATCGACCTGATTCCCATTGCGATGGGTGATGTCTGTGTTATAGTGGGCATGGACTGGTTGAGCCGATTCGGCGCGGTTATTGATTGCGAGCGTCAGCTGGTGACTATACGAGATCCTAGTGGGGGAGTTCTTTCGGTTTACGGCGAGGGTACACGTTCTGGATCAGCCTTCTGTTCGGCTGCTAGGGCGAGGCAGTGTTTACAGCAGGGCTGTAAGGGTTTTGTGGCGTATGTGATGGATACGCGAGTGATCTCCGAGAGACCGAGTTTGGTGAATGAAGTTCCGGTGGTGCGTGAGTTTCCAGATGTCTTTCCCGAAGAGTTACCAGGTGTGCCTCCCGTGAGGCAAGTGGAGTTTGGTATCGATTTGGTTCCGGGAGCCGCGCCTATCGCTAAGGTGCCGTATTGCCTTGCGCCTCCAGAGATGCAAGAGTTATCCTCGCAGCTTCAGGAGCTGCTGGGGAAGGGGATTATTCGGCCGAGTAGCTCGCCGTGGGGAGCACCCATCCTGTTTGTGAAAAAGAAAGATGGCTCGCATCGCATGTGTATTGATTACCGGGAATTGAATAAGCTGACGGTCAAGAACCGTTACCCGTTGCCGAGGATCGACGATTTATTCGATCAGTTACAGGGAGCATCTTGGTTCTCCAAGATTGATTTGAGGTCGGGCTATCATCAGGTGAGAGTGCGGGACGAGGACGTCCAGAAGACAGCATTCAGGACGCGTTATGGGCATTATGAGTTTGTGGTGATGCCTTTTAGGCTCACCAATGCCCCGGCTGTGTTCATGGACCTCATGAACAGGGTATGTCGGCCGATGTTGGATCGGTCGGTGATAGTGTTCATTGATGATATTCTGGTATATTCGAGATCTAGAGAGCAGCACGAGGAGCATTTGAGGGAGGTTCTTGGAGTTTTGAGATCGGAGAAACTTTATGCAAAGTTTTCCAAGTGCGATTTCTGGTTGCGGGAGGTCCAGTTTCTGGGACATCTCGTTAACCAGAATGGGATATTGGTCGATCCGGCCAAGGTTGACGCAGTGATGAGGTGGGAGGTGCCAAAGTCACCTTCTGAGATCCGGAGTTTCCTTGGGTTGGCAGGGTATTATCGGAGGTTTATTAAGGATTTCTCCAAGATTGCGGTTCCACTCACCAGATTGACCCGGAAGGGTGTTACATTTTTATGGGGGCCCGAGCAGCAGGCCTCCTTTGAGATGCTTCGCCAGAGGTTGTGTGAAGCTCCGGTATTAGCTCTTCCGGAAGGGATGGAAGGTTTTGTGGTATTCTGTGATGCATCGATTTTAGGACTGGGAGCGGTGCTGATGCAGAAGGGACATGTGATAGCATATGCATCGAGGCAGTTGAAGCCTCACGAGACGAGGTACCCCACACATGATTTGGAGTTGGGGGCAGTGGTGTTCGCCCTCAAGATTTGGCGGCACTACTTGTATGGGGTTCGTTGCACGATTTACACGGACCATAAGAGCTTGAAGTACTTGATGGATCAGCCTAACCTTAATATGCGGCAAAGGAGGTGGTTAGATGTGGTCAAGGATTATGATTGCGAGATCTTGTACCACCCGGGCAAGGCTAATGTAGTAGTCGACGCGTTGAGTCGCAGGGCGGAGAGTACTCCACTGCGAAATGTATGTTTGAGATTGACCGTGATAGCTCCAGTTCTGGACGCCATTCGTGGGGCACAGGCCGAGGCGGTGCGTCCGGAGATGCAGAAGAGAGAGCGGGTCGTTGGGTTGGTTTCTGAGTTTGTATCGGATAGTCGAGGGCTTATGACGTATCAGGGCCGGATTTGGGTACCGTTTGTGGGCGGTACGCGTACTACATTGATGGAGGAGGCTCATAGATCGAAATTCTCGATCCATCCCGGGGCTACGAAGATGTATTTGGACTTAAGAAAGGAGTATTGGTGGCCTTGTATGAAGAGGGATGTCGCATGGTTTGTCGAGAGGTGTTTGACCTGTCGAAGGGTAAAGGCCGAACACCAGAGACCGCATGGCAAGTTGCAGCCATTGGAGGTTCCCGAGTGGAAATGGGAACAGATCACTATGGATTTCATCACCAAATTGCCGAGGACTGCCAGAGGAGTCGATGCAATTTGGGTGATTGTGGATAGGTTGACAAAGAGCGCTCACTTTCTTGCCATTAGTGAGAGTTCTTCTGCGGAGAAGTTGGCGGAGATTTATGTGAGAGAGGTTGTATCTCGGCATGGGGTGCCGATCTCGATTGTTTCAGATCGCGATGTGCGTTTCACTTCCCGTTTCTGGAAGAAATTTCATGAGGAGTTGGGTACTAAGCTACATTTTAGTACCGCATACCACCCCCAGACCGACGGCCAGAGTGAGCGGACGATTCAGACACTTGAGGACATGCTTCGAGCATGTGTATTGGACTTTGGGGGTAGTTGGGACACGTATTTGCCCTTGGCAGAGTTTTCCTACAATAACAGCCATCATTCGAGCATCGGTATGCCACCCTTTGAGCTGTTGTATGGTAGGAGGTGTCGGACTCCCATATGTTGGGGAGAGGTTGGGCAAAGGGTAATGGGTAGTACAGAGATTGTGAATCAGACGACAGAGCAGATACAACTGGTCAGGCAGAGGTTATGGACCGCTCAGAGCCGACAAAAGAGTTATGCGGATAGGCGCCGATCCGAGCTGGAATTTCAGGTCGGCGACTTCGTTCTCCTGAAGGTTTCTCCTTGGAAAGGAGTGATCCGGTTCAGGAAGAGGGGCAAATTGGGGCCCCGGTTTATAGGTCCGTTTCGTGTGATTGCCAGGGTAGGCCGGGTAGCCTATCGGCTGGAGTTACCAGCAGAGTTGGGGCAGATTCACAACACTTTTCATGTATCGCAGTTGAGGAAATGTATAGCCGACGAGTCGGCAGTGGTTCCATTAGAGGATATTCAGGTAGATGCAAGCCTGAATTATGCTGAGAGACCAGTGGCTATTAGGGATCGGAAGGTCAAGATTTTGAGGAACAAGGAGGTACCTCTGGTATTGGTACAGTGGCAACATCGGAAGGGATCAGAAATGACATGGGAGCCGGAGGGTATGATGCGGGAGCAGCATCCGGAGCTATTTTAGAGCGAGACTTCGAGGGCGAAGTCTAGTTCTAGTGGGGGAGAGTTGTAACATCCGGATTTTACCAGGTATCTTGTAAATCTAATTTTGTCATATTGTGAGAGGGACTCGGCGAGTTGGAGCTCAGACTCGCCGAGTAGGGACGCGGAATTGAACATTGGTGCGCGCCTGGACTCGGCGAGTCCAGGATATGGACTCGGCGAGTCTGCGCTGTGTAATGAAACCCTAAATCTCCGGGTTTGAGGCCTATTTAAAGGGCCTTATGGCCGTCATTTGTGCTCACCCAACCCTCAGTGAGTGACCCTTGTGTTCTTGAGCTATTTGTGAAGAGAAAGGAGCCATTCTTGATCTTGTGTGTGTTATTTAGCAAGAAGAAGGAGACCCTAGGCAAGAGGAAGCAAAGGAGGTTGCTATTTCGTGGATTTGGAGCTTAGATCATCACTCTAGAGGTATTATCTCGGACCATTTTCTGTTTAGTGAAGCATGATGCAATTTAGGGTTTGTGGTGGTCATTTATGGGATGATTTGATGCCCATTGGTTCCCTCTTTGAGTTGAGGCCATGGATCTGGATCCATAGAGGTCCAGAGAGTCTCACTCATCAAGCTTTATGTATGACAATGGAGTCCATGACCTTGTGTTGTAGTAAATGAGTCAAAAACATCATATATGGTCATATAGAGGTTGTATGTGCATCAAGATTGTAACTTTACGTGCTAAATGAGCTTGGAGGGACTGGATCTATGGATTAATGGACTGGATCTGACCTTTAGAGCAAGATTGAGTCAGTACATGGCACGGACTCGCCGAGTCCGAAGAACAGACTCGGCGAGTAGCATGAATGTGGCCCGACCACATAGTGAGTGGCCTCGCCGAGTTGAGGAGAGTGGACTCAGTGAGTCAAGGGGGAGTCAGAATGGATCGGTGGATTGAGTCAAACTGGACTCGCCGAGTTGTTTTGAGACTCGGCGAGTTGAGTCGTGGTGGCCCCACAACTCATGCCAGGTGGAACTCGTCGAGTTGAGTGAATGCTCGACGTGTTAAGGGAGGATTCCAGGGAAATTGGTGTATACGCCCAGACTCGCCGAGTCGCCTTGGTACTCGCCGAGTCCGGTCAGAGTTGACCGTTGACCGTTGACCAGTGTTGACTCCTTTTTGATAGTCAACCTTAGAGATATAAAGTGTTAATTAGGAGCATATAATGTTATAGGAGGATTAGAGCTCGGAGGATCGAGCACAAGGGATTTCCAGGATTCGTGAGATACCGAGATATGCGAGGTAAGTCTTCTCACTATACTTTATCTTGAGTAGGTAACCAGAGTTATGTGATAGAGTATTTGTATGCTATGTATGTTGTGTGTTGTACTGCATGATTTCTATGTGATTTATGTGGTGCATGTTTATCAGAGCTAGAACCTGAGGGTTCCCAGAGTTCGGGTGCATGGACCCACAGAGTTATAGCCTAGAGTGGCTAATATGTGTTATATGTGGTATTTTGGGGAACTCACTAAGCCTTGTGCTTACAGTGTTGATGTTATTTGTTTCAGGTACTAGTGATGACCGCGGGAAGGCGCCGGCTTGATCCGTATACACACACGTTCAGAGTTCGATATTATGATCTTGGGATTTTGTACTGTTTTGTTGGATAATTAAAATGGTTGTTTTTATGAATATCGATGGAATTATGTTTTATAAAAATTGAAAATTTTGTTTGAAATTTTCGGTGTTACAATTAAGCAATTGTCGAGGACAAATATGAGGTTCTCCAAAGATTGGTTGCTCAGGGAAAGTTGGAAGTATAATGTACGTTGTTGGAAAGGACCGTATTGACATGTTCTGAAAAAGAAGTAACTCTTGTTCGGAAGTGATAGTCAAAATGGGACTATGGAAATGTCTCTATAGGTGGAAGTTATTCAATCTATGTAAGATTAGAAAACCTTAATGCAAGAAGGATGTTCAAAGCAATGTACTTTGAATATGAGACTTCGTTTCCATAGAGTTGATCTTCTTTGGAATACTCTGTAATGACTGGTGACAAGGTTTTGGTGACTTTGTGAATAATCATTACAAGAGGAACATTGCATAAAAGTTTAAAATCTAACAGATTTTTTGGTAAATGATAGAAATCGGGGATTCTCACATTTACAATAAGGATTTGGGATTGTGAAATGAGTATCATTGGAATCATGTTCAATTGATCTACATCACAATGTAAGGATCATAGACAAACATAGTGTGCATACTTGGAGTATGGCATAAGTATTGTTTAGAAAACAAAGTGTACATGCTAGGAGCATGGGATGAGTGTTGTTTTTATTCAAGTATTAAGTTGATTGTTTGAAACATTATACAATGAATAATGTGTAATCAATATGGTGATAAATAAAAGGTGGTTCTATTTATATTCAAAAGGGTTCTGAGACCATATTGGATTCGATTATTATTGTGTTTCAATTTGCATGTTTTAACTTCCAAAATAGCTAAGTTATTCTTTCCGAATGACTAAGTTATTTAAACACTCCACAGTCGTTCATATGTTGGAAGTAGGTATGAATCAAGACTGTCATGAATCGGGTTTGTAGATGGCTAAATGGGTTTAGTCATAGCAATGGTTGCTACAACATTCATGAGTGATCATAAATTATGAGTATTGGAATAAACCCACGCTCACTTGTATCACTTCATGGAATTTATCTCGAGTGATCATGAGACGGTAATATCATATAAATCTTCAAACCTAGAGATATGAGTTGTTACCTATGAGTTGGTTGTGCATTGATTGCACGTAAACGCATCAGTAACTTGATGTTATAAAACGTGCCTTTGTGTACAATTCAACAAGTAGTAGAACAAGCATATGAGTCGAAGTTTATCTGTTCCTTCTAGAAATAGAAGCGATATCTGGGACCTCGATGATTTTGTTGTGACCTATGTACCGGCCGGTCAGAACTAAATTGATGTGTTCGATTAAGTTCTTTGTCAAACAAATCGGAAAATCGGGAAACAAACTGTTGGATAATAAGTACGACGTTGTTCCATGTATTTGTCCGGCTGATATCATGAGAACAGAGGATTATATGATCACTTATCTAAAATGGCGCTTCATAGTTCAACAGAGTCTTCATAGTTCAACGGAGTTTTCGAGAGCTACGATTGTTGGTTGGTTCCTGAAGTAACATACACAAATATAGTTATTAGACTTATCCAAGTGGGAGTTTGTTGGATAAGGTGTCTAAGTCCATAACTTATTTGGTATATACTTGACCCGACCCGGCATGGTCCATTTGGGTTGCATCTCATCCAAACTATTTATGGATAATTTTATGAGAGTTATACACATATGTTTATTAATATATTATAAGTTATAATATATTAATATGAGATTATGTTATTTAATTAGTTTTAGTCTTAAATTAATTATGAATTAATTTAGAGATTAAAAGGAAGACTAATTAGATTATGGGCTATTTGTTTTATATAGTGTGGGCTAATGCTCTTTTGTTAATGGGGTAGGCTTATATGGAAGTCCATGGATGATCCATGGAGCTTTTAACCCATGGATCCTTGGAAAGGAAAGGTCATGGGTTATTAGGGTTTCACCCTAACCATGCACACTATATTAGCATGCTTATGGAGCATGAAATGGGGCCTAAGTGTAACTAGTGAACTAGTGTGTGTGAGATTGTGTGTGGCCGAAATATACAAGTGTATACACTCTCTCAAAAGTTTTCCAAGAGTTTGTGGTGATTTGTGATTCCATTTGAGGCATTCACACTATTGGTGCTTGGCCCTCAAACTCCTCAAGAACCAAACTCATCAAAAAGGTATGTAATCTCTTCTAACTCTTTATGTTGAAATGTTCCCCATGCCATGTTAGATAGGTTATAAACCTTGGAAAAATTATTATTTTGCATGTATTTAGACAAACATAGATCCAAGGTTTATTAGGGTTGCATGCACACTTAGGAAGTGTTAGATTGCTCAAAACCCAACAACAATTACCTAATTGTGTTAGGGACTTGAAAACATGGCTATACACTCCTCCATATGGGTTTACGGTTTTGAACCCAAAGGAAAATGCCATTAGGCCGTAAACTCCTCAAAGGAGGTGTTTTGTTGCCCTAGTCCCTTCCAAAGGCCAAACCACTTAGTAGAATTGCTCCAAGAGGCTTGCTAAACCACCAAACAACACCTAGTCATTAGGACTAGAGTTTACGACCGTAAACTCTAGAGTTTACTGCCGTAAACTCTTTGTGTCATGACCATCAAAACTGTAAATTCCAAGGGAGTTTACCCTTGAACCCCAAACACACTAGCTTTTCCCTACAACACTTAGATGCAACCCTTGAGACTTATAACACGTGTATAAAGTGTTTAACATGTCCTAGAGTATCTTAACTTTGTTTATTAGTTGTTTAAAGACTAATTGTTTATATACATATATCCTTATATGTTATTAGGATCTTTGTGTGTGTCTAAGTCTTCACTTGACACCAAGCACTTATCCGACACTTCCTTCCGATCCACTTAGTACATGTGAGTTCATACCCCTTAACTAATGTTTTAAATGTTTTTAAATGTTTTATGGGGGGGGGGGGGATACAAGTAGAATCATGCTAATTATTATATCAATCACATGTGATTAATAAGTAGATATATGCTAGTTATTATATCAATCACATGTGATTAATATGCAGCATTCAAATGATTCACTTCACTTTAACCATTCTTACCAAACAGGTTCCTCCAATGATTTTCTTAAATGTTTTATATGTTTAAAAATCCTTATTAAATGGTTCATTACACACTGTATGATCCTATTTCAAACCATTTTACTCCGATCTATTTTACTCCAAGCTGTTATCAAAACGTTTTACTTCAAACTACTTTTACTTCAAACTGCTTTTACTTCAAACTGTCTTACTTCAAACTGTTTTTACTTCAAATTGTTTTATAGATTGACATCAAGTCGATCTTTTCTTAAGATAATTATTATGTTCAAAGGTTTTACAAAACTTACTTTATGCTTTTATATTATAAATTTCATGCCTATATATGTATAGTTATATGAGAAATGTTTAAAAGACTTAGGAAGACTATCCACCCTATTTCCTTTTAGCGCTTGAGATGTGGTCTGGTGGGATACCGGGTATCCGTCCGGAGGTCGTTTAAATATTATTTATATATCATATGTACATATATAGTCATAAAGGCCCTTCCAGTTCATCCAATGCCCTTGGGTAGCAAGGGTATACATCCATGTTCATACGTACCAGTTATATTACTAGTAAGCTACCATATGGGTAGTTTAGGAAGATACTAGAACTATTACTAGAACACAATATCATACTATGAGTCAGTTCATTCATGAGTCAATACTTACTATTATGAGAACATATACAACTATACTAGAGAAGAACATATACAACTATACTAGAGAAGAACATATACAACTATACTAAAGAAGAACATATACAACTATACTAGAGAGGAACATATACAACTATACTAGGGAAGAACATATACAACGATACTATAACGAGTACATTACTATACATACTAGATAGAGAGAGATCACACTTTACAGCTAGCACACGTGGAACATTACAGTACATTATTATACTATTACATATATATATGTTTACACGATCACATGTACATGAGTACACTTACAGGAATCACTAGTACATTTTATATGTAAAGATTCTGTTATATAATCCTCATTATTATCTTTACCTTGTGATTCAATCACACAATCGATGAGATAGATTGGGATTAATATCCTAGTACCCAAGGATACATTGCGGGACTGACCATTCCTAAAATCTCTGTTAGCTACAAAGGTAAAATCACATCCACGGATGTAAACGGTTGATACCATTACAGGTATACTTTTGGGGGATGACTATTCCTATACCCAGCTGTTAGCAACAGAGGTAAATGTACATCTACGGATGTCTTCAGTTAACATTGTTAGTTGCCCTTGTTCCAAAGGGTAATACTAATGCAGCTTGGTCTTGGTAGAAGACTACATACAGAACAGTTAGGTCTTGGTAGAAGACTACATTCATAACAGTTAAGTCTTGGTAGAAGACTACATTCAGAATAGTTAGGTCTTGATAGAAGACTACATGGAGAACAGTTAAGTCTTGGTAGAAGACTCCTTTTATTACTAATAGGATTCATAGGGATTTCTAGGGTTTTTCAAACGTTTACAGTTGTTTTACAAACCTCTTCATACTTACAGTTCATATACAAATTCTTATATACAAATACTTACGTACAAATTAAGACACTAAATACTTATGATCTCACCAGCTTTAAAGTTGATACTCGCTTTCAAAATTACTTGTATCCTCAGGTCATCATAGATAGGTACCGATGCAAGGAGAAAGGAAGATGGAGCTTGTTCAAGACTCATCTTTCATTTTGATTTATGCTTTTGTGTTTATCAAAATTTGACAGGACACTTGTATAATAATTATATTATTAATGCAATGGATGATGTTGTTGCTTGTTTACTACTTTTCATTGTTGTGATACTGTACATGACGTCCTCCGCCCCAAAAAGTTTCCGCCGTTCTTGGTTTTGGAGTGTGACAGTACGAGGTCAACCATCCTGACTGTGACCAAGGTTTGAGTACGCCTCGTGTACACGTTATCTGTCGACTCGGTGGAGTTGACTCACTTGGGTGGACTCAGTTGACTTGTTCGCTTTGACCAAGTTTGACCATGGTTAATTTAGGAAACTATGATTATTTTATTAATGGGAAACGTTTGAACATTTAGGACTTGGGTAGAGTCGGTATTCAGGATCAGAGTATTGATCAGTTTTCTTTGTCAGGCTATGAGGTAAGTCTTCCTCATTGTAATTATGGGTCGAAGGCACCAAGGTTGGCCGAGTGGATTGTATATCCTATTACGTGATAGTATATTGTTATGTTGTAGAGATCTGTTAGATCGGCATCCCGGTATATAGGATGTTAGCATACGATACTGATTTGTGAATCTACCTGTTTGTCTGATGCCTAGTTATATGTTTATTTGTTATGTGTATGTCGACATGTTATGGTTGGTTGGGTTGAATCGTTCATGATTTGTGTTGAAGGCCAAGATACCTAGGGTGGTCCGGATAGACTGTGATGCGGTCCAGTCAGGCAGAAGGCCCGACGAGCAATCCGGACAAGTTGTAGGCCATGCGAGGCGGTCCAATCTTGTCGAAGGATCGAGAGTGGTCCATATAGGTAGTAGGCCCTACGAGGTGGTCCAGTCAGGCTGAAGGCTCGGTTATGCATGTTGTTTCTAGATATGTTGAATGTGGTGGTACTTTAGGGGAATTCACTAAGCTTTGGCTTATGGTTTTTAGTTATTGTTTCAGGTACTTTTGATGATCACAGGAAGGCGAAGGCGTGACCATACACATCCTCTATTTATGAATTTAAGGTTTTAGGATACTCTGGTGGATAAACAATTTGGAAACAATGATTTTGTAAACATTTTATGACTATAGGTTGTTTTTAAAAGTTTAAATTTGTTATGATTTTTGGAATGTTACACTAACCAACTCTCAAAGTGATGCAACCTTTTGCACACTTATTTTTGAGCCTATGGTTTGATGTAATAAGGGTGGTAGTTGAAATTATTGGTGTGTGCGCGATTATATTTTCATGTTTTGACGTTTACTATCGACAACGGTTGGGAACATATTTCCTGGGTTGTCAAATCCTCCCCTGTTGAAATAAATTTTGTCCCCGAAATTCAACTTGTAGTGCCTGACACGAAGGCACTTGGTTGGATTTTAGATTTTGGAATTTTTCTCCCATGGCGTATTCCTATAGAATTATTCTTTATTCTTATGGTTTGTTTTTGCAATGAGGTTGGGAACCGTTTTTAGTTCTATCGGCAGGCTGATGGTAAGGTCCATAAGTGTTAAGCATTCAATTTTGTCGGATATTTGACGACTAGTAAAGGCTTGAGAGGTAGTTGGATGTGTATTCCTACTTTTAAAATTTTCAATTTATTGTAGTTCTAAATGCTTAAAGTCTTATTTCTATTTCATTTACACTAAGAGGAAACCTAAATTTCCTATTGACCTATCATGATAAGGTTCCCTTGAAACTCTATTTTTCGTCCCTTGATCTTGTCGTTTCTATTTTTGGGAGTGAGCGCATGTTTGCTTCGAGTTGTGGTTTTTTGTTTCTTATCTAAGGTGTTTCGTATTAGATGTGGTGGTTCTCCTTATTAGTATATCTTAAGCTTATGCCACCTTCAGATACTTAGCCTATATTAGTTGGCTCTTTTAGATTTTGCTTGTAACACCCAGTCCCGGATCGTTCCCTTTTGGGTGCGGGTGATGTAATTTAAGTGATCCGAGTGTTTGATGGTGTTTCAGAGCCCAAGGGCATAGTAGTAATTTGTTAACTCGGTCCTTTATGAATTTTTGGTTTGATTCGGGGAGTTTTAAGGCTATGATGGGTTGCTATAAGTGTATGGATTCTTGTCACTTTTCCATGGATATAAAGTTCTTCGAAAACAAACTTAGAATGAAGAAGTTATGGCCTTCGGAAGAAATTAGGGTTTTGGGAAAAACCCTAGTACGCAGGGCGGGGCGTACATGGGGATTACGCATGGCGTACTCGTGAGAGGGCACTTAAGTGAGGCGTAATTTTTATACCTGCATGGCCAATGCATGTCTCAACACAAGCTAGGTCTAAAATGGTGCAAAATAGGGCCAAGATCTCATGCAAAAACTCAAGGTTCTATAAAAACATCATATTCATGACCCTTAACCACAAAAGGACCCTGGGGTTCCATAAAGAAACTTTATGGAACTCCAGCACTTCCACTAACCAAAACATGAAGAAAATCCATGGGAAACCTATTTATATAAGCACTTCGAATCATAAAGTAAGGGAATTTGAATACTTATAAGGATCCAGAGTGTGAGAAAAGATGCTGGTGAGGCTTACAAGCTAAGATGGTGTACCAAATGCTCTTCCTCTTCTTCTTCTTTGCAAGAAATCACCATAAATGGAGATCAAAATCAACTATGGAGGACTAGGGTGTCAAGGGGGAGTTTAGGAGGTGATGGAGGCTAAGGGTAGGCTAACCCTAGTCCTCACTTCCTTTATATACAGGGAAACTCCCCGAAATTAGGATTTGGCTCGCAACAGGTCTCACGTCGTGACTTCTAAATATGTATGCGTTTCTTCCAGTGTGGTCACATCGTAACATATAAGTGCTCACGTCGTGACCAAGGTTAAACTCCAAGGAATTCGATCAGAGATTCAGAAAAAGTGTTTACCTGGAACTGGGTATTACAATTAGGGTTTCTCTAGAGTTCATCCAAGGATGAATGAGACTGGAAATAAGCCATCCCTAGAGGCTTAAGTGCCTTTAAATACCAAATAAACCCTAACAACGTGCAACCCAATGAGTCAGAGGTGCCCCACGCTCTTTATAGGGCGCCCCATGCTTCTCAGATAAATTTCTAATTTATCAGTTTTCAGCTTCAGCTTCAAACAATCATAACTTCTTTTTTTAAACCCGATTTCAATGATCTTTATATGCACGAGAAGGTATTGACAAGCCTCACAATCCTATCCAATTACTTTTAACTTAAAATATACCAAACTAAATTCATTAATTCATGCAAATAGTCTGAAATATCACTTTTCCCATATTACCAATTCACACTTTCATAAGCTTAAATCGCTTAATCAACATTATCAACATCTAATAAGGTCTAAACTTTATTCACTTGATGCCCAAAACCTTTACTCGATCAAATTACGGTCCGATATCCCGAAATTGAATGTTATAGACAATCTTGATCTTCATGTCGCCCGAAGATAAGAGTGTAGAACAAAAAACATGGCCCAAGATGGGTACAAGCGATGGTGTATGAGAAACTCTAAAGACCAAATAATACAATTAACATGTTTTTCTTTTGGGGGTTTTTAGCTTTTTCTTTTACTTTTTTTTTTAATATTTTTATCATCTACCAAATTATATTTTCCTATATTTGTTAACTTAAAGGCTTACAAACTCAAAATAGATTTAGATACCTATACAAAAAGATTTTATTTGTTTGTTAACCAACTAATGATACAATTTTATTTTGTTTTTGTTTAACTCAAAGTATATTTAGATACCTATACAAAAAGATTTGATTTGTTTGTTAACCAACCAATTGAAATCTATACACTAAAATCTTTATTTAATTTTCAAAATCAAAAGATGTTCATGGACACCGTTTGGAATAACATAGATTGCGTACATAAGTGATGTTTTTAACTCGAGTATTTTAATATTAAAATGTTATGTTTTTAATTATTAGTTGTTAACATGTTAAGACACAACCTTACTCTCTAACATTGTCCCCCCCCCCCCCCCCTCTAATATAAGCTTAAGGGTTTGGATAAGGTGTGTTTGGCCATGTGTACCCAATCCCACTTGTGAGGTACGTATCAATTCAGCACATATGTATGCGTCAAATTTTATATGAAATCTAGTGTACATAATATATTTTGAAGATATGTACATATTTTAAATTAGAATTTGCTTCAGAGTATGAGTCAAACCTTATACTATTAAATCATATACTTACGTAATAATAAATACCCAATTAAATAAATTTAGTGTAAACTTAAGAACAAGTATTTTAAATGAATCAAATTTTTATTTATTTAGGAAATCGTTCAACCAAAAGTGGTCCGGTTTTAACTAATTCAAACGGTTTAACATTTTAATCATTAATACCTATTTGAGATTGAATTAACGGAAACCAATTTAAAATGATCCAAAAACCAGTTTTAAATACATATTGGTCCTTCGAATATATCCATCACGTTTTCAAACTATAGTTCATATGAGATGTTGACTGATTTTTACCAGACATTCGTGACTATGGTTGCGTGAAAGTAAAAGTCCTCTTTGATTATAAAAGTTGATGGTAAAAACCTTAATTTGATGAGACAAGGCCTCCTTCAATCAATAACATTCATATAAGACCATGTAATATTTGTAACCGGGTATAAGTTATCTGACAAAAAAAGTGATTTAAATTTTTTATCACCTGACAGAAAATGAAATATTTTTTTCGTTAATTTTGTCAAAATATAATGACCTTTCCGAAGATAACCCTATCCATAAAATCTGCTTTCAAACCATTCGATTTTTTACCAAAACCGAATTGCTTTTGTTGGGAGTAAACTAAATCAATTTTCAAACTAGTTCGGATAAGATATAAATTTGGGCAAATCTAAACTCGATATAAAGTTTTAAAGGGTTAATGTCAATAAATGACAACAAATAATACATAATTTGTTCTTTAACTCATTTATCTCTTAATTGTATTCAATAGTTTACTAAATTTTTTCTTGTATTCTTGTTACACAATTGAAGTGCATTTTAAAAATGTAACTTCATCATATAAGATTCACAATAGATGCAAAGTCGGTGTCAAATAGACTTAAATGACAATTTGTCATATTGCATGTCATAGTGGACGATAACGAGAACCTAAAAAAATTAATGATCTAATGAATATTATTTAAAAAAAAAAGTAATCTGAGAAAAAATTGGTTATTATTTATTACTAATCATTTTTTAACATTAACCCAACTTTAAATGGCCATATAAATCTCATTCAATATTTGCATGACTTTTACTTATACCCGAAGTTGGACTTATTATGGAAATATATTTAATGAAATCCATGACTTTTACTTTTCATATAAAATACAAAAGGTTCAATTTAATTAGTTAGAATATTTGGATCGATTTTCGGTTGTGCTTTATACCATTTGATTTAACAGAAACAACCTATATATAAATTCTTTCAAAAACACATAAAAAAAACAAACTTTTAGTAGTTAAATCATACTATAAATTCTTTCAAAACGCTTTAACCCGATATAATCGACTTTTACATAACTTTCACCAATCAAAAACTACAAAATCACAATAGTTTAAATAGCAACACATCTAAACACCCAAAAACCAAAATTCCAACAACATATAATCCAAAAAATAATCACAACTCGTTTACTCAAATTAAAGAATCATACAAAATTAAACCCTTCAAGAAAAATGAATCCCCACTTTGTTGAACAAAGACAACAAATGCATAAAATCCTCTTGAGCAAGTTTCGAAGATCTCTTCAATTCAAACTCCCCTTCTTTCAAAACCCCCAAAACCTTCTCTTTAAAATCCGACTTTGTCTCCCCATCTTCCATTTCCACATCCATTTCCTCATCCCCATCCTCATCCTCACTCTCCTCCTCCATCTCGCCGGAATCACCAAGAACCGCCACATCCGCAACATCCGCCGCCTGAGGAACCCCTAAAGCTTGAAGCGTTTTATAATTTTTCTCCATGATCGAAAGTATACGCTTTTGCCTAAAAATCGAACCTAGGGTTTTGTTTTTTCTAGTGAAACAAATCCTCACTAACCCATCCCATTCTTTGAAGTTAACCACGGGTGGTGGTTTTCTCGGCTCGATTCTAACCACAGATGAGTCAACTTTCGGTGGTGGCCGGAAATTATTTTTCCCAACTTTTAGTAGGTGTGAAACACGCGCTAAAAGTTGGGTGTTGACCGAGAGGCGACAATAAAGAGAGTCACTCGGTTGAGCTACTAATCGCATTGCAAATTCCCTTTGAAACATAATTATCGCACATCGAAACGAAGGTTTGTGGTTTAATAATTTGAATGTTAGTGGAGATGATATTTGATATGGAATATTCGCTACGCATATGTCAAAATATGGGAGATCACATTTCAATACATCGCCTTGTATAACCTATGAAATTGAATTTAAAAAAAGTTGTTAAATGACGATTTTACCCTTGTGTTTATACAAAATTTACAAGAAGATGCTTGCCTTGAGACGATTAGAAAACGGGGTGCCTTGAAAACGACGTTGTAATTCGAGAACCATACGGGGATCGAGTTCAACAGCAATAACTGATTTTCCAGCTTCTAGAAGCTTCTTGGTGAGATTACCAGTTCCAGGACCAATTTCAAGGATTATATCTGTGGAGTTGATGCCAGCTTTTTGGACAATGGAATCAACGAGTAAAGGGTTCTTGAGGATATGTTGACCTTTTGACTTGTGGAATTGAATTCCTCCTTGATAATGATTTGAAGAGCCAATGGATCCACGTGGGGTTTTCTCCTTCTTTATTTTCCCTCCTGCCATGTTTTGTTGATTCTGGATTACCACAGCTTTTTCTGCAAATGATCAATTTGGTAAAATAAGGAGTGAATCTGTTATCTGTGTACCCATACTTTATTGCTAGTTATAGAGTCAAGAGTCGACAGTTACATGATCAATTTGATCAAATAAAGGAACTGTGGTTATGTGAAACTGTGAAAAAAAGATAGAAATCAAAAACATGAATACGTGATGAATTTGTTTTAATAATGTTTAACAATGATACCTCAATTTCATACTTAAGAATAAGGAATCCAAAAGAGGCTGAGACCTTGAGTCCAGATAGGGACGGAAACGGAGCACTTGGGTTCGCCGGAGGTGGATGCCTGAGCGATCGCCGGAGGTGAGACTATAATAGACGAGGTTCTATTGTTCGTTCGAGGCATACCAAACCCTAATGGATCTATTTATACCACATAACTTATTGAGGAATGAAGCGTAGCAATTAAATGACATTATTTGGGTATTTTTGCAATTTACAGATGCATAACTAAAAACAACAAAGGAGGAAAATCAAAGCTTCAGAACTGATCAATCCAATTAATCTCGTGGTTATCACAGACAATCATGTGGGGTAAAGTGTTATGAAAAAAACGCAGAGATTTAGTTAATGTAAATTGGAAAGAGAAGGCAGAGATTGAACCACCTGACTTGTTATTTGAAGAGATTAGGAAGAATGGAAGAGAGAAAAAGAGAGCGAACCTGAAGATATAGCTGACGGACGGGGCTGCGATGGAAGAAGGCCGATTGGAAAAACGAAGGAGGTGCTGCGATAGAGACTAGGGTTTTAGACGAAGGAGCGTCAAGATTGGGTTTATGTGTATATTTCCACTTAATTCATCCACCTAAAATTAAAAAATAAAATGATTTATTTTTTTTTAATATTTTTTTATTTTAAATATGTTGTTTTTAAATGAACAAATGAAAAACGTCAAAAACTAAGCGGAAATATCAGATTTCGAGTAAATAATAGTATTTTAAAATTTTATATTGTAACAAGGATACGAGGATTTCACAGTAATGAGTTGATAACGACTGTGCACAATACCATAAAGGTCTCGTGGTGTTGACATGGATCCAATGTGGTTGGCATCCGTGGTGTATATAGTATACCACAAAAGACCACAACCGATATTTTCTCTTATTCTCTCTTCGTTGCATCCAATGGTGTGAAAGGAGATATTGATGTTTATTTTTTTAAAGCAAAAATTCATAAAGTTTCTAGGTCATATCTACAACTCTCTGCAGCAGAAGAGGTAGACTAAACGACTGCAGACTGTAATAAGAAACGTGTTTGTTTTTAACAGCTGCAGATATTAAAAAATTAAAATAAACTAAGTTTATAAACTCAAAACAGTTTTTTAATACCGAAAATTTAATAATTCTACTTTTAAAACATTAAAATAAAATTCATACAATCAAATTAGTCTTAATAACAGTTTGAAATAAAATTCATACAAGGAAACTTTAATAATTCTCATTCCTATATTTTTACATTTTAACAACATTTATTACATTCCAACAACAATTAATGATATTTTCAACAACAATTCATGACATTTCAACAACATTTTATAACATTTTAGTATCCATTAACAACATTTCAGCAACAATTTATAACATAAGCATAAATTTATGATATTTCAGCAAGAACTTATCATTAATCAAGTTAAAAAAACATCATCAAAGATTTGATAACATTAGTATCAATATTCAGCAAGAATAAAGATATCAACAATGATTCAACAAGAAAAAATCGAAAAATTAAGATGAACCAGGAAAGTTGAAGTTGCTCAAGCAATAAAAAATGGAAAATTCAAGATTAACCATGGCAGAATTGTTGCTTTAGCAACAATAAACGAAAAAAATTAACAAGATGAAAGTAGAATCGGCACCAAATGACTGGAAGGAGAGGGCGATTGGGAGGAGGGAACGTTGGTGGGAAGGAAGTTGTGCTGACGAAAGGATGATTGGAGATGTGATCGGCTACAAAGATGTCTTGGGAGAAAACAGGATGCGACTTTTTTTGGGGGGTGGGTGGGGGGTATCTAATTTTATTTTTTAGGTTTAGGTTTGAAGAGGCTATAAGAGGGAACTACTGCGAGATAAAAAGTGTTGCGCGTGTGCTGCGCCACGCAACACAAAGTGGTTTGAAGAAATTTTTTAGAAAAAACAAACAGCCTCGTAGAGTTGTTTGACGTGTTATCATATTTGACACCTTTAAGATAGACATAAGACGGTGAATAAAGACCACATGTCAAGTTTTTTCTCATATGTCATATCCTCCATACTTATAAAAACCAAGGTTCTAAAAATCTCGACATAGCTCCAAGGTTTGTACTTACCCCAAAACTTTAACTATATATATATATATATATATATATATATATATATATATATATATAGGGAGAGAGAGAGAGAAAGAAAGGGAGATATATATATATATATATATATATATATATATATATATATATTAATTATATTGTAACACCCGTTTATCGAAGAAGGTTGAACAATACTTAAGAAATCAAAATAGGTTTTTAGAGGAAATGCTTCACCACGACATGAGGCATGATGCCCAAGATGATATTTATTGAACGTGTGTTTTGGGAGGTGCCACAACGTGGCATAAGGGGCCACGTCGTGGCAGCCGTTGCAGCTCAAATTCAGGATTTTAAAGTTTCTCCCATATTTAAGCCCATTAACTCCCATTCTTGGTCATTTCTTTTAGTCTTCATCTCCCCATTCCGAAACACTAGCCTCCTTTCCTTAATTTTGAGTTTGGTGACTCTATCTTGAGATTGTTTGCTTTATTTGGTGAAACTTGGAGAAAAAGGTAGTTCATTTTGATGACTCTATCTTGAGCTTTGTTATTCTTGTTTTAAGTATGCACCCATTTTTGGATGTATTGATCCTAGAGCTTGATGTGGTGCTCATTTGGTCATGAACTTTTGAGCTAGTGAGAAAAAGATCTTAAATTTAGTGTTCTTATTCCCATGTTTGAGTTTTGGTCATATTAAGGACCTAATGGACAAAAGCTGCTAGATCTAGCCGTGTAATGGAGTCCAAATGGATAAAGTTGGAAAACTTCATTCATTAACTCAGTAGGGAGAAGTAGATCTGGAAGTATGAGCTTATTATTGAAGGGGTTAAGATCTTAATGAGAAAAATGGTAATTTTCCAATGGGCACGTCGTGGTGAATGTAGCCACGGTGTAGCGAAGTCAAAAATCGCGATTGTCTTATCATGGCATCTAAAGAGGTCCCTACGTGGTGTTGACTTTGGCCATGTTTGAATGTTGACTTTTGAATAGTTTGACTTAGGGTCAAACTTGAAGATTTGGGTTGTTGATTAAGGTTATTCCATATTTTGGCACTATAGAGTTCGTGGGAGCAAGCAATGCAAAAAAAAGGGATCGCATCGTAGTGTTTCTGGATTCTTCGATTCAGGTGAGTTTACCTCACTATAACCGTGGCTCAGCACCAATGACGACCCACTAGTTTTGGTTATCATTTATTAGAAGGATTTCATAATGGCTATATGTATCCACGTAGGATAGACTGAGGACTCTTGATCTATGTTTTCTTATATGTTCCTTGTTTGGTTGTGGCTCTAAATGTAACACCCATTTATTTATTACGTTAAATAAATTAATTAATGAGCGAATGGTAGCCTAAAATAAATAATTATATATGCAGGGGGTGGGTTCAAGGAGTAATTGTCATATTTTTTAGAAGTTGGGGGCTAAAAACGTGAGTTTGGGACTCATATTATAATATTTATGAAGACAGGGGCTTCGTGGTAATTATTTGAACTTAATTTAAAAGGAAATGAGGTGGAAGGGTTGATTATGTATGTCATAATTAAGATATTGAGGGTTGTCCGGTAGTTTATGGGACTTAATATGTAAGGGAATTTCCACGGACTGGGTTAAAAAGGTAATTATCGGATTAAATTGAAGAAGATTTTCAAATCCAGGGTAAAAGGGTAAATATTAGATTAAATATGAAGAAATCTTATAGGGAGGGACCAATTCTGCCATTATGGCAACTTGGTTATGGAGTCGGGTATATAAGTGTAAGGAACCCTAACCCTAAAGAAAAGATTCAGCCGTCACCCTCCTTATGCATTCCTTGCCGGCCGCCACTCCCATTTCTTTACCTCCAGTCGCAGCCACCTCCCGTTCCCATCCTCCCTTCGCCACAGCAACCCAATCGTTGCTAGGTGCCGCCACGTCGCTCTTGCTGGAAGCGAATGAGAAGCCGGAAAGTCGCTGAGAGAGGCCGAGATCGTCGCAGTCGCCGCCCATGGCCGCCGGATCCTTCTATCGCTACTCCTTCGTCACCGAGGAACCACGACATTGCTGCTGTTGGGTTTTAGTCAGAGGCAAGGCGCATTTTGCTGTCATCGTTCGTTGCTGTCGTTCGCAAATCACTACACCCCGCCGATGCCTGCATAAGCCACCTGCCACCGTGAAATGGTGGCTGGGTTGGTGGTCTCGTGAAGCTGTGTGTGTGTTGCGATGTTGTGCACGAGTATTGGGATGGTTTAGAGCTACATAAACGTTTTCTGGCCGGAGATCCGAAGAAAACCCCACCGCCACCACCATGAGGTGGTGGCTGCCACTCGCTACCGCCACCTGCCGCCTCAAGGTGGTTGCATGTGTCTATTTTATTTGTTGTGTGTTATTTCTGCGATGTAAGGTTGGGTTTGTGTGGCTAGAAAACCAAGAAGGCCATCACCACCACCGTGAGGTGGTGGCTGCCACCATTTGCCGCTGTCGGCCACCATAGGGTGGTTGTGCATGTTTAATTAGTGTAGTGTGTGTGTTTATTTGTGGGTTCATTGTAAATTGTAAAGCAATTGGAAAATGAAAGGAAAAATCAAACCACCACCATAGGGTGGTGGCTGCCGCCTTCCGCCGCCACCGGCCGCCGTGTCGGGTGGCGGTGTGCCTTGTCTCGATTGTGTTGATTCGTTTGGGGTGCTTGAAACCCTAGTGGGCCTTGTAAGCCCTAATGGGCCCAATAAATCTTAATGGACCCTAATTGACCCAAATAAAACCCTAATGGGCTTAATGATATTCTAGTGGGCTTAATAGGCCCAATAAAGCCCTAATGGACCTAAAAGCCCAACAAATTGATAAATGGACTAATATTTGGGTTGGGAAAACCATAATGCAAATAAAACCCTAATTTGTGGAAATTGATTGGGGCACACGAGAATTAATTATTAAATCTTAAATAATTATTAATCATTGGCAAACTAGCGTAAGGCATAATAGACTTAATGGATTAAGTTCTTAATGGGTTAAGAAAGAAACACTAAACCTTAATCATCATTGCATGTGAAAACTCTAATTTGGGATTATGGGCTTGGACTTATCGAGGCCCATATTTGGGCCATTGGAATGGAATTGTGTGATTAAGCCCAATCACATCATATGACTTATTTAGAAGAATGATGGACTTAATGGATTAAGTCCTTAAAGAAATAATTCCTTAATGGGTTAAGTAGGAAACTTAACCCTAATCGACATTTTATGTGAAACCCTAACTTAACTTGGGTTTATTTTTGGGCCTTTCTATTGGGCCTTGATGATTGGATTATTAATGGGCCATCCAAGAATAATTATATGGACTAAAATAATTTAATGGGCCTAGGGTAAGTCCCATGTAAGAGGTTGGGCTCAATTTTCCAAATTGGGCCATAGATGGACTATAGTTGGGCCTTAATGATTGTATAATGTTGGGCCTTAGAATAAGACCACATATAGGCTTGGGCCCAATTTGGAAAATTGAGCCATATGCTAGGCTTTGATTCCTAGTTCGCTTTGGGCCTATGGATCGGGCCTTGGACTTATATAAGCCAAGCCTGGGGTAATGTAGTAATTATCCAAGTATGAATTTATGGTTATGTGTTGGGACCCAATTATTAATTGGGTGTTATTTTGGTGTTAACAGTTCGGGAATCTGTCCTCCAGCAGCTGGGGTTGAGTCTGCGGGACTTCAGCAGTGTGGGGTTGTGTCTACGGGACTTCATCAGTATGAGGTGAGTTTCCTTCCAGTAGTAACGGGTCTACGGCACCAAGGCCGGCCCGTATAGACGAGACGTTAGTATTAGAGTGTGGGCCGAGCCCGTATCTCTTAGTTGAGTTGATTATGATATATGCCAGTATAATAGAATTATTTACACTCGTTGTCTGTGCGATACTTGTATGATATGAGTTGGCGGTTGAGTGTGGGCAAGGCCCGTATCTCTCCGAGAGTGGAGTGTGGGCTAGGCCCGTATCTCCCAGATAGCGAAGTGTGGGCAGGGCCCGTATCTTCACGAGTGTGGGCGAGGCCCGTATCTCCCAGAAAGCGAAGTGTGGGCGGGGCCCGTATGTTCACGAGTGTGGGCGGGGCCCGTATCTTCACGAGTGTGGGCGAGGCCCGTATCTCCCAGAAAGCGAAGTGTGGGCGGGGCCCGTATCTTCACGAGTGTGGGCGTGGCCCGTATCTCCTAATTGAATATTGTTTGTTATATTCTTGCATGGTATGAGGTATTATGGGGGAACTCACTAAGCTTTGTGCTTACGGTTTACAGTTTTGGTTTCAGGTACTCGTTTTCAAAGGAAAGGAGCCGGCTTGATCGCAGCGCATCACACTATGGTTTTCCGCACATGAGATCCTTGGGATTACACTCTGATATTATTTTATGATAATATGTTTGATTATTTCTACTTTGGTTTTGACATGACATGATATTATAGATGTTTTATTACAATGTTGGTTTTATCATGACGTATTTAAAAATGGAATTTTTGGCCTGTATTTTTGGGATGTTACAAGTTGGTATCAGAGCCTTGGTTTGAGGGATTCGGACATACTCTCGGGTGTGTCTGAACTCAAACTAAGGGCATGGTATGAAAATTTTCAAAAGTAAAAACCATTTTATAAAAAGGAGTTTAAAAAGAATTTGAAAAAAAAAAAAGAAGAATTTTGAGAAGAACAAAGTGTGCGATGCGTGCAATCAGCCGAGCTCAAATAAGTTTTCCCCAAGATACCTATACATGTTATGATATGTTATGTTATGATATGATTATGAGAATTGCATGCCAGATTAGGGCTAAGGATCTAGGAGGATGCCTTATATGCCTATTGTATGTGCTTGTAGACTTGCATGCTAGTACTGATCAGTCAGTGATAGGATAGCCTGTGTAGGTTATGCCTGATTGTATGAGCCTTTGAATTTTATGTACAGATTCCTGATTAGAAGATAGAATGATTTGATTGGTATATAATGGTTAGATTTTCCATTGTCTGAATGCTGCTTGCTTTGTGCTTTGTGGACTCTTAGTAATGTGAGTTAGCTATTAGGTGAATATGCTAAGTCACATGTGGTGCGGACTGGATAACCTCAGAGTGATAGATTTGACCCTATTGCGCAGCTCTCGTTTGAGTCTAACCGTTATAGGGATGAGTCTGTTACTTGAAGGATTATCTGATCTCTGTTGCATGTGGCTATATTCATGAGATAACTAGTTGACATTACTGGGAATCTTTCAACAGCTGAGGACTGGGTGAGTTCGGGAACCTAGGGAAGCCTAGGATATATTCCAGTGAGTTAGTAGTGAGGTTCAGTGACACTTGGGTGTTCCAGTTTGAGGAAGTGACTTGGAGGATTCGAGAGGATTGCTGAGGAAAGTATGGATAGGTGTGGAAGGTAGTATTGGGCCCGTACTACTGAAAGCACAAGATCCATACTCGAATCAGTGAGAGTCTTGGAGAATCTAAGATGCTTCAGGGAAGAGTTGTGACCCAGTTTGGGGATAGAGGATGTTCCAGTTGTTGCAGCTTAGCCATTGGCAAGCGAGCTAGTGGGCGTGACAGGGTGTCAGACCCTGAAGGATATGATTTCCAAAAGTTGCAGATGCAAGATCGATTGGGAGCACTTTGAGAAGAGAGGTTTGTACCAGGTGCGTATAGTTGAGGGTCGCGGGAAGAGACCCGTCACCTCCGATCATCGGGGGAAAGGCCAGCAAGGTCGGAGTCAGTGCAATGCATACGAGAGAGTACACGAGGGAGTTTGTCACTCCAAGGGATTAGGCTGCCACTGGTGTGGTAGGGTTGGTCATGTCTGCAGAAGGGGACCAGTATTTCCCCATACGTTGCGAGTATGTCATCTTCTATTGCTAATAGATGGATGTTGGGGATACGTATCGCGTTGGAATTGTGAGTGAGTTTGGATAAGTCATACCTCGGATTGGTTTTCTGCTAGTGTTTGGGTTATCAGGGATCTTATATGCCATTCAGCATGCCGAAAGGTCCTTGATGAACCCAAGGAGGGATGCATCTTGGGGAGTGGGTTCCACGCATACCGTTATCATTTCGGATCTTTGTCGGGATCTATGCAGGAGTATTATTTAGAGGATACTCGATCAGGGTTGGAGTGGTTGTTCTCTAATGAAGTCAGCGTTCAAGGGTTCTATCATTGTTCAGGTATGGTCGGTAATTGTTTATGGATGAACTTTGGAGTTCAAGGCACTACCGTTGCTAGGACAGAGCAGGTGACATGAAAAGGGTAGTGCCAATCGCAGGTGTTAGAGGCATAAGTGGTTGGTCATCGGATGTTCAAGAGAATTGTGTTTTCGCATGGGCCGTCTTCAGTTAGAGTTCAGTGGTACTGCAAGATTGGAGAGGGGACGAGGATTCGTCAGCTAGAGTGAAGATTAAGGTCTTCAACTGACAGCATGTTAGATGGATGGAGGTGTCAGACTGGATCAGAACTCAAGAATACTCATCGAGATTTCCGAGGATGGGAGATCTCAAGGTTTAATCGGTGATTAAACCCCAGCATTGGCAGGCACGTGTTGTCATTAGGGGGATATTAGAAAGCGAGAAGGATTGAGAATCCTTCAATTCTCATGTGATGTGAAGACTTAGTCGAATCTAAGTGGGGGAGAGACTTTTATAAAGTTCTCCAACTGGGAGTTTTGGTTGCACGGGGTGCAATCTCTTGGGTACCCTGTCAACCAGAAGGGTACTCTAGTTGATTTGGCCGAGATAGAGGCCGTGATGCAGTGGGAGATTCCGAGGTCTCCATCTGAGATTCGGAATTCTCGGGGTCTAGCGGGTTATTACCGCAGATTTATGCGAGACTTCTTCAAGATTGATGTTTCCTTTAACCCGACTGACCAAGAGGTCGGTGACCTTTCGTTGGGGGCCTGAGCAGCAGGCAGCCTTCGAGACTCTTAGACAGTGGTTGTGCGAGATACTGATTCTCACTATACCAGAGGGTGTAGATGATTTCGTGGGTTACTGTGACGCTTTGATCACGAGAATGGGTTGTGGTACTGATAGAGTGGGGTCACATGATAGCATGTTTTCGGAACCAGGCTAGAGTTCTGGTTAGGACTCAATTTCAGTGGTGTGTTAGGTCGAGTGCGTGTTCGACCCGGTTTGGAAAGTGTTGTAAGACTGCGGGGGTAGCCGTAGCATTCACCGGTGGTTAGTTAGCGTGGGAAGTGTTGTAAGACTACGGGGGTAGCCGTAGCATTCACTAGCGGTTAGATAATGATAGAGTGGTGTAAGTCTGCGGGTGTAGCCGTAGCATTCACTAGGTTGATAGATGGCATAAGTGTGTTGTTAGAATGCGGAAGGAGCAATAGTACCCACCAGTTCGGGTGCAACAGTGAGGATATGGAAATCCACGGATTGGACTTCGGATTTACTTAGATGGATTAGATCTGGTTGAGCCAGTGATAAGATTATAGGAGCACCACTACAGTGATGGGATCAGGAAAGCAGTAAATCGTATAAGGTTGCTTGTGATATAAGGCTACCATCAGTTAGGTAGCAATCACTTTTAGTCTTGGATTTGATGGTGACAGGATTTGACGCATGGACCCGATCAGTTAGATCAGAAAGTTGTTAGAACCTCAGTGGCATGATAACTAGTGGCAACTAGTTCCAGAGAGGGATTTCATTCAGAAGTCGTATGAGGCGACTAAGTAGGGAGTCCTTTAGCTTTGCAGCCGGGCCGAAACCCGGTAAATCCAGATGACCGACGGATTAATTGAGACCGGGAAGGTCTCGATAGATTTTTGAAAGCATCCATGTGGCGACATACTGCTTCAGGCAGATCAGTGTTCGAGTAGTTCAGCGTCTGGGTAGTGTTAGCATTTATGTTTCGGGTTGCAAGTACTCATATAATAGCTGGTTATTGGGGAGTGACAAGTCACTCACAACAGGAGTACCTGGGCCTTGGCCATGTACAAGTGATCTATAGAGATAATTAGGTATATGATCCTGTTTTATAATGGGAACCTCGAGTTACCAAAAATTGAGTAGCCGGTTGAAGGATAAAGTGGACTGGGTCCAACGATAATGGTCCAGTATAAGTGATCTGCTAGGGATCCAGACCATCTCGAGACAACAGATTCAGATTGAGTAAATTACCTTGTTGCGAGAAATTCATTCATCTACGGATGGTGACCATGTTACTAGAGTGGTTGGGTGAGTAAGGAAGGATAAGGAATGATTTCGAGGACGAAATCTAATTTAAGTGGGGGAGAGTTGTAACACCCATTTATTTATTACGTTAAATAAATTAATTAATGAGCGAATGGTAGCCTAAAATAAATAATTATATATGCAGGGGGTGGGTTCAAGGAGTAATTGTCATATTTTTTAGAAGTTGGGGGCTAAAAACGTGAGTTTGGGACTCATATTATAATATTTATGAAGACAAGGGCTTCGTGGTAATTATTTGAACTTAATTTAAAAGGAAATGAGGTGGAAGGGTTGATTATGTATGTCATAATTAAGATATTGAGGGTTGTCCGGTAGTTTATGGGACTTAATATGTAAGGGAATTTCCACGGACTGGGTTAAAAAGGTAATTATCGGATTAAATTGAAGAAGATTTTCAAATCCAGGGTAAAAGGGTAAATATTAGATTAAATATGAAGAAATCTTATGGGGAGGGACCAATTCTGCCATTATGGCAACTTGGTTATGGAGTCGGGTATATAAGTGTAAGGAACCCTAACCCTAAAGAAAAGATTCAGCCGTCACCCTCCTTATGCATTCCTTGCCGGCCGCCACTCCCATTTCTTTACCTCCAGTCGCAGCCACCTCCCGTTCCCATCCTCCCTTCGCCACAACAACCCAATCGTTGCTAGGTGCCGCCACGTCGCTCTTGCTGGAAGCGAATGAGAAGCCGGAAAGTCGCTGAGAGAGGCCGAGATCGTCGCAGTCGCCGCCCATGGCCGCCGGATCCTTCTATCGCTACTCCTTCGTCACCGAGGAACCACGACATTGCTGCTGTTGGGTTTTAGTCAGAGGCAAGGCGCATTTTGCTGTCATTGTTCGTTGCTGTCGTTCGCAAATCACTACACCCCGCCGATGCCTGCATAAGCCACCTGCCACCGTGAAATGGTGGCTGGGTTGGTGGTCTCGTGAAGCTGTGTGTGTGTTGCGATGTTGTGCACGAGTATTGGGATGGTTTAGAGCTACATAAACGTTTTCTGGCCGGAGATCCGAAGAAAACCCCACCGCCACCACCATGAGGTGGTGGCTGCCACTCGCTACCGCCACCTGCCGCCTCAAGGTGGTTGCATGTGTCTATTTTATTTGTTGTGTGTTATTTCTGCGATGTAAGGTTGGGTTTGTGTGGCTAGAAAACCAAGAAGGCCATCACCACCACCGTGAGGTGGTGGCTGCCACCATTTGCCGCTGTCGGCCACCATAGGGTGGTTGTGCATGTTTAATTAGTGTAGTGTGTGTGTTTATTTGTGGGTTCATTGTAAATTGTAAAGCAATTGGAAAATGAAAGGAAAAATCAAACCACCACCATAGGGTGGTGGCTGCCGCCTTCCGCCGCCACCGGCCGCCGTGTCGGGTGGCGGTGTGCCTTGTCTCGATTGTGTTGATTCGTTTGGGGTGCTTGAAACCCTAGTGGGCCTTGTAATCCCTAATGGGCCCAATAAAGCTTAATGGACCCTAATTGACCCAAATAAAACCCTAATGGGCTTAATGATATTCTAGTGGGCTTAATAGGCCCAATAAAGCCCTAATGGACCTAAAAGCCCAACAAATTGATAAATGGACTAATATTTAGGTTGGGAAAACCATAATGCAAATAAAACCCTAATTTGTGGAAATTGCTTGGGGCACACGAGAATTAATTATTAAATCTTAAATAATTATTAATCATTGGCAAACTAGCGTAAGGCATAATGGATTTAATGGATTAAGTTCTTAATGGGTTAAGAAAGAAACACTAAACCTTAATCATCATTGCATGTGAAAACTCTAATTTGGGATTATGGGCTTGGACTTATCGAGGCCCATATTTGGGCCATTGGAATGGAATTGTGTGATTAAGCCCAATCACATCATATGACTTATTTAGAAGAATGATGGACTTAATGGATTAAGTCCTTAAAGAAATAATTCCTTAATGGGTTAAGTAGGAAACTTAACCCTAATCGACATTTTATGTGAAACCCTAACTTCACTTGGGTTTATTTTTGGGCCTTTCTATTGGGCCTTGATGATTGGATTATTAATGGGCCATCCAAGAATAATTATATGGACTAAAATAATTTAATGGGCCTAGGGTAAGTCCCATGTAAGAGGTTGGGCCCAATTTTCCAAATTAGGCCATAGATGGACTATAGTTGGGCCTTAATGATTGTATAATGTTGGGCCTTAGAATAAGACCACATATAGGCTTGGGCCCAATTTGGAAAATTGAGCCATATGCTAGGCTTTGATTCCTAGTTCGCTTTGGGCCTATGGATCGGGCCTTGGACTTATATAAGCCAAGCCTGGGGTAATGTAGTAATTATCCAAGTATGAATTTATGGTTATGTGTTGGGACCCAATTATTAATTGGGTGTTATTTTGGTGTTGACAGTTCGGGAATCTGTCCTCCAGCAGCTGGGGTTGAGTCTGCGGGACTTCAGCAGTGTGGGGTTGTGTCTACGGGACTTCATCAGTATGAGGTGAGTTTCCTTCCAGTAGTAACGGGTCTATGGCACCAAGGCCGGCCCGTATAGACGAGACGTTAGTATTAGAGTGTGGGCCGAGCCCGTATCTCTTAGTTGAGTTGATTATGATATATGCCAGTATAATAGAATTATTTACACTCGTTGTCTGTGCGATACTTGTATGATATGAGTTGGCCCGTATCTCCCAGATAGCGAAGTGTGGGTAGGGCCCGTATCTTCACGAGTGTGGGCGAGGCCCGTATCTCCCAGAAAGCGAAGTGTGGGCGGGGCCCGTATCTTCACGAGTGTGGGCGAGGCCCGTATCTCCCAGAAAGCGAAGTGTGGGCGGGGCCCGTATCTTCACGAGTGTGGGTGTGGCCCGTATCTCCTAATTGAATATTGTTTGTTATATGCTTGCATGGTATGAGGTATTATGAGGGAACTCACTAAGCTTTGTGCTTACGGTTTACAGTTTTGGTTTCAGGTACTCGTTTTCAAAGGAAAGGAGCCGGCTTGATCGCAGCGCATCACACTATGGTTTTCCGCACATGAGATCCTTGGGATTACACTCTGATATTATTTTATGATAATATGTTTGATTATTTCTACTTTGGTTTTGACATGACATGATATTATAGATGTTTTATTACAATGTTGGTTTTATCATGACGTATTTAAAAATGGAATTTTTGGCCTGTATTTTTGGGATGTTACACTAAAATAGGATGATATGTCAGAGTGTCTATCTCACCTCTAGTTACATATGGTTACACATTCCTTAAAGAGTTGATAATGTATAATGTTACACTCCCAACCAGAACGGTGGAATCGTCTCGGGGTGGGTGACTTCATCTTGTAATATCATCAGAGTGTATATAATTGAATCATAGACAACATCATCATCATGCATCCAATGATACAACCTACACGGTTTACATCATTGTATCTATTCACAAATTACATTCCAGAATATTAAATGTATGATGAAAGCAAAAATACAATAAAAGTCCACATTTCCTTGACGACCAACCTGTTTACCGAATCCTTGAGAATACATGTTATTTTGAAAATGTCATCATATATAATGTTGGTGAGTTCATAAGCATGTTTGTATGAAAAGTTTCGTATCATTTTGTAAGCACCAGAAAATCCGATATTCTCCATAAAAGTAATTGAGAGTGTTGTTGCAAATCTTGTATTAAAGCATGCATGTTCTTGTTTGATAGTGTAAAAAAATGTTTCCCAGAAAATGCAATATTTTATGTATAATGTAAAATTTAATGTATTGTGTGTGTTCCCCAAAAAAATCGATATTTTATGTTTGTAAAAGTGATGTGGTCTTAAAACCCTAAGACCAGAGTAATGTAGTAAATGTATAGTTCGTACAATGTATCAAGAGTATAGTATGTGCATTCCGTAAATTTATTTTGTTTGTTATTCTCTATGTGAGTCGCTATAACCATACTTGATATGACTGATATGCATGTCATGACGTTCTTCAGGCGACGGTTAAGGTAAGACATTTGTCACCCTAGACTGGCTCGTCTAGCTGTAGCGAGCAACTTAGGTGCGCGGGTGTCAACCCCATATAGATTTATACACAGATTCTCGCTTTCTCTTCATGAGACTCTGGTTTTAACTACATGACTTATGTTGTACACTAGGTAGGTACGAATGAAGGAATGTCTCACAAGAGCCTTAACTAAATTTACGTGAATGGTGTATCCCATTATTTAACATTATAAATAATATTGCGAGTATGTATTTTGACTACAAAGCATCGGTGATATATAAAAAAAATATATATCTGTTTTATCAAAAATGCCAAATATTTAATGTTATTGACCCGATTAACATAAAACGTGTCGTAAGGCCCAATAAGAAAGTCAAATGGGCATAAAAGGCCCAATGAACATGTAATGAGAAAACAAGTCCCAATAAGCATGTATGTGGGTATATGAAGCCCAATAAACATGTAAATGTATAAACAAGGCCCAATAGGTGTGTAACTGGGTATTTGAGGCCCAATAAACATGTAAATGTATAAACAATGCCATATAAGCATGTAAATGGGTATATGAGGCCCAATAAACATGTAAGTGAGTATAACAGGCCCATTTTTAGTAAAAATGTCGTAAAGAGCCCATTTGTTATCAAAATGATTGTTCTAGTCCAATTAATACTAAAATTGACATAAAAGGACCACTTTATTAAAAATGACAATTTTGGCCCAACAAAACCGAAATTTACAATAAAGGCCCACTATTGTCATAATTGACATTTTTGAACCATTTAAGTCGAGAATTTACAATCAATGCCCATTTTTGTTAAAAATGACATTTTAGGCCCAATAAAACCGTGAATTGTCAAATAAGGCCCATTTTACCAAAAATGACATTTTTAGCTGATGAAACTGTAAGTTTCCATAGAAAGCCCATTTTTATGAAAAATGAAACTTTTGGCCCACTAAACCGTTGGTTTTAATATAAGACCCATTTTTATGGAAATTTACACTTTAGGCCCAAAATAATCGTGAGTTGTCAAGTTAGCCCACTAAAACCGAAAATGGCACTAAAAGCCTATTTTGTTTATCTTTATTGTCAATAGTGTCCTTTTGTGTACAGTCTTTGGATTTTCTAGTAACTTTTCATGTTTAATCTTTCCAAACAATCATAATAGTAACTTCAAGTAGTTTGCTTACTAATATCACCAAATCTTGGAAGATATCTCGAATTTGTGAGTGTTTAACACATTTTCATGGCAATTTCACACAATATAACATGAAAACACACACATACATGCATAATACTAAGATTAACCACAAAAATAGAGTGCATTCTCACCCAAAAGATAGTAAAACTCGAAATTAAGGGGGTATGAAGCTCACCTTGGTGTTAGTTGGGTTTTGAAGAAGAGAATGAAGGAGATTTCGGCCTAGCCAACTCCTTTGGGAAGAGTTTTGAACTTAGGAAGTTCTAGGAAGCCTGAACAGGAAATGAAGGTAGTTATGAGAGTAAATTCTTAGCACAAAATGGAATATAACATTTTGAGTATGATAATAACTTACCAAAAGAGATGAACTTGATGAAAACTTGTTGAAACACACACCACCTCATGAGTTCTTGGAGGAAAATGAATGAGTTCTTGAAGGTTTATAGAGGAATTTAGAAGTGGAATGAAGTTTAAAGAAATTTTGTGAAGGAAAGAATGGCCTTCGTCCGAGTTTAAGGAGGGATGAGAGAGAGAGAGAGAGAGAGAGAGAATTAACTTGGTCATTACATGGATGTTTAGAGAGTTTGAACTTAGAAATATGTGAGACAGTTGCATAGATATACAACATGCATTATTGAGGCGTCAAGTATTAGGATAATCACATTTCTTTTCTTTTTATTATCAAAACCGAAGATAGGAGGGGGAGGGGGGAGGGGAATGAAAAAGACTATTGGGCTTGGATTTAAATAACAACCGAGATCATGTAGCCCAATAAGAGATATTTCGGCCCATTGGGACCAAATATAAGTTTACGACCCAAAAGAGTAAAAGAAATAGGTTTTCGGCCCAATGTGATTACATAAGTGGGTTTTCGGCCCATAGAGACAAAGTGAGTGATTTTCGGCCCAATAAGGCCCATGAAGGGTCTTATAGCCCACAATATTATTGCTTAATTAATGTGGGTCCAACTAGGGCCCAAATAAGGATTCTTGGCCCAAGAGAACCAAATTGAGCGTTTACTGGCCCATTAGGCCCAACATGAGAATCCTAGTCCATTAAGAGGTTTGAACCGGGAAGTTACGATTACAAGCCCATAGTAGAGTGACTACAACGTATTGAATTAGGTTTAGATTTTTCACGAGTGAGTTTTGATTTGAATTGTCATTTTTGAATGAATAACTTATATAACATCATACTTGGGGTTACAAGATACACCCGAAGTTAATTACACATGGACAAATTTTCCTAACCCTAAAAATATTAGTTGTGACATATAAGGTGTTGTTGCAATAGTAGTGGTATGCGGGTTAGAGTTCCAGTAGACTGGTAACGTCTAGTGGGGTGCCCTAGGGGCTATATATAGGTTTTCTTGCATGTTCCTTGTTTGGTTGTGGCTCTAGAGTGGGATCATCTATTCGGGTGGCTATCTCACCTCTGGTTACTTTTGATTACGCATTCCATGGAGGTTAGCTGGTAGCGGAGTAGTGTGTTGTGAAAGGTCTAGCAGAGTATTACAGGAAGAGCGGTTGGGTTGAGGCGACAAGCTAACAAACCTAAGGTATTCCAATTCGACAACTGATTGGGCCAGGGTAATCCAATCTGATGATTGTGGACCCGATATGCATGCTAGTATGTTTGTTGTATGGGGTATTTGAGGGAAACTCACTAAGCTTTATGCTTGCTTAGTTGTTTATGTTTCATGTCCTATCGGTGATCGTGGGAAGGCGAGGGCGAGACTGTACACATGCATCAGTAGGATTGAGAATTCCACGTTAATTATATTACTCTGAGTTTTTATAAATGTAATTCAAAATAAATGGTTTTCATAGAATTTATAATTGTGAAGTTTTACCTTAATAAAAATAAATTTTTTTTGTTGTGAAAATAGGACGTTACATATATACAAAATTATTGCCTTAAGTCACACCTTACATACGACGTGGCTCGTCGCAACTTGTAGAAATTTGAAGTTTGACATTGTTGTCAAGTCATGACTAACGTTATTTAAAACCCCATATCTAACCTAAACACATGATAGAATTCATGATCCACCATAACTGATGGGCATTTGCATATGCAATGCATCTTGAAAGTAATTAGTGAAACTTACAAAAATGAAATCAGATAATTACTTCCAATAAAACGAATAAGGTTAATTCACTAATTTATATTTACACTAAAAACATCAAATTTTGTGCATGTTTTTGTTCAAATCTTAACATTTGTTGTACACATAACTATGATGGATCTTAGGTCATCCGATATCAATACGCGTGAAAACAACTACACATCATGATATACCCTTTTAACAACAAACTCACTATACCTTTGGAGATGGTGTTCAGTAGTGAATAACCAATGGAGAGAGAGAGAGAGAGAGATTTGGATTTGGTGAACAGTCCATGATAGCCACCACTCTATAAGACAACCACTAGGTTTTGGGGTGGTGTCCACTAGTGGACATTTCCTCTACATAGGATTTCTACACGTTAAAATGTCTCTATACCGAATGGCCTTAAAGATGAAAATTTTAAGTAGTGTATCTATGATGAGTCAATCTTTGTCTATGGCTTCGATCTTATTGAATGGACCCTAACATATGAGTTTCACTGTCAAAGGAGATTGTGACAAAGCTATCGGTTTTCGTTGTTTTTGTTTATTATAGCTATGGAGAAATTACATATATCCAAAAACGAGCAATTAACCATAATGTTTTCGTTGGTACAAATATTGGTCGTGAATGAATGACGGTTTCTCATTTATTTTCTATGCAGATGATACGATTATCCTCAGGGAGTGGTCAAATGACAATGTTAAATATTGTTCAAATTTTACGATGCTTTTATTTCGTTTGTGGTTGAAAATCAACCTACAAAAAGAAAACAAGTTAGTGGGTGTTGAGATGAGTCAGAATGAAGTTGAGCACATGATAGGGTTGTTAGGTGCTCCACAATTTAAATTCCTTTCACATATCTAGGGCTTCTAGTTGGATATAACATGTCTCATATAGAAGGGTGGAAAGAAGTTATTAATAGATTTTAAGGTTAAACTTTAAACTATAAAGTCAAGATTTTATTGGTACGAAGTTAAATTATCCTTTTGAAATCGACTTTAGTAGTCTCAAACATTTATTATATGTCCTTGTTACAAGCCCCGTAAGTAGCTATAAATTTTTTGGAAGCATTGAGAAGTAGATTTTTTTGGTGAGTTTTGACCAAATAGGTATATTTGAAAAAATATTTTATCAAATAGGTGTAATTCAAAAAACTTTTACTAAATAGGCATAATTTCAAACATATTTACCAAAACTTGTTTACCAATATTTTAGATAAAACTTTTCATAGTTTTTAATATAATTTTTGACAATTTTTTTAACTCTTTGCTATTAACCTTTATAAATAAATAACTACAAACGTATTGTATCTTATGTCATCTTCCTGTATAGTGTATAAGGATTTAATTATGCATGAAATATTTAAGCTTTTTTTATTTTTATTTTTATTTTTATTTATTATTATTTATTTTTTTTGAATGAAATCATCATAAAATGCAATAAGTTGTTGAAAAAAAAGGCAAACAACACTTTTCCAACATCTATCTTAAAAAATTCATAAAGAACTTAGAATTTCTCATAAACTAATCCATTAACTTTACAAAAAAGTAATAACATAAACTAAACTAATCCATGTATCTTATGTTTCTCAAAGAGAACAAGTGGACAATGTAAGTAGATTCATACGAAAAACTACAAAACAACTTTAACATTCAATTACGAGCAGGAGCGGAGCTAGGATTTACGAATAAGGAGGCTGACAGCTTCATATCGTAGTATTATATGAAAATATATCACAAAGAAATTTTTGTTTCCATTAATCTCAATCTTCAAAAAATTTCAATTAACTATAAACATCAACTCGTATTCATCCGTTAACCTGTAATTTTGGGTCACACTGACCTTGTATTCATTCATAATTTACCCAATGATTATAATAAATTAATTAACTAAATTATGAAACCATAATTAAGTTATTAATGACAAGTAACAGTAAATAAAAGTATGCAAAAGATTTAAACTTTACCTTAAAAATGAAATCATGTTGATGAATCTGTTTAGCCGGAAACGAATTTTTAATTGCCAATTAACCTCTTTGAATAAAAATAGCTACATTGCCTTTGTTGAATCGTCGAAACAAACGATTCTTATGAACAAATAGGGATTATAATGAGATAGCTACCGATGAATTGACATAGTTGGGAGTATAAATCAATAGCTAATTAAAATAAAATAGATAGGGATGGAGGCGGTGGTGTTTAGATGTGGGCCTCAATTTTTTTTAGTGATAATACCCTCACTGTTTTTTATGTATAGCAATTGTTTTCTTTTAAAATAATTGGGAGGAGTTGAATATTGTTAAGTAAATGATGTGGGTTAGAAGTTTAATGGTTAGATTAATTTATTTATAATATAACTAAAGTTTGAAAAATGATTACGAGATACATGTACAGTGTATAACCACTAACCACTGATATTATAAAAGAACAACGACTGCTCTAACATTTTAGACCAAACAAAAACGAATGACATTTTAAACTATAAGACCAAATACACTTATAACAAACAAAATTTCATCACAGAACAAACCAGAAATTCAATCATAATGCTTTTGCTTTGTTTCCAAATTTGACTTGGTATTGGACTAAATGGTAAATATGTTTAAAAGTACATTAATTTGTAAATATGTTTTTAAAGAGAAAAAGATGGTTTGTGACTTGTGTTAGTCGGAAGAAAATGTTAGAGAGCAAAGAAGAATGTGATATTATAAATAGAAATTTATATGCTTTTAATAGAGCTACCTTTTTTAAATGGCAATACAATACTAGATAAAAAGGACAGAAGTGATCTTTGACAAAAAAATTTTTTTACTAAAATGATATTCGTTTACGACAAAATTACAGAATTGTACCTCTATAGGAAATAGATGAAGTTCCAAACAAGGACAAAATTATGAAATGGTTTCTATATATGTAAGACTAATTTAAAGGTTACTCGATAATGTTTTTTCCGTGTAAATTATTAATACAAGTAATACAACATCCAAATCCGAAAAGGCTATAAAACCCAATTAAATCCCACAAAGGGAAATTTTCTACACCCTACAACATAAAATCTCTTTCCTTATACATTACAATATAGTATAGTATATACACATAAACATACCAAAATTCCATCATCGAGCAATTCCACGTGACGAATTCGAAGAATCCGAAGAAATCGAAAAACACGGTGTCATAACCGAAGAACTTTCCGGAGAATTCCGGCACACAGGACAGGTGGCATTTAACTTAAGCCATTCATCGACACAATCCGCGTGGAAATAGTGATTACATTCCGGGATTGTTCTGATTGCCTCTTTAGGTTCGTAATCGGAAAGACATATGGCACAAGTGGGATCATTATTTGGTAAATTACGATTTTCTCCCCATAGGGTTTTTGGGTAGGACTCGATTGTCAGGCGGTCTAGGCCGGTGGTTGATGGTGGTTGTGGGGTGATCGCGATTGAGAATAGGTCGATTCGGTGGCGGTGGGTGTAGCTTCTCATTTTGCTAAAAGTGTAGAATGCGAGCCCGATGATGCATATTAATGCGGGTATACCGATCCCTAAACTTAGTCCGTATATCGCACCCCTTGGAATAGCTACAAGAAATTTTCAGTATATCAGTATCAGTGTCAGTATATCAGTATCAGTCCAATAATACATGTCGAATACAGTATAAAAATAATGTCATATCAATCATAGATCATATATTTGAATGCGAGTATATGAGATTCATTTCTATTAAATTTTGGTTGTATATTCAAATTTTGTAAACATGTTTATGTGAAAATTGAGAGGTAGAGTGTTTTTAGGTGTAAGATCATCTACGAGTTGCCTGATTCAATTTGATGGTTGTTGGGATGGTTGTATGGTCAGAAATGAAGTTGAGAAAGGTAAAGGTATGTTCAACAAGAAGCAATCTAGGTTTCGGAGTAGTACCTTGTGCATAAGAAGATGTACAGTGAAAGGAAGTAAGGACTAAGGAACTCACCATGGGAAGAAGAACCGAAGCAAGCAGTTTCTCCATCGTCACTCTGCAATCCACAAGTTCTACCATCAAGCTCACAAGATTTGCAATACGGCCTAAACCACATCAACGTCAATTCGTTTCTGATATTGCCGTATCGCCTGATCGGGACTGAGATCGTCGACATATGTTTACAGCTCGCCGGAATGTCTCCGAGAGGGATCCATCCAGTCCGAACGGCGAACACCGAATGATTCAAGCTTCCTAAGCAGGGAAAAGGAAGCATCGGAACAGTCTGGAACGTGAATCCTAGATTCTGAGATGTACAGTTGAAAAAAGTGTAGCTCTCCACGGGACTGAAATCGAAAGGTGTGTCGGTTAGTTCGGTATCGGCGATTCTCTCCAGTCGGCAGAAGTCGGGATCGACGCTGATGACCTGTGAAGCGTTACTCGATCTTATATTTCCGATTCAAGTTTCAATTCGGATTTAACTCATAAACAACCACTTGTATCACCGAAACAAAATGAAATCGAAAGGCTATAAAAAGATTAAAACCTGTGCAGTGTATGAAATTCGTTTCACGATGAATGATTGAGACGATGGAAGCTTGAGCTGTGTTCGGTTTTTCTTGTTACAGGATAGATCAAAACCGGGGAATCCACACCGAGATGGTTGTCGATCCCGGAGACGGAAAGGGAACCGGACCTGAGGTTCGGTGGGGCCGCAGGAAGCCGGACGGCAGTCATCGTCGGCGAATATAGATTTGAATAGGAAGAAGAGAAAAAACGCTAGGGTTTTTTTCTTCTCCATAGGGTTGTTGCCTTTGGCCACCATTGTTAAAAGAAAGAAAGAATCTGTACTGTAGTAGTGTAATGGTGGCGACCATGGACGCTTTTTCAATTTTTGTTCTTGAATTTAGAGCGAATATTAAATTCTAAATCAATTTAAATCAATACTAGTAATCATTGTATTTGATTTTAGACCCTTGATTTTATTGAAATTGACATAAAAATCCTAAATCCTAAAATTTACAAATTTTTAATGATTTTATTTAATATCGATTCTTCTAATATTAATATTTTAAACTTAAGTGGCTTTTTTACAAAAACGACAACTAATTACACATGAAGTTGGTCATGCCAAATACACGATCGAGTGATGCCTAATTATGCCCAAAATTGCTAATTTTGCATTATATCACCCTAAAAACATGTTTACTCCAATCCAACACTTCCTAACTTTATTTCCAATAACTTATGATGGACCAATAGAGTTAGAACTTTGTTTAAACATAATATCAGATCCCAACAGCATCATTAATAAAAGGCTAATCCATAATTTGGGTAGATTAACATCATCTTCATCATTACGAAGTAAAAAACGACCAATATAGTGGATTTTCTTCGATTATTTAAATATGAACCACTTGAATCTACACTTAAACCATATTAGATCACTAAATCCGAGGTCAAGGTCGAATTTATTGTTGACAATGGTGAAACCAGAGAAAAGTTGAAGAGGGAAAATTGATTCTTCATTATTGAATAGTTGCTTACAAATGAAGCTAAATTAAAACTATATACAAGAGAAACAACTGATTAACCCTCTAACAAACTTCTAACTAACATCACGTGAGAATCACATGATTTTATTAAACAGAATTAACTAACAATTAACTATTAATTCTAACACCCCCCCCCCCCCCCCTCAAGTTGGAGGGTGAATAACGCCCAACTTGTTCAAAAGAAATTTATGTTGCTTTGTAGGTAGATTTTTAGTAAAAAAATCTGCAAGTTGAGAATGTGTTGGAACATGTTGTAACGAAATCAAGCCATCTTGTAGTTTGTCTCTGACAAAGTGACAATCAATCTCCACGTGTTTGGTTCTTTCGTGGAAGACAGGATTTTTAGCTATGTGGATGGCTGCTTGGCTGTCACAATGAACAGGTACAGGTGTCAAATTCGGAACAGTTATTTCATGAAGAAGGCGAGTGAGCCATGCAAGTTCAACAGTAACTCGACGCATGCTTCTATATTCTGCCTCTGCTGATGACAATGAAACAGTCACCTGTTTCTTAGATTTCCAGGCAATTGGACAATTACCCAATAAGATAATGAATCCGCTCACACTTCTTCTGGTTTGGGGACATGAAGCCCAATCTGAATCGCAATAAGCATTGAGGGTAAAATCGTCTCCATTATTCATTAGTAACCCTTGATTTGGATCATTGTTAAGATACTTTAGAACATGTAAAGCTGCATGATAGTGAGGCATTCTGGGATCAGACATGAATTGACTGAGAAGTTGAACTGCAAATGCAAGGTCTGGTCTTGTATGTACCAGAAAGTTTAATTTTCCCACTAATCTTCTATAAACTTCTAGAGAATCCATATGATCACCTTGACCTTGCAAAAGCTTCAAATTTGTAGGTAATGGACAAGAAGCATGACCAGTGCAGTCAAATTCTTTTAGCAGTTCTGTGGCAAACTTTCTTTGAGTGAGAATGACACCTGATGAATTATACAAAACTTCAATTCCTAAAAAAAAATTCAAGAATCCAAGGTCTTTAATTTTGAAAGTATTATCAAGAAATGTCTTCAATTTTGTGATTTCTTCTTCATTATTTCCAGTAACCATTATGTCATCAACATAGACTGCTACAAATGTTACATAGGATCCCATATTCTTGTGAAAAAGAGAATAATCATTCTTTGAATTTTGATATCCCATTTCTTTTAACGCTGAAGAAAGTTTAGCATACCATTGCCTTGAAGCTTGTTTGAGCCCATATAGTGATTTTTGTAGTTTACATACTTGATTTGGTTTGCATCCCTTCAAACCAGGTGGTGGCTTCATGTATATTTCTTCATGCAAGTCACCATGCAAAAAAGCATTATTAACATCTAATTGATGCATATTCCATCCTTTCTTGATTGCAGTTGCAATAAGAGCTCTAATAGTTGTCATTTTGACAACAGGTGAGAAGGTTTCAGTGTAATCTATGCCAGCTTTTTGAGTGAAACCTTTGACAACCAGCCTCCCTTTACATCTTTCAACATCGCCATTTGCCTTATATTTGATCTTGTATACCCACTTACAACTTATGGGCCTTTTACCCTTTGGAAGATCAACAATAACCCAAGTATTATTTGCTTCTAGTGCCTCAAATTCTTTATTCATGGCTTCTTGCCATTCTGGAATTAAAACTGCTTCTTCAAAACTAGAAGGCTCAGAAAGACACGTTATATTATTGAGTAATTGTTTGCTTTGGGATGATAAAGTTGAGAAACAAACATGAACCGGTGAAGAAGCATTGGTAACATTGTGGGTGCATGTGAATAAGGAATAACAAGATGCGAGATTGTGACATGTGGCATTGGAGCAAATGTATTCTTTTAAATGAGAAGGAGGTCTTGAAATTCTGGTTGTATGTCTGATAGGTGCTTGTTGGGGAATTAAATTAGGTTGAACTGATATCAAAGAAGGTGTAGTATTATCTTGTGAAATACCAGAGGTAGGTAATAATGAAATTGGGTCATCATTAGAATCTGTATAGTACAAATCTGTAGATGGGAATAAAGGATCATTAGGGGTTGATTTGTAAAGGAAAATGCTTTCATGAAAAATAATATCTCTGGAAACAATTATTTGTTTGGTGTCCATATTGTAAACTTTGTACCCTTTTTGCCCAAAAGGGTATCCAACAAATATGCAGGAAGCTTCCCTTGGTTGGAATTTGTCTCGTTTATGTTGTAATGTACTCACATAACACAAGCATCCAAAAGATTTGAGATTTGAATACGAAGGTTGATGACCATACAACATAAAGTATGGAGTTTTTCCTTTTAGAATTTGAGAAGGAAATCTGTTGATCAAATAAGTTGCAGTGAGGACACAATCACCCCAAAATTTTAGAGGCAACTTTGATTGATACAGTAAAGCTCTAGAAGTTTCCAAAAGGTGTTTATGTTTCCTCTCAACTACCCCATTTTGTTGAGGGTTATATGCACAACTTGTTTGGTGAATGATCCCATTTGCTTGAAAAAATTTGATTGCCTCATTACTAGACCCCAACTCTAGAGCATTATCAGATCTTATAATTCTCACTGTTTTCCCAAATTGGGTTTTTACCATTTCAATAAAACCTTTGAGAACATTGAAAGAATTTCCTTTGGTACTTAGCAAATGAGTCCATGTACTTCGACTAAAATCATCAACAATTGTCAAGAAATAAGATTTGCCATTATAAGTTCTTGTATTGTATGGTCCCCATGTATCAATATGAATTAGATCAAAAGAAGAACTTGTCTTAATAACACTATGACCAAATGGAAGTTTGTGTTGTCTTACTTTAGAACAAATTTCACAAGCATGATTGAATGTGGCATTTTTATTACTAAGAAAAGAAAGAGTTTTCAACTTGTACATAGGAAGATAGCCAAGTCTATTATGCCACAAAGAAAACAAATTGTCATCAGACATACAAACTGAATTTGAAAAAAATGACAGCAGGATCTGAAGGAGCATGTGAAGTCACAGAAAAAGCAATTCCATTATTGTTGTTTTGATTGGAATGCAGAAAGTATAAACCTGCTTGGTGTCTACCAAGAACCAGAGGCCTCTTCTGAGAAAGGCCCTGCATTAAGAAGCAAAATTTGTCTGAAAAAATGACAAGAGACCTTAACTGATGACATAATTTGCTAATGGATAACAAATTAAATTTGAAGTGAGGAACATACAGAACATTATGGAGTACAACATCATCAACCAAATAAGTACTACCAATCTCATAAGCACTTATTTGTTGTCCATTTGGTAAGGTGATGTGATATGGGATTTTAAGAGTTTGAATTTGGAATAAGAGTGATTTGTTGTGACACATATGGTCACTGGCTCCAGAATCAATGATCCAAGTAGTTGCAGTAGTAACCAAGCAATGACAACTTATGGAATTATGTTTAGACAAGAAAACATTACCGGCAAAATTTGCATTAGAATGACCCGAAGATGGTTGGTTCTGCGAGTTTTGAGAATTCTGAGCCTGTGTACTTCCATTTCCATCTTGTTTTGTGTTAAAATTGTTAAACATCGGAAAGAACTGATGATATTGTTGAATTTGTTCATTTGAAAGTTGTGGTAGTGATTAAATGTTTGTAGAATGAACATGATTGGCTTGTTGAGTTGTCCCTTCACCATTTGTTGATTGAAAACTAGAGGCATTTGCAGCAACAGTTCTTGTCCCCTTTGTAAACTTGAAATCTTTAGGAAAGCCAATTAACCTGTAGCATTTGTTGGCAGAATGGCCAGGTTTCTTGCAAAAATTATAAGTAATGTTCTTCTTTGCTTCATAATTGCCCTTGAATTGATTGATTTCTTGATTATTCCGAAAATGCCCTCCACTAGACTTAACATTCATGGAGGCTGAATCAGACATAAACTGAAAAGTAGAAGAATGGACTTCTCTTTGTTTCTCGTCTTGAATCAAAAGAGCATATGCTTGAGTGACAGATGGGAGAGGTTTCATTAAGAGAATACTTCCTCTTACATGACTATAATCACTGTTAAGTCCCATAAGAAACTTCATCAACCTTTGATTCTGTTGTTCTTCCTGAATTTTGTGTGCTGATCCACAAGTACAGTCAGGAATAACAGATAGAGCATTTAGTTCATCCCATTGTTTCTTTAACTTGGTGAAATAAGTAGCTAGGTCATCAGATCCTTGATTCAAATCAGAAATCTCCTTTTGGAGATGATATAACTTTGCTCCATTTGATTGTCCAAATCTGTCATCTAAATCATCCCAAATTGCTTTGGCAGAAGATGAATAGAGAACAGATTCGACAATATCATTTGATAAGACATTAAGTATCCAAGAAGTTACCATATCATTGCATCTTTGCCAATTATCGAAAGAATTGTGATTTGAAGCTGGTTTGAGTACTTTACCATTGACGAAGCCAATCTTGTTCTTAGCTGATAATGCAATCATCATGCCTTTCTTCCATGAATTGAAATTCGATCCATCAAATTTGTTAGAAACAAGTAGCATACCAGGATGATCTGATGGATGTAGATACATTGGATCAGATGTATTAGGAAATTGAGTTGAATTTTGAGGAGTAACTGGATTAGATGAAGAAGACATCGCTATGATGATGAAACTGAAATTACAGGAAAAAAAAAACAGTAGCGAAAGAACAAAATCTTAAAATTGAATTGATGATTCAATTTGATTGAAATGGTTGAAGAAGAAAATCAAGTGCGGAATCAAAAATTGAATGAATCTTCGAGCACAAAGCTCTGATACCATGTTGACAATGGTGAAACCAGAGAAAAGTTGAAGAAGGAAAATTGATTCTTCATTATTGAATAGTTGCTTACAAATGAAGCTAAATTGAAACTATATACAAGAGAAACAACTGATTAACCCTTTAACAAACTTCTAACTAACATCACGTGAGAATCACATGATTTTATTAAACAGAATTAACTAACAATTAACTATTAATTCTAACATTTATATGGAAAAACGGTGATCCACCAATTTCAAGAGAACAACAATTCAAAAGAATCGTCCAAAAGTCAAATTTGAAGATGCTTAAACTTTTCTAAGTACAAATGTTCCAGTAAGATAACTTCCAACAAAGTTAGTGATCATTTCTCAATATGGAATAAACAAACTTCAACATTAAAGTGCTCAAAAGTTAAGAAACAGTAGACATTACAAAACTTAGAATTTTTTGAAGAAAGTATTCCAAAAGTGAATATATCGAAACACATATATACACATAAATAAATAAGTATACCATCTTGTGGAAGATTATGAATTTTTGGTACTGTTTGTTCACAAAGGAGTGTTTTATTCGGTTGTTTCTATACTTTAGGGACCCCTTGTGTAACTTATATATTTATATATATATATATATATATATATATATATATATATATATATATATATATATATATATATATATATAGTTTACAGGGTTTCACATTATTCAACATGGTATCGAGCCTAATTTTTTTTCGCTGCTGCCTCTGGTGTTTTCCTTCATTTTCGTCGACAGTTACTGAATCGTTGCCTCCTGCGGCCTAGTTTCTTCATCACAACTGTCCCTCAGTGTTGTTCTGAAGATCTGGCCACCAGTACCTTCCTCTATGTTACCCTGTCAATCATCGAATTAAACTAGATGGTAAATTTAATTTCTCTCTTCATTCTCTTAAGCTTTATGTTCATTACCTATTATCTTTGTTAGATTTATTTTTTGATTTATCCGGTTGTTATGTCCACCGTACCATCTTCAAGCTCCATCACTTCTCCCACGGCTAGTCAACTTGTCTTTGCACTAACCAATGTCTACAGCCAATTTAGTTTTAAATCGTCGTTTGATGGATCTAAATACAAACTATAGAAACACATTTTCTTAGACATGTACAAAGGAGCTAAGGTGCATGGCTACATAACTGGCAAATCACTCCCTAATGGTGATAATGATGAAGATTGGGAGGCCATTAATTCCTAGATCAAATCATGGTTCTATACTACTTGTGATGCTAATCTTTTGTAGAATATATATATATATATATATATATATATATATATATATATATATATATATATATATATAATTGCACAACCAAAGGCCTTTAGGATAAACTCAATGAATTCTTCCTCAATAAAAAATTGTCCAAAATGCTCCATCTTCAAGAGCAATTCTGCAACACTAAGAAGGGGTCTTCATCCATCACATAATTTTGTCATACATTAAAGAACTTGGCTGAAGCACATACATATTGTGATTCCAATATTGATGAAATTGAGATTGTGATGCAAATCCTCCATCGACTTCCGGCATCTTATCATAGCATTGTGGATGTAATCACAAACACTAAGCCTTTCCCCTCTTTCCTTGAGGCCAAGAACATGTTCCTCTTACATGAATCTCGTGATGAAGCGATCGATCTCACTAGTGATTCTACCTATACATCTTCCAGCTTCTGCTGCATTGTACACTTCTGCTCTCACCAATGACAAATTGAAAAATAACTTTAATATGGGTAAAAATAATGGACGTTCTAATTGATGGGTTTTGAGCATTCTAACACTTCCTAAGTGTACATGCAATCCTAATAACCTTGGATCTATGTTTGTCTAATTATCATGCAAAGTTGAAGTCCAAGGCTATATTCCTATCTAGCATACATGGGGAACAATTTTTAACTTAAATGATAGATAGAATAACTTACCTTGTTGTTGCTTATGTTCCTTGAAACCTTGAGAGCCTAGCACCCCAAGTGTGATGCTTCAAATGCTTCACACAACACCAAATGCTCTTGGAAAGACTTTTGAGAGAATGCACACTACTAGAAATCGACCTAGCCCTCTTGTTTCATATGTGTAGCCGATTTTGGTGAGAATAGGATTCTTATATAGTGTTGACACATCTAGGGTTACACCATGTAAACCCTAATGTGTCATGACTCTTCATTTCCATGACCCATGGGTTTGTAACTCCCATTGAGCATCCATGGAGCATCCTATGGGTGAAACCCAACTTGATAATCCATGGAGCCTCTTAGCCCACTATACAAGATATGGATGATTTACATAATCAACCCAGATATTTAATTAGTTATCTTTTGATCACTTAATTAATTCTAAATTAATTCTTGATCAAACTAATCAAATAATATATTATTAATATATTAGAACGTATAATATATTAATAATCTCCAAGTGTTAATTCTCTCATTTAGTCTATCCAATTGCATGGTGCCATGCAACCCAAATGGACCATGTCGGGCCGGGTCAAGTACATACCAGAAATAGTTATGGGCTTAGACACCTTATCCAACACTACTTACAAAGGGGGTGAGTGCTAATGTTTCCACTACTTCTAATTATTTTTCAAGTACACAAGGAGTGCATAGTCAAGATCAGATTCCTTTTGTCAATCAAACACATATCGAAGCTTAATTTTTTTAGCCCACCAGCATTCTTTGAGACCCTCCTACAGCTCATGGTGATGCCCATTTGCAACAGCCTCCTGCTGTCACCCAACAACAGCCTCCTACTACCTTTGTGTAACACCCGGTTTTGAAAGTGTTTCGTTGCTTGGGGCTGCGGCCCAATTATCATTATCATAGGGCTCATGGCCTTGTGAAATGAAGGATTTGGCCCAGTTAGAAGGTGGGAGTCATAACATGAGTGACCCAAGTATTCATTTGTGCCTTCGAAAGTCAAGGGTATGATTGTAATCGGATATTTCGGTCTTTTATGGATTTTGGGTTTAATCCAGGAAGGTTTTAAGTATCAGGAGAGTTATTAGAGCTTAGAAGATCATTTTGGAGTGCATCTTGGTGTTTTGAAGGAAGGTGGCCATTGTTGAAGCATCATCAAAGGTGCAAAGGATTATAGATCCAGAACCTTATCAACATTTGTCATTCATATAAGGTATAAAGTTCTAAACTTGGTGGTCTTTCTCTTAGATCTCTTGTATTGGGGTTTTGGACCTTTTTGGTCCCAAGAATGGAACTTTATGGTTCCAATTTCGTTTCTATGCTTAGGGTTGCCACCCTTAGTGCTATTTGAGTCCCAAAGACAGAAAAGTTACCATCTTGAAGGTCTTGATGTGTGACATCCCCATTTTCACGACCATAAAAAACCAATTTCGTTTATGCTTTTTAAAATAAAATCAGAGTAATCTTTTAAAATGTGTTGCAAAATTTGTCCCCAGAACGAAATATGATAAAAATCTATCATAGCATTTCTTAAAGAAATGTATTCTTCATTTCATTCCAAAACTCGAGATGTCCACATCGATGCAGACCAAAAGCATAAACAATACAATATAGGCCTTACAACAATTATTTACATCTACTGCCCTATAATCCAAAATCTATCGTCATCGTACGACTATGCCCTTATTCCACTACCTGTAATATAGAAAACTGAGTGGGTCAGACTTGAGAACCTGGTGAGCATATAGGGTTTTCACCCCACAATAAATAAATCTATTAATTTCATAAACCAACAATAAATTTATTAATTTCATCAACCAACAATATCCATGATTACCTATTCCCGTTATCTTCTTTACTCTTAAGGATCCACCCTAAGAATCAATTATTCCTCATTCATTCATTCCTAAGGAATAGGAACGAAGTCCATCTTTGCCTATGGCACAATTACCAATGTTATTTATTAGGCGCAACTGCCAATAACATCATCTAGACACAACTATCAGGATTATGACGTTCTCTATCAGGCACAACTGTCAATATTATCCTTTAGGCGCAGCTGCCAGAATATTTAAAGTACATCTGGTGAACACGTAAATAAAAAACACTTACGGTTTATGGCACAACTGCCAATATTCATCTATATCATCTTTCATCCCTCATACTTTATCTACCCATGTTTTACCCAACATATTTGTAGATAAAAAATACATATACAGTTTAAATCGTTTTAAACATGTATAAAACATTCATTCAACATCCATCTCAAGTTAACAAACAACATTTATATACACATAGCACGTATTTTATATAAAATATTTAATGTCTATGTGTAAGATGAAAGTGACTATACACTCACCTGTTTTAATGATAATTGTAACGGACGCGTCGAGGCTACGACATGTGGCTCTCATGCGAAGGAGTAGGGAGAGTGACTGACTTCGGATCACGTACATGAGTACGTTGGGCGTACTTCCTCGGACCAGCCTCGAAGTTTGTGCCCTAAACTTCAAAATTTCGTAACTTTCGCGTACGAACTCTGTTTTTGATGTTCTTTATATCCACGCGTAGGTGAAATTATGCTCTACTTTATTTGAATTTATTTTTAAAGTTATATTTTTAACATGCAGGGATAGGAAAAGTCCATTAAAAATTCATAACTTCTTCATATGACGTCCATTTCCGTCTGTCTTTTTACCGTTGAACTACTATCAACAAGATCTTCGATTCTCGTTTAAGTTGTTTCGGATAAAAATCACTCGATCTAAAATTCGAGTTTCAAGTTGCATACTGCTAAGCCGAAATTTAGAAAAATCATAACTTCCTCATACGAAATTAGACTTGGGCGTTCTTTTTATGTACGCTCTCGTTTGACGAATACTACAACTTTCGTTTGGATTACTAATGCTAAAAATCACTTTATCATAAATTTATTTTTTACGTCACACAGCGTTGTGTCGAACTGTCGCGAAACTTCGACAGATCATAACTTCTTCGTTATAACTAGAATTTCGGTATTCTTTATATATCTGGAATCCTTGTTTTGACCTCTACCATTTTCTTTATAGATATCGGATTTATCTAATATTTATTGCCGATGCTGATTTTTATTCTTAATTTATTATTTCATAATAATTAAGTATAAGCACATAAATTTCATATAATTTATTCTTATTACTTCAAAGCGAGTTACAATGGTTGACCTAGATGATTACTTCATCATTAATGTTTAGCCTAGAATCATGGATGTTACAATTCTCTCCCCCTTAAGATGATTCCGTCCTCGGAATCATACATCAGCAAGTAAATGCGGATAACGACTCATCATGTCATTCTCCATTTCCCAGATGAGATTTTTCCCATTTGTATGTTTCTATCTCACAAGCACTAAATCGACCATATTTCGTCGCAACTTCTTAGTCTCATGGTCAACGATTGCTTCCATTTCTTCAATTAACCTCTTGCTTTCATCCAAACTTAATTCGGAAATTGAAATTATGTCAGGAACTTCTCCCATGAACTTCCTCAAGTAACACACGTGGAAAGTGTTATGAATATCATCTAGTTCTTCTGGTGGTTCTAGCTTGTAAGCTTGGTTCCCAATCCTCTGAAGAACTTTAAATGGTCCAATAAACATTGGACTTAACTTTCCCCGAACCATGTAACATACTTATCTTAGTCAGACTTGATTCGATATGACCTCTAGGATCGGAATATCAATCATCTTCTTAGTCATTACCGAAAAGATGGTAATGATACATTTGAAAAAAGAAAAAGAAATCATTTACTAGCTTCTTGGTAACCTTGTGACTTTCCCTAATCCAAGTATGAGTCCTGTGCTTCCAGTAGTATAGGCCTCTTTTACTATTCACACTTACTCATACTCGTCCCAAGTATTGTCTTGCAGTTTTCCAAGTCACCATTCAAGAATTTCATATAATCATTTAACACACTAGATAACAAAACCAGGTTTTATATTACTTCTTGAAACGATTACAAAGATGCTCTAGTTTAACCTATACTCGGCCTCTAATAGGCTACATCACCGAATACTATCTGCATGGTCGCGTTATATATTGATTTTGGTACATATGGTCCTTACTCATGATCCCTTGCATCCTCTCTTGCTTCATTAATGATCATCGGGAATGCTTTTGCCTTTGGTTTCGGAGGTACGTTTAGCTTTGTGGCTCCTTTCCTCCTTGGTCAGTCTAGCTTGTAGTTCCCTTCTTTATTACATTCATAACACACCCTTTTATTGAATGTACATTCATTGACATAATGCCCATACTTTCCACATTTGAAACACGTCACCTCCGCGCCACATTTTCCTACGTGTTTCTTATTGCACTTATCACACCATCTTGCTTCACCTCCTCCTCCTCCTCCTCCAGACTTTGAGAATTTTCTTTCCTTGTTGGAACCTGAAGTTCCTTCAAACTTTCTCTTATCTTCAACTTCAATCTTGATGGTGGCTCTTCCCTTGATCATCTTCTCAACAAACTTGGCAGCCCAGATAGATGCCTCCAGAGTAAGTGTCTGACGTACTAGCACCGCGTACTCCCATAGAAGTCCCTTTGCATACCTATCGATTTTTGTCAGCTTATCTGGGACAATACGCAAAGCAAACTCCATTTTTCTGTGAAGTTATTGGTGTATCAATCGATGGACATGCTCCCTTTCTTCAATGCCAGAAATTGGTTCTCTAGCTCAAGAATATTTTGAGTCTACCAGTACTTGCGCTTGAAATGCACCAAGAACTTTGCCCAAGTCAGTTTCAGTGGCTCATTAGGGCTTAGGGTCTTACCCATAGTGTTCCACCAGCGAACAGTGCCACCTATGAACTGACGCACTACAAATGTGGTTTGTAGCTTGTCTTTGCAACCACATGTCAGGAAGGCTAGTTTCATTTATGAGATCTAATCCATTACTCGGATGGTATCTTCCTTTCCATTAAAGGTTGACGGCTTGCAAGTCATAAAGTCTTTGTACTTGCATCCATTTCTCTCAACTCCATTCTCTTGGTTATTCCTCATAACCACAGGCGGTTCAGCTTGACCAATGTATTTACTATAATTTCCTTCCTTTGACTGACCATCGTTTAATTTTGGTTGTTCAACAGGCATTGAAGGTTCACTCCTGTTGTTCAACAATAATTGTCTCATTTCCTCCCTTTGTTCAGCCATCATGTCTTGAATCATGGTTCGCACTCCACCCATTGTGATTGGTTCTGGTGCAGCTTCTGCTATAGGCACATGCTCAATCACTTGGGGTTGAGGTTGCTGATTCCTATTCGCATTTCCAACTCCACTTCGGGTTCATGCCATTATGATCTATACACCAAATTAGGTGAATTTATAACTTTATTCACGATAAATATTTAATTTATCCTTATCACTCCGAAACGTTACATGCTAGTTCTAATATCGTAGTCATACGCTTAGAATCCTGAACACATAATGTTTCCAGATCTAGTCGGCAACAAACCATAGATATACACATAATAATATCATATATGACAATATATATCATTTAGCACATAAAAACATTTTAGGCATATTTCATAAAATATACTAGTGCTCGTGTCTAAAATATAGTAGACACTCATCGCATGATCATCACTTATCATTCTAAATTTTAAGTCTAGAAATCCTACAAATTCCTAGTTCGCTTAAACTAATGCTCTGATACCAACTGTGACATTCCCATTTTCACGGTAATAAAAGACCAATTTTGTTTACGCTTTTTAAAATAAAATCAGAGTAATCTTTCAAAAGGTGTTGGGGAATTTGTCCCCAAAACGAAATATAATAAAAATTTATCAAAACATTTCTTAAATAAATGTATTCTTTATTTCATTACAAAATTCGGGATGTCCACATCGATCAAGACCAAAAGCATAAACAATACAATATAGACATTACAACAGTTATTTACATCTACTGGCCTATAATCCAAAATATCTCGTCATCGTACAACTATGCCCTTGTTCCACTACTTGTAATATAGAAAACCGAGTGGGTCAGGCTTGGGAGCCTGGTGATCATATATGGTTTTCATCCCACAATAAATAAATTTATTAATTTCATCAACCAACAATAAATTTAATAATTTCACCAGCCAACAATAACCATGATTACTCATTCCTGTTATCTTCTTTACTCTTAAGGATCCACCCTAAGAATCAATTATTCCTCGTTCATTCATTCCTATGGAATAGGCACAAATTCCTCTTTGCCTATGACATAGCTGTCAATGTTATTTACTAGGTGCATCTGCCAATAACATCATTTAGGCACAGGTACCATGATTATAACGTTCTCTATCAGGAACAACTACCGATATTATCCTTTATGCGCACCTGCCAGGATATTTAAAGTACATCTGGTGAACACGTACATCAAAAACACTTACGGTTTATGGCGCAACTGCCAATATTCATCTATATCATCTTTCATCCCTCATACTTTATCTACCCATGTTTTACCCAACATATTTGTAGATAAAAAGTACATATACAGTTTAAATCATTTTAAAATGTATAAGACATTCATTCAACATCCATTTCAAATAAACAAACAACATTTATATACACATAACACGTATTCTATATAAAATACTTCATGTCTATGTGTATGGTGAAAGTGACTATACACTCACCTGATTTAACGATAATTGGGCAGAACCTCGTTTCTTAAAATAATCTTTTCTGATGAAACCGAGATGTTCTCTCATAAACTGGGTTTCATGCAGGCAGAGTTTTGTCTCTAAAAAGTCTTTTATCGGGATCTTTGGGCTCTCCGGGACTTGCTTATGATGTTAGGATGATATATTAGGCTTAGGGGTAATTTTTGTAACAAAAAGGAAAGTAAAGGGTGAGAAGAGTGAAAAATGTAACCTAAAATCGGAAGGCGTCGTCCACTATTTATAGTGGCGTAACACTCGAGTTACATTGGGCGTAACTCTATGGTACATGGAACGTACTGCCACTTCAACCAGTACGTTGGGCGTACTAAAGGATTGTAACGGAAGCATCGAGGCTACGACATGTGGCTCTCATGCGAAGGAGTAGGGAGAGTGATTGACTCCGGATCACGTACACGAATACGCTGGACGTACTCCTTCTGTACACTGGGCGTACTCACTCGGACCAACCTCGAAGTTTGTGCCCTAAACTTCAAAAATTCGTAACTTTCGCATACGAACTCCGTTTTTGACGTTCTTTATATTCACGCGTAGGTGAAATTATGCTCTACAACTTTCGTTTAGACTCCATCGGCTTATTTTGAATTTATTTTTTAAGTTATATTTTTAACAGGCCGGGACAGGAAAAGTCCGTTAAAAATTCATAACTTCTTCATCCAACGTCCGTTTTCGTCCGTCTTTTTACCGTTGAACTACTATCAACAAGATCTTCGATTTTTGTTTAGGTTGTTTCGGATAAAAATCACTCGATCTAAAATTCGAGTTTCGGACTGCATACTGCTATGCCGAAATTTAGAAAAATCATAACTTCATCATACGAAGTCAAATTTGAGCGTTCTTTTTGTGCACTCTCTCGGTTTTACGAAAACTAAGACTTTCGTTTAGACTGCTAATGCTAAAAAGCACTTTATCGTAAATTCACTTTTTACGTCATACAACGTTGTGCCGGTTCTGTCGCGAAACTTCGACATGTGATAACTTTTTCGTTATAACTCGAATTTCAGTATTCTTTATATCTCCAGAATCCTTGTTTCGACCTCTACAACTTTCTTCATAGATATAGGGTTTATCTAATATTTATTTCTAATGCTTGTTTTTTATCCTTAATTTATTATTTCATAATAATTAAGTATAAGCACATAAATTTCATATAATTTATTCTTATTACTTCAAAATGAGTTACTATGGTTGACCTAGACGATTACATCATCATTAATGTTTAGTCCAAAATAGTGAGCATTACTTGATGTGGTCATGCAAGACTATTAATCTTTTATATGGAAGGTGGTTGTCGTATTTCAAGTTTGGGTCCATTTGGGGGTTTGCAATCCACCAAGTAATCGACTTTATGGGTCAACACACTTTACTGAACTCAGATCTATGTTTAGAGCATTAGGTCTTGAGGGGTTAAGCCCTTTTAGAGATTATGTCTTAACAAGGGAGTACATTAAGCGTACAAGCTTGTACGCACAACGTACAAGCCATGCATCCTGTACGCTTAGTGTATAGAGGAGTACCCCCCACATACTCACTGGGCCTTCATCCTAAATGAACCCATTTGCAGGGCCTTCAGTTTATCCGGACCGCCCGAGGTATGTTGGCCTTCAGCACAAAGCAGGACTGCCTCAATCCAACTCCCAATCAACAAACATGCGCACATACATATGCGACACTAGCATATATATATATAACAGTCAAACCGATCTAACATATCACTAATCATAGCAACATCCTATTACCAGGATACAAACCTATCCAGTCACTAACATAGCATCATCCTATATACCAGGATACCGACCTAACCAAGTCACTAAGCATATCACCATCCTAACTACTAGGATGTAAATCAATAAGCATATCATGCAATAAACCTAGATACAAATTCGATAAGGGCCGACATTGGTGCCTTCGACCTTGTTAGTATAGTGAGGATAAATCACCTCTCAACTGTCGAATTGAAGTGATAACTCAAACTCTCGAACCACGGCCACGAACTTCACCACCTATATTTACCACAAGACCTTTTCCATAAATCTCCAATTTACACAAATAACCCATAAGTCAACTAGTCAACCCTTGGTCAAAGTCCAAGTCAATGGTCAAGTTCAACACTCCATGTAGGGGTGTAAGTGAGACAAGCCAGCTCGTAAGAAACTCGAGACTGACTCGGAAAATACTTGAAATCGACTCGACCTTAATCGAGTTGAGCTCGAGCTCGAGCTACTCAAATACCTTATCGAGCCGAGCTCGAGTACTAAAATACTCAGCTCGTAAAGCTCGCGAGCTTAGTCGAGCTTCGTGCAATTTACATATATGCCTTTTCTTTATAATTGTTCACATATAACATATATGTCATTTCTTTATAATTATTCATTTATGACATATATGGTTGATGTTATATTGATATTAGGTGATTAATAGTTTTTTTTTTGTAGTTTGGACATTTGCACGTGGAATGTTTAATATTTATTACTCAATTTAATGATTTTGATTTTTTTAAAGTATTAGTCGAGCCGATCCGAGCTGAGCTCGAGACTGTCGAGTATTTCACGAGCCCGAGCTCGAGCTTAAAATCAAGGCTTGAGTCGAGTTCGAGCCGAGTTTCGAACCCGAGTATTTTAGTTGATTCGAGCTTCGAGCTTTATAGTATTCGGTTTGACTCAGCTCGTTTACACCCCTAAGTCCATGTTGACTCGGCTCGTAGAGCGCAGTTCATTGACTCTTTGAGTCCTTCCTGAACTCGAGAAGTCGTGAAATATCCAGTTGACTCGTCGAGTTTCCCTGAAACTCGCCGAATTCATGAATGTCCAAATGTCGGGGAAACCCTAGCTGACTCGCCGAGTCACCCTACTGACTCGCTGAGTCCATGCAGAAGTCCTTGCATGACAATTTTCATTGGACTCGTTGGGTTGGCCATGCAACTCGTCGAGTCACTTCAATCCTTTCTCCATTCAGATGCTTTTTAAGCCATTCCAAAGCTCCATATTGCAGATCAAGATTCCTAAGGCATGTTTATCACGTAATTTTGCAAACTTTACGTGCATGTGAGGTGCTAAAGGCTTAGAATATCAAATCCAAGCTTGTAATGGGGTTTAGCTCACAAGAGAAGGTTCATACTTGCTAAAGCTGGAGACTTTATAGACTTAGAGACCAAGGTAAGTTCAGATCTAAAGTTGCAACTTCAAATCCTAGCCTACACCCAAAATGGCAAACATAAATATGCTATAAAAGACCTAATCTTCAACATAATGAGTCCTATAAGGAAAGAAGGTCAAGGTAACGACTTGTTACCTTCAAACTGATACCAAGAAATAGAAGAGTCAGATCCACTAGCTCCTTTTGCACTACTCCTATTATACTTTAAGTCTTCTCATTGCATAACACATTCCAAGCTTGAAAATCACACAAGAATGGAGCATACACACAAATTAGGGTTTCTGGACTCACAAAGGGTTGTAAGGGAGGCTAATGACCCTTTTAAATAGGGTGCAAAACCCCGAAAATTAAGGTTTCATCCTCCATCTCCAACTCATCGAGTCATGTCTCCGACTCAGTGAGTTGGTCATTTAAAACATGTGGCCTCAAAAGTTCCTACTTGATGAGTCAGGGCATCAACTCATCGAGTAGACCTTTCAATATGAAAATAAAGCTGTAAAAATTAATACTTGAGAGTCGGGGTGTTACAAAGACCTTTCATCTTCTTCATTTTTCCTTGCCCAATGGCCAAGACAGGAGCAACAACATGAGTGGAGGCGATACATTTTTCCATTCAACTCCGCTTCAACAATTCACAAGAGGTTATGAATTTGAGCCAGTATGGTCTCTTGGTTGTGCAGATGATAAGTTAGGATAAACTGATCATAACAAGTGGGCAATGAGTGCAAGATTATATCAATAGCCAATTCCTCATCAAAGTTTACATTTAGCTTTAGCAAGCGCTCCACGTATCGGTGCATTCTTTACACATGGCTACTGACAGCCTCTCCATCTTTCATCTTGTTAGTGATGATTGACTTTACTACTTCATACTTTACTTGACGAGCTCGTTGGTGGTACTTTTCCACCAAGTCCTTGTTCATCTCGTATGGCCAGTAGTCCTCATAGAACCTCTGGAGCTCAGGGGGTCATAGTAGCTACCATGATGCATGTCACTTTGGTTGCATCATTGCAATGCTTCCTATACTCAGCTAGTTCTATGACAATAGCTTGGGTTTCATCGATCTTGAGAAGTTACTTTTCGAGCATATGCTCTCTGTCCTTGAAACGTAGAGCCATCTTGATGTTACGCGTCTAATCATTATGATTGGTGCCATCAAAGGTAACTCTCGAGCAGATCTTCATAAGCGAGAAGTTGTTGTTGGAGGAAGAACCAGATGCATCGTTGGGAGTTGACATCTGAAAAAGAAGACAAATAAGTTTTAGGTTAGATAGAAGTAATCCTCAATATAACACCCAAATGAAATATTAAGACTAGGATCCAACTAGATAATTCACAACTTAGAAAAGGGATGTCGTAATCTAATTGTGAAATAAATAAAGGTAGATAAATGTCGATTTACCAATTTCATCATGAAAAATGAAACTTAAGCAAATGAAGTTTTTAATGAAATTCTTAAATCTTTTGAGATTCATTGAACTATTCAATGACATATTTAATCTCGATTATGCTCTTCCATTTTTTACTGGAATACCAAGGATCACAAACAAGATGTGAATAACCATACAAATTAGTTTGATACTCTCGATGTAATTTATCATCTCATTTTAATGTGTTGGTGAACCACACGTGCTCCATTAATCAATGATAATTTACGACACCTATTGCCACTCTTTATTATTCCATATTAGTGTGTCAGTTAACCTTACATGCTCTACTAGCGACTTATAAAGTGCAATGTGCAATTTGATGGATTAGCATCAAATTCACATTTTTCCTAAAGTAACTAACATTGAGAATTTAATAAAAGAATTTGGTTACTTTATAACCCATTATATTTATTAAGGATGATTAATTGTCCTATCAAACCGTTCGGCTAACGAACCTCCACCAATCAAGGAAATGGTGGGTGAGAGTGGACACTCATTCAACTACCATTTTATAGGCAGTTTCCTTATACCCCCTTTATAGATCGGCTTCGTGAATGAGCCGTACTAGCAGTTCGACTGACTTGTCTTATACATATAGTGAATATTAAACATTTGATTTTACATATAGTATAAGGTGTATTGTAAACTTTTCAAAATAATAGGGTTTTATAATCTTTTAAATTTCGAAATTAAAACTATTTAATTTAAAGTTAAAAGAAATTGATTTAATAATTATCTATTAATTAAATCTTTAATTAATTTATTAAACCAATTAAGGATTATCCAATTAAATTAATCAAAATAATTTAACCTAATCCTCTCTCGCTAATTTTTCAAAAAACATGGGAGGGATAATTCAAAATTTATAATTATCCAATTAATCACATAAAGAGATAATTATCAAAAATAAGAAAACCCTATCATGAAACCCTAATTTTCGAAAAATCCATTCTTGGGGAGGAGGACAAGGATTTAAATCCTTGCCATATTTTAAAAATCAAGGGGGTTTAGAAAATCCTAATTTCAAAACTTGTAAGATAAGGGAAAGGGTTCAAACCCTTTTCATAATTTCGAAACCTAGGGTTAGGAAACCCTAGTTTCGAAAAACCCTAAGTCTAAAAGGGTTTAATTGCCATACCCTAATAGATCAAATTCAATCAATTGTAATCAAATTTAATAGAAAACAAGCCAAGTATCTGGTAACACTGATGTGTTTTGAGCATAACAAACAAAAACTTATATGTGAATGCGACCCTAATTTCTAGGATCTATGTTTTCTCTAATTGAACATACAACTTTTGAACATCAAACAGAAAACCCTAGAAGGTATATACTATTTTTGAAATCTATAAAATAGGGTTAAGAAAGCATACCTTGATTGTTATATAGCAATAACAATTGAAAACCTAATAATCTTGACCTTCGAGAGTAAGCGTCACAAGTGTCACGCCTTTAGTAGATCACACCCAAACTAAGCAAGAGGATGAGAGAGGTGGAGAAACTCCTAGAAATTCGATTATCCTTCTAGGATTCAGATGGCCGAAAATCTCAAACCCAATGGGTATATTTATAATGCAAATAGGATACATTGGATAACCATAATTTGAATAAAATATGATTAATTCAAATTGGTAATTATCCATTTCTTTAATTATCGATTTCTTTAATTATCCATATGAGATAATCTAAAAACCCTAATTATCCTTAGGAATTTGGTCTACCACCTTCCCTAGGAAGGTTCTGGAACATTTTTTTCAACTAGTAAACAATTGCACTGTAGTCCCTGTACTTTCAATTAATTTTTTAATCTCAAAATTAATTCCAATTAATTTTTTATTAAATGTCAATTAAATAATATGATTTCTAATTAATGTATTATTTTCATAATACATTAAGAAATCATTTATTTCAATCTATTATTCAAATAATAAATTCAGCCTCTCTCTCAAAAAATCATTATGTGTAGTTGCTAGTTATGAGGGCAACCCAAAAGGATTGTGCTACTATCAATTCAAGTATATATCAATTATAGTTATGGGCTTAGACACCTAATCCAACACACACACACACACACACACACACACATATATATATATATATATATATAGAATCAATATCAAATAAGAAGGAAAATTTGGGTAGGAAGGTAAGAAATTTTTTATATGCATATTTTCTTAACAAAAAAATCAAATGAATCATTAGATGATTCAAAAGTAAGATGATTCGCAAGAAAAAAATTCCAAAAAAAAACACCTTCATGATTCATTTTTAGGTAAATAAAAAAAAATCACTTTTAAGACAATTTTAATGAATATCAACAAAATCATCATAAAAATGAATCATCCGAAATATCTCTCTGTAACAGCCCGGAATTTCCAGGTATTTATTATTAGTGTATTTTTGGAAAATTGTGAGTGGACTCGGCGAGTTGGAGCTCAAACTCACTGAGTAGGATCGCGGTTTTGGACGCGGGTTCGCGTCTGGACTCAGCGAGTCCAAGAGTGGACTCGGCGAGTCCAAGAGTGGACTCGGCGAGTCCACGCTGTGTAATGAAACCCTAATTACCAGGGTTTGAGACCTGTTTGAAGGGGCTTATGGCCATCATTTGCGGCCACCAACCCCTAGAGAGAAACCCTAAAGAGATTTGAGCGTTTTGGGAGAGAAAAGAGGCCATTATTGACCTTTGGAGCTTGGTTTGGCAAGGCAAAGGAGATTCTAGCTAAGAGAAGGCAAGGGAAGTGGACATTCTATGACTTTTGGAGCTCAGAGCATCATCTTGGAGGTATATCTTGGTTTCCTTTTTCATTTTTATGATGAACATGGGGGTTTAGGGTTTCTTGACCCCTTTGTTGGTTAGATTTGATGTCCATATCGTCCCTATTCATGATAAGGCTTGAGATGAGATCCATAGAGGTCCAGAAGAGCTGTATTCCTTAAGCTTTATGAGTGTTCATGAGAGTATTGGCCTAGAGTTATGAGATATGGGGCTAAAACATCATTTATGAGCAAATAGTTGTTGTTTGAGCCCCAAGGTTTGGACGTTATGTGATTATCATGCTTGAGGAGGGCAGATCTATGAATGTATGGAACATATCTGACCTCAGGAGCGAGTTTGAGTTGTTGCATGGCATGGACTCGCCGAGTCCAAAGAACAGACTCGGCGAGTAGCATGAAGATTGCCCAGCACCACTCAGCGAGTGGTCTTGCCGGGTTAAGGGATTGACTCAGTGAGTCAGGGAGAGTCGAAGTGGGTTGACAGGTGGACTGAGTCAAGCTGGGACTCGCCGAGTTGTTCTTGAGACTCGACGAGTTGAGTCGTGGAGTCCCCATAACTCATGCCAGGTGGAACTCATCGAGCTAGGAGAATACTCGTCGTATCAAGTGAGGATCCCAGGGAAATCAGTGTATGATCATAGACTCGCCGAGTCCGGTCAAAGTTGACTGTTGACCATTGACCAATGTTGACCTATGTTGACTTGTTAAGGGATAGTCAACCTTGGTTGTGAAGTGTTATTTAGAGATGTATTGTGTTATAGGAGGACTATAGATCGGGAGATCGAGCACGAGTGATTTCAGGGACTTGCGAGTTACCGAGATACGCGAGGTGAGTCTTCTCACTATACATACCTTGAGTAGGTAACTAGAGTTATGTGATAAAGTGCTTATATGCTATATTTGTGTTATGTGTTGCGCTACATTATTCTTTGTGGTTTATGCTGTGCATGTTTACAGAGTTAGAACTTGAGGGTTCACAGAGTTTGGGTGCACGGACCCACAGAGTTATAGCCTCAAGTGGCTAATATGTGTTATATGTGGTATTTTGGGGAACTCACTAAGCTTTGTGCTTACAATGTTTGGTGTTATTGTTTCAGGTACTTGTGACGATCGCGGGAAGGCGCCGGCTTGATCTGTACACACGCATGGGATATATGATTTTGAGATCTTGGGATTTTTGTATTACTTGAATTGAATTTCAAACATGGTTGTTTTATGAATATTAAGTGAATTATGTTTTTATAAAATTCGAAAAAAATTGTCTTGAAATTTACGGTGTTACAAGTTGGTATCAGAGCCTTGGTTTGAGGGATTCGGGTACACCTTCGGGAGTATTTGAACTCAAATTGAGGATTTGGAAAATATTTTCAAAAAGAAAACCAAATTTTCAAAAAGGTAAAAGATTTCTAGAGAAATTCAGAGGAGAAACGTGTGTACGATCAGTCAGCGCCTGAACGGTGATTTCCCAAAATACCCTTATATTATATGTTTATGAGATTGTTATGATGTTTTCTCTTGCTAAAGTAGGCTAGGTATTTCTATTAGGACTAGAGTGCCCTGATTTGTGATGCCTTAGCCTAGGGAGAGGTGAGCTACTATGAGAGGCTTGAGAGAGAATAGGTAGCAGCGAGGAGCTTATGAGAGATCTGTTAGAAAGTGATAGAGTACTTGGAATTGGGATTCGAAGAGGAGGATTTGGGGTGTATACTGAAACGGTGTGGACAGTAGTATTGGGCCCGTACTACTGAAAGCACCGGGGCGGTGTACGGTCCAAGTAAGAATCTTCGGAATACCAAGGATCAAAGAGGGATGAGTGTCGAGTGTGAGTATACTCGAATGGATTCTAATTTATCGTATGTTGTATTTCAGAGATTGATCATGGTGAGGACACGTCATATGCCAGAGGGCGTTGGGGCTAGCGATGAGGAGATCCGTCAGATCATTCACGAGGAGATGGCTGCGGCCAACAGGGCAGAGATACCAGAGATGTTCAGGTCTATTAAAACCATGCTGATTGAGACTATCGACCAGCGTTATGCTGCTCTTTCTGAGGCTGCTGTTGCGGCGGCTACCGCAGCTGTTGCTGCTGCGAGGCCGCAGGGTGGTGATGCGTTACTGTTTCGGGAGTTCAGCAACACGAAACCACCAAAGTTTGATGGGACCCAGGACCCTGTGGTAGCTATGAGATGGATTTCTGACATGGAGGGGTGTTTCTTCACTTGCTCATATCCTGAGCATTTGAGAGTACGGTTCGCGCTGAACCAGCTTCGCTTGGGAGCGAAGGACCGGTGGAAGTTTGTGACAGCGCACTTTTCGCCTGCTGAGCTTGCGGCGGTGACCTGGGAGAGGTTCACTACCATGTTCTGAGATGAGTACGTTCCCTAGGTGGAGAGGGAGCGATTGGCCCAGGAGTTTCTGACCCTCAAGCAGGGTAATGAATATGTTACGGTGATTACCAGGATGTTCCACGAAAGGGCGATGTTCTGCCCTGAGCACGTGTCCACTGAGCAGGCACGTATGAGCCGATATTTGAGTATCTTGAGGTATTTGAGTATCTTGAGGCGAGATATTCGGGAATTCGTTGCGAACTCCTCGTACTGGGCATTTGCTGAGCTTCAGGAAAATGCTCGGAAGAGGGAGATCGAGCTGGAGACTCAAGCTAGAGAGGAGGCTGAGTCTCAGGGGAGGGATCGGCGACCAGCACAATTCCAGCCGGCAGCCAAGCGGGCCAAGCCCGCTGATCCCAAATCAGGGAGCCAGAAGGGCCGCACTTGTGGAAAGTGCAGCAAGGGTCATGATGGAGTATGTAGAGCTGGATCTTGCTACAAATGTGGCAAGGAGGGGCATATGGCCAAGGACTGCCCCAAGGGGTTTGCAGTATGTTTTCACTGCAACCAGACCGGACACCGGAAGGCAGAATGTCCGCAGTTGCGGGGATCAGCACAGGGAGCACCTCAGGGATCTGCCCCTGCCGCCATCAGAGCTACCGAGAGTCGGCCAGTGAAGGCCGAGGCGCCGAGGGCACGCGGGAGAGCCTACCGCGGAGGAGGTCCGCGCAGCGCCCGATGTCGTGGCTGGTATGTATTCTTTTGTGTATTTATTGTAATGTTGAGATATTATGCTTATATTATGTTATGCGTAGGTACCTTTCTTGTGAATTATGTACCTGCCTTGGTATTATTTGACTCGGGTGCGAGTCGGTCTTTTGTATCTTTGGCTTTTAGTCAGCACATCAGTGTGCGAGGCACTGAGTTGGCCTCTAAGAGTTTCCATAGCTGACGAGAAGGTGATATATGCCACGGAGGTGACCGTGGGTGCCTACTCGAGATTTTCGGTGTTGAGTTCCCGATTGATTTGGTTCCTATTGCCATGGGGGATGTCTGTGTCATTGTGGGCATGGACTGGTTGAACAGGTTCGGTGCGGTTATCGACTACGAGCGACAGCTAGTGACCATACGAGACCCTAGTGAGGGAGTTCTTACAGTGTACAGTGAGGGTACCTGTTATGGATCAGCGTTTTGTTCGGCCGCTAGGGTAAGGCAGTGTCTACAACAGGGCTGTAAGGGTTTTGTGGCGTACGTGTCGGATACGCATGTTGATTCCAAGAGGCCGAGGACGGCGGAGGAGGTTCCTATAGTGCGTGAGTTCCCGTATGTCTTTCCAGAGTAGTTGTCGTGTGTGCCTTTCGTGAGGCAAGTAGAGTTCGGTATCGATTCGGTTCCGGGGGCTGCGCCTATCGCTAAGGTGCCTTATCGTCTTGCACCTCCAGAGATGTAAGAGTTATCCTCGCAGCTTATGGAGCTATTGGGGAAAGGTTTTATTCGGTCGAGCAGCTCGCCATGGTGTAACAGCCCGTTATTTCAAGTCAGTAAAAATCGAGTCCTGTAACCTCTTTGAGAAAGGAATTAGAATATTATCGAAAAATGAAGTATTCAAAAACTCTATTTGGAATACGCTATGTGGTAGGTATCTTCTTAAGGTTTCCAAACATATAAATAACACAAAAATCCGAGTTATAACGAAGAAGTTATGACCATTCTAAGTTTTCCAACAAAAACCAGCAATACGAAGTTGCGTAAAAACGCAAAGTTTCAATAAAACACTTTCTGACCTTAGGTGTCTAAATGAAAGTCATAGATATCGTTAAACTACAAACATGCATAAAAAGAACGCTCAAATCGGACATCGTATGAATAAGTTATGAATTTTTAAAGAAATTCCTAAATCACGTCATTTTAATAAATAAATATTAAAAATAATTCCGGAATTTGCCAATGGAATCTAAATGAAAGTTGTAGATCGTAGTCTCACCTTCGCGGGGATATAAAGAACGTCAAAAACGGAGTTCGTATGAAGGAGATATGAATTTTTGAAGTTTGATAAATAATTTATATATAATTTTTATTAAAAATTCGGTATTATCCGAAGGGGAGTCAGCCTAGGGCCGTAGTACGTGCCGCGTACCCTCGTACGCCCCGCGTACTCGAGGCCACGGCCTCGGATCGTCCACGTCGCCCCTATGCGAGCTACCCCCTCCCCGTCCCGTCCGAAGCGCTGCAGCTGAGGATGCGGTCAGCAGTGACGTCCCGTACGCGCTGCGTACAGGAGTACGCCCCGCGTACGCATGCTTCTCAGCCCCCTATAAAAGGGATGCGAGGGTTCCCGGGAAAATGGCTCATTCTCTCTCCTTTTTCTTGCGTTTTACCTCGTTTTCCGTGCTTGCACTACCCCGAAGCCCTGGTCATTTTGTGCAAGTCTCGAAGGTCGATTTTACTCCCGAGGAATCCCGAGAATCCCGAGGAAAATCCATTTCCCGAGACGAAACTCTGCCCGGTTTTCCATCTTGCTATCTTCAAACTTTCAAGTGAGTTCATACCCCTTTCAAACACACTTTAAATACATTTTAAATGATTTTATACTCTTTTAGGGGGGAATACAAGTAAACATACGGTTATTATCGTGTATTTTATAAAGTTTCACTTCGCTTGTTTTACCGAATAAATCACTTGGAACTCATTACTATTATGGAAAACTCTTGTCATACTTTATGTGCATTAGACTTATGCAAAGTATATAATGATTTCAAAGTACCTTTCATTGTTAAGTCGTTTTATACATTCTAAAAACTTATGATTTATGCTTTGTCAAACATTGTGAAAAAGGATAAACTTTGCATACAAAAACTATCACTTTAATACAGGCTTAGTTGAGAATCCATGAGACGTGTATATCTTCAAACGTTACTTTTCTTTATTAGAAAGTAATGCTGCAAGTCCTGTCTATAACCAGAGTCTCCCGTTCGGAGAACGTGTCAAATGTGTATAGATCTATACGGGAAGTCATGATCCCGCGCCCTGACTGTTAGCTACAGTCCGTCTTTTGGGGTGACAGTTGTCATAACGCTGCGACGCCTGAAGAACGTCGTTACAGGCATATTATGTTTAGTATGGTTATAAAACTCATCGGATATACAATTATTATGGTATTATGCTTTTATGAACGAGTGGCTATTAAAACTGTCCTTCTTCTAACAAACGCGATCTTCGTATAGTTTTATTATATAAAACTATGACACAACTTTTAAGAACGTCGTTTTCTTGCGATTTTCGGTCTTAGAGACTGCCAGTCATGTTAGGAAAATAAGGGTTTTTCCTGTATACAAACCAAACAACTAATAGGAAGATTAGGGATTTTCCTGGTGCAATTATTTACAACTTATGACACGAACATTCATATGCATTTCATACTTTTATAAGAAAATAAGGGTTTTTCTTGGAAGACACAACAAATCATATCTCAACCATTAGGGAAAATATGAGATTTTCTGGATCTAATACATTCATTTTCAACACAACAAGTCATAACTCTTCACATTTGAAACACTGAGTTTTCTGGAAAACATACACCCATTTTGGAATGGCATCCAATTTTTCTAAACTACTTATGAACTCACCAACTTAATTGTTGACACTTTTTCTTTAAATTAACTTGTATTCTCAGGGAACCGCTAAGCAGGTTTGGGAATCAACTTTTGGGATTAACGCACTGGCGTTAATTACTTCTTTTGAATGATGTTTATGTATTTAACTTTTGAACATGTAATGAATATAATTATGTAAACATCTTGGAAACTTTAATATATATATGGTGGTGTGTACTTTCCTTTCTATGAACTGTTATGATATCGAATATGACGTCCTCCGCTCCCGAACGTTTCCGCCGTTCTGGTTTGGGGGTGTGACAGATTGGTATCAGAGCTTTTTTTTATAGGGAATTAAGTATATCAAAACCATTTCTTTTTGGTATACAACTATAAACTCAACTGGGCAAAAGCACTCTGAGAAAAGTCATACTTTTGAAATTAAATTTATTTAGTTGTAAGGTAAGCATGCACTCATTTTATACTAATAACAGTTTCATAGTAAATAACTTTAGAAGTATTATAAATAAGTTGTGCAGTACATGTACGCCTTGGGACATGTAATCGGAACTGGGAAGAATATAGCCTGATCAACTATATTTGTCCAAGAGCCGACTAACGTATGCCAAGTAGTGTCTGCAATGGACAACAAAATTTAAAACTTACCAACAACATATCGTTAAAGAATACTAAGGGAGTATTCGAGTGCCGTCAACCATTAAACTTAAGGGTAAGTTTCATGTGCTCTAGCTTATAGCAAATTTTTAACTCTATTCTCGTACAGTCTAAATGGCGGGATTCCATCACCCCAATGACCCCTACTACCCCAACCAAGGTAATGGAGGATGGATCGAAGAAGATCCTGAAGAAGACGAAGATCCTATAGAGTTGTAGGGAGGGGATGACTTTGGCATGGATTCAGAGCCAGAAATTATAAATCCACCAATCCCACAACCTCCCATCCACGTGAGGAACTTCCAAGGACCCACTCCTGTGTGGGGAAGTCACCTCCATCATTGGAGCCAACAACAAAGCTTACGCCCTCCCTACGACATGTGCCGAGACTTCTATGATGTGAGAGGCGGGGGATCAGCTGACCGAGCACTTCCGGTCATGGTTGGCAAACTCGCCAACCAGTGCTATCAATCCGGAGTGCAAGCCAACCGAATCCGAGAGGTCAATGTGGAAGTACAAATCCACATGGCCGATATCAACCGCCTAGAGATGTTGCAGAACGACATCCACATTTGCGCCGAAGCATTTCAAGCACAAGCAAATGCGGCCTTCGCAGAATTGAGAGAACAACAAGCTGCGTTTGATAGACGCCTCATGGAGTCGAAGCAGTCCAACACGGAGTCGAGCTCCAAACGCAAAGCGCGCCGCAAGTAGTGCTTGCCCGACTCTCAAATTTTGTTATAAATTAGGACTTCGGATAAAAGTATTATTTTCTTTAAATTGTTCTGTAATCGGAGGCCTTTAGAAAGGCCAAGAACTTTTGTCTAGACCCCACTATAACACAACTATATGTTTAATATATATATATATATATATATATATATATATATATATATATATATATATATATATATATATATATATATATATATATATATATATATATATATATAAGGGTATACCCCTTTTCTTGTTGTTAATCATGCGAAATTCGTTCAATTCATATGTACATATATTCAAACTTTACGTTCAAGCTCAAAATATTGTGTCGGTCAAACCCAATTTCTTAGAACTATTAGAAGTTAACTCAATATCATTCAACTATGAACTGCCAAAACTTATAAATTTTTCCATTTTTCCTTTGGCAGCGCGATGCCTCCTCGTCCAAACCTAAGGCCCAGGCCGGGAACGGCACCACCACCACCTCCACCACCAACTTATGATCCAGCCATGGTCCAGGCTGCTATCACAGCAACAGTAACTGCAGCCCTCTCGCAAATAAACACCCACGGAAATGGAGGGGCGGGAAGCAGCACGAATCATCCAAATCATGGCACTGGTCATGGCCAAGTAAGAGAATGTACTTACAAGGAGTTCTCTAATGCTAAGCCAAAAACTTTTAATGGAACTGGGGGAGTCATTGCACTAATGCAATGGTTCGAGAAGACCGAAACGGTCTTCGAGATCTGCTCATGCCTGGAAGCAAGCAATGTCAAGTTCGCTGCTTGCACTTTCGTAGACCGAGCCCTCACTTGGTGGAAAAGCCATGTGAATTAGGTGACGCTCACGGTCGCCAACACCATGAGTTGGGACGATCTAAAGGTTCTACTACTGGAAGAATACTGCCCAAGGGGTGAAGTGCAAAAGCTTGAGCAGGAGCTCTGGAATCTGAAAATGACTGGGTCTGACCTAGTCGCCTACACAGCTAGGTTCAACGACCTCGCTGGACTGTGCCCTACCATGGTCAACCCAGAATCAAAGAAGGTTGAAAGGTACATTTGGGGGTTGTCACCCCAGATTCAAAGGCATGTCCTAGCTTCCAACCCTGTTACCTACAACAACGCTAAACGCCTGGCTCAGCGACTCTTCGACCACGGAGTAAAACACGGTATCATTTCAACAACCGCAAATCCACCTAGGGAGGCTCAGGGCCAGAGTAGGCCTTGGAACAAAAGGAGGGGACAAACCCTCCAGGAAAACCCCAAGAAACAACAAGTAATAGCGACCCACGCTATGACTGCACCTGCCAACCCTGCCCCCACAAGCTCATATAATGGGAAACTTCCTAAGTGCAACTGATGCAGCTTCCACCACCACGGTCCTTTCCATGATCTTCAATGCACCAAGTGTAATAAGAAGGGACATACAACCCGCTATTGCAAAGAGCCAACCCAACCATCCGTCCCCACTACTAATACCGGGGTAAGCCGCGCCTGCTTTGAGTGCGGAGACACGGGGCACTACCGCAGGGATTGCCCAAAGACAAACAACCGGAATACCGGCGGAAGGGGCCGAGTTTTCTCAATGGGACAAGATGAAGCCATTGCGGACCCTACTGTTGTTACGGGTACGTTTCTTCTTGATAACTCGTATGCATGCATTTTGTTTGATAGTGGAGCGGAAATGAGTTTTGTGAGTCACGACTTTAAAGGCCTGCTAAAATCAATACCACAATCATTAAGTGAACCATTCATAGTAGAAATGGCTAACGGGAAAACCGAAGGCACTAAGGAGATATACTTAAAGTGCACCCTAACTTTAAACGATAATCCCTTTTCAATCAACCTCATGCCAGTATCGATTAAGAGTTTCGATGTCATTGTTGGCATGGATTGGCTGAGTTCTCATCATACGGACATTCTATGTTACGATAAGGCCGTTCGCCTTAATCTGCCAACCGGCGAAACTTTCATTGTCTTGGGCGACAAACCCGGTACCACTCTTCGTATCATCTCAAGTATCCAAGCTCGGAAATGCCTACGCAAGGAGTGTCACGCGTTCTTGGCACATGTTGTAGATGTGAAACGCGAAGTCCAGGACATCAAGAATGTGCCCGACGTATGCGATTTTCCCGACGTTTTTCCCGAGGACCTTCCGGGAATACCTCCCGCGAGACAAGTTGAGTTCAGAATCGATCTGGTTCCCGGAGCTACCCCAGTAGCCAAAGCACCCTATCGATTAGCCCCGGCAGAAATGCAAGAGCTATCCAGCCAACTGAATGAACTACTTGGAAAAGGATTCATCAGGCCGAGCTTCTCGCCATGGGGAGCACCCGTACTGTTCGTGAAAAAGAAGGATGGATCATTCATAATGTGCATCGACTACCGAGAACTCAACAAACTTACCATTAAGAACCGATACCCCCTACCCCGAATCGATGACTTATTCGACCAACTCCAAGGAGCCAACTACTTCTCCAAGATCGATCTGAGGTCGGGATATCACCAGCTGCGAGTCCTGGAGAGTGATATTCCCAAGACGACCTTCCGAACACGATACGGACATTACGAGTTCGTAGTGATGCCGTTCGGACTAACCAATGCCCCGACCGTATTCATGGATCTAATGAATCGGGTATGTCGTCCATTCTTGGATAAATTCGTGATAGTATTCATAGACGACATACTCATTTTTTCAAAGAATAAAGAAGAGCATGGTCAACATCTGAGGCAAGTTATAGAGATGTTACGGACTTAGAGACTGTATGCAAAATTCTCAAAATGTGAGTTTTGGATTAGAAAGGTGTACTTCCTCGGTCACGTGGTCAGCAAGGAAGGAATCCACATGGATCCATAAAAAATAAAGGCTATCAAAAACTGGTCTGCACCAACTACACCAACGGAAATTCGCCAATTTCTAGGTCTTGCTGGTTATTACCGAAGGTTCATTCAGAATTTCTCCAGCATCGCAAAGCCTCTTACCGCCCTAACCCAGAAAGGTGTGACCTACAATTGGGGAGAAAAAGCAAGATGCTGCATTTCAGACTTTGAAACAGGCCCTTTGCAGTGCGCCCATCCTTTCTCTCCCATAAGGGACCGAAGATTTTGTGGTGTATTGCGACGCTTCGAAGCAAGGGCTGGGCTGTGTACTAATGCAGAGGGGAAAGGTTATTGCATATGCCTCACGACAACTGAAAACGCATGAGGTCAACTACACCACTCATGATTTAGAACTTGGGGCGGTGGTCTTCGCTCTTAAAATCTGGAGACACTACCTATATGGTACCAAATGCACTATCTTTACAGACCACAAGAGCCTACAACACATCTTCGACCAGAAGGAGTTGAACATGAGACAGCGACGTTGGGTTGAATTGCTCAACGACTACGAATGTGAGATTCGCTATCATCCAGGAAAGGCAAACGTCGTAGCAAATGCACTTAGTCGTAAGGAGTACTCTGGCCGAAGAGTGAAGTCATTAGCCATGTCAATCCATTCGCACCTGTCAACACAAGTCAAGGAAGCTCAAATAGAGGCCTTGAAACCCGAAAACGTGACAGGTGAGACCCTTAGGGGAATGGACAAGAATTTAGAAATCAAGAGTGACGGAGCACGCTACCTCATGAACTGAATATGGACACCCAAGTTTGGTGGGCTTAGAGAGGTAGTTATGAGCGAGGCACACAAGACTCCATACTCCGTACACCCCGGGTCAGACAAGATGTATCAAGATCTCAAACAACTCTACTGGTGGCCAAACATGAAAGCAGAGATCGCTACATATGTGATCAAGTGTTTGACTTGCGCCAAGATCAAAATAGAACACCAGAAACCCTCAGGACTACTCCAACAACCTGAAATTCCTGAGTGGAAATGGGAGCAGATTTCCATGGACTTCATAACGAAACTGCCCAAAACTCAGGGTGGCCAAGATACTATTTGGGTAATCGTCGATAGATTAACCAAGTCCGCTCATTTCCTACCGATCAAGGAAACTGATAAAATGGAAAAGCTATCGAGAATCTACATCCGAGAGATCGTACGACTCCATGGAGTGCCAATGTCTATCATCTCAAATAGAGACAGCAGAATTACGTCTAGATTATGGAAATGATTACAAAAATCCATGGGAACAATATTGGACATGAGTACAGCCTATCACCCCAAAACTGATGGACAGAGTGAAAGGACGATCCAAACCTTGGAAGACATGTTACGAGCATGTGTAATCGACTTTGGTAAAGCATGGGATGTTCACTTACTTTTGGTTGAGTTCTCTTATAACAATAGTTATCATACTAGTATCAATACTGCTCCATTTGAAGCCCTTTACGGCCGTAAGTGCAGATCACCTCTGTGCTGGACGGAAGTGGGCGACACACAACTAGCAAAAGGTCTAGTCCCTGATAACACCCTCACTGGTCCAGAGATCATCAGAGAAACTACTGAAAAGATCGTGCAAATACGAGAACGACTGAAATCCTCGAGGGATAGGCAAAAGAGCTATGCCGACAAAAGACGTAAACCCTTGGAATTTCAGATTGGCGATCGGGTACTACTGAAGGTCTCACCCTGGAAGGGCATGATACGCTTTGGAAAACGTAGGAAGCTAAATCCTAGGTACATTGGACCCTTCGAAATCATTTCAAGGGTTGGTCCAGTAGCCTACAAACTCCGACTTCCAATCGAGCTTAACAAAGTACATCCAGTATTCCACGTATCAAACCTGAAGAAGTGTTTGTCCGACGAAACACTTGTAATTCCACTCGATGAGATCGAACTAAATGAAAATCTTAACTTTGTGGAAGAACCCGTCGAGATCATGGATAGGGAAGTTAAACGAACTAAACAGAGTCGCATTCCAATAGTAAAGGTCCGATGGAATGCTAAGAGGGGACCTGAGTTCACGTGGGAACGAGAAGATCAAATGCAACAGAAGTATCCACATCTCTTCCTCAGCCCCTAAGACTCTTCTTTTGTATTAAAATTTCTGGACGAAATTCCCTCTAACGGGGGGATGATGTAACAGCCCGTTATTTCAAGTCAGTAAAAATCGAGTCCTGTAACCTCTTTGAGAAAGGAATTAGAATATCATCGAAAAATGAAGTATTCAAAAACTCTATTTGGAGTACACTATGTGGTAGGTATCTTCTTAAGGTTTCCAAACATATAAATAACACAAAAATCCGAGTTATAACGAAGAAGTTATGACCATTCTAAGTTTTCCGTCAAAAACCGGCAATACGAAGTTGCGTAAAAACACAAAGTTTCAATAAAACACTTTCTGACCTTAGGTGTCTAAATGAAAGTCATAGATATCGTTAAACTACAAACATGCATAAAAAGAACGCTCAAATCGGACATCGTATGAATAAGTTATGAATTTTTAAAGAAATTCCTTAATCATGTCATTTTAATAAATAAATATTAAAAATAATTCCGGATTTGCCAACGTAATCTAAATGAAAGTTGTAGATCGTAGTCTCACCTTCGCGGGGATATAAAGAACGTCAAAAACGGAGTTCGTATGAAGGAGATATGAATTTTTGAAGTTTGATAAATAATTTATATATAATTTTTATTAAAAATTCGGTATTATCCGAAGGGGAGTCAGCCTAGGGCCGTAGTACGCGCCGCGTACCCTCGTACGCCCCGCGTACTCGAGGCCACGGCCTCGGATCGTCCACGTCGCCCCTATGCAAGCTACCCCCTCCCCGTCCCGTCCGAAGCGCTGCAGCCGAGGATGCGGTCAGCAGTGACGTCCCGTACGCGCTGCGTACGGGAGTACGCCCCGCGTACGCATGCTTCTCAGCCCCCTATAAAAGGGATGCGAGGGTTCCCGGGAAAATGGCTCATTCTCTCTCCTTTTTCTTGCGTTTTACCTCGTTTTCCGTGCTCGCACTACCCCGAAGCCCTGGTCATTTTGTGCAAGTCCCGAAGGTCGATTTTACTCCCGAGGAATCCCGAGAATCCCGAAGGCATATTATGTTTAGTATGGTTATAAAACTCATCGGATATACAATTATTATGGTATTATGCTTTTATGAACGAGTGGCTATTAAAACTGTCCTTCATCTAACAAACGCGATCTTCGTATAGTTTTATTATATAAAACTATGACACAACTTTTAAGAACGTCGTTTTCTTGCGATTTTCGGTCTTAGAGACTGCCAGTCATGTTAGGAAAATAAGGGTTTTTCTTGTATACAAATCAAACAACTAATAGGAAGATTAGGGATTTTCCTGGTGCAATTATTTACAACTTATGACATGAACATTCATATGCATTTCATACTTTTATAAGAAAATAAGGGTTTTTCTTGGAAGACACAACAAATCATATCTCAACCATTAGGGAAAATATGAGATTTTCAGGATCTAATACATTCATTTTCAACACAACAAGTCATAACTCTTCACACTTGAAACACTGAGTTTTTTGGAAAACATACACCCATTTTGGAATGGCATCCAATTTTTCTAAATTACTTATGAACTCACCAACTTAATTGTTGACACTTTTTCTTTGAATTAACTTGTATTCTCAGGGAACCGCTAAGCAGGTTTGGGAATCAACTTTTGGGATTAACGCACTGGCGTTAATTACTTCTTTTGAATGATGTTTATGTATTTAACTTTTGAACATGTAATGAATATAATTATGTAAACATCTTGGAAACTTTAATATATATATGGTGGTGTGTACTTTCCTTTCTATGAACTGTTATGATATCGAATATGACGTCCTCCGCCCCCGAACGTTTCCGCCGTTCTGGTTTGGGGGTGTGACACGTCGGGAGCGTCAATTCTGTTTGTCAAGAAGAAGGATGGTTCACACCGGATGTGAATTGATTACCGGGAGTTGAACAAGCTGGCGGTTAAGAACCGTTACCCGTTACCAAGGATCGACGATTTGTTCGACCAGATGTATGGAGCATCTTGGTTCTTCAAGATCGATTTGAGGTCTGGCTACCATCAGGTGAGGGTGCGAGATGAGGACGTCCAGAAGACAGCGTTTAGGACGCGTTATTGGCATTATGAGTTTGTGGTGATGCCTTTTGGACTCACCAATGCCCCGGCAGTGTTCATGGATCTCATGAACTGGGTGTGCAGGCCGATGTTGGATCGGTCGGTGATTGTATTCATTGATGACATTCTGGTATATTCGAGATCTAGAGAGCAACACGAGGAGCATTTGAGGGAGAACCTCGGAGTTCTGAGGTCGGATAGGCTTTATGCCAAATTCTCCAAGTGTGATTTCTGGTTGCGAGAGGTCCAATTCCTAGGACATCTTGTTAACCAGGAAGGGATATTGGTCGACCCGACCAAAGTTGAGGCGGTGATGAGTTGGGAGGTGCCGAGGTCACCCTCCGAGATCAGGAGTTTTATAGGGTTGGGTGGTTATTATCGGAGATTTATCAGGGATTTTTCTAAGATCGCAGTGCTACTCACTAGGTTGACCCGGAAGGGTGTCGCTTTTTCATGGGGCCCCGAGCAGCAGGCCTCCTTTGAGACGCTTCGCCAAAGGTTATGCGAGGCCCTGGTGTTAGCCCTCCCAGAGGGAATGGAGGACTTTGTTGTATACTGTGATGCATCGATCTTGGGGTTGGGAGCGGTGTTGATGCAAAGAGGGCATGCGATAGCATATGCATCGAGGCAGTTGAAGCCTCATGAGACGAGGTATCCCACCCATGACCTAGAGTTGGGGGCAGTGGTGTTCGCCCTCAAGATTTGGCGCCACTATTTGTATGGGGTTCGGTGTATGATATACACGAACCATAAGAGTCTGAAGTATTTAATGGATCAGCCCAACCTAAATATGCGGCAAAGGAGGTGGTTGGATGTGGTTAAGGGTTACGATTGTGAGATCCTGTACCATCCGGGCAAGGCTAATGTGGCAGCCGACACCCTGATTCGCAGGGCGGAGAGCGCCCCGTTGCGAGATGTATGTTTGCGATTGACCGTGATGGCTACGGTGTTGGACACCATTCGGGGAGCACAGGATGAGGCAGTGAGGTCGGAGAACCAGAAGAGAGAGCAAGTTGTTGGGTTGGTATCGGAGTTCGTCACTGATGGTCGGGGGCTTATGACATTTCAGGGGCGTATTTGGGTACCGTTTGGGGGGGGGGTACCATTTTGATGGAAGAGGCTTATCGGTCGAAATTCTCGATCCATCCTGGGACCACTAAGATGCATTTGGATTTGAGGAGGGAGTATTGGTGGCCCTGTATGAAGAGGGATGTTGCGTGGTTTGTTAAGAGGTGCTTAACTTGCCGTAGGGTTAAGGCCGAACACCAGAGACCGCATGGTAAGTTGCAGCCGTTGGAGGTTCCTGAATGGAAGTGGGAACACATCACCATGGATTTCATCACCAAATTGCCAATGACTGCTATGGGAGTATATGCAATTTGGGTGATTGTGGACAGGTTGACGAAGAGCGCTCACTTCCTTGCTATCAGCGAGAGTTCGTCTGCAGAAAAGTTAGCAGAGATGTACGTGAGGGAAGTGGTATCTCGGCATGGGGTGCCGATCTCAATTGTCTCAGACCGGGATGTACGTTTCACTTCCAGATTCTGGAAGAAGTTTCATGAGGAGCTGGGTACTAGGCTGCATTTTAGTACCACATATCACCCCCAGACAGACGGACAGAGTGAGCGGACGATTCAAACGCTCGAGGACATGCTCTGAGCATGTGTATTGGATTTCGGGGGAAGTTGGGATACGTATTTGCCCTTGGCCGAGTTTTCTTACAACAACAACCATCATTCGAGCATCGATATGCCACCCTTTGAGCTGTTGTATGGGAGGAGGTGTCGGACCCCCATTTGCTGGGGAGAAGTCGGACAGCGCGTTATGGGAAACACTGAGATCGTACTTCAGACGACAGAGCAGATCCAACAGGTCAGACAGAGGTTACTGACTGCTCAAAGTCAACAGAAGAGTTATGCGGACAGACGCCGGTCCGAACTTGAGTTCCAGGTCGGCGACTTTGTGCTCCTGAAGGTCTCTCCTTGGGAAGGAGTGATTCGATTCAGGAAGAGGGGCAAGTTGGGGCCCCGATATATCGGACCATTTCGAGTAGTCGTGAGGGTAGGCAGGGTAGCCTATCGTTTGGATTTGCCAGCAAAGTTGGGGCAGGTTCACGACACTTTCCATGTGTCGCAATTACGAAAGTGTATAGCCGATGAGTCGGCAGTGGTTCCATTAGAGGATATTCAGGTGGATGCGAGCCTGAATTATGCTGAGAGACCAGTGGCAATCAGAGATCGGAAAATCAAAGTTCTGAGGAACAAGTATGTACCTTTGGTTTTGGTTCAGTGGCAGCATCGAAAGGGGTCCGAGATGACCTGGGAACCGGAGCGTGAGATACGCGAGCAGCATCCGGAGTTATTTGCAGAGCGAGACTTCGAGGGCGAAGTCTAGTTCTAGTGGGGGAGAATTGTAACAACCCGGAATTTCCAGGTATTTATTATTAGTGTATTTTTGGAAGATTGTGAGTGGACTCGGCGAGTTGGAGCTCAAACTCGCCGAGTAGGATCGCGGTTTTGGACGTGGGTTCGCGTCTGGACTCGGCGAGTCCACGCTGTGTAATGAAACCCTAATTCCCAGGGTTAGAGACCTATTTAAAGGGGCTTATGGCCATCATTTGCGGCCACCAACCCCTAGAGAGAAACCCTAAAGAGATTTTAGCGTTTTGGGAGAGAAAAGAGGCCATTATTGACCTTTGGAGCTTGGTTTGGCAAGGCAAAGGAGATTCTAGCTAAGAGAAGGCAAGGGAAGTGGACATTCTATGATTTTTGGAGCTCAGAGCATCATCTTGGAGGTATATTGTCACACCCCAAAATCGGAACGGCGGAAACGTTCTGGGGTGGATGACGTCATGTCAAGTATCACAACACATGCATTATAGTAATCAAAGTACAACAAAACATTGCATTAATAGTAATAGTTTTTACAAGGTTACATTACAACACTTTAAAGTAATATAAGTAATAGTATAAATACAGCGTGGTACAAAGCTATCTTCATCAACAACTCCGGGGATGTACCTGTCTAATGCTAACCTGAGAATACAAGTTATTTGAAAAGCGAGTATCAGCATTTTTACAAATGCTGGTGAGTTCATAAGCATTTAGTGACATTTCATTCAAATAACTTAAGAAAGTAGTAGTTTAAAAGATTTCAGTGTACTAGAGTCCTTTCCAGAAAATCCTATATTTTCTTTAATAAAAGCATCCTTCTACCAAGACTGGTCAGTGATGTAGAGTAAAAAGTAGTTTTCCCTAAATTGCTATCATTATCAAAATACTGAATTTGATTATTGAGGAAAGCAACGACATCAGGGAATATCATATGCCTCAGCAGTGAGGACTGCTGACTAAGGCAAAGAACCATAGACTCCAGGAAAGTATCAAACATACGACACGCCTGGTTCAGTCTAACAAGTGGAGACACAGACCCCATAAGGTACCAAATGAAAAGTACATCTCGCAAGGTCAAAACAGTGAAGACAGACCGCAGACGATACCAAATGAAGGGTACATCTCGCAAGGTCAAAACAGTGAAGACAGACCGCAGACGATACCAAATGAAGGGTACATCTTGCAAGGTCAAAACAGTGAAGACAGACCGCAGACGATACCAAATGAAGGGTACATCTCGCAAGGTCAAAACAGTGACTACAGACCGCAGACAGTATCACATAAAAGACACGTCTAGCAAGGTCAAACAGTGTGACTCTGAAAAAGGTGACATCAGCATACAGTGTAAATTGCTGACGAAATACCGTTACCTTAAAGCCATGAATTATAAGGCAACCCAGGATACTCGTAACCATACTGACTAGAGTACTAGACGCCCTACAAGCATCTATATATTGTGACATTTGTCACCCCTTGGCTTGATAGGCCGTGGACTGTAGCTAGCAGTCAGGGTGCGGGGTTGTCAATCCCGTATAGGCCTATACACACAATGTCCGCTCTCCTTACAGGAGACTCTGGTTACCAACTAGACGACGGAGAAGGCCGCGTCCCGAAGATGCATCCCAAATAGAGGATAATATGTTACTAAGAGGGAGTGGGTTTCTAATGTAAGTGTAGACTAGGGGTAGAGACTCTTAACAGACTGAAGAAAACTCGTATGTCTATGCTCGTATACATAATATATAACTAATGAATCGAACGACCTTCAGATGGACATCCGATCCCACCAGACCACATCTCAACGAAGAAAAGGAAATAGGGCGGACAAGCCTTCCTAAGTCCTTCAATCATTATTTATATGCATCTATACAAGCATAAACATACATCTAACTACGCTTGAGTGTGTATCATACAGTGAAGTATAAGTGTACAGTGGAACATCTGAGTCGTGAAGTATAAGTGTACAGTGGAACATCTGAGTCGTGAAGTATAAGAGTATAGTGGAACATCTGAGTCGTGAAGTATAAGTGTACAGTGGAACATCTGAGTCGTGAAGTATAAGAGTACAGTGGAACATCCGAGTCGTGAAGTATACGTGTACAGTGTGGGATAATCGAACCATGAAGTATAAGCGTACTAAGTATAAGTGTATCACGAAGCAGAGACGACAATAAGTGATGTAAGAACGTCTATCAAGTATAAGTGAAGTAAAGTCGTTATCTAGTATAAGTGAAGGAGAAATCGTATCACTAAGTAAGAGCGTGAATAAGTATAAGCGTCATCAAGAATAAGCGACTATAGGTATAAGTGAAAGTGTTACCGAGTCAGAGTATAAAATAAGTATAAGTGAAGCAGCAGTGTTTAACAAGTAAAAGTATACGTCAAAAGGGAAATCTTTAATGAAAAGCCTTTATGTACAGAGAAAATCACAAATTTTATTCCTTTGTAAAATACGTTTAAAACCTTAGAGGATCTTTCATAACCCAATTTAGGATGAATTTGAATAAATCAGTATAAGTAAAAGTTATGAAACAGGTAAAAGTCATTTTAGTGTCCCACTCGGTAAAACAGTGTAAAAGTGGTAAAATCTTGTGCATGCGGGTTATCAATCATATGCGATTGACATGATAACTGGAATGTTTAACTTGTATTCCCCCCCCCCCCTATAAAACATTTAAAAGCATTTAAAAGGTTCATTCAGGGGTATGAACTCACCTGGTGTAAGTAGGTCCGACGAAAGTGCCGATTTGGCGTTCGGGGTCACGCAGGGACTTGAACACACACAAGGACCTATTTTAACATATGATAACATATGTTCACATACAATTAGCATATAATATACTAATTAAACAATTATACGCGCTCTAAGGAGCGGAAAACACTTTTGGTTAAGTGTTTGGGGTCCCGGGTAGCGTTTAAGGGTGCTACGGGTCTCCTATCAGTTGTGGAACTTTGCTAAACTCAAATATCAAGTGTGTGAATGGGTTTTAAAGCATTAATATGGACCATTTTGGAGTTTATGGCCTAACCCAAGGGAGTTTACGACCGTAAACTCCCAAGGTCATATTCTTGGGTGTTTAATGCTTCTAGCTTGCTCATGGGATTTTTCTAAGGACTTTTCATAAAAGGCATGAGTGAATTTAAGGCTTCTAAGGGCATTATATTGGAGTTTACGACCTATGAACACTCCCATGGGAGTTTACGGCCGTAAACTCTCATACCTTGGATTTTGTGAAGTTTAAAGCCCCTAATGCCTTTCTAGTAATTTATAATGAAGTGTGATGCCATTTTGGGGGATTAAAACTACCATTTGAGTGTGTTTTGGGGAGTTTACGGCCTAGACACTTGCTTGGGCCGTAAACTCCAAATCAAGCCTCATTTCATTGTGTTTAAGTCCTTAAATCCTTCCTAGCATTTTATAGAAATAGTTTAAGGCCATTTGGGGGACAAAAACCAACATTTTGGGCATGTTTGGGGAGTTTACGGCCTAAGCATGTGCTTGGGCCGTAAACTCATTTTTATCCTTCATTTTGATGTGTTTTAGTGATCTAAACCCAAAATACCAAGTCCCTAAATTATGTATGAAGCCTAAGGGTGGTTTGGGAGTGTTTTTGGGGCCTTTTAACATGATTTTGAGGTGTTTATGGCCTAAGCTTGTGCTTGGGCCGTAAACTCTCTTTTGTCCGCTAAATCATTGTGTTTTGATGTTTAAACACTCCTAGGCAATCCCCTTAATTTATTTCCAAGCCTATAGGGACAAGTTTGGGTCATTTTGGCCTCATTTTGGGTGTTTACGGCCTAAGGAGGTTCTTAGGCCGTAAACTCCTTTTTCATTGCTTCTAAGTCCGATTTTTGGGCTATAAACTCAATTCAATATGTTTAGAATAAGCTAGGGTAAGCGGACTTACTATTTGGAAGCGTTTGGTTGCGGTTTCGGGGCGAAAACGGGTCTAGAGAGAGAGTATAGAGAGAGAGTGTAAAAAGTCTCCAATAGACTCCACTCACCCTTATATAGGGTTTTGAGTTGAGACACAGTGGAAGTCTACCCGATACTGCCGTTAAACAGGGCTTTTGGTCGCACCCGATTTAGTGGTCGTAATAATAAACTAATATTTTCCAAGTAAATGGAAATATATGCTATGTATTTTATTCCCTTTTATCACGACTTAACGGCATATAAACATACACAATTGAAATGTTTATTAAACTTGAAGACTTCTCATTAACGGAACTTTTGAACAGTGGAATATTCCGTTAACGGTAACGGAGAAATGTAACGGGGCAACTTGGGTTGTCACATATATCTTGGTTTCCTTTTTCGTTTTTATGATGAACATGGGGGTTTAGGGTTTCTTGACCCCTTTGTTCGTTAGATTTGATGTCCATTTCATCCCTATTCATGATAAGGCTTGAGATGAGATCCATAGAGGTCCAGAAGAGCTGTATTCCTTAAGCTTTATGAGTGTTCATGAGATTATTGCCTAGAGTTATGAGATATGGGGGCTAAAACATCATTTATGAGCAAATAGTTGTTGTTTGAGCCCCAAGGTTTGGACTTTACGTGATTATCATGCTTGAGGAGGCCAGATCTATGAATGTATGGAATAGATCTGACCTCAGGAGCGAGTTTGAGTTGTTGCATGGCATGGACTCGCCGAGTCCGAAGAACAGACTCGGCGAGTAGCATGAAGATTGCCCAGCACCACTCAGCGAGTGGTCTTGCTGAGTTAAGGGATTGACTCAGTGAGTCAGGGAGAGTCAGAGTGGGTTGACAGGTGGATTGAGTCAAGCTGGGACTCGCCGAGTTGTTCTTGATACTCGACGAGTTGAGTCGTGGAGGCCCCATAACTCATGCCAGGTGGAACTCATCGAGCTAGGAGAATACTCATCATATCAAGTGAGGATCCCAGGGAAATCAGTGTATGCTCATAGACTCGCCGAGTCGCTATAGTGCACTCGCCGAGTCCGGTCAAAGTTGACTGTTGACCATTGACCAATGTTGACCTATGTTGACTTGTTAAGGGATAGTCAACCTTGGTTGTGAAGTGTTATTTAGAGATGTATTGTGTTATAGGAGGACTATAGATCGGGAGATCGAGCACGAGTGATTTCAGGGACTTGCGAGTTACCGAGATACGCGAGGTGAGTCTTCTCACTATACATACCTTGAGTAGGTAACTAGAGTTATGTGATAGAGTGCTTGTATGCTATATTTGTGTTATGTGTTGCGCTGCATTATTCTTTGTGATTTATGTTGTGCATGTTTACAGAGTTAGAACTTGAGGGTTCACAGAGTTTGGGTGCATGGACCCACAAAGTTATAGCCTCGAGTGGCTAATATGTGTTATATGTGGTATTTTGGGGAACTCACTAAGCTTTGTGCTTATAGTGTTTGGTGTTATTTTTTCAGGTACTAGTGACGACCGCGGGAAGGCACCGACTTGATCTGTACACACGCATGGGATATATGATTTTGAGATTTTGAGATTTTTGTATTACTTGAATTGAATTTCAAACATGGCTGTTTTATGAATATTAAGTGAATTATGTTTTTATAAAATTCGAAAAAAATTGTTTTGAAATTTACGGTGTTACACACACACACTCTCTCTCTCTCTCTCTCTCTCTCTCTATATATATATATATATATATATATATATATATATATATATATATATATTCACAAAGAGTCCACCTACTCGGTTATTTCTTGATTTTAGAAATAATTTAAACATTAAAGATTTCTCAGTTCAAACTACGAGGGTGTGTTAAATTGTTTAGCTATATTTTATTCGTTGTATAATTTAGGGACTCATTTAGTAACTTGTATCCCATGTCTATTGTTTCAATACAGGTAACCTTAATTACAGGTTTTCACATTATTCAACAGAGAGCAATGAAATTTTGAGATGCAGTTTCATTTTTTTAAGGTACAAGAAAGGAAAGGATTCATGATTAAGAGTATGATTATTATTTTGATCTTACAACGATTCTAAGTTATGCAACTAATATGTAATGAAAAAAACTGTGAATGAAATATTGCATGAATACAATATGTAAGAATTACCTAAAAAGGACATTATCTGGTTGATATCTAATACGCAAGGACAGATTCAAACATTTTGTTTTGATTTTCTCTTGAATGGTCACACGGTGACATTCCTAATTCGTACATGGCATTGTCTGATTTTCGAATAATAAGGACAAAGTATGGTCGTAATTACCTTGCTTGGTTACTTGCATTACAATAAAGGACAAAAAGAAGAGTTGTCAAAACAATGATAAAAGTAATATCCAAATAAAGATAAAAATATTACTCGGATAATACAAAAAAGGGAGATAGAAAACAAAATTGTACTAATGCAATTTAAGGTTCATGGGTTTACAACTTTTACATAGACAAAACAAAAGCATTAGAAGAAACACATATCACATGGGTTATTATGGAACCAACCGATTTACATCAAAATTATACCGATGTATGTTCAAACGCATGTGCATAGACCAAAAGAAAATTAATTTCAAGGGCGTGAACTACAAGCAATTTTAATAAATCGTATAACTACACAACTCATATGAAGCATCATTTGGGTTCCAACAAGACTTTTAACACTATTTTCACGTTTGAATGTTTATCAAGCATGTGTGTACTCATTGCAACCAACACGTAAGATCAGTTCTTTTAATGTCTGTGAGTCAACATGAGAAAAAAATAATAATCTACAAAGTGTCTGAAAATTAATTCAACAAATGAGCAAAGTGAGTCCAATTGTGCGATATAACTTATTGTCACAACAAGATTCAGCCGTGGGCTAACACTTAAATTCTTTTTTGGCTAGCCAATTGTAACAGGACATTATGAAAACATAAAAATGTTATAATACATAAAGCCTTTGAAAATATCATTTATCATGAGTTATGACTTATGAGGTTTCACCACTATATATATAAATATAGTCTTTTCTGGTTTTCTTTAGTTTATCTTCATAACTTTGAATTATTTTTTGGAATCATTTTGTAACTCAAGAGGTTCCTAGAGAAAGAAAATTGTTTAAAAGTACTTTTATATATATATATATATATATATATATATATATATATATATATATATATATATATATATATATATATATATATATATATATATATATATATATATATATATATATATATATATATATATAAAAGTTTTGAAGGAAAGGAATAGTAAACAACCTTTTCGGTCAATTTTGGTCCTTTTACTTGCTAGTTTTTTTTTTTTTTTTTTTTTTTTTTTTTTTTTTTTTTTTAATATATATTTTATTAAGGGTATTAAGGGTTTGTATGTCTTTTACATTTTTTGACAAAATTGGTTCCTATGCTCTTTATTTTTTATTTATTTTGATATTTTTAGTCATTGCAATCATAATTTTTACATTTTTTAAAAACCTTTTAATATTTTAAAGTTTGGCCACAAAACTTTAACGATTTGATAACTTTTCTAAAAATTTGCTAATTTCTATCTCTTTAATTTTTTATTCGTTTTGACACTTCTGATCATTGTAGTTAAAACTTTTACATTTTTTCATAAAAATATGAAAAAAACGGTCCGGGGTAAAGCCCGGTCTTTTCATTTCTACGTCTGTTATATTTATCGATTCGGAAACAACATTGAAAACTTTTGACCTCGTGAGCGAGAGTAACTTTCTAGTTATTATTATAATTCTTGATTATTAATATCATACAAACTTTATACGTTACATTTTAGTTGACTGCATCTGACATTTTGGATCGGGCTTATTTATGGCGGGAAAGTTAACACTCTCAACTCTTACCCCCAATTCTCTTTGAGCCCTAATTTTCCTTTCTTCTCTCCCCACGCTTTCGTTTTCTTCAAATTCACGACATCTTCTTCCTTAGCAATGTACAAATTTTCGACTATCTTACGTGTTGGGTGATCTACAAGGCATCGTTGGATTCCTTTATCCGATCAGGAAGTTTTCGCTGTATTCAGGTACCTAGGGTTTCGCTTTCTTCCATGTCTTCGGATACCGTAAATCACCAGTTTATGTGCTAAATTTTAAATTGGCCTGTAGGTTTCCATGTAACTGTTTTGATCTTTGCGTTTGTAGAAAAAAGTTAAAAACCCTTTCGTTTCATTGGGTAAACATGGCTGACGCATTTGAAGATGAAACTGAGCAAACGGTTTCACTGAACGAGTACCTTGATGAAGTTGAAGACCAGGAACTTGTAAGTGTTTTCATTTCAGAGAATTTCTATTATTTAGGAGATATACCGTCTTTGCTGAAGTGTTGATGTGTTATTCGTTCTCTGTGTAGTGTTTTTCTCCAGACGATTTCAATTCTTTACGAGACGAGATTTTAGTTTTTTTCGGTGAACTTGTTAGCACTTTCTGCTTCTACATACGATCGAATCTGATAGACCTTTCTGCATAACTATTTGTTAGGGCTAAACGACGTTAGCAAATCTTCAGTCGCATATAATTTACAACATAGCTTAAACGAGTCCCTAAGCATTTCCTTGCTTAAAATTCTCGAAATTACATCTCAAGCAACACAGGCTCCACTTCACATTATCATTTTAGTGGGGTTTGGATGATCTGGTTTAAGTCATTGCAGCTATCCATAGTGGTGTTTTTTCTCATGTTTGAACTAATATAGTTTTGATAGCAAACATTAGAAAAGTAAAAGAATTGGATGAATCTTTTGAAGTCATATACTTGTTGCTTTTAGTAAGAAATGAACTAAACTGCTATATCAGATAGGTTAGCATATGCCATTTGCATCTGTGCTTATGTCAATCTCATAAAGCCAATCATTGTTGTTATGTTTCTGCTTTCTAACTCTTAACTCTCTAAGCAGCTAATTACATGGAACAGTTCTATCACCCACAAACTACAGTGAATGTTATTGTATATGATATTAATCCACATGATATTTACAATAGTTGACATTCTTTTTGTCTACTTTTTTCTCATTAAAGGAAGCAGATTTAGTTCTGGGTGGTGATGAAGGAAAAGAGTGCACCTATGGCAAAGGCTACATGAAGAGGCAAGCAATTTTCTCATGCATAACATGCACTCCAGATGGAAATGCTGGTGTTTGCACAGCTTGTAGTTTATCTTGCCATGATGGACATGAGGTATCCCTTTCAAGTTTTCCAATTATTTGGTGTACATTTAAACTGAACACACTATTTGGACTTAAACATGTTTCTTTTGGTATCTCTTTCTTGTTTAGATTATAGAGCTTTGGACAAAGAGAAAGTTCAAGTGTGATTGTGGAAACTCAAAGTTTGGAGAATTCTTTTGCAAACTTTTAGTAAGCAAAGATATTGAAAATGAGGAAAACTGTTATAACCATAACTTCAAGGGCAAATACTGTACATGTGGTCGACCTTATCCTGATCCAGAAGCTGAAGAGCAAGTGGAAATGATCCAGTGTTGCATATGTGAGGATTGGTTTCATGAGGAACATCTTGGCCTTACCAATGAGGTTTGTAAATTGTAATAAACTAATAGTATTAGTTTAATAAAATTTATTTAAAGAATGTTATAACTTCATGTTTTTTTTTTTTTCTTTTTCATCTTTTAGGTTAAAATCCCAAGAGATGAAGATGGTGAACCTCTATATGAAGATCTCATCTGCCACATCTGCTCACCAATTTGCTCCTTTTTACATCTTTACCCTCAAACCATATTTGCATCTGATAATCCACAAAACCCCACAACCCCATCTAAACAAAAATCCATAGAAACCTCACCTTCATCTTCTGGACCTTCTACAAATCCACAACTTTCTAAAAACATGATTCTTGGTGAGAATTCCGGGACATGTGTTCTTGGTGTTGACCTTTTGTCCAATGAGTTGACCTCTGACAAAAGTCAAAGTCAAAGTCAACCGATGTTTCTTACAAAGAACTGGAGGGAAGCCTTGTGTGGATGTGAGAAATGTTTGGGGTTTTATGAAAAGAAAGGGGTTAGTTATTTGGTTGATAAGGAGGATTCGATTGCTGAGTATGAGAGAAAGGCAAAAGAAAAGAGGGATGAAAAGATGCAACAAGAAGAAGGGGCTGAAATGAATTTTTTGAGTAATCTTGGACATGTGGAGAAGATGGAAATACTTTCGGGTATTGCTGATATGAAAGATGAGATCCGTTCGTTTCTGGTATGTTATTATTATTATTATTATTATTATTATTTTTTTCTGAACAATTAAAGTTATTTGTTACTTTGTTTGATCTCATTTGTTTAATGTTGTTGTAACAGCAATCGTTTGATGCATCGAAGCCAATCACATCTGATGACATCCACAAAGTGTTTGATAATCTCAAGAAACGCCGAAGAATGGATTGAATTCATTCGGTTAGGCTTTAAGTTAGCCTTCTTTGAAGGAATGGCTTTGCTTTGAAACTAAAAACTTTTATTTTCGTTTTTTTTTTTAATTGTTAAGAATCAAGAACTAGATCTTTGTTTAGACATGTTGTGGTTGTTGGTGTTTGTTCTTGACTTGAATGTTTCTAATCATGTTAAAATTGCACTTTGGATGTCTTTCAACCTGTTTGAGTTTAATGGTTAAGGACTTAATATGGACAAAGTTGCTAATTGAGTTAAACTCGATATTTTATCTGATTAGTAAGAGGTATATCAGAGACTATAGGACCAAATAAGAGAATTCTAATAGTATCAAACAGTCATCTAACCCTAGCATGTTTATCAGACCCATTAAGAGGTATATCAAACAACTTTTTAAATGTTGTATTTTTTGTTGTATGTTTGACATATCGACTTATTGAGATAAGACAAAAAAGCATAGCTTAATGGTTTAAGATGCTATATTTTTTTTCCTCTCAAACTCTTTTAATGTTAAAATTGATGAAAAAGTAGAATTTGTGAAACATAATCAATATGTTTTTTTTTCTATTAAAACAATTAATTTAAAATGTATAAATTTCGGTTTAAAATTTCTGAAGATGGAATCTTTACATTTTATTATTACAAAAAATGTAATGTTCTTTTTTGCAATTTGGTAGATATATTTGATTTTGGTTTATTAGTTTTTATATGTTATTTTTATTAAAGATATTGTAAACATTCAAGTGATTGTCAAATATTTTTAATTAATTTTTTTTAAATGTTAGTTTTATCATAAAATGAATAATAATCAACTCTTGTAAATTGTAATAATAGTTAATATGTAGATATATATAGTTGGGTTGAAATTTTTTCAGGATAAAAATTAGAAACATTGTTTTTCTTTTTTCCCTATAACTTAATATAAACATTGTAATACCTTTGATTGATATACAAAATCTCTGTTTCTAACAAGATTTTTTTTCTTCGAAATTTCATTATTACTAACAAATACTTTATTTAATTATATTTTTAATTATAAATGAATGTTATAAAAAAAAATCTTAAGGTTAAGTGATTCAATTATTTGCGATTGATCATGAGTAGGATGGATTTTAGTTATAGTTAAGTGTAAACATCACCTTATCTGTCATGGTGATGTCACCTTTCTTGCTACTTCAAAACCTGATCCTATAGCATGACCAAATTAATTCTTTGTGTTTTTAGTTTTTACCATGATCCAATATGATATTATACATTAATCATTTACATTTACATGTAAATAAGCAAATAACTGATCTAAAAATAAGATATTTTGATCGTTAACATATAATAACCAAACAACGGGCCTCAAATATGTTTCACTAATTATGCATTTTATAGTTTTTATAAATATCATATTTCTTAAATTAATTGAAAATAGATTACATTAATATCTAGAACTAACAATAAATATTATATTTAATTCGCCGACAAGATTTTCAGCTATTTTAAAAGAACTAGAATATCTAATACACACTTTAGTAAAAACTGTAAAATAGTACCTTTTACTTGGTCAAATATTTATTTTAAATGATGGTTTATTTGCAATGAAAACCCAAATATCACGTCGAAACTTATTTCAAAGAAAAGAATGATTTTCAAGCTGTAAACATATTATTAAATACCGGTTAGTAAACTATTAGATATATATCAATTAACACAATCTTTGCAAGTCAATAAACCAACATGTATCCACATGATACAAAGTGAACGGTGTCGATTAAATAAGCTGAAAATCCATCATTGTCAAAATCACATAAGTCATTAATCTTATAGTTATAGAAGTGACAAACATAAATAAATCAACAGACTTTGGTGTACATTTAACCAAAGAAACTAACCACACATAAATAGGGAATATATTCTAACGATCCAAAGATTCAGGTAAAAAATTTCATTTTTCATTATAGTCAAACACAAATGTTACTTAAACCAATCATTCAAAAACACTGCTTAATTAAAACATTTATCAAAGTTACATCCCAAAATCACATAATGTGGAAAATGCAGGTGTGTGCGTTGCAATCAAGTAGGGAATTTCTTTCCAAAACAATGATACCTGAAACCATAAACAAAATTGTAAGCATGAAGCTTAGTGAGTTTCCCATAACATACCTCACACAATCCATGTAATCACATAAACCATATCAGCATATAAGCTACATAAGTCACATCAACCACATAAGCCATGCATGCAAATATATATGGATGTCATGAAAACCCTCCAAGGTCTTACACCGGGTGCCATGGGAACCCCCACATGGTCTTAGCCCATTATCACGAGGACCCCTACATGGTCTTAACTAACTGCCATATAAACCATACATACAAACATATAAGGGTGCCTTGGAAACCCTCTTAGGTCTTACTCTAGGTGCCATGTGAACCCCCACATGGTCTTAACTACGGATGCCATGGAAACCCTCCAAGGTCTTACACCATGTGCCATGGGAACCCCCACATGGTCTTATATCCAATTGCCTTGGGAACCCCCCGGGGTCTTCCATGCAAGTATCATAAAGATAACTAGCATATCACATACCACATAATCAACTAGCATACCACATAACACATAATGGGCCGGCATTGGTGCCTTTGACCCATTGGTATGGTGAGGAGACTCCTCACACTGCTGAAGCTCCCCGAATGAAATCCTTAGCTGCTGCCCTGTCGGCTTCCCGAGCTATCAATACCAATCATTATACCCAATTAGCAATTGGGTTTCATGCTGTAATCCTTAATCCATACATGGGGTAAAATGACCATTCTACCCCTGGCCTAATATGATCCAAAACTAAGGTCCAAGCCCAAGACAAAAGCCCAATGCTATAATGTCCATATATCCATCAATGGCCCAATTTTCTAAATTGGGCCCTAACCCTTTACGATCCTTATCCTAATACCATAATCTTCTTCATTATAATTTGGTTTATTCCAAACACCCTTTGGGACTAAGTTGTCCAAAGTCAAAAGTCAAAGTCAAAGCTTCGAGTTAACCCAACTCATCGAGTTATACTTCGACTCGTCGAGTCCCCTTTAAGGACAAAATCGCGATATCTCGACCCAATTCGTTGAGTTTCCCTGCAACTCGACGAGTTGCTCCCTTTTTCATCAGGATCGGGATAATCCCAACCCAACTCATCGAGTTCATCCATGAATTCGTCGAGTTCTTCAGTCTACCAACCCACTTAATGTCACACCCCCAAACCAGAACGACAGAAATGTTCGGGGGTGGAGGACGTCATGTACAATATCATAACAATGCACAATAGTAAACAAGCAACAACATCCATTGCATTAATAATATAGTTAATACAAGTGTGTTCTGTGTATAGTTTTAAGACACCAAAAATATATCAAAATAAAAGACGAGTCTTGAACATGCTTCGTCTTCTCAAAACCTGGTCCAGTGTACCTGTCTACTGGTGACCTAAGAATACAAGTTATTTTGAAAGAGAGTATCAACATTTAAGTTGGTGAGTTCATAACTATTTTAGTGTCAAAAGTTTGCCTTTGTTTCATGAAAATGTTTGCAATTGATTGATGAAATGTTTGTATGCTTCTTATAAATTCCTATATTTTCTACTAAAAATCAAAAGTAGTCTTCTACCAAGACTCAACTGTTTGTATGTTCTGTTCTCTTTGAAAAATGGTGTAAAATGTATGTTTGTACTTGAAACAATATAAATTTGTGTTTTTCATATTTGTAAAACTATCTTTACACGAAAAATAGTATGCATTTCTTATGTGAGAATATCACTGTATGAATGTAATGAAAAAATGAAGATGTACAGTAATGTTGTATAAAATACTCTACTGATGTACTAACTACCTTAAAACTAAACTATTAATTAAGGTAAAAATGTGATTAAGTTATAACCATGCTTGATTGACTAGTATAAAAACACGATGTTCTTCAGATATCGAAAATGGTATGACATTAGTCACCCGTAGACCTGCAGGTCCTACTGTAGCTAGCATCAAGGTATAGGATGGTCAATCCCATATAGATCTATACATAAACTCACGCTTTCCCTCCAGGAGACTCTGGTTACAAAACGTGAAACAACAAGACATATTGCTATGCCATGAAATAGTATCTCACATTTTAGTTATTTTGTTCTTGTTGTAGTATGTATGTTCCTTCTTGTTCTTGTAAATGAATAGCAATAGTATGATGTGCTGACTCATGTATGTTTACTAGCATGTTTGTTTTAACTGTTACTGATTTATAGAAAACAATCAACTGTTCACCATAAGCTACTGAGTTAAGTAAGTTCCTTAAAAATGCGGTTTAATATTCATGTATGTATTTAATAAGTATAACTATGATTTAGCCGACAGTCGGACTAGTGATCCTACCCTAAGCCTACAACCAAACAAGGAGCAGGAGTTAAGGTGTTTAGCAATAGTCCTAAGTTCGTTAAAGCATACTTATACGTAAATAAATAAACAAATATGATTTTGTTATAAAAGAAGTTTAAAATAGTTTAAAAGAGTTTTAACAAGTTTTTGAGTATAAGAAATCCTTTTGTTTGATGTTTTCACATGTAAATGGTTAACACAAATATCTTATTATATTTAGGGTATAAGAAATCCTTTTGTTTGATGTTTGATGTGTTCTACTTGTATTCCCCCCTAAAAGCATTTAAAATGTATTTAAAACTGTAAATTTATAGGGGTATGAACTCACCATTCGGAAGTGATTAGATTGAATGTACGATATAGGATGATTGAGTCACAAGCTAGTTCTTGGGACAAAACAAGTCCTAAATAGCAATTTGTGCAACATATTGGCATGAAATTAGTGAATATAACCTCAAAGGTTAGGAAACAACCTAAGATGTAAGGAACACTTACAAAAGAAGTGTTAGAACAGAAATCAAGAAACTTCTTGATGTTCATGGCCAGACCTCGATGTTCACGACCGTAAAGGGTTCACGACCCTTGAAGATTTGAAGGTTTCACGGCTGAAAACTCAGAAATGAAGAACACTTGATTGTTGAAAGGATAAACTTTTAATGATCCACAACAAGATTCTCCGGTTGCTAAGGATCCTCAGATGATAGATGAGAGAAAATAGGGTTTACGGTTGATGATACTTGAGAGAGAAATGGTGTGTTTACAATCAGAAGCGTAGAAGTGAGTCAAAAATCAGTCAACTCTAATATATATATGGAAGAGTTCATGGCTTCGATTCACGGCCGCGAAGGGTTTGCGGTCTAAGGGTGGTTTACGACCGAAGGCTCATTTGCGGCCCATGCAAAGGTTCTCGGTCCTAAATGCATTCCCTCCAAAACACACAACACCTAAGAATTCTAGGTTTATACACCTATAAATTCATTACCCTAAATATAATAAGATAATAAAAAGAAATAAGTTTGACATTTGATTGATATATTTGACTTTAGTTGACCAAGTTTTACTTTTACAAGATAGAAATTACGGGTTGTCACACTTAATGTATTAATTCATTTCCCTTGAATCCAAGGACTCCAATCATTAGATCTCTTCCAAAATGATGTATAGAAGGGTAAAGTTTCCAATTTTACCCTCAAGAACCATCCATTAAGCTTCAAACTCAAACCCTAGGTTCCTTAAAGAGGGTCGTGACCCATTAAGCCCTTAAACTCCCACTACAACGTTCCAAAACATATATATGAAGTCCCAAGGTGGGCAAATCACGTAAATTTTCCGACTTTACGCTCATGCATGCTAGAAACACCCTCTAAGGCTCATTTATGGATTCATAATGGACATATTTTAGGAATGGGACCTAGAGGCCAATAAAATTTGCAACTTTAAGCCTCAAGAGGTCATGTAGGGGTCAGATCTATCACATCAACCCTTGGAAACCTCTTATCTTTGGACAACCCAACCAAAGTCCCAAAACTCGAGTTAAAACTTGAAGAAAGGAGATCTAGTTAACTACAAGTCAAAGTGACGACTTTATACCTCAAAGATGTAGCTATTGATGAAGAGTTTCAAGATCTAACAACTCCTTTTTGTATACCTAAGCTTTCTTTCCTTCCAAGTGGCTTCAAATACACATAAATCCCTCAAAATGGCTCACAATCACTTAAAAGTGCCTTAGGGTTTAGGACTAAGGAAGCTGGAAATAAGGCTAACTTATGAGGTTTAAGTGTAGGTTTTTGAGCACCATAACACTTCCTAAGTGCACATGCAACCCTAAATGCTTTGGATCTATGTTTTCTTTAATTATGCATGCATTATCATTTTTCCAAAGCATTGTCCTAACTAGCATAAAAATTCTCAAATGAACAATACAACTAGTTAGATGACTTACCTCTTAGAAGGACTTGCAATTCTTGACCTTTGAAAGCTTGAGCACCTCAAGTGTGATGCCTTTAATGGTTCAGAAACACCATATGCAAGAGGAGGCTCTAAGAGAATAAGTTACTTGTCTCTATTGAAGGTGCCAGCGATTTTGGTGCATGGAGGGGGCTATTTATAGTTATGGAAAGTGCTAGGGTTACAATTTGTAAACCCTAATGATCCATGACTTTATGATCCATGGGTTTAACCTCCATGGACTATCCATGGGTTATATTATTGGTTTAGCCCACTTACATAATCATGGATTTCTTAGCACATACTATAAGTATCATTGATTTACATAATCAATCCCTCCATATTTAATTAGTCTCTTTGACCACAAAATTAATTTCAAATTAATTCTTGGACAATACTAATTAAATAACCATATTAATATATTATACTTATAATATATTAATAAGTCATAAATAACCTTATTCTCATAAAACCATCCTATCAAATTGCACTGGTGAAGGCAACCTAAAAGGACCATGCTACAATCGGGTCAAGTACATACCAGTTATAGTTATGGGCTTAGAAATCAAATCCATCAGTCTCCCACTTGGATAAGTCTAATAACTATTACTGCTAGTGTACTTCAGGACCCGACTTAGCAATCGTAAGCTTTCAAAAGTCGTTGTCGAACTCTGACCTAGTCAGTGATTCGTCCTTCAGATAAGGGATCATATAATCCTCTGTTCTCAAGATATCAGCTAGACAAATACATGGACAATGTCATACTTGTTTTCCAACAGTTTGTTTCCTAATTTCCGATTCGTCTGACATAGAACATAACTGAACACGTCAATTTAGTTCTAACCGGGCCCGACACATAAGTCAAAACAAAATCATCGAGGGGCTCAAAATATCACTTTTAATCCTCTTAGGGTAAAAGAGAACAGATAAACTTTGACTCATATTCTTGTACTAAATATTCATTGAATTATACACAACAACACATTTTATAACATCAAGTTACCAATGCGTTTTCGTACTATTAATGTACAATCAATTCATAGTCAACAACTCATATATCTAGGTTTGAAGATTTATATGATATTATCATCTCACGATCACTCGTGATAAAGTCCATGAAGTGATTCAAGTGAGTGCGGGTTGAATCTAATACTCAAATCTTATTTCAGAAGTACACATGAATGATGTAGCAAACTTGTTGCTATGCCTAACTCCTTAGACAATCATACAAGCCAACTCATGTCAGTCTTCTTTCATACCTACTTCCAAAGTACGATCGATTGTGGATAGTTTGAATAAATCCTATTATTCTGGAAGTCAAAACATGCAAAGTGAAACACAAGAATAATACTAATCCTATATGGCCCCAAAAATTGTGGGCGTAAATAAAACACCTTTTATTTAATCACCATATTGATTACTCATTATTCATTGTATAATGTTTCGAATGATCAACTTGATACTTAAATTAAAACAATAGTTATCCCATGCTCCAATCGTGCATACTATGTTTTACCTATGGTCCTTACTTTGTGAAATAAATCAATTTGATAACATTTCCTGTTAAACTCATTTCACAATTCCAAATCTTTAAGCGTAAGAATGCCAAATTCTTGCCATTATTAGAACGTGTTAGTTCTAAACTTTTATGCAAAGATTCCTTTTTGTAATGTTTAGGTACAAAAAGTCATAGAGACTTGACCAAAGATATTACAAAACTTTCCACTGGAAATTGTTATAAGACAATTCCAAGGAAGTGAAGTCTCAAATTCAAGGTATATTCCTTTGAACATCCTTCTTGCATAAAAGTTTCTAACTTTCTCAATATACAACTCCCATTATGGAGACTTTTCCATAACTTCCATACGACTATTTATTCTTAGAATCCTATCTATTCATAATTATATCAACATAGCCCATTCATTACTATACTTCCAACTATCCGTAAGCAACCAATCCGTAGCGAACCTTAGATTGTCTTTGACAGTTGTTTAACCACTTTAATCATATCTGGTTCCAATCCTTTTCCCCTCTTAATGCCCTAGACATTTGGAAAATTAAAAAAATGTGAATATTATAGCATATGCAATCGATCCTATATCCCAAGCATATGGGACACACTTCATAATGTCTTACATAAATACATGGTACTTGACCAGTCTTCTGCTATAATATTTGTTTTTTTCATATTCCCACAATTCGATTTATGAAGAGGGATGCTGTAATTATAATCGAATTTTAAGAACGCAATTAACATTTCCATATATATAATTTCCTTATGTCGAATCTTTTCAACATAACATTCATATACGTCTTGACTAAATTTGATTAAAATCTCATAATCTAAACTTTTAGATTTGAATGTAGTATAAGTTTCTCTCTCTTAATTATAGCAAAACAACTTTTCAACCATGCAACTTTGCTAATTGAAACCTTTTTTTTTTCTATAATTAACATTGTTAACTTGCAACACTTACCATAATAGTTATGCTCCCACTAGCATAACAATTAATTTTTGTTACTAGCATAACTTTTATGCTCCCACTAGCCTTGACATGTATCCTAAATCAACTGGACTTCTAAAAATCAATACTTATTAACTTTCTTACTAAATTTTAGATTTCTGATACAAGATGATTCGATAAACCTTTATCTTAGCTCATACACCTTTTATTAGAAAGCTCATATGTGTGTCTAAACTATTTTAGAATTTACAACAATAAGTTCTGAATGTCCAAACTTTATTTTCCATTTCTCACAATTCGAACTATGAAGAGGGATTTCGTAATCATAATCGAATTTGAGAATGCAAATATCACAAATGCTATCTCCTTAAAATCTATTTAGTGAAAGTGTTTCCTCACAATCATTTTCATGAGTTGAAGAGAAACTTTATGGCACTTAGATCTTATGGTGTATGTGTTCCTATCCATGTGAATTTTTAATAACCTTAATCACAAGACAAGGTAAGTGACAAAATCTACCTCATATGGACTGAACTTACCCAATCTTAATTTCTTGCCACTTGGTAGCACAAGGGCCTACCATATCTTCCAAGTTATTCAACAGATCACTCTTACTGATCAATGAACTTTCACTGACCAAGGTGCTTTGCCATATGCAAACAATTAAGAACTCATAGAACTCACATGCATAGTCAACTTTAACTGGAATGGTCACAAAAACAAGAATATGTCAACACGATAAGCTACAAACCTCAAGTTGTGTGCAAATGATTAACAATAGGTTTATTCTTGATTAGTTCTTGAAACTTTTCAAGATCTTGAAGACTCCCACTGACCTCTTGACATATAGGATTCTATTTTTCAAGAAACATTCATTGACAACCAAATATTCAAGTATAAATTAATTATATATCTTTCAGTTTTATCATGCTTTTATAAAACATCTCAAGATTTAACATAAAATCAAACCACATATTCTGGACTGAAAATACAATTTAAACATTATTAAGTACCTTTTGTCCATAATATGCAAATATTTAGCTAATAATTGTTAAAAATCTATACTAAATATATGGCTAAATATGCACATATCAAAATACCCCACACTTGACTTTTGCTTGCCCCCAAGCAAAACTGAATTTTAGAACACTAGAATCACATGAGACAATCCCAATCAAACCTAACCATTATGCCAAGACCGCAACACATGCATTTGTATCTAATTTTTTTTTCTTAAACGACCCCCTCATCCTAAATACTCACAATCCTCATAAACAATTGCCCACTTCTTTTGAACAACGCTAATTTTATACATCCCTCCGAATCCATCATCAGAAAACTCCCTTAACCTCAAGGTATTTTTGGTTGAGCAACTCAAGCATACATAATCTAGACAATTACAATTTTCGATACCACTATGGAGCTTTTTGGAATTCCTCACTTTCTTGATAATTTGAACTTTGATTTCTTTGAATTCTTCAAATATTCCACCTTTTTTATTTTCTTTGATTTTTGGGTATCTTCAACTTTTTGGAATTTCTTCAGAATTTTTGATCTTTGATCTTCATACTTTGTACTCCAAAAATTCTTCAAACTTTTCTTGTAATCCTCTACTTTTTTTTATTACATGTACCTCACCTTTTTATCACTCAAAACCTACATGCTTAAGCAGGGGCGCTCAACTGTAAACTTTATTGGTTAAAGATAAAATTTTCCTGAATACATTTCTGGTACACGATGCTAAACATATTGCATCCCTCAAACTAAGTGAGGTTGTATTTTAGTCCCATGATTTCACTAGAATAGGAAGACCAAAAATGCACTAGAACGTATATAAGCTAAACTAAACATTTGGGCCTTCATGCAATCATCAAACATAATACTAGCATGATTCCTAATTGCTTTTACCAAAATTTTCTAAATTAAGATCCTAGCAATATTACTGCAATTTAAAAAAAAAATCAAGTCTAATTTAGGATTCTAAATTTACTAATATAACCAACCCCCTACCCCATACTTAATTCATGCAATGTCCCCATTGCATGTAATGCATGAAAAGAAAAATGCAAAAATAAAGAGGGAATTGGAACAAATTCCCATGGGATAGAAGTGGTGAGGCTGATCATCTTCAATGCAGGTCCATATTCAAATGACTTTAGACATGAGAACAACTCATCCATGCTCGGGTGCCATGTCTCGTATGGTGAAACATCTAAAAAGCTCCAATTATCGAGGAAAGAAAACTCTCAGAAATCTCCAGGAATTAATCTTCATGATAATATGAGTAAAAACTACAGCGAATGTGCCCAAAATCCGAATCATGAGAGTAGAATCTTGAGTGACTCGTCGAGTAGAACGGAAACTCGACGAGTAAAATTGCTTAAATTAGAAAATCGTAATATTGCAGATGGACTCGCCAAATACAATATGTGCACTCGGCGAGTAGAGCGTTAAGTCAAAAAAATAATGTTCTGCTTTGGATCCTTTGCTAATCCGTTGGAATATGACAATTCAGTGACTCTTCTTTGATTTCTTCAGTAAATAACACATTTTTTCACTCTTATTCCTAACAGGATCGATATTAAACTTGAAATTGCATACTCTTATCTAGACCTGACCCTCATTCTAGCCTTGACCAATGAGACTCTTATATTGCATCCTAAAAGAAACAAGGCAACCACAAGTAAAAGAAAACAAGCACACTCCTAATAAAGTCTTAATACATAAAAGTTCAAAACACGAAACCAAAAAAATAAAATAACATCCAAATTAAAAACATAAACTTTCAATCTTCTTCAATATCATCTCCTCCAGCTCCACTCCCACTTGCTTGATTGTTCCTCCTATGCATACACTCCTCCCAACTCATAACATACGGGGATCCGGGCCCGCGCCTCAGCGCAATATTCATTTGTTCAAATAGATAAACAAATGATCCATTACCGTAGTTAATTCCTCGGCCAATGTCATCCAAGTACCCCATTAATTCCGCATCATTCCATTCCGTGTTTTCCTCTTCCATTGGGATGACCGGTAGGTCTTCTTGAGGTCGATCCCTCCTATGCCTAACTCTCCTTCCCGGTTCCTCGGGTACAATCACATCATCCTCATTTGGGATCCCAAATGTATCCCCACCAAACTTATCAATAATCCTTTCCCTCGTAAATAATGTAGTGCTAAACGGAGGGGGAGAAATCATTGTCAATGCCCTTGCTTCTTGCCTATCCAAAATCCCATAAGACCTTGCCAATCTCGTAACTAATATACCCCCATTAATTTTGGAGGTAATTTTTTACTTGACCGCTTCTTCCACAAGGTACTATGCCATGCAATAAGGCAAGTTGCAAAAGACGTCTGGTGTGATAATACTCCACATATAAAAAATGTCAAGAGTGGGGACTTTGTCATCATCCTTCCTCATGTTGATGGTGCTAGCAACGAGACGGTGAATAAGACGATGGATGAGTGAACGGATAAAGCCTTCTTGGGTGGAAGATGGAATATAGACCCGGTTGGCAATAGTGTTCCAGCAAGTAGAGGGAACAACTTCCTCGGGTAAATCCTTATGGCATTGCTCCAAAAATGCCTCGCAATCCTCCGATGTGATCACATTTTGATCATAAATCCCAATCATCCATGTAAGCTCTGCCATGCTGCATTGGTGCAACTCTCCTCCGAGGCAAAAACTTTTAATATTCAGGCTGTAGTAATCACTACCACCCCGGAATGAAATGATAGCAAAGAACTCCCAGCATAGCTCTTGGAACACGAGTTCTTGAATCTTGAAAAGCCGAATCCACCCATCACAAATGATTGTTGTTCTCCTATTTTCATAGGACTTTACCAAGTAAGGGGTTAGTTCCTCCTCCAGCCCCGTATGATTTATCTAACCCCAATCAATTGCATTGGGAACGTATAATGCCTTCTGTTTCAATGTTTCAAGCTTGTTTCTTTTGCGCGCTTGTAAAGATTTGGAGGTAATTTGCGGGAAGTTAAGCCATGGAATGTCTCCATCTCCACCTCCTCTTGAGCTCTGGCCACGTCTAAATGTAATTCCTGCAAAACAAAATCAAGAAAACAACAAACCAAACCCAGAACATATTAAACGTAAGCAAAACAGGTCCATTGTGAGATGTACTCGTCGAGTTCATGAACTACTTGGCGAGTAGTATGAACTACGAGTTCATTTTCCTGTCGGTCTTGTTTAGTCCATCTAAACACTGTAATTTGTATAGGGATTTCTATTATGAGTCTATTAAGCATATATTTACAAGAATAGAGCAGAAAAATGTTACCTTTTTGTTTGTAAGAGGAAGAACTAGCGAAAATGTGAAGAAATTGCTTGAGAGAAAACTTTGCACGACGAGTGTGGGTTGGGAGGCGACTGAATAAAAGTGATTAGGGTAAAAGAGAACCCTATTTACAGTTTGTATAAAATTAATTTTTTTCAGTTAAATATGTGGACTCGCCGAGTAGGAATGCCTACTCGCCGAGTAGAAGCGCGAATCTGCGACTTTGCATAAATTTTAGAAAGAACTCGCCGAGTAGAAGTGAAAGACTAGATGAGTTGCCCAATTAGTTTGACTAACATTTGATTTTTAAGCCACCACCCCACACTTGAGCATTGCTTTCCCTCAAGCAATCATTTTAAGCATAATTTCAGAAGAAGATTGATAAAAACAGATCATAAAAGTGAAAAAATAAAAATAAAAATAAGAACAAAGGAAAATAATGAAAACTCTAAACTCGGGTTGCCTCCTGGAAGCGCTTCTTTTTAAAGGAATCATTAGCTGGACTCCTTCCCGCTTACGTTTCTATAATCCCTTCCAACAATAGCCCTTCTTCAAGTTCTTCATTTCTCAGAATTCCTTCTTCATATCTTTTCACCCTATGACCATTGACTTTGAAAGGAGTTTCATCTCTTGATATTAGCTCAATAGCTCTATGTGGAAAAAATTTCTTCAGTATAAATGGACCATCCCATCGTGCCTTTAGCTTGCTTGGAAAAAGTTTGAGCCTTGAATTAAAAAGTAACACGTTTTGTCCTTCGTGAAAGTCCTTATTACCCTTGAGTCTTTTTCCATGCCAATTCTTGGTCTTTTCTTTGTAAATAAAAGAACTAGTGTATGCCTCATTCCTTAGTTCTTCAAGGGAATTCATTTGTATCAATCGGTTGTTTCTAAGTTCAGCTAAATCAAAACTGCACATCTTTAAAGCCCAAAATGCTTTATGCTCAATCTCAACTGGCAAGTGGCAACTCTTACCATAAACCAACCTATACGGTGTAGTACCAACAGGTGTTTTGAAAGATGTTCTAATAGCCCAAAGTGCATCATCAAGCTTATCCGACCACTCCTTTCTATTACTTCCAACCGATCTTTCTAATATTTTCTTCAACGCCCTATTTTTAACTTCAGTTTGCCCATTCGTTTGAAAATGATAGGATGTTGAAAACCTATGGTGGACACCATATTTTTGCAACACCTTAGCTAATTGATCATTTGCAAAGTGGGTGTCTCGATCACTAATTAGAGCCCTTAGAACTCCAAATCTTGAAAATAATTTCTTGAGAAAATGTACCATTACTCGAGCATCATTCGTAGGTAATGCTTGTGCCTCCTCCCATTTGGATACATAATCGACAACTACCAAAATGTATTTATTTCCCTTTGACATTGGGAAAGGTCCCATGAAGTCAATTCCCCAAAATCAAATATTTCACAAACTTGAATGCTATTTTGGGGCATCTCGTTTCGTGATGAAATGTTTCCCGATCTTTGACATGAATTGCATTCTTTGACAAATTTTGCAGCATCTTTAAAGATAGTAGGCCAATAAAAACCCGAATCAAAAACTTTCTTGGCCGTATATTGTGCTCCATGATGTCCTCCGGTGGGCCCGCTATGACAATGATTCATGATTTCCTAATTTTCTTTCCCGGATACACATCTTCTTATCATACCATAAGCACAGCTACGGAAGAGGTATGGATTATCCCAAAAGTAATACTTAATTTCTGAAAATAACTTTTTCTTTTGTTGGTGGGTCAAGTCTTTTGGGATGTATTCACTAGCTAAATAGTTAGCTATATCTGCAAACCATGGAATCTCTCATGCTATAACCAATAAATATTCTTTGGGAAATTCATCTCCAATCTTGTTTTCTTCTAACTCTTCCAAGTGCGGGGTTTCCAATCTCGATAGATGATCGACAACCATGTTTTCCATCCCCTTCTTATCTCTTATTTCAATGTCAAATTCTTGTAGCAACAACACCCAACAAATCAACCTTGGCTTAGCATCTTGTTTAGCAAAAAGATACTTAAGGGCATAATAGTCGGTAAAAACGATGGTTTTTGACAAAACCAAATATGAGCAAAATTTATCAAATGCAAAAACCACTGCTAATAGCTCCTTTTCTGTAGTAGTGTAGTTCTCTTGTGTTGGGTTCACGGTCTTACTTGCATAGTAGATCGGCTGAAAATGCTTGTCAATTCTTTCTCCCAAAACAGCTCCCACCGCAAAGTCACTAGCATTACACATGAGCTCAAAAGGAATACTCCAATTTGGGGCTACCATAATAGGTGTAGTAGTCAATTTGTCCTTCAACAAATGAAATGCATCAAGACATTCTTTAGAAAAGTTGAATTGGGCGTCCTTCAAAAGAAGTTGAGTCAAGGGCCTTGCGATCTTCAAAAAGTATTTAATAAAGCACCTATAAGTTTCTTACTCCCTTGACATTTGTTGGAGGTGGTAATTTGGCTATAGTGTCCACCTTCGCTCTATCCACCTCTATGACCATCTTCGAGACATTGTGTCCTAGCACAAGTCCTTCCTTCACCATAAAATGACACTTCTCTCAATTAAGGACAAGGTTGGTCTTCTCACATCTTGCTAACATTAGATCCAATTTGGACAAACAATCTTCAAAAGAGGACCCGAAAACCGAAAAGTCATCCATGAAAACCTCCATAAACTTCTCGATCATATTGTGGAAAATGGCCATCATACATCTTTGGAAAGTAGCCGGTGCATTGCATAACCCAAAAGACAAGCGTCTATATGCGAATGTTCCATTCGGGCATGTAAAAGTAGTCTTCTGTTGATCTTGTGGGTCGATTGGAATTTGAAAATACCCCAAAAAACCATCGAGAAAGCAATAATATAAATGCCCGGACAGCCTCTCAAGCATTTGATCAACAAATAACAATGGAAAATGTTCCTTGCATGTTGCATCATTTAGTTTCCTATAGTTGATGCAAACACGCCACCCGGTAACCATTCTTGTTGGAATTAATTTGTTATTTACATTTGCTACCACCTTCATTCCTCCTTTCTTCGGTACCACCTGCACCGGACTCGCCCACGGGCTATCGGAAATTGAGTAAATAATCCTGACATCTAATAGTTTCACCACCTCCTTTTTCACAATTTCTTGCATGTTCGGGTTTAGTCTTCTTTGGCGTTGAACTACACGTTTAGCCCCATCTTCTAAGTTTATTTTATGAGAGCAATAAGTTGGACTAACTCCCTTCATGTCGGTTATCTTCCATGCTATAGCACCTTGCCTCTTCTTTATTACCCCCACAAGACGTTCTTTCTCATGTTTGGCCAAATCAGCAGCTATAATTACATGTTTTTATTGACCCTCTTCAAGAAATGCATACTCCAAGTGATCTGGTAGTTCTTTCAGCTCATTTTTCATGTTTTGGACGTTGCACATGTCGAGTCTAGTGAGGGGACTCGTTGAGTCTTGGGAAAAATTTGCGGCTGATCGAGATTCTTTGGATGGACTCGTCGAGTAGGCTGTTCAGGAAGCTTACTCGGCGAGTAGACCGTTCACTACTTTTGGTCAGCTCATTATAATCAGCTTCCTCAAGCAGTCACTCTAATTCTAGCAGGTCTCTTTCAGCATCGAATTCTTCATCAATGGTGATGGTGGACTTGTTTGGTTCCTCATCATTCCATTCCTCCATTAATTCTTCCAACGTATCAATCGAAAATGTTGTGTCATCACTATTCCTTGCGTGCTTCATGGCTTGATCAATCCCAAAAGTGACTGAGTCATCCCCCACCCGTAAAGTAAGTTTGGAATCTCGCATGTCATCTATAGTGCTTGCGGTGTTAAGGAAAGGTCTTACAAGAATGACCGGGACTTGAGGATCCGCTTCTATGTCTAAAACTATAAAGTCTGCAAGAAATACGAACTTATCAACCTTCACCAATAGATCCTCGCATATTCCCCTTGGGAATGTAACCGTTTTATTTGCTGGATGAATTGCCATTCGAATTGGCTTCAGTTCCGGGAGATCTAATATCTTGAAAAATGAGTATGGCATGAGATTAACATTTGCCCCTGAATCAGCCAATGCATAGATGGTAGCTAAATTTCCAAATTGACAAGGTAAGGTTAAGCTTCCCAGATCACCCTTCTTCTTCGGTAGTTTGTTCAACATGGCATTTGAACAATTCTCATTTAGAACCACTTTCTTCACTTCTTCCATATTCTTTCTATAAGTTAGAAGCTCCTTGAGAAATTTGGCGTATTTTCAATTTTGGCATTTGTGTAACGACTTCTATGAATGGTATATTAATTTGAAGAGCCTTTATATGTTCTAGAAACTTCTGGTATTCTTCTTCATTCTTTTCTTGTCTAGCTCGGGCTGGATATGGCAGTGGAGGCTGATATGGATTAGCAGGAGAGTTAATTTTCTGATCAGGTGTCGGACTCGTCGAGTCCATATCTTGGACTCGGCGAGTAGTGTCTGGGATCAACTGAGTCTGATTTTGGTTCTGATCTTCTGCCTCCTCCTGCACCACCTTGGGGTCTTCTTGCTGAATAGGGGTCGGGGGAGTTATAATCTTCCCATTCCAGTTGTTATAATATTTATATGTGTGCCTTTTGGGTTACTTTCGATATTACTAGGTAGTCCACCTGGTTTTCTCTCATTTACTCAGTGGCGGAGCCAGGATCAAAGTAAAGGGGTATCCCGAATCTTAATAAAATCCTTAGCTAACCTCAAATCTTAATAGAATCCTTAGCTAACCTCAAATCTTGTTATATAAACATGAAGTTGAAGTATATTTTAATACTTGAATTGATGTGGGACTCAAAGTAGATGTGACATCCCCAAAATCACGGCCAGGAAAGACTGATTTTGTTTATGCTTTATAAAAATCAGAGTACTTCATTTTATAAAAAGGTTGCGGAATTTGTTCCCAGAAAAACACGATAAATACGTTATTAAAACATTTTCGAAGAGACGTATTTTTATTCATCTTAAAACGTTTGGGATGTCATCGTTAATACAGAAACATAAGCATAAACAGAACTTACAATTTATTTACACTAGTGATCTACATCTCTTTAAATCTCTCAGTGTAAAGTGACTTCATATCAACACCTGTGATATAAATAAACTGAGTGGGTCAGTTTGGGAAACCTGGTGAGTACATAGGGTTTTCAACCCACAATAATATAATTATTATGTTTAAACAATCAAACAATCAACCCAATTACCCATCCCCGTTATCTTCTTTACTCTTAAGGATTTAACCTAAGGGTCGTCTATCCTGCATTCGTTTATTCCGAAGTCCCTTACTTCCAGGGTCATAGGACTGACACTAAATCCATAGCTGCCAATGTTCGTTCGTAAAGCACTAATTCCATAGCTGCTATATCTTACTCATCGGGTACTAAATCCATAGCTACCAACGCTCAACAGGTACTAAGTCCATAGCTACCAATTCCTACAGGTACTAAATCCATAGCTACCAGTGTCTAACTAATAGGTACTAAGTCCATAGCTACCAACTCCTAACAGGTACTAAATCCATAGCTACCAACGTCTGACAGGTACTAAGTCCATAGCTACCGGTGTTTGTCCCATAGGCACTAAGTCTATAGCTGCCAATGTATACTCACATCATCCTCTATCTCTCATCATTTGTCTACCCATCATCATACCCAACATATTCGTATATATAAAATACGTATACAGTTTAAATCCTTTAAAACATGTATAAAACGTTCATCCAGCATAGACAACAAGTATTCAGATAATATGCACACATAACACGTAGTTTATATAAAATACTTCATATCTATGTGTAAGATGAAAGGGACTATGCACTCACTTGATAGGCGGTGACTCAACACTCGGACAACACTTCGATACTCTCAAAGCAAATTCCTTCGATAAAACCTAGTACCAATACCACTAGGGTTTAGTCTAACGATAATCGTGACTAATTAATAGTCTAGCTATTATTATTATTATTATTATTATTATTATTATTATTATTATTATTATATAAGCTTTAAATAAAACTCAATATAACTCATAATAATAGCCCAAATAATTATTTTCAGGTCCTAATAATGTTACTATAATTAATTAGAAGCTATATTAAAACTAGCGTAGGCGTAGCTCACTTACAGCGGGTTTTTCGCAAAACCGGGCTTCGCTGGAGCAGCGTTTCCCGAGCCGAAAGGCTCTTTTCTCGGAGCCTTCAGGCGCTCCGGGGCTTCCGCCTCGTGCTAGGGAGTTACCCTAGGCTTTTAGGGGGGTTAGGGGGCTTAGAGAGAGAGAGTTTAGAGAGAGAAAGAGAAGTTGGAAGGTGTGAGAATGAATGGAACCCGGCACCTCTATTTATAGGGGTGCTGACTGGTCTACTCGCTGAGTAGGGGGGACCTACTCACCGAGTTGGTCCATGTGGTGGCCTTCTGGTGGTGCCACGTGTCCAATTCTGGTGGTGCCACGTCACCCCCTATCGTGTATCAGCCTTCAAACTTAGAAAAATCATAACTTTCGTATACGAGCTCCGTTTTGGATGTTCTTTATATCCACGTGTAGGTAAAATCAAGATCTACAACTTTCGTTTAGACTCCGTCAGCTAATTCTCGACCGATCTCAAATTTAACAGTAGGAGGCATTTAGACTGTTAAATGACCGCGAAGAGTTCATAACTCCTTCATACGGACTCTGTTTTCGTCTGTCTTTTTACCGTTGAGTTCCTATTAATGATATTATCAACTCTCATTTAGGTCATGTAAGCCAAAAACCGCTCGAACTAAAATTCGAGTTTCAGGCTGTGCACTCCTAAGCCGAATCTTAGAAAAATCATAACTTCTTCATACGAAGTCAGATCTGGGCATTCTTTTTATCGATGTTCTTAGTTTAACATATTCTACGACTTTTGTTTAGATTGCTAAGGATAAATCTCGTTCTATCGTAAATTCACTATTTACGCTTCCCGGTGCCGTGCCGGTTTTGCCGTAAAACTTCGACGGGCCATAACTTCTTCGTTATAACTCGGATTTCGGCGTTCTTTATATGTATGGAAACCTTGTGACATATTCTACAACTTGGTTAAGACTATGTATTCTAAATAATATTTTGTAGAAAAGTCATTTTCGACCCCTATTGCCTCTAAATTGACTAGCCCGGATCTACGGGCGTTACAGTAGATATAAAAAAAAGCACGAGCATAACATGTTTATATAATAAAAAAAATGGTTGAGTTTACATGTGTTTAGCGATGTGGGATAGAATAGCTGCGAAAATAAAACAAAAATAAACAAAGAATATGTAAGAAGTAAGAGTAGAACTCAAGACCTTTGCTTGAATAAGCCAACGCCTTAACCAGCAGACCAACTGTTTGTTTGTGTTTATAAGTGGAGGGATGCGTATATATACATTACACCGAATTTTTTTAACGGATACGTAAACAAAAATTATACTACCGAAAAAAAAAATTGAGGGGTATCCCGGGCTACCCTGGGATCCCCTTGGATCCGCCCCTGCATTTACTTGTTGAGCAAGTTGACCCAACTGCTTCTCTATATTGAGGATAGATGCTTGCTGATTTCTCAACAGAGCTTGTTGATCTTTCATCATAAGTTGGTGTTCTCTCAACATATTTTGTTGATCTTTAAGTGCAACATCGGTATCATTATGTATTTTCTCGGATGCAGCCACGAATCTTGTAAGCATGTATTCCAAATCTAACTTCTTTTCATGTACCAATTCATCCTTTTGATAGAAGCCTCTATCTTTTTTCTTGTATTTCTCCTTCCTTGTCTTTTTATATTCATCATATGGTAGCCATTCTTTCTTGGGTTTTCGCCAGTTATCATCGTACCTGTCTCCACTTGAATAGCATACTTGTACCTTCCTGTTTCCATTCTCATCAAGGTTACAATCTTTTGAAAGGTGGGGCCATCTACAGTTTTTGCATCCCACCCTAATAACATGGATGGATTGGTCCATCTTAGTCATTCGCCGGTCCACGCTCTCCAACTTTGCCATCATCGCTGCCATGTCATCGGTAATGGAGTTCACCTCCCCTCGAGTCAAGTCATTCCTTGGGTTGTGGTACTCCCTAGAATGCTTAGAGAATTCTTCAATTAGTTCTTTGATCACCGGGGGTGGCTTCTTTGTGAGAGGTACTTGTGAATCAAGGAGTTTCCTTGTGCTCACATTCACTCCATCATAGAAAATGGAGACTTCTTGTTGACTATTAAGATCATGATGTGGGCAAATTCTGAGTAGAACTTTGTATCTCTCTCACGCCTCGTATAAGGACTCTCCAGCTTGTTGCTCAAAGTTAGCAATGACTTCCTTCAGTTTGGCTATCTTTGAGGGAGGATAAAACTGATCAATGAATTCTTCCTTCATTTTAGCCCATGTAGTAATGGGTCCTGGTGGTAGTGATTTGAGACAATCCTTTGCAGCACCCTTGAATGTGACTGGAAGCATACGAAGCAACACGGTTTCGCGAAGCACATTTGGAACATTAAAATAATCAGCCACATTGTTGACCTCATCCAAATGCTTGTAAGCATCTTCGTGATCTTTCCCGTAGAAAGGGATTTACTTAAGTTGAGCAAGTATGTGGCCCTTTAGTTCGAAAGTAGCAGTAGCGGGAATGATGGGTTGCACAAGTCCCGGGCTGGTATCGTCACGTATCCTCTTCTTCCATTTTCCCATGGGAACTTCATCGATGTTAGCCATGGGGTTTACTGGTTCGTCTTCAAATTCACTTTCTTCTTCGGATTTGGAGTCATAATCGTACTCAATCTTGGTTTCTTTTGTATTATCTTCAAAAATTTCTAATTTAGTTCCTTCACTTTATTGAATGCTGGCCTCACCTGCTTTATTGTCCTTTTTCTTCCCAAAAACTGATTTGAGGTCTTTGAATGGTGATTTCTTCGGCGGGTGATTGTCTTCAATTACTTTATCTTTATTTCTTCTAAGTGCGGATTCCGGGTCCTTAAATGGAGGGACCAAAGGTGTGTTGGATCCTCGGGTCATGTAAACCTGAAATCAAAACAAGAAACACGCGTAAAAATGAAAATTTGAAATAAAAACAAAAACTGGAAACCTGCGATGGACCCACCAAGTAGCTACGAATGCACTCGGCGAGTTCAAGGCAGAAATAGAAAAAATTTGAACACAATTTCTAAAAAAAAAAACAAAAACTTATAAAACTATCCTAATAACTAAGTTACTAAAAAAAAGAACTTTGTGCAAGATGGGTCCCACACAATGGGTCGATAAAACTGGAAATTAGTATTAATTTTTTTTGAACCGTTCCCCGGCAACGGCGCTAAAAACTTGATGTGTGTGAACTCAACTAGTTTTAAACCTACTTTTAATTATAAAATTAACACACAAAGGCAGTGAACCTATCAATTGTGGTATAGCTAAATAAGTAAGGTATCGAACTCAGGGAACGGAAAATTGAAACTAATAACTATAATTATCTAAAAACAAGTAAGAAAAGGGAAGGTTTTCTCTAATTTTGCAAGACTAGAAAACTTAAATAAACTAACTAACACGCAATTTAACTAACTAGCAGCTAAAACAAGTAATTATTCACCAAATTTAATAAAAGGTTTCTGCTTAGGTTCAACTCATTCACTCCTATAATTAACTTTATAGCAAAACAATAGATTAATTGTTATTGATTACCGACTAAAGTGATTAGATTTGCATTCGCTATTACCAATCCTTAGAAAATCAATTAATTTAAGCAGTGATCAAGTGTTTAAGCTAATTAATTCCCTAGTTCAATTATTCGGGTTAAATAAGACTTGTGTTGGTTAATCAAATTACTAATTCAATTAGCCTCTTGTTGTTGGTTTATCAAATAGCTTACACATTAATTTACCAATTCTCTAATTAATCCTAGTTTCATATTCACTAGTCCTAGGCACATAACAAAGTGTTCACATAAATCATATGAGGTAAACAATTAAGAGATGTTCATGCAACCTAATTATCTTCCTATTAACAGAGAATAGTTATGGTTAATGCATAAGGATCTTTAACAAACTTAATTTAACAAAATCACCAATAAACAATTAACTAAACTATAAAATTAATCCATATAAGTAAATTTGTCTTCCCTAAACATAAATCGAAAATTTAACTCATGATGATAGTAGTCATAAAGCCAAAAACAAAAGTAATCAACTCAAACATTGTTCAATTCGAAGATTAAGTGGAAAATTAAACCTAAGTCGCCTTGAATATTCTAAGAATAAGAGATTAGGGTTCTTCTCACGTTCTTCAGGTTTCCAAGGGTTTCCTTAGTCGCAAAGTATCCTCCAGAAAAGCCAGAAAAGTCCTTAGATTCGGAATTTGACTTCTATTTATAATATCCTCAAAACAGGGGCAACTCGTCGAGTAGATACCCAACTCGCCGAGTTCCTTTGTAAAATCCGTGTACGGCAAGGATTCTACGTATTGTTTCGCGAACATTCGTGGCAACTCGTCAAGTAGACGATTGGACTCGCCGAGTAGCTTCAAGTTTGTATTTTTTTTCTTCATTTTCCAACTTCTAATTGCTTATCCTTCCTCATTCTTGCTCCCGAGCATGATTTCTGGACTGAAAATACAATTTAAACATTATTAAATACCTTTTGTCCATAATATGCAAATAATTAGCTAATAATTGATAAAAATCTATACTAAATATATGGTTAAATATGCACATATCAAGCTTCAACATTTTGATTATGGCTCCACCGTGAGCATATTGTCTGGAGTTGTAGTGTCCATTCCCCCATTAGTCAACTCCATCGCTATCTTCAAACATATCCATTATCTACAATTTTCTAGTGAAGAGCTCAAGTAATCATTTTTTCCTTAACAAATCCATTATCTGTAGTTGTAGTTTTCTGGTGAAGAGCTCAAGTAATCATTTTTTCCTTTCCCAATCATTAAAGTAATCTTTTGGTTTCTATTTCAAATGGGGTTTTGTTAAATTTAAAGAAGCTTCACAAGCAATTAGGTTTTATTATGGAAATAACATTTATTCTTATCATCCCATGTGCCAAAACATCACGGCAAATGTCACATTTTTAGGTTACAGTTTAGTTGCTCATCAAAAAACTATATATATATATATATATATATATATATATATATATATATATATATATATATATATATATATATATATATATATATATATATACTAGTTTATAACCCGTGGGAACCACGGTTGCAAATTTAATCACATTTTCATACTAAAATCTTGTAATTATAAAACAAATAATATAATTAAATCATTAACGAATAGGTATTTTTTAGAGTTATATAAAATTAAAATCATTGATTTAAAGCTGTGAATTTAATTTTCAATGTATATTATATAGTTTTAATTTGTGAATAAAATAAAAAAAAAGGTTACGATATAATATAATTAAATATTAAATTTATTGTAAAAATAAAAAAACACCAAAAAGTGAAGTAAATAAAATTTGGTAAAACAATGAAAAAAATAAGTTGTTAAAATAAACATATATTATAAAAAAATTATAAAAGAAAATTTAACAACATCTTTTAATAATAATAAGAATACATATTATGAGGAATATTATATTACAAATAACTTACAAATTTCTAAAAACTTCTTTATAAACAACATTAGAAGTTTTATTTGTAAGCCTACCATCCTTATCTAAAATTAACAATTTTAATCCTTCTCTACTTTGAACTCTAGATAGGGCAACATACAACTGACCATGTGTAAAAACTGGATCTTTCAAAAATAAACCAACCTTAGATAAGGACTGTCCTTGGCTCTTGTTAATTGTCATTGCAAAACAAACAGCTAATGGAAATTGTCTTCTTTGGAATTTGAATGGGATTTTTTTTTCCAGATGGTGTCAAGGTCATTCTTGGAATAAATGTCCGATTTCCAATATTACTTCCAATTATGATAACTGCCTCAATAACACGTTTGCCCAAAGATATCACTTGTAGTCTAGTGCCATTACATAAGCCATTTTTTTGATCAATGTTTCTCAATAACATAACCGGAACCCCGATTTTCAAAACTAACTTATGATCAGGCAGTCCTGAGACTTTAAGACCATTTAAAACATCTGGTGAGTATAAATTAGCATCAAAGTGATCATGGACAAACTCAGATTCACATAATTTATCCGAGCTTAGATATTCGACTTTATCTCCTGGAAATAATTTTAGCAAACGATCATTTATTTTTCCAACAACTTCATTTTTTGGAGCAAGTATTGCCCTTTCTTGAAAATATTTTGGAATGCTAGAAGCTTCAAGAATTGAAGGGTATACAAACTCGATTAATGAACCTATAGGATCATAAGGATCATTAATTAGAAGATCATCTGGAATATCAATAATTGCTTCGCCATCGTTAGAACCACCAACTTTCCCTTCTCCTATATCCAAAAGCCATTTTGCAAAATCCATTGTCTTTTGAATAGCAGATGTATGACTTCCGACAGTTAGCCTCATATTCTTGGTTAGTTGATAGACTTTGCATTGTTGCCATAAATATGATGAACTTAAGGAAGCATTGACAATGTCTTGTCTACTACCAGTTGGGATAACAGGAAAAATTTGTCTAAAATCTCCTCCAAAAACAATCACTTTCCCTCCAAATGGCATATTTGAGTTTCTAGAATCATGACACTTGAATATATCTTTCAAAGTTCGATCTAAAGCTTCAAATGCATGTTTGTGAATCATGGGTGCTTCATCGCAAATGATTAATGAGGTTTTTCGTAATAAACTGGCAAGTTCACTATCTGGTGATATCGAACAAATAGAAACCTCAGTAAGAACCAAAGGAATTATAAACCGTGAATGTGCCGTCCTACCACCGGTTAATAATAAAGAAGCAATCCCACTTGACGCAACATTTAAAACAATTTGAGCTTTACATATAACTGCAACAGATAATGTCTTCCAAAGATAGGTTTTACCTGTTCCACCATAACCGTAGACAAAGAAAACACCTCCTTCGTTATTATTTACTGCAGTCATGATATCATCAAAAATGTTTCGTTGCTCGGATGTTAATGCAATATAAAGCCGTTGAAACTCGTTCTTTAAATTCGGTATGTCATAATCTAGTTCCTCACTGATAAGACGATTGTTTGAAGAGGATACAGAATCAACATCAGGTAAAGGCATTCTTGTAAAGTTTTTGAGACTTGAATTGTTACGAAGTAAAATTTGTTCAATCTCAAACAAAGTTAGGTTCTTAATTTGATCTTCATTAAGTGTTAGACCTGAAACAAAATTGGTATAATAATTACAAAAAAAATATAAACAAATTTGTTATTGAAATAAATTAGTACTGTATATTGATTTAAACATGTATTTTAAAATAAAAAAGTAAAGAATATTATAATACCTAGAGATTTTAATCTTCGTTGTTGAGTGTAAAGAATTCCATCTGATAAGTATTCCCATGTATTTTCCCACACAACATCCGGGCTAGACAAACTGTGAGATAATAACATGATAGCGAATAAGAAACGTAAGTAATAACCGGATCCAGATTGACTTGCTTCCTTAATTGCTTCGATGTATTCTTTATCATCATCTAAGAGGCCGAGAGCATAACATGCATCTCTAAATGAAGGACATATTTCACCATTAACCATGCGGATTTCTTCAAATGATTTTGGTCCTTTCACTTTGTTTAAAAGAATTCTTAAGAAATATGCTTCACCAAGATTAGGTGACACTGAATGAATTCTACCAATTGAATATCCAACCTCCCTTGGCTTCCAAGTTTTCAAATCAAGCTTCCAAACAAACTTTGTTGGAAATTCAACATAAGTTAGTTTTTTTGCTTGTTTGTAAACTTTATTGCACTCCATCCAAGATGTGAACATGGAAGAAGCAACAGAAGGCTTGTTGAGAACATTGTCGATGTCGTCATCTGCACCGTAGATAACTTGTTGTTGATTTGGAAGATGAAAAGGAAGTCTCATCACTGAAGGATGTCTGTAATGAACATCATATCCATAAATTCGCCAAGATGCTTCACATGCAGAAAGATATCTACAATCATAGTATTCTTTTATCTCATCGACTGTATCATCTTTATCACAGTCATTGTTGCTTTGTACAAAACCAACAGTTGCTCTATCGGGACCTTTATTAATATATTTGAATAAATACTTGATGGAAGATCCTTGATTGCACCATTCAACATTTATGTGTGCTTGGTATCGTTTCAACAGGTATTTGTTGTATGGAACAACATTTCTGTTATCTAACTGGACACCAGATTTTTCGACAAACGATCCATCATTTTTTCTCCTATATATAGGAAAACCATTCTTATCAATTGAAGTATGTTCAGAGAAATTCTTTGGGAAGTTTTTAGAGCATTTGTTATCCACCATGCAAGGGCAATTAACATTTTGAGCACCACATGGACCATGTATCATGAACTCCTTCACAAGTTTATACAAAGCATGATCTTGGTTAATGTCGGGAATCTCAGCTGAAATAAATTGATGAATGTGTTCCACGGTAGGAAGCTTGTAATCAGGTTGCATGAATAGACAAATATGACTGTGAGGCAAACCGCGTTTTTGAAACTCAATTGTATAGACAACTGCATATATAGAAATAAACAACTTTGTATTAATAAATTTAATAATGTAGAAAATGTAACAATATTTTAAATAAAACATGCCATTATAATAAAATATGGTTAGTATGAAGTTTAAATTTTAAATACCTGCTTGAACCATGCCAAATACTGCATTTTCGCGTAGGTCTTTAATCAATGCATCAAGTTTGATCTTAAACAACCTACAAAGGATATCAGGTCTATCCTCTGGATTAAGAGTAGTATCTTTAAGAAATCTTCGAACTTCTGGCCATTTTGGATTGCATGTAAATGTTATGAAAAAATCAGGATATCCAAACCACTTACAAAGCGACATGGCGTCTAAGTAGTTTTGCATCATGTAACGTGCACCGCCAGTAAAAGAAGAAGGTAATATAACCCGTTGGCCCAATTCCGAAATATTCTTATTCCCTTGATCTTGAAACTTACGCAATTTCTCATAAGATTCACATCGGAGAACTTTTTGTTGCTTCCGTACGTAATATAATCTCTCGCTTTCAATCATTGTATAACCATCTACCAAAAACTGTTGAAAAAGCCTTCTTGAATTCAAAATCAATGAAAAATAATTATCCCTGTCTTGAATTCTGTAAGCGAAAAATTCCCTCATTGTAGTGTTCGGACGCTTGCTATTGCTCGAAGACGTAACACCTCTATAGGGGATGTCAACTCTATAACCATCGTCACCATATGGAAATAGTAGAGGATATTGTAAAGCAAGGTAAGAAGGATGTAATTCACTGATACGACGTAGAGCTCCAGATGAAGTTTGCACTACAATGTCTCTGTTATCAATAAAATCACCAATGTCTCCTACAATTAAAGCAGCAACCTCAGATGCAGTTGGTAGGTTATATGTCCTTCCATCATGTTTTCTTTTTCCAATAATTCGTAACTTTAGGTCAGCACGAGGATTTGAATTAAAAACATCTCTAACCATCCTATAACACTTGACCAACTCGTTATTTGAATCCAACATAAGCTTCAAATATTCTATAATTTGAAGATCAGTTGAATCATCAGTTGATGTAGAGTCATGCTTGGTTCCACTGTAAATAAATTTATTTTAATATACAAATGAGTAATATAAAAGTAATATTGTTAATGTGATAATAGAAAGTATTAGTAAATTAGAATGTATACCCGAAACATTTCTGTCTATATGATGTTTCATTTTCGGTATCATATATGTACAACTGAGAAAATCTTGGTTGACATCCATTCGTAGGGAGAAGGCTTCCGATACTATGATAATTTTGACCGCTAAGCCTGAATATGTATGGTGCGTTTCCTTTATTGATGGATGAATCAACTTTCCCACCCATCGATGTAAATGAAAACATTGAATTGTAACGACGAATGTTTTTCATGAAGTATTTGCTTTTAGAATTTATCTCAACATAAAGTTGTTTGTAACTTTGCGGTGGCTCTTTTAAAGGAGGTAGTTCTACCTTCCCATAACCACAACATAGAGAAAAGATTTTATCCCCTGTTTTATTGCCTCTCGAAGATTCGTCTTTCCATAATTTAGCGTGACATAGTTCACAAACAACATTCTGATCACCATGATCTAAATAACCTGTTAAATAGAACATTATAAAAAATGTAACTATAATAAATTTATAATTACCAACATAAAATATGTAAAATGTTGTTTATGATTATTACCTGTTGATATACCAACATGTGTCGGTTGGATAATATCTCCACCATTAATATTATCATCTCTCGTTAAGCCAAATATAGGTATAGGAGATATATGTGCAAACTTTCTTTTTGAGTTGTGTACTCGTGAAGAATTTTGATTGTGTGTGATCGTCGAAAAATTGCTTGATTTCTTGGAATTAGAAGATGATGAAAATCGTCGGTTACTTGATAAGTGTGTTGGCACATTATGTTGACTGCTATAAGTAGCTGAAAGAAAAACAATATGGTAATCATGTAGTTATTGTAATATAAAATAATATTGTATGTATAATAAAAAAAAATATACATACCATTTGAGATATTGGAAAGTGGAGTCCTAAAATTTAGATTTGAAGGAGATGGCAATGTTGTAGAATGATATTGAGGAGTCTTGCAAGAGGTGATATTTTCCTTTTGAGAGGAAATATGTGTGAGCTTTTTTGATGAGTTTAAATGTTGATGCCGATTCAAGACATCACCTGCATATAATTTTAACTTTGTTTAATAATAATGAAAATTAAACACAATTGGGCAATTTCATAAAACATATTGTTAGGATAATAAAAATAAGTAAATCACACAAAATAATTACCGTTGAGGCTCGTGTTAACACGTGGCGTTGCAGACGAACTTTGACCGTTTGATATGGTTGATTTCTTTTTATATTTTCTAATATCCAAATATAACTTCCTTACTTTTCGTTTCTCTTTAGCTGAAGAAGAATCATTTTTTCTCTCATAATCTATAATAGAAAGAAAGTTTAATTAAAATATAATCTATAAGCTAAGTTTGTAAGTTATGTTTGTATCTATTATGATTGGTTTTTGATATAACTGCATGTATGCATAGAGAATATGTGGATCGTTAATATGATCACCTGTTGTTAGGTCGAACATACGTATAGGAGATATATGTGCAGACTTTTGTTTTAATTTGTGCACTCCTTGAGAAAACTGCTTGGATGAGGATGTTGGACCTTTATAAGATTGTTAGATAAAGCCGAAAAAAAAATGTTAGTTTTTAATCATATACTTATTGTAATGTGAAAGAATAGTCCATGTATAATAACAATAATAAAAATTATACATACCATTTGATATATTGGATAGGGGAGTCATATAATTGATATTTGAAGTAGATTGAAAGGTTGAGCAATGATATTGAGAAATTTTATTATAGCTACTTTTCAAATGTTGATGATGACCGAAGACATTAGCTACATATAATTTGAAATATAGTTAATAAGGAAAATAACATTAATATTAATTAATTATATAGATTTAAAATTTTTATATTTTTTAACAAATAACATAGTAATTATACAAAAAAAAAATTAACATACGAATAAATTACCGTTTTGGGTACTGTTAAAAGGTGTTGAGGTAGATGAAGTATGACCGTCTGATATAGTAGGTATTTTTTTAAATCTTCTATTATCCAAATATAGTTTCCTTAATCTTCGTCGTTCTTTAGCTGAAATCCATGGTATATTCTATCATCTGTATATAAAAAAAATTTAATTAGAATTTAAAATACAAATGGGAGGTCAAATAAAAGTTATGTATAACTTTACAATTATAACAAATATTATAAAACAAATATAAAATATGATGAGTAGTTTAAAAGTAATTGAAAAAAAGGTAATGATCATATTTTACCCTCATGTCTTTGTATAAATGAAAAATAGGTTTGAAAATGTCCGGTGATTGCAATGGCCTTCAATTAATGTTACCAACTGTGAGATTTAATCAATATCAACCGGGAACCCAAAAAATAATATAATTTATTTTCAAAGTACAAATATAGAAATTGGTAATTAGTTACTTTTTAACCAATGAAAATAAAAATATTAAAGGATTCAATAAATAATGTTAACCAAAATTTAAAAAGGAACGAATTAGATTATAAATTATAAAAGTTTATTACAACAAATAGAAAATAAACAATTCTAATTGTATATCAAAAATATTAAAGGACTCTCTGTCTTCACCCTCTTCTTAAAGTTGTTTCTGTATCACAAAAATAATACCACGGGAACTTATCTTCAAAGACAAAGAATACAGTGAAGTAAATGATGAAATCGAAGGGGAACTTATACCAACGAAGAGTCGTGCAGCAGTGGTAGACGGGATTTAAAGAGTCCTATAGTGTAGTGACGCCGTATTAGTCTACCGACGGACCTTTATCGTAGGCTGACGGACGGAGGCAAAAATCGAAGGGGATTGTAACACTTATTTCACTCAGTTAGCAAGCGACATGCCGACAGTTGAAGAAGAGGGTGAAGACAGAGAGTCGGGACTGAGAACGGAGAGGGATTAGAGCGTGATCAACGTATATCAGCAAAAGGTATTTAGGTTTTTTGGATCTAGGGTTTAAACTTTATTTGAATACTTTTCGATTTTTAATATTTTTCACTCCTGACAGGATCGATTTATCGTAAAATTGAATGCAAAGGGAAGATGTCCAAGTCAGACGTCATTGATTATATAGTAAAAAAGATAAGTAATTTTTTGTGTATATTTGGTTTGCTAAATTTCCTAAATTGTTGCCTGAAATTGTGGATCGACTGCTTCTAAATGATTTGAAAAGTCACCGGATCACTTAAATTCGAATATGAAAGAATGGATTTTTTTATTATTCTGAAATTTAAGGTTTTTAGAAAACACGTAGTTTTGCCACTTGTTCTTTCCTAACGACTCATTATGGATTGAGGGTATTTTTGGAAAGTGACAACCCTGTTGGGCGTTTTCCGACCATAACACCTGACATTAAACCTGATCGTATATATAATTCCCATTAGCCAAAGTATCCGTTGTGCTGAAACAACTTGGTTCTGTTTTACAAATATTGACATTCACTTTCTGCTGTCTCTTATTCTTGTAGTGAAGGCTCTGAGTTTGTCCCGCTTGGAAGACATAATGTAGATAAATGATGGATTTCAGATTTTTGAATGAAAGTAAATAGTATTATCCTTTTCACCTCGCTTCTTATTCAAGTAATGTTAAAAGTTGTCAGTAAAGGAATTTATCTCATTGTTTATTGTTCCCATGTTGGATCCTTATTGACAGATTTTAGGTACTGATTGTACCTGAAGCTATTGTTATGGACATGCTAAAAAAGAAGAAACAGAGGGGACAAGTAATTGATCTAGTAATTTCATGGTTGTGTTTTTACATTAGGGCGTTATAGTCATTTTACACATTTCAGAGAAAAAAACAGCAAATAAGATAAAAGCATATACACATTTTAGAGAAGAAAACAGCAATGGTGCAACCCAAGCATAAGCATACTGTGCAAAACTTTTTTATTGTGTTGTCGGGCTTTGTTTATCTGTTTCTTTTATATTGTTATAAAAAAATTATTCCCTATTAATTATTGGTTATTATCTACTGATTAGTCGTTGTCAGGTTGTTTGGCTTTCTTTCTTTTTTTCTTTTAACTGTTTGTATGATCTCTATTCTAATAGATGAATAGTTATGATGTAAAGTAAGTTTGTGCAAGTTCTCTATTTAATCATGCAATATCTAGCATCTTAGGTTTGGTGTGACATGTTTCAATTTGTGTACACATGCAGCATGACTAAAGGAGGTATTTCTCAGTGTTGTCCCCTTGAAGATTTTAAGAGAGAAGAATTTAACAAATGTCAGCAGGTTTGATACGTTATTATTCTGTAAGTTAGAATTGTTTTTTTTTTTGTTGCGTGTTAAACTGTAAATCAAATTATGCTTGCTTTTTTTAACTTCCCTAACTATGTTGTCATTATGTTTGAATTGATCTTCAGGAACTGACAAAGCTTTCTCGAAAATTTAAATGATTAAGGTTTTTCCTTTTTATCATCCCATCCATTCTCCTTCATAAGTTTCTATTGATCACATGTTTGTAACTATTGTTTTATGTTAATTTTTAATATTTCAATTTTTTTTGACGGATAAACTAATTTATAAAGTTCCATGTGGTCTATTGTAGTTTCTGAAACATCAATTCCTGTAAATCCTTCAAAGTCAACAATGAAGATATAAAAAAGGTATGAATTTCTTTACTTATAAAATTTTGTAGAAAATAGCAATATATTTTAATGAGCATGATAGTGATTTACTGATTGTAGTTTTTAACAAATAGGAAGCAAATTATTAAGAAAATAACACATAATATAGAGTCATTATCAAATTTATTAAGAAACAATCAATGTAAACCAAGAAACTCCCAAATCCATCAAATCTCTTACCAAAAAAATTAAAATGTCTTAAAAACCATAGCAAAAAATTTAAAAACTGATTCTTGTTCTTAAAAGGTAGGTGACGAATCACTTTTCCAACTTAACTTTGACAAGTTTGTGTTGCCCACCTTCCCCTCCTCCTTTGGCTTTCATAGTCTTTGATGATGACATGTTGTCATTGACATCCAAAAAAAAAATCATCCTCAAGAGCTCGCTTCAAACCTTTTGATTCATTAAATTTTTTTTTTTGGGCTTGTGGCTGTCGATTTGAAAACATTCATTGGTGTCACATTATCATCAGTCTGAGATATGGCATCCTAAAATTAAAAAACAAAAAAAGTAATATTAGAGTTTATTAAAGTTAAAGATAATACTAACATGAGATATTTAGATTACTTATAATACACCTTTATAAATATGTTATCTTGAGATTCACAATCAGTGGTACCATGTTCAAACGATTGTGAATTAACTCCCTGTTCAAAAAAGAAATGAATAATTAATAAACCTGTTTATTAGTATATTATATTTTGGAAAAAAAAATCAATTATAATAACCTCTGCAATGACAAACTTTTTTTCCAACTCCTCAATCAATATCTCATCATCACTAATCCTGGAAATAGTATATTGATTGGTGTTCCTTTGCACATTGTATTTCGAAACAGAAACTATGAAAGCCAATTTCATATCTTTCAACACATTAATATCTGACGGGTATGCGTTAGTACAAAAGCCAAGCTGCAAGTAAAATATAAAAAGATGTAATTATATATATATTACCAATAATTTATTTTTAAATAATAATCTGAAAGACATCCACCTTAGCTGTTTTTGCAACCAAATCTTTTGCAGAAATTTTTAGAAGCTTTTTCGCATCTTGTTCAAACATTGTTAAAGTCATACTTCCAGTATGATCTTGAACTCTTACCGGAATCATGAACCTTTTAAGAAATGTAAAATTATCAAAATTAGTCAACATGATGGGGAAATTACTATTATATTTTTCAAAATGTTTTTCAAAATGTATTAACCTCGGAACTGTTAATGTTTCAGTTTTTGTGCATTTTGGATTTCGACATTCATATGTTTCATTTTTGAGTGATCCGGTGAGACTGGGTTCATTGGAAGGATTTTTTGGAACCGCCTTTGTATTGCAATTTGTACATGCCGGGTAATGCCAAGATGTGTGCTGAAGAATTCCTTTTATGGTCGCAACAATAACATACTTTTTTATCTGATTTTAAAAAATACAATAATATTATAAGTAATGAATATTATAATTTAAACGCTGATATTGAAAATGTAATAAATAACGAAATGTGTTAATTACATAAATAATTTCTTAAAAACATAAATTAGAAAGATTGATAGAAATTTCAGAATTTTGTTACCTCAATTGGTTCGAAAATATCAGCGATTGTTTTCAGCTCATGATTAAGCACAAAATCATCCTTGTCAGAACTTCGATTAGATTTCATATAGGAACTTCGATTAGATTTCATATAGGAGAAAGTACTGGATGAGTTTTCATGGGGACCATCTTGATTCAAACTGTTAATTAACCACATAGTTACATCATTTATAACATACATTGGCATTTATTATTAACATAAAAATAACATAAAGTAATATACATTTTTTTGAAAACTTTTATCTCATCAATTTCAGTATTGATGATGAACTTTGTTACATCATAATATGTATTAACATATCGCCGATCTATAAAAAACAAAAAAATAAATAAAGAAAGAAAATAGTCATTGCAATATGAATCATAATTAAAAAAACATTATACCTTGCCACAGATTAATCTTTGCAAATTGAAGGATTATGACAATGCGAAGAATGTTTGGATTCTTTTGGATGTATTCATTCAATTTGTAACAATAATCTCCCCATAGGTTAACATCCAATTGAGAACCACTAACAAAAAAGATGGGAATTAGAAATAGCAAATAATTAATTTTTTTGATATTGCAATCAAAATAGTTAATATACACAATAATTATATTATTTTATTATAGGTAATAAAAACAAACTTGACGTCTTGGATTTGTAGTCTCATCTTATGCCTCTTTCTATCTTCATTTCGAGCATCAATTTTACCAATTGCGACCACGAAACCGATAACATCTATATATCAACATTAATACAGAAAAAAACAGATTAAATTAAATTAACTTATTTAAAATATATATAATTTCTTAGGTAAACAAAAAATACTAACCCAATGAAATATTTAGTGGAACAGTGCCGACGATAATGGAATGATACTCAATAAAAGCAAACCCATTAATTGATCCAGAAAAATCGACACACGGAGCAACAGTAGTCTCATGAGTGAAGGTGAGCTTTTGCATTTGATCAGTTAATTGAAATTTTCCTTCATCCATCTTTGCCAAATTTGGATTTTTTATGAAAAAAGCTTCCCCTTCTTTTAGAACTTTTCGAAACTTGTAAATGTAAGCATTGAGGACATAACCTTGGATCTTCTTACCCTAAATGATGATTTATGTTAACATGAAAAGTCAAGTTTGGTTATTAAATTAAAAAGTTAAAAAGAAAAACATGAATATAAACATGTAAATAATTAAAACCATATATAGTGGACCTGTTCGTCCATTAGAATAAGTTGAATGGCGAAAATTTCATCTTTCTTATAATAATCTTCTAGTGTTCATAATCTGATAATACGAAGCTTCATAGTGAAGCTGTCCTTCAAGACATCAAGATCACGTATGAGAGTAAAATCACCAGCAACCATGAATCTGTAAAATAGGGAGATATTATAAATACATGACAAAAAAAAGTAAAGAAAAATATTCCCTGTTTATCAAAATAAAAAACGAATGAAGTGAAACTTAAAGGTGAGTAACTATTATGTTTTACAGTGACATAATTGATAAAATTAAAGGTGAGTAACTATATATATACATGTAATATATAAAATTTTTATTATTATTATCATATATTTCTGTTTTTATTTAGATGACATGAATATAAAAAAATTATTCTGTTTTACAGTGACATAATTCATAAAATGTAATGACATAAGTTTACATGTATTATTATCAATTCAAAAAAAAGGAGGGTTGAAGTGAAGAATTTAGTGAGCAATAAAAATGTAGTTAGAGTGAGAAATAACAATATAGTTACAACGACATAGCTATGGAAGTGAACTATATACATTAAATAGCAATGTAGTCTAAATTTTTATTATTTGAATAGGTGTTTAAAAGATTTAAACAACATGTAATATACATAAAAGCTTAAAAAACAACAATATAGTAAAAAATATTTATGCAGATTACATATGTGATGAATGTTTTAAAAAAAAAAAATAGTGTCAATATGATTATTGTTTAAGAAAAAAAAGCACGATGGAAGTGAATAGTTTTGTATACTAACCTGATGGATCGTTATGAATGTATATGCAGAGATGCAGAAGAAAAATACTCTGAAAGCTTTGAAGAGAGAAGTGAAGAAAACATTTTTCTGGATCGATCGTTATACGTATTTATAGGTATAATGATAAAAGTATTTGTAATTTGAATAGCTGATTTGCAGAGATATGATATCTCGATATCTCTATATCTCTATAATATCTTTATATCTCTATGATTTTTAAAGTAAAAAAGGAAAAAGTAAACCGAATATTTTTAATTGACGAAATTGTGGCAATGAATCATGGAATTAAAGAGATTTAAGAGGGGGATATTGGGATATCAATTGTTTTTTTTAGGGATATTATATATGTAATTTTTAATATTGCGTATCTTTAAAATTTAAAGGCAACAAAATAGTGGCAGTCAATCACGTAATTAAAGAGGTTTAAGAGAGGGAAAGTGATTTAATGATTTTGTTTATTGTATATATTGTATATTAGGGAATTAGGGATTAGGGATATTATATGCGGCTCTAATTGATTTGTTTACTGTATATTTAAAATTTATATTTAAATTCAAATGCCGGTTATTTAGAGGGTTGATTAAACGTGATTTACTGATTTGTAGGCAGAAATTAATAAAATATAGTTATTTAGTATTTAGTAATTGTAACAAAAATTTGGAAGATATTATTGAGAGGGTTACACGTGGCAGTATACAAATTGTACACATGACAGCATGGTATTGAAGTTATTTATTTATTAAAAAGGGATATATATATATATATATATATATATATATATATATATATATATATATATATATATATATATATATATATATATATATATATATATATATATAAAAGCTGTAGTCTCAAAAAGATATTTTTTATGGAGTTTTGACATATCACAAAGGAATATATATAGTGAAGTCTTAATATTTTTAACCATGATTTGACAAGAAAATCTAAATTTATTTTTTTGACCGTAAAATCCTAATTACCTGTAACTTTTGACACACTTACTGTTTTTCGTCAATTAGCCGGTAATTAAGACTTTACTATCAAAAAAATAAAACTTAAGACTTTCTTATCAAATCGTTGAAAATATCAGAACTTTAGTGTATATATCATTTTTTTTGTTAGAAGTTTAATGGTATGATAGTATTTAAGAATAAGAGTTTATGGAACCTGATCAGCTAGATCTTATTGGAATTCTTAATTTTTGCTTTTTGTTAAATAGTTTTTTTTAATCTAAAAAAGCCGACATTGAAAAAAATAGAGATAGTCAAGAAAGAGTGAAATAATAAATGTCGTGTTGACTTTTTGTAGTTCTAAAAATGGAGATCTAAGAAACTGGAAAAGACGAAACTCCTCTTCTTACCTCTTCTCCACATTCACAATCTTTTGACTAGGCGTGTGTTGTTTGTGTTTGTACAATTTGTCTCCTCTTTTCAGTTCAATATTTAACGGCAAACCAAGAAGAAAGTTTTACAAGTCTTCTCACCCTCTCACGTTCTCTCTTTTGCATCTGTTTTCCCTGATCGTGATTGTAGCAGTGCAAGGATGATGATGGTAAGAAAAACAATGGTGATGCGTCGAAAATTACAATTAAAAGTTATTGGACTATGAATTAGGTCTCATGAGGTTGATAAAATTACTTGTTTGTAGGGAAACTAAGATGTTGTTTGTTTTTTCTGTGATAAAATGTCTGTAGTCTGCGTACCACATCTGTAGACCTCTGCAGTAGAAGAGGTGGACCAAACGTCTGCAGTCTGAAAAAGGAAGATTGTTTGTTTTTTTTAACATCTACGAGCTACTAAAATAAACTGAAATTTAAATAAACTGATTTTTTTAAACTTCAAAGTGATTTTTTAATATTTTTATGACTTTGTTATAAATAATTAACGAATGTATAACAACTTTTATGTATTATTGTATAAAAAATAAAAATGGTATGAATTAACGTATATATTTTATAAAAACCAACAACTTTGGTTGAAAAGTTATAACTAAACATTATAATTAGTGATCAAAGAATTTGATACATAAATGGATGAAAATAAATTTTGATTTTTTCAATTAAATCCATTAAAAACGTACCATAAATATTTTCTCGAGAAATTGATGATACTGTATTAAATAATGTTTTATAAAATTTGGCAATAAATATAAGAATATATTATGATTTTTTTTCATATTTATATAAACAACTCAGTTATCATTGATAAAGTTAGAAAAATTATAAATTAAAAAAAAAAAAAACTTACAAAAAATTAAGATATATATGTTTTTTAGGCTAGAAAATATTAGAGGATTCTGGTCCACATCTGCGCCAAATAATTGGTCGCGCAGACATTTTTAGGTCTGCAGTCTTAAAAAAAACAAACAGTCTACGAAGGCTAATGTCTGCATGTGGTCTGCGAGACGCAGATAGAAGAGGCCACGCAGATCTGCAGACAAAAAACAAACACCACCTAAGATTACAGACTAAAGGCTCAATATTTTCAACGATTTGATAAGATAGTCGTAATCTTTTTTTTTTTTTTTTTTTTTTTTTTTTTTTTTTTTTTTTTTACAGTAAAGTCTTAACTACCGGCTAACCGGCAAAAAGAGTAATGGTGTCAAAATTGCCTGTAGTTAAAACTTTACTTAAAAGATATTAGGATTTTAACTCAAACTGAATTTCAAGCCACTCGTACTTTGAAATCTGAATTCTTATTTAGCTTATTAAGGTAGTTATTTGGATTACCAAGTTATAAACTAATGGTTTAGATTATTCATAATCGGATTGCCCGTGTGTCAACCAACAGTTCAAACCCTTTAAATTGAAATTCATAAAACAAATAACTCAATTTACAAAGGAACTTCATAAGTCATGTAATGAGGTTATGTACATTGTTACTTAGAGAGATTTGGGGCTAGACATTATGAAGGTGATATCTCTTTGTCTAAGTATACATGAATATTTAATAAGTTTGTCTATATAAGACGAGAAACATTAAAACATGGATTAGGAAAGAGGATTTGATACAACTCGTAGTAGAGTAGATAGTTGGTAGTTGTGATTAAGAGAACATCAAACTTATTGTGTACCGTTGGTAGATGCTAGATGCGACAATTTGTGGGTCACGTCATTTTTACATAATAATCATAAGCTGGATACATTATAATTAAAAAACGATCTAATATGATAATAATCTAACTATATTAACTTTTAATGCAACTTTAAAGTCGTATAAGTTTTTTAAAGTTACTCATTTAATCCATTAAATTAATATAAAACATAAGATAACTAATTTTGTTTACAAATAACCTAATTAAAAATGTCATACATGGATTTCGATTACTAATTCAAAATATTGTAATTAAACTACATTACTTTAAAAATCGTCTTATAAGTCTAAGATCGAGTTGCCTCCATTATTGGAGACTTGACGTGTTCGGCAAAATTAGCTGGTAGCAGATAGCTGATAGCGGTTAGCGGGTAGCGGGTAGCTAGCAGCAGGTAGCGGATAACTTTTGATTTTGGAGTTTTTTTTGTTGAAAGCTACTTCATGTAGCTTTTGATTTTGAAGTTTTTTTTAGACTAAAAACTAAACGCTCCTGTTGCCAAAAGGTGGGTGCTGAACACCCCCTTGGTTGATTTTTTGTCACCCATTAACTGGTAAAATAGAATGCATTTATTTCCAATTTTTGGATTTAATTAACCTTCTTTAATACAAAATTAAGAGAAAAGTCAAGATCACGGGAAACAAGTTCTACATGATGCCAATTAATCGCACACTTTGATTCTAAGATCACAAGATACACACAAAAGATTAGGCACAAAGAAAACGAAGATTACATGCATGTATACGATAACTTCCTATTTGGATTAATGTTTATTTTAACTTTAAAGCAATTTATTATTTATATAAGATATAAGATAAGATAAGAAACATAATTAATCACTTTTTTCCATAAAGTCACTGCTGTTGCTTTAAGTTATAACAACCAAATTCTAATACAATGAATTAAACTACATGAATCATTATCAATGGCGATAGTTTAAAGTATATTGCTATGAAAATTTATAAAAGTAGAATACCAAAACTGGACTAAAATTTAAGTGTTTGAAATTTTGTTTCTTTTGTTTCCTTGATGCCTTTTCCAAATCTGATTATTTTAACCTAAACATTGCACAAAGCCACATAATTGAATCTAGATGTTTGGATGTGCCTTACAAAGTGATTACTATGGCTTAAAAAATCATACTCAAAATAATCGGATTAAAATTAGACATGCTAGAAAAAAAAAAAGGTTTATGTAGCTTTTAGTTTTAAAAACTAAATGATAGGTGATAAGCTAGCTTATTAATTAATAATATTTTATAAAAAAAAAATAGCCGATAAACTATAGATTGCAAATATAACATGACATAAATGACATTTAGATTTATATAACTAAAAACTAACAATAGATATAATTAATAAAATATTTAGAATATTACCTTAATAAAACATTTAGAATATTTTTGAAAAAAATTAATAAGCTTATCAAAAATTATTTCAAAATAATTTATTTTATAAGCTACAATAAACTATTATTATTGTAATTTTACCAAATAACAAACTATAATAAACTAGTTTACAAACCGGCTTATTTTTACCAAAGTTTTACTCTAAAAAATATCGTTTACTTTAAAGTTAAACATTAAACTAGTAAAAGAATCAAAATCACAAATTAATCAATTTTGTAACAAATCAAAACACACCATGTGTTTAAACTTCTATAATAATAACCACAATTATTCATGATCAATAGGGTATTAAAAAATTAAAATGATGTCTGCTTTAGTGGGCCATTGTTCTAATTCAAAACAACAATAAATTTGTCACCTACATATACCAATATACGTTCCCCACACCTCACATGCATTAGTTGACACTCTCTAACAACTCCTCAATTTTCTCTCCAAATCTCTTCGATCATCATAAATAAAAAATAGTTTTTCAGTTAACAAACACACACACACACTTTCTTGGAAACATATTTGTGTTACAGTTTCAGAAAATTAACAAGTTTCTTGATTGTGGTAATGGGGAATTACATGGAGACGTGTTTACAGAAGGAGCAAAGAGAAGACGAAAAGCCACAAGAATCTTGGAAACCAAGGGGTAGTTATGGAATGGAAAGTGGTAGAGTAAGGGTAAAGTTGGTATTAACAAAAGATGAGCTAGAGTGGTTGTTATTACAACTCAAGAACAAAGAAGGACAAAGATTGGAAGATGTGTTGGGGGCAATTGGGAAGAGTAGACTCGAAGGGAAAAGTGTTGCGGGATGGAAACCTTCTTTAGAGAGTATCATGGAAACTCCTGAAGTTCATCATGAGATGAATAGATCATGATGTGATTCTTGGAAAAGTTACAATTTTACCCTCTTCTTCTCTATCTTTTTCAAGATCATGGGTTTCTCTATGAGATGGGGTCATGCCCAGATTTGTAATTATGTGGTTTCATTTGGAATGGTGTGTCTCTCAAAGGAAAATGTGTTTTTCTTTCTTGATCTTTTAGCATATTTTTCCTAAACTAGATCTATAGTATTGTTTTTTGTGTTGTAGCTTATATTTGCTCTTTGTTTGATACTTTTTGTGGATATTCTACTTATCTATTTGATGTGAGTTTTTCTAGTTTCAACGGGTCTAATTGGACAATCATTATATTTTTACCTTTCTTAGAACTTAATTGTTCGGATAAAAGTGATTATAATTATGATTTTACGATTATTTAGGTTCAAATAATTAGATTCGAAGAAGTTGGTAAAAATTGGTGTAAGAAAACCGATTATTAATATAATTGTAATGTTATCTAACTATTTTAACTTTACACTTGATTAAGTGATTTTTGATACTTTAATCCATAAAAATTGATGTAAGAAAACCGATTTGTAAACGGTTTTCATTAAAAAAAAATTTTAAATAGCAACACAAGCATTCTGTAAAATACTTTTAAATTATATAATTATTACAGACGATAAATGAATCCTCAACCACTTGCACTGAGAGAGAGGTTATATGTTTATTGGTCTATGGGTTTTCTCTCTAGTGTTACTGTTGATATTGATTTTTTTAGATTGAGATTTTATAGCCATTTGTCACCAAGAAATAAGGAATATAAGTCTAAGTTATTTAATGATAGTTGAAAAGGTCATAAATGGAAAGGAAGAAATAAGTAACAATTGTGAAGAAAATAGCTGTGGATGAGTCCAAATAGTGTTGTCTTGCAGTCAAATTGATGGGGACAACTGCATAAAAGTAAATATTTGGAAGTGTGAATTGGATTACCATTTAATTGACTGACCTTTTCAAACGATCTTTAACTAAAACATGATAATTATAATAGAGCAAGCAAGGAAGAAAGAATTCGAGAACTAAATACTTATACGAAGATATGCAAAGATCAAAGATTTCTAAACATAAGGTGGGTTATAGCTATTGATATTATTAAGACGAGAGAGAAAAGTTTTAAAAGAAATCGGATCTAAATTGGTCAAAATTTGTTTGATAATTTTAAGGGAAGTGATAATTTCATTTAAAATGAAAAAAATAAATAAATAAATCACTTTTAGGGCCGTTGAAAGTCCTCTACATCCCCTGTTGTTTAATGCATTAAATATTTAATAAATCACCGAATTATAGAACAAACAATTGAACAAATATCCTCAAGTTCTAATGTTGTCTAAATACAACCTAAACTTTACAAAGCTACAGAGTAGCCACCCTAACTCTTGGTTAAAAATATGAGATTCCTAATTAAAAACGGATATCCATTCATCTGTAAATGTAATTTTATAGTAGTACTTTGGTTTTATTATTAGTTATTTCTTATAAAGATTTATGTAACATCTTAATTTCAATATAAATAACAACTTCAATTTTTTGCTAAAATGTACACAAATATTCCATTTGTGTATGCGAAAATTACGAATCGGATCCTCATCTTTATATTGTAACCATTATAGTCGTCCATACCAGGTTTCATATTTTAGTTTCACAATTACACTTGAATTGGATGCCTACAAGAGTAAAACTGGAGAGGGATGGATATTGTTTCAGTTCTTTTTGTCTAGTTTGAGATTCCTCACTTAAATCTATGAATCATTTATTATCGTGTGTTTTGCAAATTGTTATAGGCTTATAGCTATTTATGGGATATAGATCTCCTCTTATGAGAGTCAAGTGGCTATGTTCGAAATTCCATAAATAAAAGTTCTAATCTTAAAACTTACATACTCAAAATATTGTTAGTGCTTCGTGATTTATCCAACATAGGTCCTAAGAATGTTCACCAATCACTATGATGTCCAAAGAGCATGCTTTGTCTTTTTATAGGATATATGTTAGAATTATGGGTTTAATGGCACTTGGAAATCTGAGAATCGTGTATAACGCTTTTAGATTAAAGTATTTGAGTGGTACTTCCAATCTTTAATCGGATAAGACTCAGAATTGAAAAAAAAAACAGAAGAGATAATGTTTAAGATGTTATGAAGAAGTGTACCAACAACAAATTTCGGATATGATCGTATAACAGAAAAACTTTCCGTCTTAAAACTGTCACATGACAGTTTTATGTCTTAAAACTGCTCCCGGACCCCGTTGGTTCAGGGGCTTCACCCATAAATAGCAGTATACTTTCAACAAAGACAAAAGTTAAACAATGTGCACTCCGCACCATACCGATTTGTTTAATAATTATCAAAGTGATATTGATCAACAAATTAACTACATTATACTTAAATAACATTAGTGATATAAAATCACCTATAGCCAATTTTTATAGTTATTCATAAAATAGTTATTACGATATTTAAAAGAAAAAAAAAATTAACTCGTAAACTTGTTTCAAATTTTAGACAAAAACCCTTCACGCAAATGGGCCTATATAGTTGCAAAATGGACCGAAGTAGTCCACCTATTTAAACCTGTGAGAAATTTCTCCACAATTTTCATCTTTTATTTCTGCATTGCAACAAAAAAAAAAAAAAAAAAAGGCTCTAAAAATGGAAGAAGAGGAGTACAATGACATGATGGAAGTAAGTTTTTTTTTTTTTCAGTTTATTCTTATACTTTTGCATAAATTTAACATTTACTTAAAAAACGATTTTTTCTGATATTTTCACATGCATTCTTTAAAAAAAAGAAATCATATTTTTGTAAGAAAATATAGTATTTCGTAGAAATATTATATTTTCTGACAAAAATATAATGTTTTTCTAAATAATAATCTTTGTTTCCATATTAGTTTTATTTTAAATGTTAGATCTACGAAAAAACCATCTTAGATCTACGATAAAGGCAAAATTAATAATGAAACAATCTTTTTATGATATTTTAGCAGGTTTTTCTATCAAAATATTATCTTTTAGGAAGATCAACAAAAATATTAGAAACAAATATCATTTCTTTTTGTACAAGCTATAAATCTATGAGAGAATATACGAATAAAATAAAATAAATACTTACTTTAAGGTTATTATACTCATTTTCCTCCAGTGAGCTGTGAAAAATATAATATAAACTTAAAAAATAATACTTCTATTAAGACATTGTACTTATCTTCCTCCACTTTTAGATTTTTTTGCAGCTATATGGCCATTTAGAAGGAAGGGATTGAAATTAAAGGCTTTTTGTTTCCTTTGTTTAATATTAGTCTTAATCTTAGAACAAATTTATTAAATTTATATAAACTTGTCTTTTTATCTATTTAAAATCGGATAATCAAAACATTTTTCATTCAAGTTTGTGACAGTTAAGGTTATAGATAAAAATCAAATTCCTTTTACTTAGGATCTGATTATTTTATCTTCAAAAATAAAACAATCAAGACAGAGAAATTTCAAGCATGGCAACTCTTATTTTTCTACTTTCAACTTATCATGAAACTCACGTATACTTTGAAAATTATTGTGAAGACGATCAAAAAATCATAAAAAAATAGTACAACTAAAAATCATTTGATATTTTTACACTTATCCTAAGAAACTTCATACAAAATTCTTTTTTACATGTCCACCAAATCTAATTAAAATAAAACATAATAAATTATATTAAACACATATTTAAATCAATTTAACATTGTAAATTGTAAATCACAATAATCGGTTAAATATGTATTCTCACAACCCCAAAATCATCAAATTTTTAATAATTTAGAAACCATTCATGTAAAAAAAATTCACCCAAATAAATAGATACAAACTCATAATTACCTTTTTCTATTTCTTTTGTAATAAAAAATGGCAATAATCACAAAATTCCATCACTTTTTCTCATTATTCTATAAGCAACGAAAGCTTCCTCCGAAGTCGCAACCGCAGAAAGTTCCCTCGCCATATTCGCCGCCGCCGTCAACGCCACCACCGATCGATCGAGATATGGGAGCAGCACAAGCGATGAAGAGAATCCCCCGGATCAAGTTTCCTCAGCGTCATCCGGCGCCTTCTGGTTTGTCTCTTCTTAATTTCTGTAATGTTTAATTCGTTTGTATGAATGTCTGGCCAGGTCATTTTTCGTTAATTTGCGTTTCGGCATATGAGAATTTGAATTGGATATACAGGAAGTTTCTTAATTCCGATCTAGGAAGAATCACCATGAAGAACATCATTATAGATTGATTTTTTGACCTAGTTTGATTAATTTTACAGATTAGGTTATAGATTCGATGGTATTACCGGATATACAAACAGTATTGCGCAATAATTGTTCATCTAAATATCAAAATGAATCGTTATGGTTTATATCTAATCTACTTACATCATATTTTAGGTTCTGCTACTCAAACCCAAGCAACACCTGTTGCCAATGATGTCCCTTCAAGCTTTTTCTCAAAGTCTGCTCCTTCTGAAAAAACTCTAGGGGGGAAAGCATCTCTTCAACCCAAAAGAACACCAATGTCTCAAGAAGAGATTGATGCTATTATGGTATAATACATTATGCAACTTTTTTATATTGCTTATACATTATCTTGCATCATTAAATTAAACATCATTTGTTGATTGTTTTGGTTTTCAGTCTCCTTTTTCCTAATCAAATTTTCTGGGTTGTGGTTTTGGCAGTTGGGAGGGTGTTTATGAAGCTGATGATCAAGCTTCAAGAAGAGAGAAGAGTCATGTTTTCATTTCAAGTTCTTCTATGAAAGATTGCTGTATGTTATGAGAAATCTAAACCATTTTCACGTTTTGTCCATAAACGTATGGTTGAATATGAATTCTCCATTTTATATATATATTAGGTATGTTTTTATGTTCTTTATCATGGTATTTTGCCCTTCAATGTAAACAAAGAATTGGGCTTTTGTTGCTTAAATTCCCAATTTCAGAGGTTTGGGGAATACTTTTAACCTTTTCAATTTGGTTTGGTTTTTACATATTTGCAACTTGAATTGTCTTGGAAAAGTAATGACTGACTTTGGTCATTGGATTGATACCGAAATTAATATCAAATTGTCAATGATACAAAAATAATTGCAATTTTTGTGTCACTCAAAAGGTAAATCTTTATTAAAAATAAACACAAAATTATGATAAGAGATACAGAAGCATGAATTGGAAGAAATGTTATTAAGATATAGCGGTGGTACACCCTATGTCGTCTTTGTATCAATATGTGTGAAGCCATCGTGTATCTTAAATGTTTAGTGACAAATCTATAACAAAAAGTTATATGTTTCACATATATAGAATTAGATAGGCCTTTTATTGTGATATAATAACTATTATTATATACTTAGATTAAAAAAACATTCTAATTAAAGGAAATGGTGGCTTAAAGTATTTCAACTAATTAAACTTTATTTAATAAAGAAAATTTTCAGATTTTAAAGAATAATTAATTACCTTAATTTTTAAAATGTGACTTTAAAGGATATTAGTTCTCTAAATTCGAACATTCTGTAAGAATATATTTTCTGACAACGCACAAATTATGACAGAATGCATATTCTATCAATGACAGAATACATATTTTGATATAATGAACCTATGGAAGAATAACAAAATTTTAAACCATGAATTAAAAAATAATAACATTCTTATAGAATAATCATTTATTATTAATATTATTCAAGAATATATGGTTAAAAAACACAATTTTTAGATTATTATACTTCAATGTTTTATCAGAATATATACTATTATATATAATTGTATAATTCTATTGTAGATTATTATGTCATAATATATGATATATAGTGATTTTTTTGTGAATGTCGATGATCATTGTTCATCTCCATCTCACACCATCATCCAACCTTCAGACCTTCGATCATCATATTTCATTTATGCATTATGTGAGAATAATTGACATGGAATCAAACGTTCTATTAGAATAACTATCATGAAATCGAACTATATAAGAATATTATTATATGAGATTGCTTTTATATGAGAATTAATAAAACAAACTTTAATATTTCTATAGAATACATACCAAATGATCAGATCTTCTTCTAGACATTTCTACAAACACTTATCAAATATAATAAAGAATCAAAATTCAAAATATTAAAAAAAAAAAAAAAAAGATATAGTAGGTGAAAAGATTTAAAAAAAAAACTAAATCAAAACCCTTAAAACATAAATTGAACCACTTACACTTTCAAACATAAATTGAAAGGATATTTACAAAAATTAGTTAATTATCACATGGTTTTGTTATATTGAAATGATATCATAGTTTTTCTCAAAAAAATCATGTGATAATTAACTAATTTTTGTAAATATCCTATCAATATAATGTGTTTATAACTCACACAAACACCCCCTTACACTTTCAAATATTGTCGTTTTTAGAGCAAAAGTCAATAGTTTGATGTCAAAACGTGAAGGTATTTTTTGAATCGTGGGGGGCAAATTGCAACTTCGCCAACAAACAGTATAAGTACCGTGAGGTGCAATCTTTTATTACCTGATAGAAGATAAAACAGCCTCATTAAGTAAAGTAATCATAATCCTAATCATCATCATCTCTCTCTCTACTTTCTCTCCCTCTCTCTCCATCTACTTCTCCAGAAATCGCTTCTTCAATCTGCATTATCAGGATCTCCAGCCTTCTACTGTAAGTTGTTTGTAATCCATATGTGTTTAGTATACTGTTGTTAAGTTCTGTATCCATCATATACTTCGATTCTTTGTTGATTTCGCGTATTTGTATGGTTTCTTTCGAATTTGAGTATGTGTATGTATCGATATGTATTTATAATGGAGATAATCGTGTTAATTTTGAAGTTGAACATCTTAATATTGCTTTTCCCCCTTTCTCTCGCTGCTTGATTTAAATAGTTGATGATGAACTACGAGGTAAAGAAACAATTGGTTTCTATTTGATTGTAAGTACTTGCTAGTATAATTCGTGGCATCACCAATTGAATTTGCAATGATAGCACAAGCTCGAGGGGAAGAAGTAGAAGAAGAACGATCGTATTCATCTTTAAATCAAACAAGTTTTTAATCCGAATGCTGAACTTTAACAATCTTATATTATTCAAACCCTAGTTTTACACCTGAGTGGAAGCAAGCTTCATGGGTGATGGTCCTAGAGGAGTAGACGTTTTTCCAGATCACTTCCCGCATTCAACTTCGAGTGTAGAAACCCCGCAAACGACAAGTTCTTCAATTTCACATTCAAAAATCAATATTGAGGTATTTCTGACATAAATCAAGCAATCTTATACATACATCCTCTTCTTTTAAGTTGATTTTATTTACAGTTGCTTTGATCTGTATTAGCATAGCTCAAACAGCAGATTGTGGGCTAAAAGAAGATTAAGAACTGCTTCTTCCATGTTGAATCTTTTCAATCTACGCAGACTAACTTGGGGAACAGACACAAATGATAAGCAAAAGGTGAATAATATTAATATAATATAATATAATACAATACAATACATCTTTTTTCAACCCAATTCACCATTTTGATCCAAATTTGCTCGAAAAACTATTCGACAGGTTATATTATCTGCTCCAGAAGTTGAATCACTTCGATCAGAACTTGCTGACATGGAGGAAAAAGAAGCTCATCTGAAAGCTCGGTTGGAACATATTGATGAAACTTTGCGTTCTGCTCGTCTCTCAGGCTATCTACAAATGCGAACTGTAATTTTTTATAAACTCATTTTATACATTTTCTATATAAACTCTTTATTTCGTATTTACACTCTGCTTGATATTCGATTACTAACATTTTACAGAGATGGACAGCTTTACCTGGAGAACCACTTCCTCTTGATGATACAGAAGTTGATGATTGGCTTCCACGTTTTGTTGTTCTTCTAGGACCATGCATCTTCTTGTATTTCATGTCTACAGGTAATAACAATTTAATTATAAATTAGTAAATTACATTACATATTTTTTAATGTAATCATTAAAAACATACGTATTCTTTGTTTTTGGATGACATTGGTAGATTTTTACAATGTTGCAGACATAAGTCCTCAAGACTCCACCCTTTTGTCTGATGTTGTGGAAGTAGGGAGGATGCCACGTCATCCTGAAGAAGAGGGAGAAAAAACTCGGTATTATTTTTATATAGTTACCCGCCAAGGATTGAGATATGAATGCTCAAGCACTTCAAAATTACAGGTATAATACTGTCTTGTACTGTGTTTGGCTTGCATTGGTCTGACGATACTTTATGAGACAAAAATTGCAATTTATGTCCCACACAAAAAGGTGATAGACGGATTTGCTCGTCTCAAAAGACGAAAATAGCCCTGTAAAGTTTGTAGGGTAAAAAATGGAGACTCAAAAGTGTTTTTATTTTATTTTATTTAAGGTGGATGCTTGGTTGACGACATTGCAAGATGAATGCAAATTGGGATCGGAGTCAACCACTGTTGATGATTCACTGGATTCGTGACATTGACAAGTGTCGATGTAAGGGTCAGGTGTACATAGTTGGTGGTTGTTGGATTGACTGTGGTACGTTGTGTTTGTCTATTTGTACATACAAAATGTATCCTCTTGGTTAAATTTCTTTAATTTTACGATTTTAGCTAGCAAATTATGCGTTTATAGTTTATAATTTGTAAGATGTTATCCAATTAATATACAGTAGTTATCTATTTATAATTGATGTATATTTATAGAAATAAATAATAATTTTAAGGTAATGTGACAGCCTATAGAGTTTTATTAAAGTTTAATAACATGTAGAAGACTAGAAGTTACAAATAAAATTCCATAAATAATCAAATAACCAAAAAAAAAAAAAATGATTTGTAAGTTTACGAGGCCAGGGGAGTTTCTTTGATGGCCGATATACATTCCGAGTTTACTTTTTGACCCACTACTTCGGATCTGGTTGATCTAACCAAAGCAAATCACAAACATTCTAAAATTAGTAGTCAAAGTTAGAATTTTGACGTTCGACACTTCAACAATATATAATTAGAGAAAATTATATAGAAACACATGTGGTTTACTACATGACAAGAAAACCCTTGGTTTTCATAGCATGAATAATAACACCCCAAAGGTAAAAGGTTTTTTAGTTTGACGTCCATATTTTATGTAATGAAAGTTATTCAGTATCTTTTAGATGAAATGGGTTGACAACATGGTCAAGAGAACAAACGGTTCTTCTCTAGTGTATAACTTGTTAATATGAGATATGATGAAATCATATATGTTATCGTGTTTTTTTGCCACGTATCTTTCTTGTTCTCGTTGAATATTCAGAATATCTTGTTGGTGTGTAACATAAACATTTTTTTTTTTTTAATATAACATTGTCACACTTAAATTCCTTTTATGTAAAAGTTCTTCCTCGGACAAATTTCCACACTGGATAAGTCAATAATGGAATGACATGGAAAAATAAATCATGTAACCATGATTTGATGTCATGTCAGTGAAATATATAAATGGGATAATCATTTAGCTGTACTATAATTGAATAAAATTTCAAAATTCGAAATAATAAGAAAATTATTACATATATAATGTTGTAATAGAAAAATGAAAACAAAATGCTATAAGTAAAAAAATAGAGCATGTTAGAATATTTGCATTCATGTCTCTATCGATATATGAGTGGTAATGTTGAGTTAATCTTGTTTAGATGATTAAAAAAATCAGTTAAAAATAGTTTATAGTTTCTTGTTGTAATTATTGTTCTTGTATTTGGCCTATTAATTTAAAATAATAGTGTTCCCATTTTAGGTTGTGCTAATATTATCACATCTTATATTTTATCAGTGTGTTTGAAAATTTTGATTATAATTTTTATAGAGTTTATAAAATTAAGATAATAAAATATTGACTAAATAAAAAGTTATTATAACAAAACTTCTTATTGGAGATAAATATATTAATATCTAACCATTTTATTTATGAAAAAAAATCACTTTAAAAACAAACATCCAAACACTCTAGGGACTTTGATTTTAACAAAAGATTTCTCCAACTCTAAGTGTAATGATTTAGAAGTTAGTGGATATAACTGTCAACCGATGAAAACTTCATGGGTTCTCTTCTAACTTTTTTAAAATTTCAACCTCATGATAAATATACTTCTCTCCATAACTAAACCCAATCAACTTGCCAAACCTTCCTCTGTTCTCACTCCATTCCGCTCCATAAATATATATCTCCGAAAGAGAGCTTCTCAATCTCCACTTCACTTTTTATTCTATTTTGATTGCTTCGATTTTGATTGACTGGTTGATCGATCGAGAAGGAGAATGAGTTCTCAAATCTACAGATCTGCATCACGAGCTGCTAGGTCTTTTCTCTCTTCGGCTTCCAAGCACAAACATCGTGCTGTTTCCGGTGAGTTTTTTTGTACGCCGTTATAATTCCATTTGTGTTGCATTGAGGTTCGGCTTGTAGGTTGTGAATTATCGAATGTTTATGACAACTTTAACTATGATTCCGTGATTTCATAAGATGACATGCTGTAGATGACTGAAAAATGTGCGATCGTAGTATTATTTCTTCTACCATGTTAATTACATTCTGGAAATTACACTATCAGGAAACCAGATTACGAAGATTGATGATATTTAGATTGTGGTTGCGTGTTTTTTCTATATCATGTTTGCCGTTTGAATTTTGATATAACCATTAGCATGTAAAATTCTGTTGTGTCATTTATATTTGAGTTGGATAATACGAATTATGTGCGTTCTATATTGTACATTCTATAAGTGTGGATCTGGTCATCTGGTTGATGGAAATTTTAACGACGATGAATTACCATAAGCGTATGATAGACTTACAACATCAGATCTTAATATCATCTCTTGCGCTCTGTAAATTACAGTAGCATTGGAACCAAATTGTGTCGATAAGTAATATCTACATTGTGCTTGCTTGTTTAGATCTCAATATCACCATTATTATGTTAATCTGTTTCATGAATGAGCTTCATAAGTGACGTAGATTTTTTGTTAATATGAAATTTACTCCGACTCTTTTTTTTTTTTTTTACACAAGGACGAACAGCTGCAACAGCAGCAGCAGTTTCCTTCAAAGGAACACTTCCAGCTCTAGCTTCTTTCACCGATTCCACAAACACTTCCAACAAATGGATTGCCGGAGCTCTCGCACTTCCTGCTGCAGGTTCAAACTAACTTTCAGATTCCATGATTCTTAATTTCTTATGATCTTATTCTCTTCCTTGTAGAGATTATTGATATGTGTAATTTCATTTCAGCATACATGCTTCAGGACCAAGAGGCACATGCAGCACAGGTATTCGATTAAATGCCACTATCATTTTCTGTGATTTCATCTTAACAAACGCTTACTTCTCTTTCCACAGATGGAGCGAACCTTCATTGCGATCAAGCCTGATGGTGTACAAAGAGGACTGGTAATTTACTAACTTAACCCTCAAATCCCTCATACCTGTCAATTCCCCGATTATTTGATCTCTAATTCTTTTCCAGATTTCGGAGATTATAGCCAGATTTGAACGTAAGGGCTTCAAACTTGTAGCTATTAAACTTGTGGTACCTTCAAAGGCGTTTGCTGGGAAGCATTATCATGATCTTAAGGATCGTCCATTCTTCAATGGCTTGTGCAACTTCCTCAGCTCTGGCCCTGTTCTTGCAATGGTTAGAAGTAACTTAGATTAGTTATTGTTTTGCGATGAGGAAACAAGGAATTTTAGTTACGTCATTGTTGTTGATTTATATATATGCAGGTTTGGGAAGGAGAAGGTGTGATTAGATATGGAAGGAAGCTTATTGGAGCCACGGATCCATCCAAATCAGAGCCTGGAACTATCAGAGGTGATTTGGCCATTGTTGTTGGAAGGTACTGTTTGTTGCTACTTACTTTGGTTTCAGATGTTACTTTTAATTTATAGTTTTTTTAAACACAAATGATATTTTTGGTAGGAACATTATCCACGGAAGCGATGGACCAGAGACTGCAAAGGACGAAATTAACCTTTGGTTTAAACCTGAGGAGTTGACTAATTACACTAGCAACCAAGAAAAGTGGGTCTATGGAGTCAACTAACTCATCATACACAGTTACACACAAACAATAACGAAATACACAAACAGAAATAACACTAAACCAATTTCTTCAAAATTTCATCTTTTAAAAAAAATAAACTTAGATAAATAAATCTATCGTTCCTTGTCAAAAAATTTAGAAGACATTTTTTTTTTTTTTTTTCGTTTTAATGTAGAAGTATCATCTTTTACAAGTATTGAAAAACTGAGAGCAATGATTGATCGTTTAACTCCGTGTTCAATGTTCATTTAGAGTCATGACTCCGATATGTCAAAAGACAAAAGGTTACGACTTACGAGTATTCCACTAAAGAAGAATTGTCTTTTAAGTAACCAACGGTTTAGGCATTTACTTATTTTCACGCACGAAAACATGGCTTAAAAAAACAATCAAAACGCTTTTTATGTTCTTTGATGAATTGATGTTTTGTACCAACTTGAAAAAGTTTCAAGGATAATATCAATATAGCTTTTCTTGCATGCACGTGATAGTCGCTTATATCTTTGTCATCGTGATGAAGACGTCGAATAAAGTGTTAAACTTCTAGATGAATGTTGATTTTAGTTGCTATATTGCAAAGGCATCCAACAAATTCCACCCAAAAGATTGTGGAAAAAATTAGTTCTAAATTATCGAGTTGGAAAGATAAAAATTAAGTTCTAAATTACTTTGTCTCATTTAAAGTTCTGAAAAAAGATTCAATGGAAACAATATTGTTCGTCATATTTTTTGGTTTCATTATCGTATTTGTTGGGTATGTTTTCCGATTTTGTTAGTATTTCATTATCGTTTGTATTTGTTGTTAGCATCATTTTGTATGTTTATGGCTCCAAAAGATCATTATCTACGATCTATTAGTACCCAGTTTGATGATAAGAATTATGTTTACTGGAACTATGTAATGAAAAAAATTATATGTAGGAAACATATATGAAGTATTTTTATTAGTGTATTAGGTGAAACAACACATGAAAAAACTGTTAATTGTACAATGTTACTAGATGCATGAGAAACTGATAATTATAATATTCTCATTTGGAAAAAAATAAATAAATTATGCAGTTCAGTCAGTTGGCACCCAATCAACGAAATGTGATATATGACGATAGAAATGTGGGATCATTTGGATAGGTTGTAGACTCAGTTTAACTTTGCTAAACATTACTAGTTGGAGACTCCTATTTGAGCCCTCAAATAAAATATGTCTGATTTATTACACCAGTTGACTCTCATATGATTTGTAGAGTTGAAAGCTTTTAGAGCGTACATTGCTCGGCTGGAAGAGTAACGTTTGGTTATGTTTTTTATAGCATTACAATATGATTATAAAGGATTGCTCGGAACAATTTTTGTTTATAATGAAAACAATAAAAAGATTCATTAAGTGGATTGGAATACTATTAGTCGATTTAAACATAATGGTTGTCTTGGTATTGGAGGTCTTAGATACTTAGCTCCCCTTACTAAGTGGTAGTATACGGTAAAAAGTGATCAAAATGCTTTTGGTTTTCATACATCAAAGTTATTCATAAAGTTTCTTATATAGATGATAAAGCTTTTACTAAACCTCATTTACTCGAACCAAATTTCAATCTTTGAAATTAATTTTGATTTTAAAGATTGGGGTATACCTTTAAATAACCCCTTTTAAGAGACATATTAGTGTTGGAAATTACACTTTTTTCATGAGAGATAAGTGGTGTAGGAATATAGTTTGAAGAAGAGGTTGAAATATGGTGGCGTATATCCATAGTTCACTATTTTGTCCACCTTTTGTCATTTGGAATCCGTAGGTTTCGACATGGAAATGTCATTGTGTTCAATAACATCGAAGGCTTTACAATGGCTGGAGAAAAGTTCACTCCATGCATCTTAATTGATTTGCTCAAAATCAAGGAGAGGGACATAAGTTTTGATGTTTGTAGTGCGATAGACTTTGTGTGGTGGTGGTGGTGGTGTAGCGCCAGACATGGTGGAAAAGAGGTCGAGGAGGGAGACACAATTAATGTAGAAGGCGGCAATAAGGATATCGTTTAGGAGGAAGCGAAATTTGAGGGGTGGGTGTAACAATCCAAATTTCCAATAAATATTTTCATTTTTAAGTAACGAAATCGTTTCCATAAAATATAAAATTCCGATCACATTTGTTTTCAAAATCCCTAACATCAAACAATTTATTCATAATATCATATTGTCCTTAATAAAACGTCAGAGTGCATGTCGCGCCATCATGACGAGCTTTTGCCCTTAGATCCTGAAGTACTTGAAACAACCAACAAACTGTAAGCTAACGCTTAGTGGGTTCCCCATAATATACCCCACACAACCCACATTATCACAAAAACCATATCAGCCATATAAGCTACATAAGCCATGCATATAAACATATAGGGATGCCATGGAAACCTTCCAAGGTCTTACACCGGGTGCCACTGGAACCCCCATATGGTCTTAACTTACTGTCATAGGAACCCCTATATGGTCTTCACCCACTACCATCGGAACCCACACATGGTATTCACTAATTGCCATGGGAACCCCCACATCGTCTTAACTAACCAAGGAAATATCATACAAGCTAAACACTCAAACATACTAGGTTGCCATGGAAACCCTCCAAGGTCTTATACCGAATGCCATGGGAACCCCTGCATGGTCTTAGTCCACTACCATGGGAACCCCCACATGGTCTTCACATACTACTTATCATACTTATAGCATGTATGCAATAAACATCCCAACTAAATAACATGGAGTGGCCTTGGTGCCTTCGACCCATTGGTATGGTGAGCAGACTCACCTTAAATGCGAACTGTAGCTGAGTAGGTCCAAACTCTGAGTATTAGCTTTGCCACCTCCCTAATCATAAAAAATTCCTTAGATACAAATCAACCCTTCAAACCTTTTAAAAGTCAACCTTGGTCAAGGTCAAAGTCAAAGTCAAAGTCAACACTCCGAGTTGACCTGACTCGTTGAGTCCATCCCAAAGCCAGAATCGCAATGTTATGATCCAACTCGTCGAGTTCTCCTACAACTCGTCGAGTTCCTTCGTTTTCCAACAGAATCGAGGTAACTCCAACCTAACTCGTCGAGTTCCCTTGTGAACTCATTGAGTTCTTCAGTTTTTCAACTCACTTAATGCATTAAGCCCTTTTTCTCGAATCCAAAGGTTCCAAAATTTAAATCCATAACCATAGAGACATCTAGAAGGGTAAAGTTTCCAACTTTACCCCTAAAGATCATCTAATAAGCTTTAGACCCAAACCCTAGCTCCTTTGAGGAGGGTCTTAACCCATTAAGCCTCTAACCCTTGCTTCAACATTCCATATTACAGATCTGAGGTCCTAAGGTGGTTTAATCACGTAAAGTTTCCAACGTTACGTCCATGCATGCTAGAAACACCCTCTAAGGTTCATTTTTGGCTTCATAATGGATATATTGCATGAATGGGACATGGAGGCTATTAAAGTTTGCAACTTCAATCCTTTAGAGGTTTTATAGAGGCCATATCTACACCCTCAACCTCTGGAAACCTCTTTTCTTTGAACATCTAAGCCAAAGTCCCAAAACCAAGCCCAAAACTACAAAAGATGAGATCTAATAAGCTACATGTCAAGGTTATGTGTAACACCCATAATCAGAAAGACTAAGAAAGGAAAGGAAAACCCTAAGTCAAAGGGGGGTCAACTCGTCGATTCCAGGTTGGAACTCGACGAGTTCGAGCGGGATCCGGGTCGAAGAGTAAGTGACCAACTCGACAAGTCGGAAAGTAGACTTGGCAAGTCCGGTCTGGATTGGGAAACCCTAAGTTCGGGACTTGGTGCCCTATTTAAACGTCTTATTCTCTTCCCTAGGGCTCATTTGCAGTCTCTCTTACCCAGAATACTGAACCCTAGCCACCATATCCATTTTGAGCAAGATCTAGCCTTGGTGAAGTGATTTGGAGCTTGGAAGAGAAGGAGGTTCATAGTGGTGCAAAAGGAAGCCTTGGATACATAGTTGGTGTGGCTTTTCAGATCCTTTGAGGTAATAAGCTAACCTTATTGCATTTAGATTTATCTTATGGTTGAGATTTGGGCATTTTGAGTATGGAGGAGGTTTATTTTGAGTTTGGAGTAGATCTGAGGTTGCCACCTCAGATCTTGGGTATTAAGGATCCAGAAAACCATAAATTTTATGCCAATAAGTTGTTGGTGCAGCCCCTGGTCACAAACCTTAGCCCTAGAGTGTTTTAAGCCCATATCTCTTTGGTTTCACGTAAAGTTTGCAGATTTACGTGAGGAATAGACTTGGGGAGAGTGGATCTATGAGTTGGAGCCCCTGCATGGCTCGAAAAGCCACTGTATGGATTAAAAACTAAAGCGACTCTCGAGTCACATGGGTGAACTTGGCGAGTTGCATGAAGGTGGGCATGGACTCAACGAGTTAGAAGAACAAATCGGCGAGTCTGTTGAAGATTGTCATGGACTCGGCGAGTCTGTTCTTGGACTCGGCGAGTCAGGTCGCGAAACACTAACCCCTTCTAGTTAAGGCTTATATCAATGAGTTGAATGGTGACCCAATGAGTTGGACAGGATGGGGCTCAGAGATCGTTGGACTTGACAAGTCTTGGGGTGACTCGGCGAGTTGGGTCGCATTATGAGGGTTCTGAGTACATGTACTCGATGAGTCAAAGGAGTGACTCGACGAGTAGAGTCAGCTAAAAAGATTGAATTTGATCGGAGTTGACTTAGTTTGGCTCCTAGAGTTTAGTTTGGAACTAAGTGATATGTGTATTGATATTGGTAGCTCGAGGAGCTAGTGGAGCAGCGGTTCAGAGAATTATCGGTCAACAGCAAGAGGGTTATCAGCAAGTTCAACAGTGCAGGTGAGTTTCCCTTTGTGTGAATGGGTCTATGGCCACAATGCCGGCCCATGTAGCTATGAGTAGGAAGACTCGGGGGTTAGCCCTAGGCACTGTTTGCTAGTATGATATTCCGGACCAAGGTCCGATGTCGGGCGGGTGCCCAAGGAATGGGTTACATGATAGAGTATACTTGTTGTCTGTGTGATGCATGTATGTGCCTGGTAGGAAGGTGAGTGTGGGCGAAGTCCCGTATCTCACCAATAGCAGAGTATGGACGGTCTTCCATATCTCATTAGTAGCAGAGCATGGGCGAGGCCCGAGATAGGCATGGAGTGAGTGTGGGCATGGGCCCATATCTCACTTACCATAGGAGCTTGGACGGGGTTCCATGACTCACTAGTGACAGGACAAGGGCGAGGCCCAAGACAGTCGAGGCTTAAGGACAAGAATGTAGTAGGGTATGTTCATACACCATTGATTAGTCAGCCTGGGATGTTTTACTCTGATAATGAAATATGTTTTGGAATTAATACTTTGAATTTATGTTATGACTTATGATATGTTTTTATGATTATGGCTTTATAAGGATTTAAAGAAATATTTTTGGTACGGATTTTTGGGATGTTACAAGTTGGTATCAGAGCCTTGGTTTGAGGGATTAGGGCATACTCTCGGGTGTGTCTGAACTCAAACTATGGGATTGGTCTAAAAGTTGTTAAAATGAAAAGACAGTTTTGTAAAAAGAGTTTTTAGAAAGGAAACAGTTTTAGAAAAGCGAAAAGAATTCAAAAAGAAAAAGAACTTTGATAAGAGAAAATGGTGTGGTGCATGCAATCAGCTGAGCTCAAGTAAGTACCCCAAAATACCCATACAAGTTTATGTTATGTTTATCAGTTAGTATAGCAACATGCTAGATTACAACTAAGGATCTATGGAGGATGCCTTATGTGTCTGTTATATGTGTTGTGAGTTGCATGATAGTGTTGATTAGATAGTAGTAAGATAGCCTGTTTAGGTTATGCCTGAGTTTATGAGATTATGTCGCATGCTAGTGCAGATTCTTGATATGAGATTATGATTGTTGAGTATGATATGGTTAGATTTTCCCTTATCCGAATGCTGCTTTCTTTGTGCATTGTGGGATTATGAGTGATGGGAGTTAGCCATTAGGTGAATACGTCACGTCACATGTGATCAGGGTTGAATAATCTCAGAGTGCTGGATTTGGCCCTATTGCGCAACTCTTGTGTGAGTCCAACTGTTGTAGGGACGAGTCTTCTACTCGAAGGATTATCTGAGCCTCATCACATGTGATGGTATTCAGGTGATGGCGAATTGGCATCACAAGGAGGCCTTCAGCAGCTGAGAACTGGTTTGAGTTGAGTCAGAGGTTTCCATAGGGTAAGCCTAGGATGAGATAGTGCTGGGAGCAATAGTAGTAGAAAAGGGACCTGGTTGAGTTGAAGCAGTTCTTGAGGAAAGTACGGATAGATATGGAAGGTAGTATGGGCATGTACTACTGAAAGCAGAGGATCCGTACTCGATTCGAGAAAGGCTGAGATAAGATAGGGAAACTCGTAGTGTGTGCGTATGATCCCTCAGCAGTGATGAGTATTCTGATAGTTGTTGCGATATGTTTTCAGCATGGTGACATTGTGAGAGAGACCAGTGGGCGGATTAGGCCCTGAAGAGGGATTAGGCGCCAGAGAGGGATTAGGCTCGGGTTCAGAGGCCGAGCAGCTCGAGAAGAGAATGAGGGAGTTGATATCAACAATGGTTACATGCGGTATCCTAGATCAGACTTCTGTGATCGTTGGCACGGTCAAGGAGGGTATACTGGAGATCTTGGATGAAAGGCTGAAAGCCTTTCGTACCGAGATAATGGCTTTGATAGGAGCGCGTACTATGACATTCCGAGAGTTCAGAGCTTGCGGAGCGCCAAATTATCATGGGGTTAGGGACCCCATCGCTAGCAGCAGGTGGTTGGCCGATGTTGCCAACGCATTCCGTACGAGCAGGTGTCCCGAGGGGGACAAGGTCAGACTCGCCTCCTGTCTTCTAAAGGATAGAGCGAGGGATTGGTGGGAGGAAGTTGGTCATGCCATTGGGGATGATGCCACGTTGGATGCGATGACATGGAGCGATTTCTCGGCCAGGTTGCTGAGTTTTCACCGATTATTGAGGTGCAACAATTGGCATGGGAGTTTCAAGATTTGATGCAAACTACTGAGACTGTGGCGGCCCTTCTTGTTCCGCAGTATGCCGCAGATGAGGAGATGAAGAAGGCCCGATATCACGAGATGTTGAGGGCTGACATCAGGGAGTTCGTGAGCAGGTCCAACTGTAAGATGCTGGAATATATGATTTATCGAGCTAGAGAGAGAGAAAGAGAGATTGATTTGGAGCAGATCCGAGAGAGGAAGTCGGATGAGGTTCAGGTAGCCACAAGTTTGGGCAAAAGGCCCAAGGGGTCAGATTCGAGATCGAGGGATTACCAGAGTCGCGGCCGATATGGTAGGTGCGGCAGGATACACGAGGGTACGTGTAGGAGTGGTAGTGGTGGAGATTCAGGCTACTTCAAGTGCGGTCGGACTGGTCATCTTAGCAGGGATTGTACTGCTACCATCACACAGGGATCAGACTTGATATGTTTCTACTGTAGTCAGCGGGGCCACAAGAAGGCCCAGTGCCCCAGTTTGCTTTCGGCAGGACGGGTGATAACACCTTCCCCTGCAACTCTGAGGATCACAGACTTCCGTCAGGGCCGAGCAGAGGCGCCTGCGGTAGGAGGCAGGGATTTTCAGATGACTACCATGGAGACGCGAGCAACGCCGGACGTAGCAGGTGTATGTCTTTCGTTTCTCTGTTAACTTTGTTCATGATTATATTGTTAAGGTTCTACATCATTATTGGTATAAGTATTTTAGAATTGTGTGGCTTGCTTGTGATTTAGTTATATGCCATCTGCATACCTTGGGTATTAAAATGGTAATTAGGGGTCGTGCCCTATGGAAGCAGGTTACTTAAGATGCTATAACTATAGTGAGCTTGTGTGGAACTCAGTAGTGACTCACTGGATTCAGGAAGGTGTTGTTGAGTGATGGATTGATTAGATCCCTTGTTGTGGCAAGCTTGAGATTTTCAGCAGATTAACTGCGATATAGTAGAGAAGATTGGGAATTCTTCTCAAGCATTGAGCAGTGAGGTATAAGAAGGATCAAAGTAGGGGAGAACCCTCCGAGTGTACAAGGGTAAGAGCACGCAGATCCAGAATGAGTACTCGACCTCTGAGAAGGAAAAGAAGTAGCACAACGATTGATGAGTTGAGGAGTTCAGCGTTGGGAGTTTGGGAGACTTCCCAATAGTTGGTTCATGTATTCGAGATGGTTAGTATCTGGTTGGGAATTCGGGTTGGAGGGTCGCCCGTAGGGCTCGAGAAAGTTGGAAGGAGGATTTTAAGAATAATTAGCATGGGATGCTTTCGTGTTAGTAGTTAGTGGCAGAGTCAGCATGTAGAGCATGGTAGAGCGGCAGGAGAGCCGCAACATTTTGCGTCAACAAGCCAGAGGTGGAATGTTTTGTAAGACTACAGGGTAGCTGGAGCATTCACTAGCAGTCAGTGAGTATGGAAGGTGTTGTAAGACTACGGGTAAGTCGTAGCATTCCCTAACAACATAGTTAACGGAGTTGGAGTGAGGCCCTTACCTCCTAGTGATCCAGGTAGGAATCAGGAATGAGTATTGGATGAGAATAGTATGGAGCTTGCTTGCATAACCCTAGTGAGGTGAGACCTTGGGAGAGGCCACTCCAGGATGTAGTTGGGTGAGACCCGTGAGCGAGGTCCGTATGAGAGTAGCAGTATAGGTGAGGCCTGAGAGCAGGGTTGCTCAGTAGTATAGTCGGGTGAGACCCGTGGGCGAGGCCCGTGAGTTTTAGTAGCACAGGTGGGACCTGGTAAGGACCTTAAGGTCGAGTTAAGGGGGATCAAGGATCCCAGGACTTGCAGCGCCAGAGTGGCAGAATAGATGGGGCAGTATTAGCCTAAGTTTCCTCAGAAGTCGCTGGGAGCGAATAGAAGTTTGTGTTGGGGCTAGTGACCGGTGGGAGTCGGTAATCCAGATAGTGGTAGATCAGTAGGGACCAGGGTGATCTCGGTTCATCCGGAAGGCGGATAAGGGACAGCAGAAATTTCCAGTCAGTGGCAGTGATGGTAAGCAGACTATGGTGGAATACAGTTAGTTGATCGAGGGGTGCTATGCACATCACAACAAGTTGGTTAATCTTAGAGGGAAGGGTTTGACCCTGTTATGCAGCTCTCTTCTGGGTCTAACCATGGTGGGGATGAATCTTTTACTCGAAGGATTATCCGAACCATTCGCTGGGAGGGGTGCTCAGCACTAAGTTATAGTAGTGAGAAGTGTCTAGTGGATACTGGCGGTAATGACTCGTACTGGAAGTAGCGGGATGTTAGGTGCATTTCATGTACCCATTTTGTAGCTTTATTTTATAAAAGTGCATTGCATATAGGCTTAAACTCATGCATTTTGCATGTTTTTCGGGATTTTTCATGAGGCAATTTCATTCAAATACTTTTGTGATATTTTAGGGACTTTTGGAGGAAGGATATTGTTGGAGGAGGTAAATAAAAGTTGCGGACAAAATTTCAGGACTTGCGGAGCACCGAGGAGCAAGATATCAAAGAAATGAGGATTTTGGCTTTACAGACATTTACACGGCCGTGTGTATGGAAGCCTTGCGTTTACGCGGGCCGTGTAAACGTAGATTTCTGCGCATTATATTTTTGCGTTTACGCGGGCCGTGTAAATGACAATGTTAATTTACGCGGGCCGTGTAAACGTAAACGTGGGTTTTAAAGAAGTTTTTCACCATTCTTAAATGGGGGAACCGACTTTTACTTTGGGGGTCAACTTTTGGAGCAGAGAAGGAGAATTTCTTGAGGATTTTGAAGTTGATTAACACTTGGGAACATTTGATTTCATTTTGTAAGAACTATAATTTCATTTTTTAGATTTGTGATCTTGTTCTAGCCATGAGTGGCTAGAACCCTAAATTCTCCAACTTGATGTCTTGACATTTGGATGTGATTTCAATCATATGACTTGATGTTTTCTTTCAATTTTCTATCTAGTGAATTTGATTTTGTCTCAATCGAATGTTTGATTCTAATTGTGATTCTTATTGGCCATTTGAATTAGGGTTAGATCATTCAAGTTATCTAATTGCAAAATCCATAATTGTTTTGTAAATTAGACTAGGTAACAAGCACTAATCTGATTTCTATTGAATGAAATTAGTGTAAATCTTTTCACACATTCTTATGCTCCGGAGCTTGTGAGGAGTATTGAGTGTTGTTGGGAAAATTCAGATAAAGCTTAAAGCAACCTTTCAATCCAATTCTAAGAGCTTGTTTAGATTAGGTTAGTAAGGTTAGGATTAATCAAAGAGCTTGTTTTGGTTAATTATTGTGGTGAATGGGAAGTGTTAGAGCTTGTTAACACTTTCAAGTACCAACTTAGATAGAATTAAACAAATATCTTGTCATCCATGGAATCACATTGCTAATTTGTCTTGCATAGAGTTGGAGTTCTCACAAATCCTGAATTTGTTTCATTTAATTGATCATTTACTTATTGCTTTATTCTTTTGTTTAAATCATTGCATACCAACCCCCCATTTATGTGACCATTATTGTACCTTCCGCAAAAAGGTATAAACATTTGTTCCGTGTCTCTGTGGATCGACCCTACTTACCTTTTATTACGTTTCTAGTACAAAGTAGTAGTGTTTAAGGAGTTATTTTACCCCTTTATTTGTTGGGTTTGGCACGCTTAACAAATTGGCGTCGTTGCCGGGGACACGGTGTTACTAATTGTTTATGTCAAGAATTTTGTGAGCAGGTGCTTTCAAAAAAAAAGTCAGGTAGAAGATAAGTTTTCAATTGAAGGAAGTGGTGAGAAGGTTAATGTTTTGTAAAGGCACACCTACTTAGAACAAAGCACATTTAGGGGCCAAGTCGAGCCAACGACCTAAAACAAGGGCAGCTAACCGGGAGGCAACACGGGGTTATTTTTGTCCTTTCTTTTAAAACTTTTTAGTCTTTGGTAAATTTTAATTTTTTTTATGTCCCAAATGGTTTTAACTTATTTTTTATGCCTAGAAAATGAATCTCCGGCTCCAAAAATACTTCACGAATAGCTTGGAGAGGATGAAGAGGAGGTTCCTACCACAATTGCAAGGCTCCAAGAACAATTTGGTAAATTCTTTCCATAACTTTAGTCGTTCATATTTTGCTTAAAAATTCAATTGGTATGCATTTTGTGTCTGTTTTGGACCCATTCCCAACCCAGCTACCATCCTCCACCACCCGACTCTCAATAGGCCAGCTAAGCCTCTCTCCAAGCATCGAGGATGATGCTTATTTTAAGCTTGGGGAGGGGTATCCATCCATGCATTATGCCGTTGCATGTAGGTTGCATGTAGTTTTGTACATATTGCATTAATTTTCATTTCATTTTCTTTTTCATTTTTTTTTCTGCGTGGAAAATTTTTCAAAAAACAAAAAAGATTTTCTTTCTATTCTAATTTTTATTATTTTCTTTGCATCTAAATTTTTGCATTGCATTCATTGCATAATTTAAAAAAAAAAAAAACGATCCAATCCCAAGCAACCGAATCTTTTCAAAACAGTTAAGCTGGTAAATGAGTCATGTGCCTTGAAATTGGCTTGCTCTTTTTATTGAAAAATCTAAAAGCAAGTTAATCACACACGAACACACCTCCCGAAGCTACTTGTGCAAAACAGAAAATGAGAAGATTGTCAACATTGGAGCATAATAGTAGGTATGAGTGAATTCTTTGGGACATATGACCGGTCTTATGAGTAGTAATGCTCAATTGAACTTAAAATGCCAAATTCAAAAGTTTATAAAAAGAATGCAAAATCTCAATGTCCAGCCTTCCAGCGCTCTTAAAAGTCCTTTCTACTCATTCCCTTTTATATACCCTGCTTGGGGACACAGCTTTCAACTATACTTACGGGTCTTTGCATGTTAACCTTTAGTCCCCTGAAAAATGTCTTAGAAGTCGTCACAGTAATAGACCGTGAGATGTCCCACAATAGAAAAGTCAAGGATGAAAATATAAAGAAATTGGCCAAATAAATAAATTAATAAGAGTGTTATGTGTTAACTTAGTTATTTGTATATGTGTTACATAAAAAAAACTATTATTAAGTTAATCTGTGACCTTTGGGATTCGAACAAGTAAATTCCGAGGGGTGTTTTACACCTAATCGCCTAAAGCCGAATAGTTTGGGACTGATTGAGTTGAAAACTCGTTACACGGGTTCCATAGAAAGTCATGAACTTAATAATTGCAAATAAAGCTAATCTGTTGCCTTTGAGGTTCGGGCAAGTAAACCCGAGGGATCTCTTTAAATCTAGCACACTAAGGTCATTTGATTTGGATGTGTTGGTTGGAAGCCCGTTACACGGATTTCAAAGAAAGCCATGAGCTTTATTTGTAAAAAAATATAATTAAGAAGTTTGTATATAATTGTGTTTATAGTTTAATTAAATATTGTGTTTAGGATAAATATTTGGCTGTCAAAAGATTCCCTTGGACTTGGATTTGAACTTATGACATTGGACTGAATGTTAATTACTTTGACTGGTGTAAGTGGTTTGAAGTTTATAACCAATCTGGATAAATATTAGGGAATTTTTAGAAAAGATTTTTCAGAAAAAGATTATTGCCGACCAACAAATAGCTGGAATCGTGCATTGTTATATTTTATGAAACAAAGATGGTTGAGCATGTTTTGTCACATATAATTTCACGAGAGTAAGACCATAATTTGTTCCAAGAATTGACTTGATGATATTGAAAAGGAATAAGTGTTTTGATCTTTGATCCTGTTGAGTTGTATTAGGGAGTGGCCAAAGTCTTATTTCTATTATCATATAATATTTTGAGACTGAATCCAAGTTGACTCAAGGCATGACAGGTACATTCTCTACTATAATACAAAACAGGGTAATTGGGTTGGATCTTTTCATGTTTGTTTTGATTTCATGCATTAAGTTTCAAATAGGTTTAACTTTAATTTTCTTTTCTTCTATTCTATTTTATTTTCTCCAGTTTAAATCTTCTTGTTCTTTCTTGAGGACAAGAAAGGTTTAAGCTTGGGGAGATTTGTTAGGTGCATTTCATGTACCCATTTTGTAGCTTTATTTTATAAAAGTACATTGCATATAGGCTTAAACTCATGAATTTTGCATGTTTTTCGGGATTTTTCATGAGGCCATTTCATTCAAATACTTTTGTGATATTTTAGGGACTTTTGGAGGAAGGATATTGTTAGAGGAGGTAAATAAAAGTTGTGGACAAAATTTCAGGACTTGCGGAGCACCGAGGAGCAAGATATCAAAGAAATGAGGTTTTGGCTTTACAGACATTTACATGGCCGTGTAAATGGAAGCCTTGCGTTTACGCGGGCCGTGTAAACGTAGATTTATGCGCAGTATATTTTTGTGTTTACGCGGGCCGTGTAAATGACAGTGTTAATTTACGCGGGCCGTGTAAACGTAAACATGGGTTTTAAAGAAGTTTTTCACCATTCTTAAATGGGGGAACCGACTTTTTACTTTGGGGGTCAACTTTTGGAGCAGAGAAGGCGAATTTCTTGAGGATTTTGAAGTTGATTAACACTTGGGAACATTTGATTTCATTTTGTAAGAACTTTAATTTCATTTTCTAGATTTGTGATCTTGTTCTGGCCATGAGTGGCTAGAACCCTAAATTCTCCAACTTTATATCTTGACATTTGGATGTGATTTCAATCATATGACTTGATGTTTGCTTTCAATTTTCTATCTAGTGAATTTGATTTTGTCTCAATCGAATGTTTGATTCTAATTGTGATTCTTATTGGCCATTTGAATTAGGGTTAGATCATTCAAGTTATCTAATTGCAAAATCCATAATTGTTTTGTAAATTAGACTAGGTAACAAGCACTAATCTGATTTCTATTGAATGAAATTAGTGTAAATCTTTTCACACATTCTTACGCTCCCGAGCTTGTGAGGAGTATTGAGTGTTGTTGGGAACATTCAGATAAAGCTTAAAGCAACCTTTCAATCCAATTCTAAGAGCTTGTTTAGATTAGGTTAGTAAGGTTAGGATTAATCAAAGAGCTTGTTTTGGTTAATTATTGTGGTGAATGGGAAGTGTTAGAGCTTGTTAACACTTTCAAGTACCAACTTAGATAGAATTAAACAAATATCTTGTCATCCATGGAATCACATTGCTAATTTGTCTTGCATAGAGTTGGAGTTCTCACAAATCCTGAATTTGTTTCATTTAATTGATCATTTACTTATTGCTTTATTCTTTTGTTTAAATCATTGCATACCAACCCCCCATTTATGTGACCATTATTGTACCTTCCGCAAAAAGGTATAAACATTTGTTCCGTGTCTCTGTGGATCGACCCTACTTACCTTTTATTACGTTTCTAGTACAAAGTAGTAGTGTTTAAGGAGTTATTTTACCCCTTTATTTGTTGGGTTTGACACACTTAACACGGCAGTAATGGAGTTGGTGAAGGATAGGACCTTCATAGTGATAGAGGAAGTAGTTGGTTATGGAACGTTGCCTTGGGGAGGACAGAAAATGCACAAGGAAAAGGGGGTGAACCCCTAAGATGTCCAACATAAGTACTCGGGGAGTACCAGAAGGTTTGTGAGTTGAGTAAGTTGTGTCCCATGATGGTCAGGGTTAGGGTTAACCCGAGAATATTATCCGCAAGGATTAATGTTAGTCAGAATGACCGGGCGGAAGGCCAGCGGAGGTAGTCAGCGGGTGTTAGGTTTTCTCAAGCAAAGTGTGATTGCAGGGCCAAGAATGACCCGTGGGCGAGGCCCGCGGGTAAGCCCTAGGCACTGTTTGCTAGTATGATATTCCTGTTGAATTAGTGTCTAAGTCCATAACTATTTTGGTATGTACTGTGACATCCCCAAAATCACGGCCAGAAAAGACCGATTTCATTTATGCTTTTTAAAATAATTTCAGAGTAAATCCTTTTGATTTAAAAGAGTTGCAGAATTTGTTCCCAAAAACAAAACATGATAAAATAATGTTACCAAAGCATTTCATAAAAGAAATGTATTTTCATTATATAATCAAAACTCGGGGTGTCATGTTCCGATACAGACCATTAAGCATAAACAATAACATTACAAGTCATTCAACAAATATATACATATACAGACTTGTAAACAAAACAACTTGATGGTTCATCCATTTTACGCCCTTGCGCCACTTCCTGTAATACAAAGAAAACTGAGTGGGTCAGGCTTGGGAGCCTGGTGAGCATATAGGGTTTTCAACCCACAATAAATAATTTATATTAAATTTCACCAACCAATCACTATCCCGATTACCCATTCCCGTTATCCTCACTTTACGTCCCTAAAACAACATCTATCTCAAGGGACCTAATCTAGGATTTTCATCGGGACGGACATTACTGCTAATGGGTTTCCTCAACAATAGATATCCTAAAGGCAACCATGAGAGGGATAGAGTACACCGGTGAACACATCGTTCACAACTCTTATAGGTTATGAACCTGCTAGCGTTCCGCGAGACTGTCTAGAAGGAGTCTGTGGTCGTTATCCTTACTCCGCTGAATAACTAGGTCAACAACAACAACAACATCGAGGCCTCTCATCTGTTTATTACACACCAACTATCTACCCATGTTCTACCCAACATATTCGTAGATAAAAATATACATTTTTATACATTGTTTAAAACCTGTATATCATTTTCATTCAATATATATTCCACATAACAGATGAGGCACACCCACATAACACGTATTTCATAGAAAACAAATCAGATCCATGAGATAGAAGAAAGTGAATATACATTCACACACATAACAACAAAATATACACATAACACGTATTTCGTATAAAATACTTCATAATTATGCGTTAGAAGAAAGTAACTACACACTCACTTGATCAGAAGATGATCGGACAGTACTACGACTCGTAGAAGTAGTAATCCTCAGCGGATCTGGAAGATCTCTACAAAAATCGAACTTCTCGCGGGCAGAGCTTCGGCTCGGGAACCGCACTTCTCGGGATCTTCGGGATCTCGGGACTTGATTCGGGGCTCGGGAATATTACCGGGGCTTCAGGATGGCTTCGGGGGTTTACGCACAGAGCTTCGGCACAAAAACGAGAGAAATTAGCAAATAAAGCCGGAACCCTCGCATCCTATTTATAGGAGGCTGGAGCCTCGGAGTACGCGGGGCGTACAGGCGTACGCGTCCGAATTCGTCACTGCATGCGTCATCCAAAGCCACTTGCTGCGAATTTCGACACCTTCAGAGTACGCAGGGCGTACTTCGGATCGGATTGCTGACTCCCCTTCGGATAATGTCGGATTTAATGATTTAATTTAAATACAAAATATTTAATAAACTTCGTAAATTCATATCTTCTTCATACGAACTCCGTTTTCGACGTTCTTTATATCCACGCGAATGTGAGACTACGATCTACAACTTTCGTTTAGACCGCGTCGGCTAATTTTGAATTTATTTTTATTATTTATTTTTAATAGTCCGGGACAGAAAATTTCGTTATAAATTCATAACTTCTTCGTTTGACGTCCGTTCTCGCCTAACTTTTTATCGCTTTGATACTAACAACGAGATCTTCGATTCTCGTTTAGATCACTAAGGCTAAATATCTCTCTAACGTAAATTTCACTTTTTATGTCATTCAGCGGTGCCGGTTTTGTCACGAAACTTCGACAGGTCATAACTTCTTCGTTATAACTCGGAATTCGGCATTCTTTATATCTTCGGAAACCTTGTTTCAACTACTACAACATTATCTAAAGATATCAAGTTTATTTTATACTTAAATTTTCACACTTATTTTTATTCTTAATTAATCAAACCACATAATTAAGCAATTAAGCACAAAACACATAATACTCAAATAATACACTTCTATTATTTCAAAACGGGTTACAAAGGTTAACCTAGACTATTACATTGCTAAAAATGGCAAGCCCAGAAACACAGGCATTACAATTTTCTCCACCTTAGAATGATTCCGTCCCCGGAATCACACATCAACAAACAAATGCGGATAGCGACCCATCATGTCACTCGCCGTCTCCCAGGTGAGATTCGGCCCATTCGTGTGTTTCCATCGGACAAACACTAACTCGACCATCTTGCGTCGCAACTTCTTAGTCTTTCGATTAACAATTGCCTCTGGTTCTTCAATCAACCTTTTGTTCTCATCGATTCTTAACTCCGAAAGTGGAATCATGTCGGGAACTTCCCCCGTGAACTTCCGTAAATAACACACATGAAAAGTGTTATGAATTCCATTCAGTTCTTCTGGTAGTTCGAGCTTGTAAGCTTGGTTCCCAATCTTCTGAGGAACTTTAAACGGTCCAATAAACCTTGGACTCAACTTTCCCCTTTTACCAAATCTTATAAGTCCCTTCCACGGCGAGACTTTAAGCAAAACCGAATCCCCAACTTCAAAAGTCACCGGTCTTCGCTTTTTGTCAGCATAGCTCTTTTGACGATCCTGAGCCGCTAACATTCTTTCCCTAATTATTTTCAACTTTTCAGCAGTTTGATGAACCAAATCCGGTCCCATAAACTGCTTTTCCTAAGCCTCAAGCCAACAAGACGGCGTACGACACTTTTGTCTATACAAAGCTTGGTAAGGTGCCATCTTAATGCTCGAGTGAAAACTATTGTTATAGGAAAATTCTACCAATGGTAATTGTTCATCCCAATTACCTAGGAATTCCAAGGTACATGCTCTCAGCATATCTTCAAGTGTTTGTATCGTTCGTTCGCTCTGACCATCAGTCTGCGGATGGTAAGCTGTACTTAAACACAACTTGGTACCCAATTCCTCTTGTAGACTTTTCCAAAATCGTGAGGTGAAACAACTATCACGATCCGACACAATTGTTAGCGGAACACCGTGAAGTCTCACAATTTCCTTCACATAAGAATTCGCAAGCTTTTCCATAGACCATTTCTCCCTGGCTGCTATGAAATGTGCACTCTTAGTGAATCGATCGACGATCACCCAAATCATGTCATGACCATTCTTCGTTCTGGGCAGTTTAGTGACAAAATCCATCGCAATGTCTTCCCACTTACCCATAGGCACAGGAAATGGTTCTAAACTCCCGTACGGTTTCTGATGTTGTGTCTTGACTCTCGCACAAGTCACACACTCTGCCACATACTTTGCAACATCAAGCTTCATCGTCAGCCACCAGTAGTAGGGTTTCAGGTCCCTATACATTTTAGTGCTACCAGGATGAATTGAGTACATGGTTTTGTGAGCTTCTTCCATCAGAAGATCTCTGACTCCTCCTGTCTTAGGTATCCAAATCCGATCCTGGAACACCTTCAGTCCGTGACTGTTTACACCGAACACTAACGTTTTGCCCAAACGTTCCTCCTTTCGGTCATTCTTTTAAGAAGCTTCGCTTTGAGCTTTCTTTATACTTTCTAAAATAGTCAAGACAACTTCAATTCTCAACGCTCTTGGCCTTTTTCTTTCAAGATTGTCTTTCCGACTGAGAGCATCAGCAACAACATTAGCTTTACCGGGATGGTAAAGTATCTCACAGTCGTAGTCCTTGAGTAACTCTAGCCAGCATCGTTGCCTCATATTTAACTCTTTCTGATTGAAGAGATATTGGAGACTCTTATGATCAATGAAAAGTTTGCACTTCGTGCCATAGAGGTAATGCCTCCATATTTTTAGAGCGAAAACTACCGCTTCCAACTCCAAATCATGAGTCGGGTAGTTCTTTTCATGCTCCTTCAGCTGTCGAGACGCATATGCTATCACCTTTTCTCTTTTGGTCAAAACACAACCCAATCCAACACCAGACGCATCGCTATAAACAGCGAAGTCTTCAACTCCATCGGGTAGAGAAAGTATCGGTGCCTCGCATAGCTTCTTCTTTAGCTTCTCGAATGCTTCTTTATGCTTATCACTCCAAGCATAAGTAGCTCCTTTGTGGGTCAAAGCTGTCAAGGGAGTAGAGATCGAAGAAAAGCCTTGGATAAACCTTCGGTAATATCCAGCTAATCCTAAAAAGCTTCGGATCTCCGTGGGACTTTTCGGTTGTTCCCACTTCATCACAGCTTCGATCTTCTTTGGATCAACCATTATCCCTTCTTGGTTGACCACGTGAACCAAGAATTGGACTTCACGAATCCAAAAATCACATTTGGAGAACTTAGCATACAGCTTCTCCTTCTTCAAGATTTCTAACACTTCTCGCAAGTGTCTGCCATGCTCCTTCTGTCTTTTTGAGTAAATCGAAATGTCGCCTATGAACACTATCACGGATCTATCAAGGAACGGATTAAAAACCCTATTCATTAAATCAATGAATGATGCCAGAGCATTGGTTAGTCCAAACGACATAACCAAGAACTCGTAGTTTCCATATCTAGTTCTAAACACAGTCTTCTCTATATCCTACTCTCTCACTTTCAGCTAATGATATCCTGACCTTAGGTCGATCTTCGAGAAATAGCTCGAACCTTGTAGTTGATCGAATAGGTCATCAATTCTCGGCAACGGATATCTATTCTTTATTGTTGCCTTATTCAGCTCTCGGTAATCAATACACATTCTCATGCTTCCATCTTTCTTCTTCACGAATAACACCGGAGCTCCCCAGGGTGATGAACTAGGTCTAATGAAACCTTTGTCCAATAACTCCTGAAGTTGCATCATCAGCTCCTTCATCTCCGTCGGTGCTAATCGATAAGGTGCTTTTGCAATTGGCGTTGTTCCTGGTAACAAGTCTATTCTGAACTCCACTTGTCTATCAGGTGGTAATCCAGGAAGATCTTCGGGAAATACTTCCGGATAATCACACACCACAGGAATACTCTGCATCACCTTCTTCTCCTTCTTAGCATCAATCACGAATGCTAAATATAATGTACATCCCTTGGTTAAACACTTTCTGGCTTTCATTAGAGAAATGATTCCAGAATTTACCCTACATTTATCTCCATATACCATAAACGATTCCTTCCCTGGCGGGTTTACCTTCACTATCTTCTTCTTGCACAATATCTCGGCATCATCGGCACTAAGCCAATCCATTCCCAACACGATGTCGAAACCATTAAGTTCGATAGGTAATAATTCTTCGTGCAACTTATTCCCATTAAGGTCGACTAAGATGTTTTTCATACGATGGCTAACAGGTACAAACTTGCCACTAGCAACTTCGACTAATAAAGCATTATCTAGTCTATTAACAGGCAAGGCTAGTTTTCTACCAAATTCATGCGATATAAAGGAGTAGTTGGCTCCAGAATCAAATAAAATTTGGGCAGACAAATCGTTAACGAGAAAGGTACCTGAAGCGATATCAACTTCATCTTTAGCGGCTTCCAGTGTCATCTGGAATGCTCTCGCCTTTGGCTTTGGCGGAATGTTGGGTCTAGCTGCCTCCTTCTTCTTCGGGCAGTCCCTCGACATGTGTCCCTCCTCACCACAACCATAACAAACTTTCTTAGTGAGGGTACACTCATTGGCATAGTGACATGGCTTTCCACACTTGTAGCATGTGGTCACTACCTCACACTTTCCATGATGCTTCTTCTTACATTTGTCGCACCATTTCGCTTCGCCTCCACTTCCCCTCGAACCAGACTTCGAGAACTTGTTTTTCTTATTGGACCCTGAAGTTCCATCGAACTTCCTCTTTTCGCCAACTTCTATCCTTTCCAGACCCTTTTCCTTCTGCTGGACCTCCACATTCTTAGCTGCACGAACAACCGTTTTCAGAGTAGTTGCCATTTTGACTGTCAGGCCAAAGTCGGCAGGCAGTCCATTAGTAAACCTCTCAATCTTGGAGAGTTCCGTTGGCACTAAGTACGGAAATAATTTCATTTTCTCAGTGAATGCCGTAGCATAGTCGTCTACGCTCATCCTCCCCTTCTTCAAGTTTTGGAACTCATTGTTCAGATCAATCAGATCTATCTCTGAACAATATTGCACCCTTAATTGTTCCAAGAACTCTTCCCATGACATTTTTAGGGCTTCTCCTCGTGGCATAGTATCTGCCAACAACTTCCACCAACTTAATACTCCAGTCTTCAGTTGTCTGACTGCAAAGACAGTCTTCTGTTTGTTGCTACAATTGCAACTTTCAAATACCATCTCCATTTCGGAGATCCAATCCATTATTTCAACAGGCTTTGGGCTCCCAGAAAGACTTGGTGGTTTGGCGCCCAAGAAATTCTTGTACATTCGCCTATCGTTGTTGTTTCTCCTTTCCGAATTGTTCCTTCGTTCTTCTTGAGTCCCAACTTGACTCATAATGTGACTATTGTTCCCTTCCTCCGATCGCTCGGGAATCAATTCAGGTTCCTCAATAGGTATGATAGGTTCGTCCCTATTATTATGCAACATTTGTCGCATCTCCTCCCTTTGTTCGGCTAACATAGCCCGAATCATGGCTTGTACTCCAGCCATGGTGATCTGTTCTGGTGCTGCTGCTACAACAGGTATTTGTTCAATCACTTGTGGTTGATTCCTCTTTTCATCCACGTTTCCAACGCCACTCCTTGGTCTCACCATTTTTGATCTACACACCGAATAAGGTGAAATTTAGATCTTCGATCATGATAGATTTTCAAATCATCCTTATCACTCCGAAACGATTACATGCTAGTTCTAATATCGTACACATACGCTTAGAATCCTAAACACATAAACCCTCAGATCCGGTTGGCAACAAACCGTAGATTCGAACAAATAATATCATATATGGCAACATATAACATTTAGCACATAAAAGCATTTTAGGCAACGTTCCTAAAATAAACTAGTGCTTGTGTCAAAATCCAATAGACACACATCTCAAATTCCACATAGCATTCTAAGTTTAAGTTTAGAAATCCTACAAATTCGTAGTTCGCTTAAACTAATGCTCTGATACCAACTGTGACATCCCCAAAATCACGGCCAGAAAAGACCGATTTCATTTATGCTTTTTAAAATAATTTCAGAGTAAATCCTTTTTATTTAAAAGAGTTGCGGAATTTGTTCCCAAAAACAAAACATGATAAAATAATGTTACCAAAGCATTTCATAAAAGAAATGTATTTTCATTAGATAATCAAAACTCGGGGTGTCATGTTCCGATACAGACCATTAAGCATAAACAATAACATTACAAGTCATTCAACAAATATATACATATACAGACTTGTAAACAAAACAACTTGATGGTTCATCCATTTTACGCCCTTGCGCCACTTCCTGTAATACAAAGAAAACTGAGTGGGTCAGGCTTGGGAGCCTGGTGAGCATATAGGGTTTTCAACCCACAATAAATAATTTATATTTAATTTCACCAACCAATCACTATCCTGATTACCCATTCCCGTTATCCTCACTTTACGTCCCTAAAACAACATCTATCTCAAGGGACCTAATCTAGGATTTTCATCGGGACGGACATTACTGCTAAAGGGTTTCCTCAACAATAGATATCCTAAAGGCAACCATGCGAGGGATAGAGTACATCGGTGAACACATCGTTCACAACACCTACAGGTTATGAACCTGCTAGCGTTCCACGAGACTGTCTAGAAGGAGTCTTTGGTCGTTATCCATACTCCGCTGAATAACTAGGTCAACAACAACAACAACATCGAGGCCTCTCATCTGTTTATTACACACCAACTATCTACCCATGTTCTACCCAACATATTCGTAGATAAAAATATACATTTTTATACATTGTTTAAAACCTGTATATCATTTTTATTCAATATATATTCCACATAACAGATGAGGCACACCCACATAACACGTATTTTATAGAAAACAAATCAGATCCATGAGATAGAAGAAAGTGAATATACATTCACACACATAACAACAAAATATACACATAACACGTATTTCGTATAAAATACTTCATAATTATGCGTTAGAAGAAAGTAACTACACATTCACTTGATCAGAAGATGATCGGACAGTACTACGGTTCGTAGAAGTAGTAATCCTCAGCAGATCTGGAAGATCTCTACAAAAATCGAACTTCTCGCGGGCAGAGCTTCGGCTTGGGAACCGCACTTCTCGGGATCTTCGGGATCTCGGGACTTGCTTCGGGGCTTGGGAATATTACCGGGGCTTCGGGATGGCTTCGGAGGTTTACGCGCAGAGCTTCGGCACAAAAACGAGAGGAAATTAGCAAATAAACCCGGAACCCTCGCATCCTATTTATAGGAGGCTGGAGCCTCGGAGTACGCGGGGCGTACAGGCGTACGCGTCCGAATTCGTCACTGCATGCGTCATCCGAAGCCACTTGCTGCGAATGTCGACACCTTCGGAGTACGCGGGGCGTACTTCGGATCGGATTGCTGACTCCCCTTCGGATAATGCCGGATTTAAAGATTTAATTTAAATACAAAATATTTAATAAACTTCGGAAATTCATATCTTCTTCATACGAACTCTATTTTTGACGTTCTTTATATCCACGCGAAGGTGAGACTACGCTCTACAACTTTCGTTTAGACTGCATCGGCTAATTTTGACTTTATTTTTATTATTTATTTTTAATAGGCCGGGACAGAAAATTTCGTTATAAATTCATAACTTTTTCGTTTGACGTCCGTTCTCGCCTAACTTTTTATCGCTTTGATACTAACAACGAGATCTTCGATTCTCATTTAGATCACTAAGGCTAAATATCGCTCTAACATAAATTTCACTTTTTACGTCATTCAGCGGTGCCGGTTTTGTCGCGAAACTTCGACAGGTCATAACTTCTTCGTTATAACTCGGAATTCGGCATTCTTTATATCTTCGGAAACCTTGTTTCAACTACTACAACATTATCTAAAGATATCAAGTTTATTTATACTTAAATTTTCACGCTTATTTTTATTCTTAATTAATCAAACCACATAATTAAGCAATTAAGCACAAAACACATAATACTCAAATAATACACTTCTATTATTTCAAAATGGGTTACAAAGGTTAACCTAGACTATTACATTTCTAAAAATGGCAAGCCTAGAAACACAGGCGTTACATGTACCTTACCCGATGGTGCATGGTCCTTTTGGGTTGCCTTCACCAAAGTAACTTGATAGGATGAATTATGGAGAGAAATGATTAAATATGATTTATTAATATATTATGGGAATAATATATTAAAGGAGAAATCATATTGTTTAATTAATATTAGTCAATAATTAATTAGTAATTAGTTTTGTAACTAAAAGAGATTAATTAAACTTAAGGGACTGGAATTGTAATTATAAGATAATTGCAATTTGGGCCATGGATTGCCTTGTATCAAGGGTTGGACGAATTCTATGGGGAAGCCCATAAGGAAATCGTCCAAGGGCTTGATTAAAAGGAGTCTATGGGTTGCTTAGGGATTAAGCATCCAAATTAGGGTTTCCTTGTTAGATAACCCTAATAGCCCAAATATATAAAGACCCCTTAAGGCTAAAAAACGTGGCTAAGCTTCTTGTTAGGGTTTCACACGTTTTTGGGCAGCCTCCATCCTCTCTCCTCATCATCCTCTTGCTTATGGTGTCTGTGAACCATTAGAGGAGTGACACTTGTGACTCTAAGCCTTCCAAAGTCAATACAAGGAGATTTGGGATTGTTATTGCTACATAACAATCAAGGTAACATTATAAACTCATTCTTATGTTAATATGATTACTTGCATGCTAGAATTAGGGTTTATAGTCTTGGATTCAAAGCATGTACAATAGAGAAACCTAGATCCAAGCTTTAGGGTTTGTATGAGCACATAGGATGTCTTATGACCAAAACCCATCAGTGGTATCAAAGGCTTCATTGGTTTCTATTGTATTGATGCATATTTGATCGAAATAGCACTGAAAATCGATTTTTTGAGCTTCTGAGTGTTTGACTCGCCGAGTCACTTGGAGAACTCGCTGAGTTAGCTGTACTCGACGAGTCCAGGTCCAGACTCGACGAGTCAAAGGGTCTGACAGCTCAGATTCGCGATTTTCTTCCTGTTTTGGCTTTGGATAATTACCATAAACATGTTTTTGTGATAAAATCCGTTTTTTTTTTCAATATTAGGTGATTATCCTTACCTAAATAGAAGATAATTGTTAAAATTTAGATAATCACTTGTTTTATTAGATAAAGTTTGATTATTTGTAATTTAGATTTTAATTATCTTGTGAAAAAGTTTTAATTTTTCCCCTTTAGGTTTTATAGTTTAAATTTGAACCCAAAAGTGTTGTTGTTTTGAAATTTAAATAGTTAAAACCCTAATGTTTTGAAAAAGGTTTCAAAACTTGCCCTCAAGTTTTGGAATTTAAATTTTGATTAAAAAGTTTAATTTTGATGTATATTTAAATTCTAACACTAACGTTTTGAAATGTTTCAAAACTTGCCCTCAAGTTTTGGAATTTAAAAGTTGATTAAAAGTTTAATTAGGAGTGTTAAATTCTAAAACCCTAGTAATGTTTTGAAAAGTTCAATTCACACCCTTATGGTTTTATTAATTAATTAAGGTGTATAATTAAAGGAGGTTTAATAAATCCATAAAAGTTTAGGTTTACAATTTAATTGAATTAAAAGTATAATTGTTGAATTAGACCACCTAGTATTTTAAAAGTATAAAATACACCCTATACTATATATATAACATTAAAAGTCTAACATTATATATATGTATGAGTAAAAGTCAGTCTTACCGTCAGTAGGCCTCATTCACGAAGCTGGTCTATAAGGGGTATTTAAGGAAATTGCCTATAATATGGCGATTGAATGGGTATCCACTCTTACCCACCGCACTCTTGACTAGTGGAGGGTCGTTAGCCGAACAGGTAGGATATGACGAAACCTTCCATTATAAGTATAATGAAATACAAAGTAACTAAATGTTTTACAAATTCCCAATCTTAGTTACTTAGGCAAAGTGAATTGATGCAATTCCATGAAATTACACTTTGTGCCCTTGCGAAGACGTTAGTGGAGCGTGTGTGGTTTACCGGCACACTAAATGGTTCTAAGAAAAGGTAGCAAAGGGTGACTCAATGTTTGTCATAGTTCGGTGGAGCGTGTGTGGTTTACCGGCACATCGAATAGGTGATTGTAACATGTGAGGGCACCATGTAAGTTTGCATGATTATTCACACCCGCTTTGTGATCCTCGGCATCCCAGTCACAAACAAGAGGGGCATATCGAGATTTAAACATGCCATTGAAATGTTCAATGAATCTCAAAGGATCTAGGAGTTTTCATAGATTTAAAACTTAAATTTCTTTTTCGTTTTTCATGGTGGAAATTAGTGAATCGTCATTCACTTACCTTCAAATATTCTGCAACTAGATTACGGCATCCCTCTTCTAGGTTGTAGCGTATTGTGTTGGGTCCTAGCCTTAGTATCTCATTTGGGTGATTTGCTAAGGACTCAATCGATCAACTAACTTGAATTTGTTTCTCCCGTTTTGTAGATGTCAAAGTTCGACAACTATGGTCTTCCGAAATCCCGTGGAACAAGCATTTCACATGAAGATGATATTCCACGATTCGATCGAGGAACAAGAAATCATGCTTCACTTCCTCCTCCTCCTCCAATTATTCTCCCTAACCCACAAGATTGTAAAATTGAAAGGTTCAATATCACTCAAGCCCTTTTGGCAAGTAAACATAAAGAAGGAAAGTCGGTGTGTGCACACGTCTTAAGGATGAAGTCGCACATTGATAGGTTAAGAATGATGGGATCCATTTTCGGTGAAGCGATGTCTGTTGCTTGGGTTCTTTAGTCACTTCCTAACTCGTATAGTGTGTAACGCCCGCAGATCCGGGCTAGTCAATTTAGAGGCAATAGGGGTCGAAAATGACTTTTCGAAAAAAGATTATTTAGAATAAATAATCTTAACCAAGTTTTAAAATATGACACAAGGTTTCCGTACATATAAAGAACGCCGAAATCCGAGTTATAATGAAGAAGTTATGGCCCGTCGAAGTTTCGCGACGGAACCGGCACGACACCGGGAAGCGTAAATAGTGAATTTATGATGGAGGACTTTTTAGCCTTAGTGATCTAAAAGAAAGTCATAGAATATGTTAAACCAAGAAAATCCATAAAAAGAACACCCAAATCTGACATCGTATGAAGAAGTTATGATTTTTCTAAGATTTGGCTTAGCAGTGTACAGCCCGAAACTCGAATTTTCGTTCGAGCAGTTTTTCGCTTATGTGACCTAAATGAGAGTTGAAGATCTCATTAATAGGAACTCAACGGTAAAAAGACAGACGAAAACAGAGTCCGTATGAAGGAGTTATGAATTCTTCGCGGTCATTTAACAGTCTAAACGCCTCCTACTGTTAAATTTGAGATCGGTCGAGAATTAGCCGACGGAGTCTAAACGAAAGTTGTAGATCTTGATTTTACCTACGTATGGATATAAATAACGTCGAAAACAGAGCTCGTATGCGAAAGTTATGATTTTTCTAAGTTTGAAGGCTGATACGCGATAGGGGGTGACGTGGCACCACCAGAATTGGACAGGTGGCACCACCAGAAGGCCACCACATCGACCAACTCGGCGAGTAGGTCCCCCCTACTCGGCGAGTAGGCCAGTCAGCACCCCTATAAATAGAGGTGTCAGGTTCCATTCATTCTCACACCTTCAACCTTCTTCTTTCTCTCTCTATACTCTCTCTCTAAGCTCCCTTAAACCCCTAAAAGCCTAGGTAAACCCCCTAGCACCCGAAGGAAGCCCCGAGGCTCCCGGAGTCCTGAGAAAAGAGCCTTTCGGCTCGGAAATGCTGCTCCAGCGAAGCCCGGTTTTCGAGAAAACCCGCTGTAAGTAATCTATGCCTACGTTATCTTTAGTATAGCTTATGTTTCAATATAGTAATGTTATTAGGACCTTATAATAAGTATTTGGGATATTATTATGAGTTATATTGAGCATTATTTAACGCTTATATAATAATAATAATAATAGCTAGACTATTAATTTGTCGCGGTTAACGTCAGCCTAAACTCTAGTGGTAATGATACTAGGTTTTGTCGAGGAAGTTGTTTTAAGAGTAACGAAGTGTTGTCCGAGTGCCGAGTCACCACCTTCCCAAGTGAGTGCATAGTCCCTTTCATCTTACACATAGATATGAAGTATTTTATATAAACTACGTGCTATGTGTGCATATTATCTGAATACTTGCTGTCTATGCTGGATGAACGTTTTATACATGTTTTAAAGGATTTAAATTGTATACGTATTTTATATATACGAATATGTTGGGTATGATGATGGGTAGATGAATGATGAGAGATAGAAGATGATGTGAGTATACATTGGCAGCTATAGACTCAGTGCCTATGGGACAAACACCGGTAGCTATGGACTTAGTACCTGTTAGACGTTGGTAGCTATGGATTTAGTACATGTTGGGAATTGGTAGCTATGGACTTAGTACTTATTAGTTAGACGCTGGTAGCTATGGATTTAGTACCTGTAGGAATTGGTAGCTATGGACTTAGTACCTGTTGAACACTGGTAGCTATGGATTTAGTACTCGATGAGTAGGATATAGCAGCTATGGAATTAGTGCTTTATGAACTAACATCGACAACTATGGATTTAGTGCCAGTTCTATAACCCTGGAAGTAAGGGACTTCGGAATAAACAAATGCGGGATGGACGACTCTTAGGTTAAATCCTTAAGAGTAAAGAAGATAACGGGGATGGGTAATGGGGTTAATTGTTTGATGATTAAACATAACAATTATATTATTGTGGGTTGTGTAACAACGCAAATTTTCAAATAATTTTTTCATTTTAAATAAGGTGAGTTCATTCAACCAATAATATTTATTTCATGTTTCAGAACAAATACATATGTAAAATCCCCAAGATCTCAAATAGCAGCAGTGTGTATGCATCATGCCGGCGCCTTCCCACGGTCCTCGCTAGTACCTGAAACACATACATAACAACTTGTAAGCATAAATGCTTAGTGAGTTCCCCAGTTTACCACTTACACATATACGCCTTTCCAGGCCCGGACCTTCCGGTCCACAGTACAATGCCTTCCGGCCCATATGATAATCGCCTTCCGGCCCATAAGATAATTGCCTTCCGGCCCAAAAGATAATTGCCTTCCGGCCCATAAGATAATTGCCTTCCGGCCCATAACATGATTGCCTTCCGGCCCATAACATGATTGCCTTCCGGCCCATAAACATATATAACACATAATACATTTACTCTAACACATATATCACATATATCATATAGCATACCTGACCTTCCTGTCACATAATACATTGCCTTCCGGCCCATAGAAACATACATAGCATGCATAGCAACTACTCCTTTCAATTATAGCATATATATAACACATAACATATCCGACCTTCCGGTCACACAGTCAAACCCTTCCGGGTACAGTATAGTGAGAAGACTCACCTCGTGGTAATGTAAGCTATCAACTCTTGAAACTACTCGCGCTCGATCCGCCGATCTGCAGACTCCCTATAATACCATATACCCTTATTAATACTCTTATTATTCAAGACAACTGACCCTAAGAATTACATGCAGGTCAACTCTGGTCAACGGTCAACTTGACCGGACTCGTCGAGTGCAAAGGCGACTCGGCGAGTCTAGACGTCCTCCCCAATTTTCCATGTTGTTCTCCTTTCTACTCGTCGAGTATCCCTCTTGACTCGACGAGGTCCTCGTGGAGGAATCGCGGGGCCACCCCGACTCCACTCGCCGAGTCCGAAGACGACTCGACGAGTTCCAATGAATCCTCAACTACTCGCCGAGTCTGAAGAACAACTCGGCGAGTCCCAGTAAATCTTCAAGCTACTCGCCGAGTCTGATCATTGGACTCGGCGAGTCCATGCCATGCAGTCGATCATCTGCTTCCTGAAATACGCATGGTCCCGAGACATGCACCCATGGGACTTTCTGGACCTCTAAGCATCCTATTACTGGGGTATAAACGATTGGGTAGCAACATAATAATCTATCTAATCCTCAAATGGGTCTCATAAACCCTAGATTCGTGTACAACACCAAAACAACAGAAATAATCCGAGTATTACCTGGAAAACGTGTTCTCTGTGTCCCCAACCTTCAGAGCTCAATCCTCTTGATCCTCCTTTGACCACAACCTTGCCTCTTCTTGCCTAACAACTCCTTCAAGTTTCCACTAGCCTTCACTCCTGCTCCAGATGCCCACAGACGTTTAGGTTATCCTCAATCGACCAAAAGACGAGAAATGACGGCCCTAAAGACGTTATATACGATCCAGAATCAAACAACTAGGGTTTCTGCTGAACAGCGTCGACTCGCCGAGTCCCTAATGGACTCGTCGAGTCTAGTCGCGAATCTGTGACCAAGACCGTGGTCCTACTCGGCGAGTCAGGCACCAACTCGCCGAGTCCCCTCCTAAAAATGCCCCAAAAATAGTTTTAAAGCAATACCTGAAATTTCGGGCTGTTACAACTCTCCCCCACTAGAACTAGACTTCGCCCTCGAAGTCTCACTCTGCGAATAACTCCGGATGTTGCTCCCGCATTTCACGCTCCGGCTCCCAAGTCATCTCCGATCCCTTCCGGTGTTGCCACTGAACCAACACCAGAGGTACTTCCTTGTTCCGCAGAACCTTGATCTTCCGATCCTTAATAGCTACTGGTCTCTCGGCGTAATTCAGGCTCGCATCCACCTGAATATCCTCTAACGGAACCACCGCCGATTCATCGGCTTTACACTTCCTCAACTGTGGTACGTGAAAGGTATTGTGAATCTGTCCCAACTCTGCTGGCAACTCCAACCGATAAGCTACCCGACCTACCCTTGCAATTACACGAAATGGACCTATGAACTAGGGCCCCAACTTGCCCCTCTTTCTGAACCGGATCACTCCCTTCCAAGGAGAAACCTTCAGGAGAACAAAGTCGCCCACCTGAAATTCCAGCTCGGACCGGCGTCTGTCCGCGTAACTCTTCTGTCGGCTTTGGGCGGTTAATAACCTCTACCTAACCTGCTGAATCTGCTCTGTCGTTTGAAGTACGATCTCTGTACTGCCCATCACTCTCTGTCCCACCTCTCCCCAGCAAATGGGAGTCCGACACCTCCTACCATACAACAACTCAAAAGGTGGCATACCAATGCTCGAATGATGGCTGTTGTTGTAGGAAAACTCAGCCAAAGGCAAATACGCATCCCAGCTACCCCCGAAGTCTAACACACACGCTCTAAGCATGTCTTCCAATGTCTGAATCGTCCGCTCGCTCTGACCGTCTATCTGGGGATGGTATGCGGTACTAAAATGCAGTTTAGTACCCAGCTCCTCATGGAATTTCTTCCAGAACCTGGAAGTGAAACGTACATCACGGTCTGAAACAATCGAGATCAGCACCCCATGCCGAGATACTATCTCTCTCACGTATAACTCCGCCAACTTCTCCGCTGATGAACTCTCGCTAATGGCAAGGAAGTGTGCACTCTTCGTCAATCTATCCACAATCACCCAAATTGCATCGACTCCCCTATCAGTTCTTGGCAATTTGGTGATGAAATCCATAGTAATCTGCTCCCACTTCCACTCAGGAATCTCCAAGGGCTGCAACTTACCATGCGGTCTCTGGTGCTCGGCTTTAACCCTACGGCAAGTCAAACACCTCTCAACGAACCATGCGACGTCTCTCTTCATACAAGGCCACCAATATTCCTTCCTCAAGTCCAAATACATCTTCGTAGCACCGGGATGGATCGAGAATTTCGATCTATGAGCCTCCTCCATCAAAATAGTACGCGTACCGCCCACGAATGGTACCCAAATCCGACCCTGAAACGTCAAAAGTCCTCGTCCATCCTTAAGGAACTCTGAAATTAACCCAACGACTCTCTCTTTCTTCTGCATTTCGGATCTCACAGCCTCGGCCTGCGCCCCACGAATAGCATCCAATATCGGGGTCATCACTGTCAGTCTCAAACATACGTCTCGCAATGGAGTGCTCTCCGCTCTACGACTCAATGCATCGGCTACCACATTAGCCTTGCCTGGGTGGTATAGGATCTCACAGTCATAATCCTTAACCACATCCAACCATCTCCTCTGACGCATATTTAGGTTGGGTTGATCCATCAAATACTTCAAACTCTTATGGTCCGTGTATATAGTACAACGAACCCCGTACAGGTAGTGACGCCATATCTTGAGAGCGAACACCACTGCCCCCAACTCTAAATCATGTGTGGGATATCTCGCCTCATGAGGCTTCAGCTGCCTCGACGCATAAGCTATCACATGACCTCTCTGCATCAACACCGCACCCAGTCCCGAAATCGATGCGTCGCAGTATACGACAAAATCCTCCATCCCTTCCGGGAGAGCTAACACCGGGGCTTCGCACAATCTCTGCCGAAGTGTCTCGAAGGAAATCTGCTGCTCGGGTCCCCATGAGAATGTAACACCCTTCCGGGTCAACCTGGTGAGCGGTACTGCGATCTTGGAGAAGTCCCTAATAAACCTCCGATAGTACCCCGCCAACCCAAGGAAACTCCTGATCTCGGAAGGTGACTTCGGTGCCTCCCAACTCATCACTGCTTCCACCTTGGCCGGATCGACCAATATCCCTGCCTGATTAACCACATGTCCAAGAAATTGGACCTCCCGCAACCAGAAGTCACATTTGGAGAATTTTGCATATAGCTTCTCCGACCTCAGTACCTCAAGGACCTCCCTCAAATGACTCTCATGCTGCTCTCTAGTTCGCGAATATACTAGGATGTCGTCGATAAATACAATCACAGACCGATCCAGCATCGGCCTGCATACCCTGTTCATGAGGTCCATGAACACTGCCCGGGGCATTGGTGAGCCCAAAAGGCATCACCACAAACTCGTAATGCCCATACCGCGTCCTGAATGCTGTCTTCTGGACGTCCTCATCCCGCACTCTTACCTGATGGTACCCTGATCTCATATCGATCTTGGAAAACCAAGATGCCCCTTGCAACTGATCGAATAGATCATCGATTCTCGGTAACGGATAGCGGTTCTTGACCGTCACCTTGTTCAACTCCCGGTAATCAATACACATCCGGTGTGAACCATCCTTCTTCTTGACGAATAGAATCGGTGCTCCCCACGGCGAGCTACTCGGCCGAATAAATCCCTTCCCCAGCAACTCCTGGAGTTGCGTGGACAACTCTTGCATCTCTGGAGGTGCAAGACGATAAGGCACCTTCGCAATAGGTGCAGCCCCCGGAACCAGATCGATACCAAACTCTACTTGCCTCGCAGGAGGTACTCCCGGCAAATCCTCGGGAAAAACATCTGGAAACTCGCGCACCACTGGAACCTCCTCCACTGTCCTCGGTCTCTCGGAAGCCTCCCGCGTATCCATCACATACGCCACAAAACCTTTACATCCCTGCTGTAGACATTGCCTCGCCCTAGCGGCCGAACAAAAAGCTGATCTCGAACGGGTACCCTCGCCGTACACCGTAAGAACTCCCCCACTAGGGTCTCGTATAGTCACCAGCTGGCGCTCACAGTCGATGACGGCGCTGAATCGGCTCAACCAGTCCATGCCCACGATGACACAGACATCACCCATCGCAATAGGAATTAGGTCAATCGGGAACGCAACCCCAAAAATCTCTAGCACGCATCCCCGAAGAACCTCCGTAGCACAAATCACCCTCTCGGCCGCTATAGAAACGCTCAGAGGCCGGCTTAACGGCCCACGACTAATGCTGATATGCTGACTAAAAGCTAAAGATACAAAGGATCTACTCGCACCCGAATCAAATAACACAAGAGCAGGCATAGAGTTCACAATAAAAGTACCTACACATATATTAACATAAGCATAACATTTCAACTTTAAGTAAATACGCGAATTACAGTATACATGCCACAACATCGGGTGCAGTGCGGACCTCCTCCGCAGTCAGCTGAAAGGCTCTCCCGCGAGCCCTCGGGGCCTCGACCTTCGTCGGTCGTGTCTCGGTAGTCCTGGTAGTAGGTGTAGATCCCTGACGAAGCTGCGGGCACTCGGCCTTCCGATGGCCTGTCTGGTTGCAATGAAAGCAAACCATAAACCCCTTAGGACAATCCCTGGCAATGTGTCCTTCCTTGCCACACTTGTAGCAACCACCCGCTCTACACGCCCCCTCATGACTCTTGCCGCACTTTCCGCAAGTGCGGCCCTTCGAACCTCCCATCCTCGAGTCAGCGGACTTGAACCGCTTGGCTGCCGGCTGAGACTGAGCCGGTCGCCGGTCCACCTGCTGAGACTCGGCCTCCTCCCTAGCCTGGGTCTCCAACTCGATCTCGTGCTAACTGGCATTCGCCTGAAGCTCAGTGAAAGTACGATAGGTGGAGTTTGACACAAACTCCTGGATATCCCTCCTCAACACGCCCAAGTACCGGCTCATCCGTGACTGCTCTGTAGACACCAACTCGGGGCAGAACATCGCCCACTCATGAAATTTCTGTGTAACCACCGCAACGGAATCAGTACCCTGCTTAAGGGTCAAGAACTCCTGGATCAATCGTTCCCTCTCCATTGGGGGAACGTACTCGTCCCTGAACATCTCAGTAAACTTCTCCCATGTCACCGCTGAAATCTCCGCCTGAGTGAAGTTCGCCGTCACGAACTTCCACCAATCCTTCGCTCCCAGACGGAGCTGGTTCAAGGCGAACCGTACCCTCAGGTGCTCCGGGCATGAACAAGTGTAGAAGCACCCCTCAATATCGGCGATCCACCTCATTGCAGCAATCGGATCCTGCGTCCCATCAAATTCAGGGGGTTTCGTGTTGCTGAATTCCCGGAATAGCAACGAATCACCCCCTTGCGGCCTAGCAGCAGCCACAACTGTGGTAGCGGCAGCGACTGCAGCTTCAGTCAGTGCGGCGTACCGCTCCTCAAACTCCTCCATCAGGGTGGTCTTAATGGACCCAAACATCTCCGGGATCTCAGCCCGAACCGCCGCAACTACCTCCTCCTGAATCATCTGATGAATCTCCTCATCACTCATACTGCTCGAACTCGCTCCGTGGCGTGTCGTAACTATGATGTCTCTGAAATACAACATAAAATTATCAGAGACTCCATCAAGTACATTTGTACTCGATAACGCAACCCTACTCAGTCTCCGATATCCAGGGATTCTTACTTGGGTCTTCCACCGACCCGGTGTCTTCGGTAGTACGGGCCCAATACTACCGACCACACCGTGTCAGTATTCGTCCCAAATCTTCCTCCCCAAACCCCGAATAGTGAGTACTCTACTTCTCGTATGCACTATTTACCTGCACGCTACCGAATATCTCATACAAGCAACTTCCCTAGACTAAGGCATCACAAAACAGGCCATTCTAGTCCTATCATGTATACCTAGTCTTCTAGCATGCATAACAATTCATAATTCAATGCATAACATAACATTATAAGGTATTCTGGGGATCTTTACCGTTCGGGCGCTGGCTGATCGTACACACTGCTTCTTTCTTGTTTACCACTTTACCATTTATAAAAGTTTATGTATTTATTATTTTCAAAAGATTTTTCCTCAAATCCTCGGTTTGAGTTCAGTTACACCCGAAGGTACACCCGAATCCCTCAAACCAAGGCTCTGATACCAATTGTAACAACGCAAATTTTCAAATAAATTTTTCATTTTAAATAAGGTGAGTTCATTCAACCAATAATATTTATTTCATGTTTCAGAACAAATACATATGTAAAATCCCCAAGATCTCAAATAGCAGCAGTGTGTATGCATCATGCCGGCGCCTTCCCACGGTCCTCGCTAGTACCTGAAACACATACATAACAACTTGTAAGCATAAATGCTTAGTGAGTTCCCCAGTTTACCACTTACACATATACGCCTTTCCAGGCCCGGACCTTCCGGTCCACAGTACAATGCCTTCCGGCCCATATGATAATCGCCTTCCGGCCCATAAGATAATTGCCTTCCGGCCCATAAGATAATTGCCTTCCGGCCCATAACATGATTGCCTTCCGGCCCATAAACATATATAACACATAATACATTTACTCTAACACATATATCACATATATCATATAGCATACCTGACCTTCCTGTCACATAATACATTGCCTTCCGGCCCATAGAAACATACATAGCATGCATAGCAACTACTCCTTTCAATTATAACATATATATAACACATAACATATCCGACCTTCCGGTCACACAGTCAAACCCTTCCGGGTACAGTATAGTGAGAAGACTCACCTCGTGGTAATGTAAGCTATCAACTCTTGAAACTACTCGCGCTCGATCCGCCGATCTGCAGACTCCCTATAATACCATATACCCTTATTAATACTCTTATTATTCAAGACAACTGACCCTAAGAATTACATGCAGGTCAACTCTGGTCAACGGTCAACTTGACCGGACTCGTCGAGTGCAAAGGCGACTCGGCGAGTCTAGACGTCCTCCCCAATTTTCCATGTTGTTCTCCTTTCTACTCGTCGAGTATCCCTCTTGACTCGACGAGGTCCTCGTGGAGGAATCGCGGGGCCACCCCGACTCCACTCGCCGAGTCCGAAGACGACTCGACGAGTTCCAATGAATCCTCAACTACTCGCCGAGTCTGAAGAACAACTCGGCGAGTCCCAGTAAATCTTCAAGCTACTCGCCGAGTCTGATCATTGGACTCGGCGAGTCCATGCCATGCAGTCGATCATCTGCTTCCTGAAATACGCATGGTCCCGAGACATGCACCCATGGGACTTTCTGGACCTCTAAGCATCCTATTACTGGGGTATAAACGATTGGGTAGCAACATAATAATCTATCTAATCCTCAAATGGGTCTCATAAACCCTAGATTCGTGTACAACACCAAAACAACAGAAATAATCCGAGTATTACCTGGAAAACGTGTTCTCTGTGTCCCCAACCTTCAGAGCTCAATCCTCTTGATCCTCCTTTGACCACAACCTTGCCTCTTCTTGCCTAACAACTCCTTCAAGTTTCCACTAGCCTTCACTCCTGCTCCAGATGCCCACAGACGTTTAGGTTATCCTCAATCGACCAAAAGACGAGAAATGACGGCCCTAAAGACGTTATATACGATCCAGAATCAAACAACTAGGGTTTCTGCTGAACAGCGTCGACTCGCCGAGTCCCTAATGGACTCGTCGAGTCTAGTCGCGAATCTGTGACCAAGACCGTGGTCCTACTCGGCGAGTCAGGCACCAACTCGCCGAGTCCCCTCCTAAAAATGCCCCAAAAATAGTTTTAAAGCAATACCTGAAATTTCGGGCTGTTACAACTCTCCCCCACTAGAACTAGACTTCGCCCTCGAAGTCTCACTCTGCGAATAACTCCGGATGTTGCTCCCGCATTTCACGCTCCGGCTCCCAAGTCATCTCCGATCCCTTCCGGTGTTGCCACTGAACCAACACCAGAGGTACTTCCTTGTTCCGCAGAACCTTGATCTTCCGATCCTTAATAGCTACTGGTCTCTCGGCGTAATTCAGGCTCGCATCCACCTGAATATCCTCTAACGGAACCACCGCCGATTCATCGGCTTTACACTTCCTCAACTGTGGTACGTGAAAGGTATTGTGAATCTGTCCCAACTCTGCTGGCAACTCCAACCGATAAGCTACCCGACCTACCCTTGCAATTACACGAAATGGACCTATGAACTAGGGCCCCAACTTGCCCCTCTTTCTGAACCGGATCACTCCCTTCCAAGGAGAAACCTTCAGGAGAACAAAGTCGCCCACCTGAAATTCCAGCTCGGACCGGCGTCTGTCCGCGTAACTCTTCTGTCGGCTTTGGGCGGTTAATAACCTCTACCTAACCTGCTGAATCTGCTCTGTCGTTTGAAGTACGATCTCTGTACTGCCCATCACTCTCTGTCCCACCTCTCCCCAGCAAATGGGAGTCCGACACCTCCTACCATACAACAACTCAAAAGGTGGCATACCAATGCTCGAATGATGGCTGTTGTTGTAGGAAAACTCAGCCAAAGGCAAATACGCATCCCAGCTACCCCCGAAGTCTAACACACACGCTCTAAGCATGTCTTCCAATGTCTGAATCGTCCGCTCGCTCTGACCGTCTATCTGGGGATGGTATGCGGTACTAAAATGCAGTTTAGTACCCAGCTCCTCATGGAATTTCTTCCAGAACCTGGAAGTGAAACGTACATCACGGTCTGAAACAATCGAGATCAGCACCCCATGCCGAGATACTATCTCTCTCACGTATAACTCCGCCAACTTCTCCGCTGATGAACTCTCGCTAATGGCAAGGAAGTGTGCACTCTTCGTCAATCTATCCACAATCACCCAAATTGCATCGACTCCCCTATCAGTTCTTGGCAATTTGGTGATGAAATCCATAGTAATCTGCTCCCACTTCCACTCAGGAATCTCCAAGGGCTGCAACTTACCATGCGGTCTCTGGTGCTCGGCTTTAACCCTACGGCAAGTCAAACACCTCTCAACGAACCATGCGACGTCTCTCTTCATACAAGGCCACCAATATTCCTTCCTCAAGTCCAAATACATCTTCGTAGCACCGGGATGGATCGAGAATTTCGATCTATGAGCCTCCTCCATCAAAATAGTACGCGTACCGCCCACGAATGGTACCCAAATCCGACCCTGAAACGTCAAAAGTCCTCGTCCATCCTTAAGGAACTCTGAAATTAACCCAACGACTCTCTCTTTCTTCTGCATTTCGGATCTCACAGCCTCGGCCTGCGCCCCACGAATAGCATCCAATATCGGGGTCATCACTGTCAGTCTCAAACATACGTCTCGCAATGGAGTGCTCTCCGCTCTACGACTCAATGCATCGGCTACCACATTAGCCTTGCCTGGGTGGTATAGGATCTCACAGTCATAATCCTTAACCACATCCAACCATCTCCTCTGACGCATATTTAGGTTGGGTTGATCCATCAAATACTTCAAACTCTTATGGTCCGTGTATATAGTACAACGAACCCCGTACAGGTAGTGACGCCATATCTTGAGAGCGAACACCACTGCCCCCAACTCTAAATCATGTGTGGGATATCTCGCCTCATGAGGCTTCAGCTGCCTCGACGCATAAGCTATCACATGACCTCTCTGCATCAACACCGCACCCAGTCCCGAAATCGATGCGTCGCAGTATACGACAAAATCCTCCATCCCTTCCGGGAGAGCTAACACCGGGGCTTCGCACAATCTCTGCCGAAGTGTCTCGAAGGAAATCTGCTGCTCGGGTCCCCATGAGAATGTAACACCCTTCCGGGTCAACCTGGTGAGCGGTACTGCGATCTTGGAGAAGTCCCTAATAAACCTCCGATAGTACCCCGCCAACCCAAGGAAACTCCTGATCTCGGAAGGTGACTTCGGTGCCTCCCAACTCATCACTGCTTCCACCTTGGCCGGATCGACCAATATCCCTGCCTGATTAACCACATGTCCAAGAAATTGGACCTCCCGCAACCAGAAGTCACATTTGGAGAATTTTGCATATAGCTTCTCCGACCTCAGTACCTCAAGGACCTCCCTCAAATGACTCTCATGCTGCTCTCTAGTTCGCGAATATACTAGGATGTCGTCGATAAATACAATCACAGACCGATCCAGCATCGGCCTGCATACCCTGTTCATGAGGTCCATGAACACTGCCCGGGGCATTGGTGAGCCCAAAAGGCATCACCACAAACTCGTAATGCCCATACCGCGTCCTGAATGCTGTCTTCTGGACGTCCTCATCCCGCACTCTTACCTGATGGTACCCTGATCTCATATCGATCTTGGAAAACCAAGATGCCCCTTGCAACTGATCGAATAGATCATCGATTCTCGGTAACGGATAGCGGTTCTTGACCGTCACCTTGTTCAACTCCCGGTAATCAATACACATCCGGTGTGAACCATCCTTCTTCTTGACGAATAGAATCGGTGCTCCCCACGGCGAGCTACTCGGCCGAATAAATCCCTTCCCCAGCAACTCCTGGAGTTGCGTGGACAACTCTTGCATCTCTGGAGGTGCAAGACGATAAGGCACCTTCGCAATAGGTGCAGCCCCCGGAACCAGATCGATACCAAACTCTACTTGCCTCGCAGGAGGTACTCCCGGCAAATCCTCGGGAAAAACATCTGGAAACTCGCGCACCACTGGAACCTCCTCCACTGTCCTCGGTCTCTCGGAAGCCTCCCGCGTATCCATCACATACGCCACAAAACCTTTACATCCCTGCTGTAGACATTGCCTCGCCCTAGCGGCCGAACAAAAAGCTGATCTCGAACGGGTACCCTCGCCGTACACCGTAAGAACTCCCCCACTAGGGTCTCGTATAGTCACCAGCTGGCGCTCACAGTCGATGACGGCGCTGAATCGGCTCAACCAGTCCATGCCCACGATGACACAGACATCACCCATCGCAATAGGAATTAGGTCAATCGGGAACGCAACCCCAAAAATCTCTAGCACGCATCCCCGAAGAACCTCCGTAGCACAAATCACCCTCTCGGCCGCTATAGAAACGCTCAGAGGCCGGCTTAACGGCCCACGACTAATGCTGATATGCTGACTAAAAGCTAAAGATACAAAGGATCTACTCGCACCCGAATCAAATAACACAAGAGCAGGCATAGAGTTCACAATAAAAGTACCTACACATATATTAACATAAGCATAACATTTCAACTTTAAGTAAATACGCGAATTACAGTATACCTGCCACAACATCGGGTGCAGTGCGGACCTCCTCCGCAGTCAGCTGAAAGGCTCTCCCGCGAGCCCTCGGGGCCTCGACCTTCGTCGGTCGTGTCTCGGTAGTCCTGGTAGTAGGTGTAGATCCCTGACGAAGCTGCGGGCACTCGGCCTTCCGATGGCCTGTCTGGTTGCAATGAAAGCAAACCATAAACCCCTTAGGACAATCCCTGGCAATGTGTCCTTCCTTGCCACACTTGTAGCAACCACCCGCTCTACACGCCCCCTCATGACTCTTGCCGCACTTTCCGCAAGTGCGGCCCTTCGAACCTCCCATCCTCGAGTCAGCGGACTTGAACCGCTTGGCTGCCGGCTGAGACTGAGCCGGTCGCCGGTCCACCTGCCGAGACTCGGCCTCCTCCCTGGCCTGGGTCTCCAACTCGATCTCGCGCTTCCTGGAATTCGCCTGAAGCTCAGTGAAAGTACGATAGGTGGAGTTTGACACAAACTCCCGGATATCCCTCCTCAACACGCCCAAGTACCGGCTCATCCGTGACTGCTCTGTAGACACCAACTCGGGGCAGAACATCGCCCTCTCATGAAATTTTCGTGTAACCACCGCAACGGAATCAGTACCCTGCTTAAGGGTCAAGAACTCCTGGATCAATCGTTCCCTCTCCACTGGGGGAACGTACTCGTCCCTGAACATCTCAGTAAACTTCTCCCATGTCACCGCTGAAATCTCCGCCTGAGTGAAGTTCGCCGTCACGAACTTCCACCAATCCTTCGCTCCCAGACGGAGCTGGTTCAAGGCGAACCGTACCCTCAGGTGCTCCGGGCATGAACAAGTGTAGAAGCACCCCTCAATATCGGCGATCCACCTCATTGCAGCAATCGGATCCTGCGTCCCATCAAATTCAGGGGGTTTCGTGTTGCTGAATTCCCGGAATAGCAACGAATCACCCCCTTGCGGCCTAGCAGCAGCCACAGCTGTGGTAGCGGCAGCGACTGCAGCTTCAGTCAGTGCGGCGTACCGCTCCTCAAACTCCTCCATCAGGGTGGTCTTAATGGACCCAAACATCTCCGGGATCTCAGCCCGAACCGCCGCAACTACCTCCTCCTGAATCATCTGATGAATCTCCTCATCACTCATACTGCTCGAACTCGCTCCGTGGCGTGTCGTAACTATGATGTCTCTGAAATACAACATAAAATTATCAGAGACTCCATCAAGTACATTTGTACTCGATAACGCAACCCTACTCAGTCTCCGATATCCAGGGATTCTTACTTGGGTCTTCCACCGACCCGGTGTCTTCGGTAGTACGGGCCCAATACTACCAACCACACCGTGTCAGTATTCGTCCCAAATCTTCCTCCCCAAACCCCGAATAGTGAGTACTCTACTTCTCGTATGCACTATTTACCTGCACGCTACCGAATATCTCATACAAGCAACTTCCCTAGACTAAGGCATCACAAAACAGGCCATTCTAGTCCTATCATGTATACCTAGTCTTCTAGCATGCATAACAATTCATAATTCAATGCATAACATAACATTATAAGGTATTCTGGGGATCTTTACCGTTCGGGCGCTGGCTGATCGTACACACTGCTTCTTTCTTGTTTACCACTTTACCATTTATAAAAGTTTATGTATTTATTATTTTCAAAAGATTTTTCCTCAAATCCTCGGTTTGAGTTCAGTTACACCCGAAGGTACACCCGAATCCCTCAAACCAAGGCTCTGATACCAATTGTAACAACGCAAATTTTCAAATAAATTTTTCATTTTAAATAAGGTGAGTTCATTCAACCAATAATATTTATTTCATGTTTCAGAACAAATACATATGTAAAATCCCCAAGATCTCAAATAGCAGCAGTGTGTATGCATCATGCCGGCGCCTTCCCACGGTCCTCGCTAGTACCTGAAACACATACATAACAACTTGTAAGCATAAATGCTTAGTGAGTTCCCCAGTTTACCACTTACACATATACGCCTTTCCAGGCCCGGACCTTCCGGTCCACAGTACAATGCCTTCCGGCCCATATGATAATCGCCTTCCGGCCCATAAGATAATTGCCTTCCGGCCCATAAGATAATTGCCTTCCAGCCCATAACATGATTGCCTTCCGGCCCATAAACATATATAACACATAATACATTTACTCTAACACATATATCACATATATCATATAGCATACCTGACCTTCCTGTCACATAATACATTGCCTTCCGGCCCATAGAAACATACATAGCATGCATAGCAACTACTCCTTTCAATTATAACATATATATAACACATAACATATCCGACCTTCCGGTCACACAGTCAAACCCTTCCGGGTACAGTATAGTGAGAAGACTCACCTCGTGGTAATGTAAGCTATCAACTCTTGAAACTACTCGCGCTCGATCCGCCGATCTGCAGACTCCCTATAATACCATATACCCTTATTAATACTCTTATTATTCAAGACAACTGACCCTAAGAATTACATGCAGGTCAACTCTGGTCAACGGTCAACTTGACCGGACTCGTCGAGTGCAAAGGCGACTCGGCGAGTCTAGACGTCCTCCCCAATTTTCCCTGTTGTTCTCCTTTCTACTCGTCGAGTATCCCTCTTGACTCGACGAGGTCCTCGTGGAGGAATCGCGGGGCCACCCCGACTCCACTCGCCGAGTCCGAAGACGACTCGACGAGTTCCAATGAATCCTCAACTACTCGCCGAGTCTGAAGAACAACTCGGCGAGTCCCAGTAAATCTTCAAGCTACTCGCCGAGTCTGATCATTGGACTCGGCGAGTCCATGACATGCAGTCGATCATCTGCTTCCTGAAATACGCATGGTCCCGAGACATGCACCCATGGGACTTTCTGGACCTCTAAGCATCCTATTACTGGGGTATAAACGATTGGGTAACAACATAATAATCTATCTAATCCTCAAATGGGTCTCATAAACCCTAGATTCGTGTACAACACCAAAACAACAGAAATAATTCGAGTATTACCTGGAAAACGTGTTCTCTGTGTCCCCAACCTTCAGAGCTCAATCCTCTTGATCCTCCTTTGACCACAACCTTGCCTCTTCTTGCCTAACAACTCCTTCAAGTTTCCACTAGCCTTCACTCCTGCTCCAGATGCCCACAGATGTTTAGGTTATCCTCAATCGGCCAAAAGACGAGAAATGACGACCCTAAAGACGTTATATACGATCTAGAATCAAACGGCTAGGGTTTCTGCTGAACAGCGTCGACTCGCCGAGTCCCTAATGGACTCGTCGAGTCCAGTCGCGAATCTGTGACCAAGACCGTGGTCCTACTCGGCAAGTCAGGCACCAACTCGCCAAGTCCCCTCCTAAAAATGCCCCAAAAATAGTTTTAAAGCAATACCTGAAATTCCGGGCTGTTACAGGTTGAAAACCCTATGTACTCACCAGGTTTCCCAACCTGACCCACTCAGTTTATGTGTATCACAGGTGACGAAGTGAAGTGACATTACACTGAGAGATTTAAAGAGATATAGATCACTAGTGTAAATCATTGTAAGTTCTGTTTATGCTTATGTTTCGGTATTAACGATGACATCCCAAATGTTTTAAAATGAAATAAATACGTTTCCTCGAAAATGTTTTAATAACGTATTTACCATGTTTTTCTGGGAACAAACTCCGCAACCTTTTTATAAAATGAAGTACTCTGATTTTTATAAAGCATAAACAAAATCGGTCTTTTTTGGCCGTGATTTTGGGGATGTCACAGTTGGTATCAGAGCATTAGTTTAAGCGAACTAGGAATATGGATTTATTTCTAGACTTAAACTTAGAATGCTAAGCGATGATTGTCAGGTGTGAGCACTAGCTTATTTTAGGAATGATGCCTAAATTGCTTTTATGTGCTAAATGCTTTGTGCATGATATGTTGTTATTTGTTCGGATCTATGGTCTGTTGCCGACCGGATCTGGAAACCTTATGGGTCTAGGATTCTAAACGTACGAATACGATATTAGAACTAGCATATAAACATTTCGGAGTGATAAGGATGATTTAAACGTCAATCCTAAGTAAAGATCTAGATTCACCATATTCGGTGTAGAGATCAAGATGGCAAGAACCCTTAGCGGAAACGTAAATGCGAATGGGAACCGAAACCAACCCCCAGTGGTTCAGCAAATACCTGTTGCTGAAGAAGTTGCGCCTGAGCCAGTCACCATGGCTAGAGTTCAAGCCATGATTCGGGCTATGTTAGCTGAACAAAGGGAAGAAATGAGACAGATGTTGAATAGGGACGAACCTACCGTACGTGTTGAACCGACGGAGCCAGTTCCCGAGCAATTAGAGGAAGGGAACTACAGCCGCCAAGTGAGTCAAGTAGGGACTCAAGGTGAGCAAAGGGATGGCCCAGAAGGGATAAACAACAAGGATGGGCGAATGTACAAGAATTTCTTGGGTGCGAAACCACCAAGCCTCTCAGGAATCCCGAAGCCGGTTGAGATTATGGATTGGATCTTTGAGATGGAGATGGTGTTTGAGAGCTGCAGCTGTAATGAGAAACAGAAGACTGTCTTCGCAGTAAGACAGCTGAAAACTGGAGTTTTGAGCTGGTGGAAGCTATTGGCAGATACGATGCCACGAGGAGAAGCCTTAAGGATGTCGTGGGAAGAGTTTTTGGAGCTGTTGAAAATGCAGTACTGCTCGGAGGTAGATCTGATAGACCTAAACAACGAGTTTCAGAACCTGAAGAAAGGGAAGATGAGTATTGACGAGTATGCCACCGCATTCACCGAAAGGATGAAGCTATTCCCCTACTTGGTGCCTACTGAACTCTCCAAGATTGATAGGTTTGCTAACGGACTGCCCATTGACTTTGGCCCAATGGTCAAAATGGCAACTACTTTGAAAGCAGCTGTTAGGGCAGCTAATAACGTAGAGGCCCAGATAAGAGAAAAGGGTCTAGAAAAAGATAAGGTAGGAGAGAAGCGGAAGTTTGAAGGATCTTCGAGGCCAAACAAGGAAAGCAAATTCTCAAAGCTTGGAGGAGCAGATGGAGGTGAAGCAAGATGGTGTGATAGATGCAAGAAGAAGCATGGTGGAAAGTGCAACAAAGAAGTGACTTGTTACAAGTGTGGGAGGACTAGTCACTATTCCAAAGACTGCACGCATAATGACAAAGTATGCTACGGATGTAGAGGCAAGGGGCACATGTCCAGAGACTGCCCAAGGAAAAATAAAGCAGCAAGAGCAGAAATGCCACCAAAGCCGAGGGCATTTCACATGATCCTTGACGAAGTAGAGAACCATGCAAGGAATCAAGAATGAGGACTTCTTACCCGAAGATCGGATTATGCAGTAGCCATAGTTTCGTACGATGTAGCATAGTAGAGGCATAGTCTAGGGTGAACTTGAACACCTATGTAACAGTCTCGAGAAATAATAAAATCTTCGTTTTGTTATCTGGTGTGTGAAATTGTTGTGTGATTTGCTGCATGGTGACTTGGGAAACTGCGAGACGATACTTGGGATGAGTATGAGTAGGTCTGAATGGTAGTAGAGGCCTATACTACCGGAAGCACAGGACTCACACTTGGATCAGGGAAAGTCACAAGGTTACCAAGAAGCCAGTAATTGATTTCGTTTTATTCAAGTATGTCGTTACCATTGTTTCGGTAATGACTAAGAAGATTGTTGTTATCCCGACCCTAGTGGTCATATCACATTGAGTCCGACTACGATGAGTAGGTTACGTGGTTCAAAGAACCAAGTTTGATATAGCGTCCGACTTAAACCAAACGATTAAAATCAAAGCGATCAATAGAAGTATCGCGCTCGTTGGTAGCTAGAAATGCTACATGTTAAAGTATGATTATATCACATTAGAACATGAAAGAAGGCTTAGTCTGTTTTAGAATTTAAGAGACCTGAGTCTAAATGTGCATCACATGATGATAGGTCATAATTTGGAGTCTAATCTGAGGTAGAGAGCAGGTGCACGATCAAGTATTGCTTACAATCAATAAGTCTAAGAAATAGACTTGAAGGAATAAAGAAGTTATAATTATTACCTAGGATGAAGAGATGACGTATGGAGTCATTATACGATCCTTGTTTCGTTGATGATTCCGGGACGTAATCATCCTAAGGGGGAGATAATTGTAACGCCCGCAGATCCAGGCTAGTCAATTTAGAGGCAATAGGGGTCGAAAATGACTTTTCGACAAAAGATTATTTATAATAAATAATCTTAACCAAGTTTTAAAATATGACACAAGGTTTCCGTACATATAAAGAACGCCGAAATCCGAGTTATAATGAAGAAGTTATGGCCCGTCGAAGTTTCGCGACGGAACCGGCACGGCACCGGGAAGCGTAAATAGTGAATTTATGATGGAGGAATTTTTAGCCTTAGTGATCTAAACGAAAGTCGTAGAATATGTTAAACCAAGAAAATCCATAAAAAGAACGCCCAAATCTGACTTCGTATGAAGAAGTTATGATTTTTCTAAGATTCGGCTTAGCAGTGTACAGCCCGAAACTCGAATTTTAGTTCGAGCGGTTTTTGGCTTACGTGACCTAAATGAGAGTTGAAGATCTCATTAATAGGAACTCAACGGTAAAAAGACAGACAAAAATGGAGTCCGTATGAAAGAGTTATGAATTCTTCACGGTCATTTAACAGTCTAAACGCCTCCTACTGTTAAATTTGAGATCGGTCGAGAATTAGCCGACGGAGTCTAAACGAAAATTGTAGATCTTGATTTTACCTACACGTGGATATAAAGAATGTCGAAAATGGAGCTCGTATGCGAAAGTTATGATTTTTCTAAGTTTGAAGGCTGATACGCGATAGGGGTGACGTGGCACCACCAGAATTGGACAGGTGGCACCACCACAAGGCCACCACATGGACCAACTCGGTGAGTAGGTCCCCCCTACTCGGCGAGTAGGCCAGCCAGCACCCCTATAAATAGAGGTGTCGGGTTCCATTCATTCTCACACCTTCAACCTTCTTCTTTCTCTCTCTATACTTTCTCTCTAAGCTCCCTTAAACCCCTAAAAGCCTAGGTAAACCCCCTAGCACCCGAAGGAAGCCCCGAGGCTCCCGGAGTCCCGAGAAAAGAGCCTTTCGGCTCGGGAACGCTGCTCCAGCGAAGCCCGGTTTTTGAGAAAACCCGCTGTAAGTAATCTATGCCTACACTATCTTTAGTATAGCTTATGTTTCAATATAGTAATGTTATTAGGACCTTATAATAAGTATTTGGGCTATTATTATGAGTTATATTGAGCGTTATTTAACGCTTATATAATAATAATAATAGCTAGACTATTAATTTGTCGCGGTTAACGTCAGCCTAAACTCTAGTGGTAATGATACTAGGTTTTGTCGAGGAAGTTGTTTTAAGAGTAACAAAGTGCTGTCCGAGTGCCGAGTCACCACCTTCCCAGGTGAGTGCATAGTCCCTTTCATCTTACACATAGATATGAAGTATTTTATATAAACTACGTGCTATGTGTGCATATTATCTGAATACTTGCTGTCTATGCTGGATGAACGTTTTATACATGTTTTAAAGGATTTAAATTGTATACGTATTTTATATATACGAATATGTTGGGTATGATGATGGGTAGATGAATGATGAGGGATAGAAGATGACGTGAGTATACATTGGTAGCTATAGACTCAGTGCCTATGGGACAAACACCGGTAGCTGTGGACTTAGTACCTGTTAGGCGTTGGTAGCTATGGATTTAGTACATGTTGGGAATTGGTAGCTATGGACTTAGTACCTATTAGTTAGATGCTGGTAGCTATGGATTTAGTACCTGTAGGAATTGGTAGCTATGGACTTAGTACCTGTTGAACACTGGTAGCTATGGATTTAGTACTCGATGAGTAGGATATAGCAGCTATGGAATTAGTGCTTTATGAACTAACATCGGCAGCTATGGATTTAGTGCCAGTTCTATAACCCTGGAAGTAAGGGACTTCGGAATAAACAAATGCAGGATAGACGACTCTTAGGTTAAATCCTTAAGAGTAAAGAAGATAACGGGGATGGGTAATGGGGTTAATTGTTTGATGATTAAACATAACAATTATATTATTGTGGGTTGAAAACCCTATGTACTCACCAGGTTTCCCAACCTGACCCACTCAGTTTATGTATATCACAGGTGACGAAGTGAAGTGACATTACACTGAGAGATTTAAAGAGATATAGATCACTAGTGTAAATCATTGTAAGTTCTGTTTATGCTTATGTTTCGGTATTAACGATGACATCCCAAACGTTTTAAAATGAAGTAAATACGTTTCCTCGAAAATGTTTTAATAACGTATTTACCATGTTTTTCTGGGAACAAACTCCGCAACCTTTTTATAAAATGAAGTACTCTGATTTTTATAAAGCATAAACAAAATCGGTCTTTTCTGGTCGTGATTTTGGGGATGTCACATAGTGAGTTCTTAAGAGAGTACTATATGATGAACCACACGTGACCCTTATTGATCTCACCTATATGCTTATTGCTGCTGAATCAGCAATGGTTTGGCGCAATAGAAAAGCAAAGTTGATTGGTGAATTTGCCTTCAAGACCTCTATGGATATAGACAATGGCAATGAAAGACATGCAATGATCAAAAAGTTTGATCATAAGAGAAAGGCGATGTCTGAAGTAGTTCCATGTGTTGTTCCAAAAGAGTCAATTTGCTTTTATTGCCAAGAGGAGGGGCATTGGAGACGAAGTTGCCCTATTTACCTAAGAGATCTAAGAGATAGGAGAGTCAAAAGTATGACTACGCTTCAGGTAAAATCCACTATCTAACTCCGTTAAGTTCCTATTCATTGATTCTTGATACATGATGTGATAAGATTACATTTGAATGTTTTGAAGGATCGGTGAAAAGAAAGGAAGCTTGATAAGAGTGCAAGATGAATCTAATCACAAGAGATGGATCTTGATCGCATGGACTTGAAGATTGGATTTTGAGCTTAGATAGTTATGATAGAGTTGTTAGAAATTTTCCTTTTACATAGTTTTCAATAGATTTTGCATTGTAAGGACAAATGTTTTTCCGCTGCTTTTATAAATAAAATAAATTTTGACTTATTTATTTGTTTACTTCCTTGCAATGAAATCGTTATGAAAATTGATGTTTGCATATTTCTACAACGAATGGATATGATTCTTAGTTATGTTATTTATGGAAATGTCGAGAATTTACCAAATAGGGAGAGTTTCTCATCGCCCAAAGTTTCAATTGGACTGAAATTTGGAATCACGGAACTTGGTTGCATGATGAATGAGAAATTTCATATTTGGAAATTAGACAAATTCGTTGACAAAGTGTCAAGTGAAGGACTAGGAGATCGAGTGCACAAAGTTGTGTGTTGATCAAGTTCACCATAAGAGTAACAAAGATATTCGTCATGATTTACTAAAGGCGTAGTAAATATGATTACACTCACAAGATTAAGTGTAATTCTAAATTGATTAAAGGGTTTAGATCAATAGTAGAACGAATAAGAAGAATCAAGTAGGCAGAAAGATAAAAGTTTCTCCATTCTAAGCAGAAGGGAGAGTAGCTTTTATGCTTTATAATGGGTCTTAATGATTAAGAACCATATCTCAATTGATCCTCTAAGTGAGTCTTAGTACAATTGTATGTTTAAGAAGAGGAATCAAGGATTGAAGAAATGGTTAAATCAAGAAGTATATCATACTTCGTTCCAATAACAAGTCTTAAAGTTAAGATTGTGACAATGAGTGAAAAGTATTAAAGGTTTATAACATTCATCAAATGTGGAAAGTTGTGATGTCTTGGATAAGACAAAGACCAACTAGGACCAATTTATGAAGTGTTTTGATACAAGCTACACTAACTCTTGAAAATTTGTTTGTCAAGAAATGATTGTTAACAAAAGAATCTTATATGTCAAGGAGTCAGTGGGAGTCTTAATGGTCTCGAAAAGTTTCAAGAACAAATCAAATAAACCTTATCGATCATCACTAGCACACGAGTTGAGGTTTACAACCTATCGTGTTGACGTTATTTTGTTTCTATGCCATTCAAATTGAGTTAATTATGCATGTGAGTTCTATAAGTTCTCATTTTGAACGCATAAAAGGTAAATCACCTTGATCAATGAAAGGTACATTGATAGGAAAAAGGTGAGATGCTTAACTACTTGGAAGACGTGGTGGGCAGCTGTGCTACCATAAGGAAAGAAATCAAGATTAAGAAAGTTCAGTCCATATGAGTTTGAATTTGTCGTAAACTTTGGTTTTAACAAATTCACATGGATAGGAACAAATACACCATTTAAATCTAAGTGTCATAATATTTCCTCCTTCATGAAAATGATTGTGAGGAAATGCTTTCACTAAGAAAGATTTTAAAAAGATAGTGATTGTAAAATTGCATTCTCGAATTCGATCATGGTTACGTTATCCCTTTCCATAATTTGAATTGTGAGGTTTGGCAATTAGTCTTAATTGTTAAGACACACATATGAACTATCTAAGCCAAAGGTGTAAAAGTTCAAGAAGCCTTGATAAAAGATTATCAAAGCACTAAGTATTAGAAACATGGACTTAAGAACTTCAATAGGTATTGTCTTTCTGAAAGTTAAGATGTTTATGAATACATGTCGAAGCTAGTGGGAGCATAAGTGTTATGTTCTATAGTAATAATCATGATAGTGGGAGCATAAAAGTTATGATTGTATGATTATTATGGAAAGTATTGCAAGTTGGCAATATTAATTATAGAAAAACAAGAGTTATACCTTGTAAAGTCGTAAGGGTTGTAAAGTTATTTTGCTATAATTAAGGGAGAGAATATTATGCTTCATTTCAAATCTAAAGGCTTAGGTTGAGAAATGTTAATAAATTTAGTCAAAGGTACATAGTGTGTTCTTAAAATTTCGATTATGATTACGGAATTCCTTTTCACAATTCGAATTTTGAGAACATAGCAAATAAAACATTGTGCATCGTGTCCCATACGCTTCGGGTATAGGATCGATTGCAAATGCTTTAATGTTTGACCATTCTAAATTTTCCAAATGTCTAGCGCATTTAGAGGGAAAAGGGACTAGAATTGGTTTTGACTAAAATAATTAAACAACTATCAAAGGACAATCCAAAGTTCGACGAAGATTGGTTGCTTGTGAGTAGTTGGAAGCATGGTATTGGATGGACCATATTGACATTATTATGAATAGATAAGATTCTATTAAGAAATGAGTTGTCATATGGAACATATGGAAGCGTGTCCATATTGGGAAGTAAATATTGAAAATCTATGACTAGATTAGAAACTTTTATGCAAGAGGATGTTCAAAGGAATGTACTTTGAGTGAGAGACATCGTATCTAAGGAATTGTCTTGTAACAATCTCCGATAGAGGACTTTGTAATATCATTGGCAATAGTCTTTGTGACTTTGGTGCAGTGACATTACGAAAGAATCATTGCATAGAATGTTAGAATCTAGCATATTCTATAAGTAGCAATAATTTGATATTCTTTCACTTATGAAAAAGGATTTGGAGTTGTGAAATGAGAATGATTGGAGATGTGTTCAATGTGATCTATTTCACAAAGTAATAACCATAGGTAAACATTGTGTGCATGCTAGGAGCATGGGACAAGTGTAATAATTCAAGTAAGAAGTTGATTACCCGAAACGACAAATAATGAGTAATCGATATGGTGATAAATAAAAGGAGTTTTATTTATACTCAAAGTTTTGAGGCCATATGGGATTAGTATTATTCTTGTGTTTCACTTTGCATGTTTTGACTTCCAGAATAATTGAGTTTATTAAGAATAATCGAATTATTTGAACGAGCCACATTCGTTCATATGTTGGAAGTAGATATGAATGAAGACTGTCGTGAATTGGTGTGTGGATTGTCTAAAAGAGTATTAGACATAAGCAAATGTTTGCTGCAACATTCATGAGTGCTTATGAATATGAATTTGAGCATTAGATTAAACCCACGCTCGCTTGGATCACTCCATGAAATGTATCACGAGTGATTGGTGAGACGATAACGTCTTATATTGTTGAAACCGAGATGTGTGAGTTGTATCTTGCTAATCGGTTGCACATTGATAATATGTAAACGCACTAGTAACTTGGTGTTATAAAACATATTGTTGTGTGTGATTTGGTTAGTGAGTGCAAGCAAGCATTGTATCAAAGTTTATCCGTTCTTTTTATCCAAGGTAGGATAAAAGCGATATCTTTGGGCCCCTCGATGGTTTAGTGTTGACAAACGTAAATGCTCAGCCGGGCTAGGGCTAATTTGATTTGTTCAATTAGTCAGTCGTCATAAATCGGAAATCGAGAAATAGTACAAAGAGAACGATTAGAAATCATGTCTCATATGATATCTAGAATGGAGGAATATATGATCCCTTATCTAAGGACACGCGTATCTGATAGGATCAGAGTTGACAGTGGCTTTGGAAAGCTACGACTGCAGATCAGGATCTGAAGTCATGCGCATAATAGTTATTAGACTTATCCAAGTGGGAGACTATTGGATTAGTGTCTAAGTCCATAACTGTTTTGGTATGTACTTGACCCGATGGTGCATGGTCCTTTTGGGTTGCCTTCACCAAAGCAACTTGATAGGATGAATTATGGAGAGAAAGGATTAAATATGATTTATTAATATATTATGGGAATAATATATTAAAGGAGAAATCATATTGTTTAATTAATATTAGTCAATAATTAATTAGTAATTAGTTTTGTGACTAAAAGAGATTAATTAAACTTAAGGGACTGGAATTGTAATTATAAGATAATTGCAATTTGGGCCATGGATTGCCTTGTATCAAGGGTTGGACGAATTCTATGGGGAAGCCCATAAGGAAATCATCCAAGGGCTTGATTAAAAGGAGTCTATGGGTTGCTTAGGGCTTAAGCATCCAAATTAGGGTTTCCTTGTTAGATAACCCTAATAGCCCAAATATATAAAGACCCCTTAAGGCTCAAAAACGTGGCTAAGCTTCTTGTTAGGGTTTCACATGTTTTTAGGCAGCCTCCATCCTCTCTCCTCTTCATCCTCTTGCTTATGGTGTTTGTGAACCATTAGAGGAGTGACACTTGTGACTCTAAGCCTTCCAAAGTCAATACAAGGAGATTTGGGATTGTTATTGCTACATAACAATCAAGGTAACATTATAAACTCATTCTTATGTTAATATGATTACTTGCATGCTAGAATTAGGGTTTATAGTCTTGGATTCAAAGCATGTACAATAGAGAAACCTAGATCCAAGCTTTAGGGTTTGTATGAGCACATAGGATGTCTTATGACCAAAACCCATCAATTCTGGACCAAGGTCCGATGTCGGGCGGGTACTGTGACATCCCCATTTTCACGGCCAGAAAAGACCGATTTTGTTTATGCTTTATAAAAATCAGAGTTCTTCTTTTAATAAAAATGTTGCGGAATTTGTTCCCAGAAAAACATGATAAATACGTTATTAAAACATTTCCGAAGAAACGTACTTTATTCATTTTAAAACGTTTGGGATGTCATCGTCAATACAGGAACATAAGCATAAACAGAACTTACATTTATTTACACTAGTGATCTACATCTCTTTAAATCTCTCAGTGTAAATTAACTTCGTATCAACACCTGTGATATAAATAAACTGAGTGGGTCAGGTTGGGAAACCTGGTGAGTACATAGGGTTTTCAATCCACAATAATATAATTATTATGTTTAAACAATCAAACAATCAACCCAATTACCCATCCCCATTATCTTCTTTAGTCTTAAGGATCTACCCTAAGAATCAGCTATTCCTCGTTTATTTATTCCTAAGGATCATCCAAAGGAATCGACATGAAGTCCATCATTACCAAGGCTTATAGAATATATCTGATGAACATGTAGTTCGAAACGTCTGGTAAACACTTAGTTCAAAAGTAACTGGTGAACACACTTAGTTCAAAATACCTAGTGAACACACTCAGTTCAAAGATACGTAGTGAACACACTCAGTTCAAAAATACCTAATGAGCACCTAGTTCAAAAATACCTACATGTTACGAACCTGATATCGTTCCACTGGACCGTCTAGTAACGTCCATAGTCGTCATCTATACTCCACTAGATGACTGGATCACTGACAACACTGATGTCTCCCATCGTGTTATCACAAAACAACTATTTCATCTACCCATGTTTTACCCAACACATTTTGTAGATATAAAATACATATACAGTTTAAATCATTTAAAACATGTATAAAAACGTTCATCCAACGTAGACAGCAAGTATACAGATAATATGCACACATAGCACGTAGCTTATATAAAATACTTCATATCTATGTGTAGGATGAAAGTAACTATGCACTCACAACACGTAAATTATATAATAAATACTTCATATCTATGTGTAAGATGAAAGGGACCATGCAATCACCTGAGAAGGTGGTGACTCAGTACTCGGACAGCGCTTCGTTTACTTTAAAATAATTTCCTTCGACGCAACCTAGTATTATCACCAATAGATTTTAGTCTATTATTCGCCGAGACTAATTAATAGTCTAGCTATTATTACTATTATATAAGCATTAAAAAATACTTATATAACCCATAATAATAGCCCAAGTATTTATTATATGTTCTTAATAACATTAATATAATTAAATAAAAACTATATTAAAAATAGCGTAGGCGTAGCTCACTTACAGCAGGTTTTATAGAAAACCAATATTTGCTTGGAGCAGTGTTTCCGAGCCGAAAAGCTCTTCTTCTCGGAGCCGTCGAGCACTCCGGGGCTTCCGCCTCGTGCTAGGGAGGTTCCCTAGGCTTTTCGGGGGATTTCGGGGCTAGAGAGAGGTTCTAAAGAGAGAGTAAAGAGAAGAAAGAATGGGAAAGGTGTGAAGAAAAATGAGGGTGGGAGAGGTGGTATTTATAGGGTGAAAATGGCTGAACTTGGTGCCACATGTCACCATCTAGTGGCAAGACTTGGGGAGAAATCAATGGCCAAGATTGTGCCACATCACCCATTTTTGTACAACACACTTCCGACTTCTAAAATCCGTAACTTTCACATACGACCTCCGTTTTTGGTGTTCTTTATATCCACGCGTAGGTAAAAATAATATCTACAACTTTCATTTTGACTCCGTCGGCTAGTTCTCGACCGATCTTAAATTTAACAGTACGAGGCGTTTAGACTGTTAAATGACCGCGAAGAATTTGTAACTCCTTCATACGGACTCCGTTTTCGTCTGTATTTTTACCGTTGAGTTCCTATTAGTAATATTTTCCACTCTCATTTAGGTCGCATAAGCCAAAAACCGCTCGAACTAAAATTCGAGTTTCGGGTTGTACACTGTTAAGCCGAACATTAGAAAAAACATAACTTCTTCATACGAAGTCAGATTTGGGCGTTCTTTTTATGGATTTTCTCGGTTTAACATATTCTACAACTTTCATTTAGATCACTAAGGCTAAATCTCGCTCTATCGTAAATTCACTTTTTACGCTTCCCGGTGTCGTGCCTGTTCCGTCGCGAAACTTCGACGGGTCATAACTTCTTCGTTATAACTCGGATTTCGTCGTTCTTTATATGTACGGAAACCTTGTGACATATACTACAACTTGGTTCAAATTATTTATTCTAAATAATATTTTGTCGAAAAGTCATTTCGACCCCTATTATCTCTAAATTGACTAGCCCGAATCTACGGGCGTTACAGGTGCCCAAGGAATGGGTTGCATGATAGAGTATACTTGTTGTCTGTGTGATGCATGTATATGCCTGGTAGGGAGGTGAGTGTGGGCGAGTTCTCGTATCTCACCAATAGCAGAGTATTGATGGTGTTCCATATTTCATTAGTAGCAGAGCAGGGGCGAGGTCCGAGATAGGTATGGAGTGAGTTTGGACGAGGTTCCAGGATCGGTGAGTTTGGATAGGGGCGAGGCCCAAGACAGGCGAGGCCTTAGGACAGGAATACAATAGGGTATGTTCAGTTATGTGTTATATGCTATTTTGTATTATGTGGTTAGTGGGTGGGGCCTAGAGTCAGGCGGGGCCTAAAAGAAACAAATTTGTATCCGAGTGGGGCTCGAGGCCAGGCGGGGCCTGGAGCGGCAGGCCGTTGTAGCGGCATGGCCCGAGGTAGGGGCGAGGCCCGAAATAGCGGGCGTGACCTAGTATGTGCTATATGTGTTTGTGCAGGGTATGTGGTAGGTTGGGGAACTCACTAAGCTTAGTGCTTACAGTTTTTAGTTTTAGTTTCAGGTACTTCCGGTAGCGGAGGGAAGAGCTCGGGGTGATCGCATGGCACACACCATTAATTAGACAGTCTGGGATGTTTTAATCTGATAATGAAAATATGTTTTGAATTAATACTCTGAATGTAAGTTATGAATTATGACATGACTTTTATAAATATGGTTTTAGTAATGTTTAAAAAAAATTCACTCGTGATTTTTGGGACGTTACATGGATCCTCCCAACTCTTCGAATTTCTTCCAATATATAAGAGTAATTAGAATTAATTCATGTAACGCCCGTAGATCCGGGCTAGTCAATTTAGAGGAAATAGAGGTCGAAAACGAATTTTCGACAAAAGATTATTTAGAAAATATAATCTTAACCAAGTTTTAAACAAAAGTCGTAGAATATGTTAAACTAAGAACATCGATAAAAACAACGCCCAAATCTGACTTCGTATGAAGAAGTTATGATTTTTTGAAGTTTTGGATTAACATTGTACAACCCGAAATTCGAATATTAGATTGAGCGGTTTTTAGCTGACACAACCTAAACGAGAATCGTATATCTCGATAAGAGTGGCATAACGAGAAAAAGATGGGAAAAAACGGACATCGGATGAAGAAGTTATGAGAATTTAACGGATCAATCCTGTCCCGGTCTGTTAATAATATAAAATTTAAAATCGATTCAAAATTAGCCGATGGAGTCTAAACGAAAGTTGTAGAGTACGTTCCCACCTTTGTGTGGATATAAAGAACGTCGAAAACGGAGGTCGTATGCTAAAGTTATGAATTTTTGAAGTTGTAACTTGAATTTGCGAAGCTGATTGCGAAGTTGATGACGTGGCGCGTTGTGGGCCGTCCATCGCTGATCAAAGGACGCTTCGGATTCGGACACGCCTCCCTTCGCATTACGCCCTGCGTACGAGGTCCGGTACGCCCCACGTACCTCCGGTCTTATCCTTCCGAGTCCGAGTGCGAGCCAGCTGGTGCAAGCTGGCAACCACATCCGAGCTACGCCCCGTGTAGCGCTGCTGGACGCCCAGCGTACTTCCGAGGCTGCGGCCTATAAAAGGGAGCGAAGGTTCTCGGAAATCTCACACCTTTCTCTCACTACTTTCTCTCTCTAAGGGTTTTAACCCTCCCTAAAGTCTAGGTGAACCCCTAGCACCCTAAGGAAGCCCCGAGGCTCCGGAGTCCCGAGTAAAAGTGTCTTTCGGTTTCGAAACACTACTCCAATTAAGTTCCGGTTTTTCGATAAAATTCGTTGTAAGTGTGCTACAGTTATGCAATTTTTAATATAGCTTTCAAATAATTATAGGAATGTTATTAGGTCCTTAAAATAATTATTTGGGCTATTATTATGAGTTATATTGAGTGTTATTAACGCTTATATAATAATAATAGTAATAATAATAATAATAATAATAATAATAATAATAATAATAATAATAATAATAATAATAATAATAGTCAGACTAATTAATTTGTCGCGGTTATCGTTAGACTAAACCCTAGTAGTATTGGTACTAGGTTTTATCGAAGGAATATCGTTTTGAGAGTATCGAAGCGCTGTCAGGGTGCTGAGTCACCACCTACTCAAGTGAGTGCATAGTCCTTTTCATCTTACACATAGATATGAAGTATTTTAATATAAATTATGTGCTATGTGTGCATATTGTCTGAATACTTGCTGTCTATGCTGATGAAAGATTTTTATACATGTTTTAAATGATGTAAGCTGTATAAAATATTTTATATCTACAAAATATGTTGGGTAAAATATGGGTAGATGAATGATGAGGGATAAAAGCTGAAATAGAGGAACATTAGTACTATGGACCTAGTGCCCTATAGGTATACATTGGCAGCAGTGGACCTAGTACCCTATAGATGAGCACTGGCAGCTGCGCCACAACCCGTAGATGATCTAGATCTAGGTAAACGTCCTAGCAGCTGCGCACTAAGGACAGTATCGGTAGATGCGCCTAATATGGAGCCTTATGACCATGACAATAGCATTTAAAGGTCAATACCGACAGAAGCGACTCATAGAAAATGTCCCAATTTTGGCAGTTGCGCCTAAGTGACCAGATTAGCAGCTGCGCTTGACGAATGTGTCATTGGCAACAATGGACTTCATGTTATTTCCTTAGGATGATCCTTAGGAATGAATGAATGAGAAATAGCTGATTCTTAGGGTAGATCCTTGAGAATAAAGAAGATAATGGGGATGGGTAATTGGGTTGATTGTTTGATTGTTTAAACATAATAATTATATTATTGTGGGTTGAAAACCCTATGTACTCACCAGGTTTCCCAACCTGACCCACTCAGTTTATTTATATCACAGGTGTTGATATGAAGTCAAATTACACTGAGAGATTTAAAGAGATATAGATCACTAGTGTAAATAAATGTAAGTTCTGTTTATGCTTATGTTTCTGTATTAACGATGACATCCCAAACGTTTTGAAACGAATAAATATGTTTCTTCGAAAATGTTTTAATAACGTATTTATCATGTTTTTCTGGGAACAAATTCCGCAACATTTTTATTAAAAGAAGAACTCTAATTTTTATAAAGCATAAACAAAATCGGTCTTTTCTGGCCGTGAAAATGGGGATGTCACAGTTGGTATCAGAGCATTAGTTTAAGCGAACTAGGAATATGGATTTATTTCTAGACTTAAACTTAGAATGTTAAGCGATGATTGTGAGGTGTGAGCACTAGTTTATTTTAGGAATTGGGCCTAAAATGCTTTTATGTGCTAAATACTTGTGCATGATATGCTCTTATTTGTTCGTATCTATGGTCTGTTGCTGACCGGATCTGGAAACCTTATGTGTTTAGGAATCTAAGCGTTTAACTACGATATTAGAACTAGCATATAAATGTTTCGGAGTGATAAGGATATTTAACCGTCAATCCTAAGTAAAGGTCTAGATTCACCTTATTCGGTGTATAGATCAAGATGGAAAGAACCCGTAGCGGAAACGTGAATGCAAATGGGAACCGAAACCAGCCCCCAGTGATTGAGCAAATACCGGTTGTGGTAGCCGCTGCTGAGCCAATAACGATGGCCGGAGTGCAAGCAATGATCCAGGCGATGTTGGATCATCAAATGGAGGAAACCAGACGTTTGCTCCAGCAAAATCGAGAGGAAGCGACTATCCAGATCGAACGGCCCGAGTTGAATGAAGGGCAGACTGAGGAGGAGAACTACAGTGGGACTGTTGGTCAAGTCAACCCACCAATAGTTCGACAAAACAACCACGATGACGAGGTCAAGAGGAATGGATGCAAGTACAAGGATTTTCTGACTTGCAAGCCATCGACTTTCACTGGAAAGGAGGATCTGATCGGGTTCATGGATTGGATCTCGGAGATGGAATTAGCTTTCATGACGTGCAGTTGCATGGGAAAACAACATACGACATTTGTAGTGCGTCAGTTTCGAGGAGGCGCTGTACGTTAGTGGAATACCTTGGGAAAGACTCTGAGCCCCAATGAGCCCCTGCAACTGACATGGGCAGAATTTCTGGTGCAATTCAAACGTAGGTACTGCTCAGCCCAAAATTTGCTCGAGCTAGAAAACCAATTCCTTACCTTGAAGAAAGGAAGCATGTCTATTGATGAATACACCAACAACTTCACAAAGAAGATGGAGTTCGCATTACGTCTTGTTCCGGATGAGCTGACGAAAGTTGACAAGTATGTAAAAGGACTTCCATGGGAGTACGTGGTGCCAGTGCGTCAAGCACCTACCTTGGAGACAGCTATCTGGGCTGCCAAGTCGGTTGAGGAGATGATCAAGGGAAGAGCCGTCAACAAGATCGAGGTTGGCGAAAAGAGAAAGTTTGAGGGGTCTGCGAAGCCCGATGAGAAAAGCAAGTCCAGTACAATGAAGTTTAGAGGAGGAGGGAGTGAAGAAAGATGGTGCGAGAAGTGCAAAAAGAAACACTCTGGAAAATGCGGTGAGGAGGTGACTTGTTTCAAGTGTGGGAAGCATGGGCATTATGCCAACGGGTGTAAATTCAACAAAAGGGTGTGTTACGAATGTAACGAGGAAGGGCACTTCAAGCAAGATTTCCCAAACAGAAAAGGGGCTACAAAGCCAAATGTGTCGCCAAAACCAAAGGCAAGAGCATTTCAAATGATCCTCGACAAAGCAGCTGACGATGCAAGGAATCAGGAGTAAGGATGGATATATAGAGATCGAGTTATGAAGAAGCCATATAGATAGTGTCACATGATGTAGCCTATTAGAGGCATAATCTAGGGTGAACTTGAACACCCATGTAATCGTTTCAAGTAATAAAATAAAACCTTCGTTTTGTTATCTGATGTGTTGAATGATTGTGTGATTTGTTGCATGGTGACTTGGGAAACTGCGGGACAATACTTGGGACGAGTATGAGTAGGTGTGAATGGCAGTAGAGGCCTATACTACCGGAAGCATAGGACTCACACTTGGATCAGGGAAAGTCACAAGGTTACCAAGAAGCTAGTAATTGATTTCGTTTTATTCAAGTATGTCGTTACCATTGTTTCGGTAATGACTAAAAAGATTGTTGTTATCCCGACCCTAGTGGTCATATAACATTGAGTCCGACTATGATGAGTAGGTTACGTGGTTCAGAGAACCAAGTTTGATGTAGCGTCCGACTTAAACCAAACAATTGAAATCAAAGCAATCAATAGAAGTGTCGCGCTCGTTGTTAAAGAAGTTGGTAGCTAGAAATGCTACATGTTAAGGTGTGATTATATCACATTAGAACATGAAGGAAGGCATAGTCTGTTTTAGAATTTAACTCTAAAAAAACCTGAGTCTAAAAGTGCGACACATGATGATAGATCATAATTTGAAGTCTAACCTGAGGTAGAGAGCAGGTGCACGATTAAGTACTGCTTACAGTCAATGAGTCTAAGAGATAGACTTGAAGGAATATGGAAGTTATAAAATATTACCTAGGATGAATAAATGACGTATAGAGTCATTATACACGCCCTGTTTCGTTGATGATTCCGGGACGTAATCATCCTAAGGTGGAGATAATTGTAACGCCCGTAGATCCGGGCTAGTTAATTTAGAGGCAATAGAGGTCGAAAACGACTTTTCGACAAAATATTATTTAGAATGAATAATCTTAACCAAGTTGTAGAATATGTCTCAAGGTTTTCGTACATATAAAGAATGCCGAAATCCGAGTTATAACGAAGAAGTTATGACCCGTTGAAGTTTCGCGACGGAACCGGTAACGATACCGGGAAGCGTAAATAGTGACTTTACGATAGAGCGAGATTTAGTCTTAGCGATCTAAACGAAAGTTGTAGAATATGTTAAACTAAGAACATCAATAAAAACAACGCCCAAATCTGACTTCGTATGAAGAAGTTATGATTTTTCGAAGTTTCGGATTAACATTGTACAACCCCAAATTCGAATATTAGATCGAGCGGTTTTTAGCTGACACGACCTAAACGAGAATCGTATATCTTGATAATAGTGGCGTAACGAGAAAAAGATGGGCAAAAAAGGACATCGGATGAAGAAGTTATGAGAATTTAACGGATCAATCCTGTCCCGGTCTGTTAATAATATAAAATTTAAAATCGATTCAAAATTAGCCGATGGAGTCTAAACGAAAGTTGTAGATTACGTTCCCACCTTTGTGTGGATATAAAGAACATCGAAAACGGAGATCGTACGCTAAAGTTATGAATTTTTGAAGTTGTAACTTGAATTTGCGAAGCTGATTGCGAAGTTGATGATGTGGCGCGTTGTGGGCCGTCCATCGCTGATCAAAGGATGCTTCGGATTCGGACACGCCTCCCTTCGCATTACACCCTGCGTACGAGGTCCGGTACGCCCCGCGTACCTCCAGTCTTATCCTTCCGAGTCCGAGTGCAAGCGAGCTGGTGCAAGCTGGCAACCACATCCGAGCTACGCCCCGCGTAGCGCTGCTGGACGCCCAGCGTACTTCCGAGGCTGCGGCCTATAAAAGGGAGCGAAGGTTCTCGGAAATCTCACACCTTTCTCCACACTTTCTCTCACTACTTTCTCTCTCTAAGGGTTTTAACCCTCCCTAAAGTCTAGGTGAACCCCTAGCACCCTAAGGAAGCCCCGAGGCTCCCGGAGTCCCGAGTAAAAGTGTCTTTCGGTTTCAAAACGCTGCTCCAATTAAGTTCTGGTTTTTCGATAAAATTCGTTGTAAGTGTGCTACAGTTACGCAATTTTTAATATAGCTTTCAAATAATTATAGGAATGTTATTAGGTCCTTAAAATAATTATTTGGGCTATTATTATGAGTTATATTGAGTGTTATTAACGCTTATATAATAATAATAATAATAGTTAGACTAATTAATTTGTCGCGGTTATCGTTAGACTAAACCCTAGTAGTATTGGTACTAGGTTTTATCGAAGGAATATCATTTTGAGAGTATCGAAGCGCTATCAGAGTGCTGAGTCACCACCTACTCAAGTGACTGCATAGTCCTTTTCATCTTACACATAGATATGAAGTATTTTAATATAAATTATGTGCCATGTGTGCATATTGTCTGAATACTTGCTGTCTATACTGATGAAAGATTTTTATACATGTTTTAAATGATGTAAGCTGTATAAAATATTTTATATCTACAAAATATGTTGGGTAAAACATAGATAGATGAATGATGACGGATAAAAGCTGAAATAGAGGAACATTAGTAGTATGGACCTAGTGCCCTATAGGTATACATTGGCAGCAGTGGACCTAGTACCCTATAAATGAGCACTGGCAGCTGCGCCACAACCCGTAGATGATCTAGATCTACGGTAAACGTCCTAGCAGCTGTGCACTAAGGACAGTATCGGTAGCTGCGCCTAATATGGATCCTTATGACCATGATAGTAGCGTTTAAAGGTCAATACCGGCAGAAGCGACTCATAGAAAATGTCCCAATTTTGGCAGCTGCGCCTGAGTGACCAGATTAGCAGTTGCGCTTGACCAATGTGTCATTGGCAACAATGGACTTCATGTTATTTCCTTAGGATGATCCTTAGGAATGAATGAATGAGAAATAGCTGATTCTTAGGGTAGATCCTTGAGAATAAAGAAGATAATGGGGATGGGTAATTGGGTTGATTGTTTGATTGTTTAAACATAATAATTATATTATTGTGGGTTGAAAACCCTATGTACTCACCAGGTTTTCCAACCTGACCCACTCAGTTTATTTATATCACATGTGTTGATATGAAGTTACATTAAACTGAGAGATTTAAAGAGATATAGATCACTAGTGTAAATAAATGTAAGTCCTGTTTATGCTTATGTTTCTGTATTAACGATGACATCCCAAACGTTTTGAAACGAATAAATATGTTTTTTCGAAAATGTTTTAATAACGTATTTATCATGTTTTTCTGGGAACAAATTCCGCAACATTTTTATTAAAAGAAGAACTCTGATTTTTATAAAGCATAAACAAAATCGGTCTTTTCTGGCCGTGAAAATGGGGATGTCACAATTCATATCTGGACCAAGCGTTATAGTGGGGAGGAAAATGATTCTAGATGAGAGAATTAATAGGTTGATACCATGTTAAGAGTCATCTTTCTTATTCTCTAAATGAAAAGCGCACATCAGTAAGTATACAACATGTATGAACTTAGAGCAAAGATAATAATGGATTGGATATACAAACTACACTAAAGCCCAATACAAATAAATACATAAACTAACACAAGTCGTATACACTAACATTGTTCACATCGTCGTAACTAACAACGGCAAATTAGTAATCATATCATGAAGGAAAAACACACAGTTTGTTTGGATGCATGATATTTCAATTGTGTTCATACACATAAGATATTATAGTGAAATCTCCAGGAAAAGTCTTATATTTTGACCTCATAATCAATTTACTTCTTATATTTTTTGTTCAATTAAATCCAAAAACCAACAATTGTTTGTAATTTGATCATTTTACCTGGTAAGCAAGTCACCAACCGAGTATGATGACTTTTTTGCATATATGATCGAAATATAAATATTTTTTTAAATATTTATTTTTTTAATATTATCTTATTATCTTAGTATTTTTTTCTAACATATTGTATTATATTACATTAATCTTATGATATTTTCTTTGTCTGAAAAAGAATATCAATTTTGAAAATAAAAGTTTTTCTTCTAAAAATGAAACATTTTTATAAATTTTTTGTCTAATAGATTGTATTATCTTACATTAATCTTATGATATTTTATTTCTCATGCCCATATACTGATGGGTTTTATAGGAAACAAAATTGTACAATGCGGAAAACAATTAACAATTAACCGAGTACATGCACTCTATAAAAGATCTATATCATACACTTTGATAGCAACATACAATGAACAACTAAAACTAGCATAACCCTAGTGTAATTCAAAATTACCAAGTATAAAGTTACATACCTTTTGATTTGTTGTTGTAAACAAATCACTTCAATCTCCTTGTAGTGTAGATCTTTGAAAGATTAGCACCAAAATGATGGTGCCTTTAATGGCTCACACCTAAACCCTAGAACAAGAAGACAAGAGAATAGAGTATATTTTCGGCCAATGTATCCTTCTTGGAAGAGTATGAATGAATTTGATGTCCCAAGGGGTCCTATTTTTAGCTTAATTAACTTAGGTACAAAACAATATTTGAATGGTTAAATAATATATTTAATCTCAATTCAAATCATTTCCTTATTATCATCCAAGAGGCTTCTGGAAACCCTGCAAAGCCTCCCAAAACTGTCCACCTTGATGGATTTGATAGTTTATTTTATTGTCTTCTTTTTTATATTTTATTTTAGAACTTTTAGCCCCTTTTATTAGTATTGCATTGTATATTCTTTATTTTCTTTATCATGGATCGTTTCAGATACTTTCTATTTTGCCTAAGGTATTTTGCAGGGTTTTGGAGCTCGTTGCGGTAGTGGATTAGCTTGGAGATGGGCTTTGTGGGCTTTAAAGGCGTCATTGGGCTTTACGGATCCATCAAAGAGATTTGGGCTTAAAAAGTTGAAGACTTGGATAAAGTGGGCTTATGAAGATTGGTCATGGATTCTTATTTTGGGCTTGGACTATCCACATTTGAAGCTTGAAGATGATTGACCAAATTTGAATCATGTGAGATGTGGAGGGGACCAAGGGAATCTTGAGTAGTTGGATGGTGTAGTGGAGAAAAAAAGAGCCAATAGCATTCCAACAACATTTGCGAGGGTGGAGTCTCAATCGCGCAACACTTGCGAGGGTACCCGCGCAACTGTACACTTTGGGGCATTTTGGTCATTTTGCTAATCATTTACCTTGGGGTTAGGTCTAGCAGCTCATACTTCGAATTTCCACCATTAGAGAGAATTGGTGGCGATTTTTGAGAGCTTGATACACATTCTTCTCATATTTCTAAGTAATTGTTAGTTTCTTGATGCAAAAACACCATTGCTGTACGCCTCGTTCTCGGTACACAATTATTTAAATTATTCAAGTATTTAGTTTGAGCTACTCGGCGAGTTGGTATACCTAACTCGTCGAGTAGATGCCAGAATGGACGCGGGGTTTAAAGAGTCTACTCGACGAGTAGGTCTGCCTGGAGGAAACCCTATTTTCGGGGATTTGCACCCTATTTAAACCACTTAACACCCCCCCCCCCCACATTGGGCCTCCCATACCAGCTTCTCTATCCTCTAGAGACCCTAATTTCGATTGAGAGCTTCACCCTTGAGTTTTGAGTGAGTTTATGTGTTTTAAAGATATTTGGTAGAGCTTGGAGCTAGCAAGTTGTGGAAGAAGATCAAGATCCAGAAACAAATCCATCTTTGACAACCTTTTGAGGTAAAAAGCTCCTTGCTTGACTACCCATAGCTTAGATCTCTTTGTATGTTGACTTATGCGTCTTTTGCCCTTTTTAAGAAGGATAAGTTGGTTTCCATGGGTTCTATGCAAAGAAATCCCTTTTTCCTATAGTATTTAGTCTCTAGAGTCATAAAAGGAGTCTTGAATCCGTTTTCATCCAAGCCATGGTTATATTCATGGAAGTAGATTGTTATAACTTGAGCTTGGGTCAATTTGAGCTGTGCAAAGCCATCAAGTCTCCAACTTTATAGAAATGGACCTTGGAAACGACCTAGATCTGTATTTTGGAGCTGTAGAAGTGTGAAACAAATTAACTAGGTTATATCTACAAGGGACTCGGCGAGTTTATAAAGGAACTCAGCGAGTCCGATGAAGAGACCCCGATGATGTTCATAGGAATCCGCAAGTCGATTAAGGAACTCGGCGAGTAGGAGGATCTGGTCCCATATCTGTTTGTGCCAGGACTCGATGAGTCTGAGGACGGCCCGACGAATCAGTTCGACAAATCGCTATGTCTAGCAATTAGGGAACTCGACGAGTCAGGGGGTGACTCGGCGAGTCGAATCGCGATTTTAGGGTTCTTAGTTCTAGAACTCGGCGAGTCACAAAGCTGACTCAGCGAGTTTGGTCAACCTAGAGGTTTGACTTTGACCAGGACGTTGACTTTGACTAAAGGTAAAATAGTCATTTTACTCTAAGAATAGTTATCAGTTTTTGACTAAGCGTCCTTATGAAATTTATAGCCGGAGAGTCGTCGGAACAGCAGACAGGATCCCTCACCCAACTTTTCAGCAGTCAGTCATACAAGGTGAGTTTCCATTTAGTAGGAACGTGTCTAAGGCACCAATGTCGGCCTGATTATGTAGTATTCTGAGGCGATCCTTAAAAGTAGTTATGTATGCTTGATGTCTCTATGATTCATGCATGTTACGTTATGTGTTCCTGACTTTGGTTTGATGCATGGTGGGGCCCGATGTATAGGCGGGGCCCAAATTATGCCGAACCTCGGTCCGATACCGGGCGGGGTCCAATATGTGTTTATTCAGTTATTGTATGGTATGTGGTAGTTTGGGAAAACTCACTAGGTTTCGTGCTTACAGTTTTCAGTTTTGGTTTCAGGTACTTCCACTAGTAAGGGGAAGAGCTCGAGATGATCGTATGGCACACACACACCACCACATTCAGCCTGGGATTGATTGAGACTCTGATATTTTGTCACATGTTTTGTCACCATACTTATTATGAGATTTGAGATACACGACACTTGGTTTTCTTATAGATTATGAATGATTATGGTTTTTATATTATTTATAAAAATGAAATTTTTGGTTTGTATTTTTGGGATGTTTCATTTGTGATAGTTATCTTGTTACCATGAGTGACTGATTTCTTTATTTTGGTTAACTTTGGCTAAAACCATTGAATATTTGTGGGTCTTGAAGAATTAATGCTTGATTGTCATTTATCTTATATTTATGATTCTAGTTCATATTTCTCATGATTAAAGTATTAAATAAGCATAAGAAATATGTGGAGATACAAATATTTGGGGTTAATTAATTTTTTAAATATAAAAAAATAAATACATAAATAAGAAAATTAATTAAAAAATAAATTAATAATGGCACGATAGTATTTTTAGGTAAGACGGGGACCAAATGCGCAAAAAAAAATAAATAGTAGGGACCATCCGAGTTAAAAAAAATAAGTTAGGTACCAAACGCATAAATTCCCCCAAACCATAGGGAGCATTCGTATAATTTACTCTTACTTTTCGTTTTGTTCATATTTGGACAACTATTTTTTTTTTTGTACATATCTAAGTAACAAACTTGTTGAAACTGTTCACATATGACCATTATGACCTGTTGTAGCCGGATGTAACCTGCTACAATAGGTCATAATGGTCATATGTGAACACTTACAACAAGTTTGTTACCTAGATTTGTACAAAAAATGATAGTTACCTAAATGTGAACAAACTGAAAGGTTAATTATCTTAAAGGAGGAAAGTGGCACTTCTACAAAGAAGAAAAATATGGGTTTCAAAAGTTAGGAAAATGTGACTTTTTGTGACTTTTAGCATTTTAAAGCTAAATTATATTCAAAAGTCAAAAAATACAACTCAAACACTTTTTAAAAACAATTTTTAACTTTTATCTTCTCAAAAGCTAAACTCAAAAAAACTTTTACAAAAAAAAAACTTTTAAGTTCAAAAAGTAATCCCAAACATCCTTTAAGTTGCCAAAAAAACTAAATATATAGTAATAAGCTATAAAAAAATATTTCATTAGTGATACTCTAAGATATTAAGATAATATTAAAAAAAATTGAAAATTATGTTTTAAAAATTTCCTTTTATTTTGATTATATATGATTAAAAAAGGGATAGTGACTTAAAAATGGTAATATATTTTTCGATTTGTATACATTTGGTCGTTGAGTTTTTTTTTTTTTTTTTTTTTCGTCCATATTTACCACTTCAACTTGTTAAATTGTACATATTTAGGTAGTGTTTGTTTTTTGTCTGCAGATCTGCGAGATGTCTTCTGTCTGCGCCGCGCAGACCACGCGCAGACATTAGTCTTCACAGACTGTTTGTTTTTTTGAAGACTGCAGACCTAAAAATGTCTGCGCGCCCTCTTCTTGGCGCAGATGTGGACCAGAGTCTTCTAACATCTTCAGACATCTTCTAGCTTAAAAAAACATATATATCTTTATTTTTTTTAAGTTTTTTTTTTAATTTATATTTTTTCCAACTTTATTAATGATAAACAATATGAAAAAAAAAATTACAAAACTTAAAAAAAAACATTTGACGATACAAACATGATATTTTTAACAAATTTATAAATAAAAATTTATTATAATAATAGTCGTTGAAGTTGTTTATATAAATATGAAAAAAAAATCATAATATATTCTTATATTTTTTTGCCAAAATTTTGTAAAACTTTATTTAATAGAGTATCATCAATTTATCGATAAAATATTTATCGTACGTTTTTAATAGATTTATGTGAAAAAATCGAAGTTTATTTCCATCTATTTATGTATCATATTCTTTGATCACTAATTATAATGTTTAGTTATAACTTTACAATCAAAGTTGTTGGTTTTTATCAAATATGTATATGAATTAATACCATTTTTATTTTTATTTTTTATATAATAATACATAAAAGTTGATCTAGATTCGTTATATATTTATAAGAAAGTCGTAAAAATATATAAAAAATTCGCTTTGAAGTTTTAAAAAATCAGTTTATTTAGATTTTAGTTTATTTTAATAGTCCGCAGATGTTAAAAAAACAAACAGTCTTCTTTTTTCAGACTGCAGACGTTTGGTCCACCTCTTCTACTGCAGAGGTCTATAGATGTGGTCCGCAGACTGCAGACATTTTGCCTCAGAAAAAACAAACAACACCTTAGTTTTTATGACCGGCTACTCCAGATTAGCCGGTAAACATATCTTAATAGGGTAATATATTTCTCACTTTGTACACATTTAGTTTTTAATATTTTTGTACACATTTAGTCTTTATATATATATATATATATATATATATATATATATATATATATATATATATATATATATATATATATATATATATATATATTGCAAAATAATACATTTTTGTTTTTTGTACTCATTCAATATTTATGAATGATTTATTTAGGTTTTTCTCACGACATCTTACGTGAGATATCCATATGGTAATGGGATAGGTTGAGGCGGTCCTGCTGTGTATTGTAGGCTAAGATACCTGGTGCGGGCCGGCAGCAAACCGTAGGCACGGAAACTCGAGAAGAGCGGTTAGGTCCCGTGTATTTAAGTCCGATGATTGATTGAACCCGTTGCATGTTGGCATTCCAGTCCGATTACTGATTGGGCCAAGGTACTCCAATTTGATGAGTGTGAGCTCGTTATGCATGATAATACGTTTGTTGTATGGGGTATTTTGGGGGAAACTCACTAAGTTTTGTGCTTACCTAGTTGTTTATGTTTTCAAGTTCTATCGTTTATCGTGGAAAGGTGAAAGCAGGACTGTACATACTCATTAACAGTATTGAGGATTCCATGCTACTTATATTACTCTGATTTTCGATAACTTTATTTTGAATAAAGGTTTTTTTCTTAATAATGGATTTATAATTAGGGAGTTATGCCTTATTTAAAAATGAAAATTTTTTGGTGTGAAAATGAGACGTTACACATAAAAATCAACAACCCCACATACTTCATCAATGATTGTCCTACGTAAGATGTTGTGAGAAAACCCTAAAAAAATCATTTATAAATATTAAATTAGTACAAAAACAAAAATGACTTATTTTGAAAAAAAATATATATTAAGAACTAAATGTGTACAAAAATATTAAGGACTAAACGTGTACAAAAATATTAAGGGCTACATGTGTACAAAGTGAGAAATATATTATCATATTAAGTCATTTTTACCGGCTAACCTAGAGTAACTGGTCATAAAGAATGAATGTGTACAGTTTAACAAGTTGAAGAGGTAAATATGAACAAAAAAAACTCATTGACCAAATGTGTAAAAATCAATAATATATTACAATTTTAAGTCATTATCCTTTAAAAAAAAACTTTATATTTTATTGGTGACCGACTTAAATGGTAAAATAGTTAAATTGTAAAGTATTATTCGTTTTTGAAATTTAATTAAATTAATAAATATATATAAATACTAAATAATTATAAAACCAAATATAATTATTATTTTTATTTTTATATGACTACTTTAAAATACCTTTTGAATCATCAACAACAAAGACTATGAAATATAAAAAAGAAAAAAGAAAGTTACAAAGATCTTTTATTTTTAAATATGTTTCATATAAATCAAAATAAAACCAGATGAACTTGGAATCACTTGCAACAAAATTCGATATTACAGTATTTCCTTGGAACCACTTTGACCATTTTTGTAGTTCAACTCTTTTTTAGATATCAACTTGAAGAAGAACTGCTGAAGTGTTCACGTGGGCGGACTTGAAAGTGAAGCTCCGAATTTAACCTGACGGTTTAATTTGATTTCACGTCCGTCAATCGTCCCCCCAATTATTATACGCGGCTCTCTCTTTCATCATATGATCATCGCTTCCTCGCAAAGGTTTCTCAAAAACCCTAAAAACCTTCCCTTCGTCGTTTCATCGTTTCCAAAGTCGCCGGAAATCGAAACGGGAATCACAATCTGCAATCAAACGCACCTCCGTCAAATTCCCCCATCGAATTAGGTAACAATCGTTAGCTCTTTGTGGTTCTGGTATAAATCTGTTTCGGTGTGTTTGTATGGATGATATGCGGTTTTCGTACTGCTGTCTGGGAACTGTTTTGGCGTGGTTTACATTTTTGTGACTTTTTTTATTGAGAAAAGAAAGGTTTTGCGGTGAATTGATTGAACTTGAACGGTTTATTTGTGTAAATTTGGGTTTTAATTTGTTTTGGCTTGATAGCATTAGTTCGTGTGCTCTCTCTATCTGACAAGTAACAGTACACGAGAACACTAATCCTTAATAAATTTGACATCGAATTTGAGAAGATGTACTAGTCTTATGCCAACAAGCGTTTATCTTTGGTTCGAGTTGTTCCCCATTTTTGCAAAAAAGCATGTCGATTTGTTGATTCTGAACCATGGGCTTATCGGCATTTAAATGATGTCTTTCATAAAGGGGATTTGAAAGAGATATAAGCTAGAAGATGTACACATAAGTTTTGGTCTTAATTTATCAAAGATTAAATGTCTGATGGAATTTCTGCAGATGGCTACAAAGCCCCTTACAACGGCTGCAATAGCAATGACAGAGAAGAAAATGGACATGTCATTAGGTAGAAATAGAATCAGCACACCAATATCTTTACCTTGCAGCTGCATGTTATTGTATTAAACTAAACTCAATGTGTCTGTTCTTTCTGCTAGATGACATCATTAAAATGTCCAAGACTGGATCCTCCACCAATAAAACCAAGAAACAAAGAATTCCTGTAAGAGTCTCCTCTTTCAGATTTCTCCTTTATTTTATATTTATTGTTTTGTTTTATGATTGTTATTTGATTTGATGCAGAACAAGAATCATAAGCTTACAAACAATAATGTTCAAGATAAATCAATGAAGCTACACCACTATATGGACACAAGATCCTCCCTTAGACAGGTGTTTGTCATGTCATAAAACTCATAACATATTTTGTCCATGATGATTGATCCTTTTTGTTTATGATTATCAGGGTGTTCTTTCTCAGAGGAGATCTAGCTTTCAGGGTAACCAATTCCCTCTAGCAGTTGATGCTGCTAGAAAAGCTCCTATTCGCAGTAGAAACTTCATAATGAGGAATCAACCAATGACTTCATATAAACCAAGGCAAGTTGTTTGTTTGTTTTTTTTTTCTTTAATAACAACTTAGTTCTACTTCATCTCTTATTGCTGCAATAATCTGATTATAAATGTTGTTAATTTGGTTTGATATGCAGGGTGACTAGTGTACAGAATAGGGGTGTTGCAAATCAAAAGCAAGTGAATAAGTTGTCAAATCAAAAGCAAAAACAAAGGCCTCAGACATTGGATTCCTTATTTGCAAACATGAAGGAACAAAGGATGAAGGTTTTATCTCAAAACAATAACACAAACACAAGAAGAAGAACAGGTGGAGGTGTTCAAAGGCCAACACCCCCGTGGACTAGATCATATAACTACTAGAATAATAATAATAATAATAATAATAATAATACTCTTTTTCATTTTCTATTTCTTCAAAATATTGCCACGTCATGCTTTATTCGGAAAAAAAAAAAAAGAGTCTTGAATGTTGATGTATATATAGAAGTATTAAAATGCGTACACCGGATTTTGTATTGGGCTAGTGTCATGTTTTGGGTATTTTGGTTATGTTTGTGTAGAATGTTAACGAATGTGGATTTGATAGTTGTATTGAATTTTGATCTACAAGAAACATGGTTTGTAAGGATGTGAAAAACAAATTTTGATACGCAAAAATATATCGTGCTTAATATGTATTGAATGGAGAAATTTATGTCGTTGAGTAAATAAAAATGAATCGGTACCAACTATATTTGGATTTATATGAACTAGTAAAATAACTGAAAAATCATATAATGTAATTGAAGTTATGATGAAAACCAGACAGATAACTAAATGATAAAATTATTAGGGTAAATGATACAAAAAACATTTTTTTTATACAGAAATTTGATTTTGATATCGTGTTTTTCTTTGTGTTAATTTTGATACTGTGTTTTCCAATTTGTTACAATTCTGATCATTTGACCGGTTAACCAGGTTACATGCTGACGTGACATGACGTGTCAGTTTTGATGACGTTACATGCTGACATTATATGCTGACGTGTTAAAATTGAATTTTTTTCTCACAAAAAACACTAAGTTTTCATTTTTTTTCGATTTTGACACTAAATTTAATTTTTTCTTTCAACTTTGACACTATATTTTTTTGTTCCAAATCGAACATCATTTTTTCCAATTTTATTCAATGTTGACAATTTTCTATTTGAAACCGTATAAATAATTTTTAATACACTTAAACCGTATAAATATATATATATATATATATATATATATATATATATTTCATTTAAAAACCATATAAATGCATTTTTTACACTCAAACCATATTTTTATATATAAATATGTATTAGTTATATAAAAATTATATTTTATATTAAATATGCAACTTTAAAATGTGTTTGGAGGTTTGGAGGCGTGTAGTCGATCGAAACTTAAATATCATGTTTATAACCCATCAAATTTTTACATCTTATTAGAAGCTTATGGTTAGTTTGATTCTCATGATATAACTAATGTTTTGAATGTAAGAAAAAAAACACCTTGTATTTAAATAAATATGTGATTTTTAAATGAAAAAAATATGTTTATACGGTTTAAAATATAATAAAAAAATATATTTATACGGTTTCAAATGTAAAATAGACAAAATTGAACAAAATTTGATAAATGATGTTTGATTGGAAAAAAAATAGTGTCAAAATCGAAATAAAAAATTAAACTTAGTGTCAAAATCGAAAAAAGTGAAAACTTAGTGTTTTTTGTGGTAAAAAAATCAATTTTGATACGTCAGCATATCATGTCAGCATGTCACGTCATCAAAACTGACACGTCATCATGACACATCAGCATGTAACCTGGTTAACCGATCAAGTGGTCAGAATTGTAACAAATTGGAAAACACGGTGTCAAAATTGACACAAAAAAAACACGGTGTCAAAATCGAATTTCTGTGTAAAAAAAATGTTTTTTGTGACATTTACCCAATTATTATTCACGCATTCCAAAATGGTTGTATATTTATGTGATGTTGAATAATCAAAAAATAAGATAAGATGGTGTTATATATGTTTTTGAGGAGTTATTGAATTAGACAATATCTAATGATTTCTGATTATTTAAAATTAGATTTAGAGAATGGATAAATGAAGTATTTCAAGTGAGTTATATAGGCACTATGTGAATCAATGAATGTGTCTAATCATTTGATATACACTAATCGTTAGGACATACAAACATCAGTACTTGTAAGTCGTAACACAAAATTCATTTTATATTTATATCTTAATGATACAATTAGACATGACGCTCAACAAAATATATGGGAAAAAATCTTAAAAAGATTGAATACTTAATTATAATTATAACAAAAACATATAGACACACCAAATCAAATCGGGGATGTAGCTCATATGGTAGAGCGCTCGCTTCGCATGCGAGAGGCACGGGGTTCGATTCCCCGCATCTCCATCTTTTTCAATTTTTTTAAAACTTTCTCTCTATCTTAAATTATGGATGGATAATTCTATATCTTAATATCTTTCTGTTGTCTAACAAATGTTTTGGAAAACACCCAACTTATTGTATATTTATTACGATTATTTGTAGCATAATTCATGTAAGTTTATGTGAATTCAAAATTTGTTTTTTTTTATTGTTTTAACATTATTAATGTAAAATCAAACTTATTTTCAATACACATGTTATACGATTCACGTTCTTATGTTTTTCAATTGTTTATGATTAAATAATAAATTTTCACTATAAAATTCATCGTTGATCCATAAAAAAGTATAATATATATTGAGTAATCTAACTATAAGATTTTCTTTTTGACAAAAATAATCATTTTTTTTTTTTTTTTTTTTTGTAAAGTAAAACCACGTTCTCCACAGGGACGAGTCCAATTAATACAAATCAATTGTGAACTATCTTAATTTTTTTAGTGACATATCTTAATTTGTTTGGTTTAAAAAAAAAATCAAGAATTGAAAACCCACATTTTATATTTCATTAGCCCAAAACTAAATTCACATAATATATCATCCAAAGAAATAGCCAATATATTTAAAATTAGGTTAGAAAAAGGAAACATATTAAAATATTAAAAACCATATTTTGATTATTCTCATAACACAAGCAAATTATAAATGCAAACACACAACACCACAACTAGTAATTGTTTCTTGCTTATAGACCCAACCCGGAACCAAAACTGGTAGTATATTATTATTATTATTATTATTATTATTATTATTATCGGTATCAATTAAATAGTGAACCATACAAGTTTATATTCTAGACTCACCATTGGTTCTCCGGAACACATTGTTCTGGAGAGGTCTTCGGAATTCCGGAGTATGATTGGGACCATGGTTCCGTATACATTTGACTTCATTTTTTTGTGCGTGTAAGTTTTGCGGCCTTTAAGGACCAGATATGTATTATGGAGCTTTGTTTTGATGAATAAGTGCTCATTGTTTAAGCCTTAACCTTTTAAGCTAAGGGTTTGAGTTCTATACACATTAGGATGGTTCTTAAGGGTAAAGTTGAAAACTTTACCCTTCCAAGACGATATTTTAGTCAAGATTTGAGTGGTGGACCTTTTAGTTTCAAGAATGGTGACTTAATAGATTAAGATGTGTGTTTCCTGAAGAACTCGATGAGTTCATAAGTGAACTCGGCGAGTTGGATCGACTTTCCCGATTCTGCTGGCTAAAGGGGAAAGTCATCGAGTTCATGGGTGAACTTGGCGAGTTGGACCGACTTTTCGCGATTTTGTTGATTAATGGGGAAACTTGGCGAGTTGAAGGACAACTTAGCGAGTTGGGTCAACTCGGAACATTGACTTTGATTATGTGTATGTGTTTATTTTGATATATGTTATTGTATGTTGGGCAGGACCCGTTTTACCGAGCTCAGCTCGGTGTCGGACGGGGTCTGAAGCCAGGCGGCGTCCACTATATGTTATTGTATGATTGATATGTGGTATTTTGGGGAACTCATTAAGCTTTCTGTTTACGGTTTTCAGTTTATGTTTCAGGTACTTCTGGTTCCAAAGTGAAGAGCTTGGGATGATTGCATCGCACACACCATTGAGATTCTACACATGATGTTTTACTCTTATTTTAAAAGAATTGATATATTGGTTTTTATTTGAGATGTTTGGATGATATTGGAATTACTATTTTATCTATTATTAAAAACAAAATTTTTGGGAGCATATTTTTGGATGTCACATCAACTACTCGCAATATTCACGAACCTCATATTTTAATTGATGGATCTCGTTTTGCAAGTTGTTAATAATTTAGTCATTGTCAGTTGATGGGTCAGCGGCCGACGGTGGTGGCGGCGACAGGTGAGATGGATCATCTATCAGTGCCTTATTTTCTCGAGGCTCATGGGTAAGGGAGCTTTTGGGTGACAGTGTTAGGGAATGTGTCCTATGAACTTCAGTGTCAGGAAAATCAATGCGATTAATCCACGCCGAGCTAACTATCTACCATTCAGCATGCATTTCATCTTTTGTCGGCTCCAACTTCTGTACGAGTCTATTATTCTGGTAACATAAATTATAAAATTATAAATAAACATAAATTATAAAAATAAATATTTAAATAATAAAGTAACCATACGTCGCCGATTTGTCAAAACTGGTTGCAGTGAGTCTTTTGTAAAGGCCTCAGTTTTGACCATGTAATAGCCCGAAGGATCACATTCTATTGTTGGGGGTACCAAACAAATTGTTCACCAAAAAAGTTTCAAAAATCCATATCTAAATGTTAGCAAACAAATAAATAAAAAATTGTTAAAATGTTAGCAAAAAAAAAATAAATAATATTTTTTTCATCATATACTTACCTTAAAAATGTACAAAAACCCTTGTAGGGTGTAGGTCAATTTTTGTGGTTCGTTCTTATTCGGTTCATCTGGATGTATAAGCTTGTCATCCTTATTGAATACAGTAAATAGCTTTTTGTACAGTTGATCCCAAATTATCCTCCCTGATGGATATCTACCACATAAAAAATTAGTTAACAATTAAATTTCCAAAAAATATTAGTAATGATAAGTAATTATAAAATAAATGACATTTTTTTTGAACCTGAAAATCTAATCTACTCCTAAGCTAATAACACCTATTTGAATTCATCAATGTTGGATAGTGAAGCGAAATACTCTTCTGTAACAGGCAGTTTAGCCACTGTTCATTGAAACCCTATTCTAATAGAGTAACAGGTATAGAAGACATACACATACTGTATCCCCGTCCGATAACTCATTAAATGAATGTTTAAACACCTTTTTAACATGGTCTAATTTGACCGAGACATTCGTCTGGACCATAGGAAAGGCACGGGAATGGAAGGCGGAACAGGATGCAGAAGCAGGAAAAATTTTGTGAATTAAAGCTTTCTCAATGGTAGCTGAGTATTTTTCCCTTAAAATTTATATAAAAAAACAAAGCTTAAAAAACTATACCAAATCAAACAAAACAGAGACAACTTATCCATGATAAATCGATACCTTTTCGTTCGTTAATACCATATCAATATTGTTCAATTCAAATGACTTCAAGTAATCATGTTTCCAATAATGAACAACACATCCCTTAAGCTTCAAACCATCGACATTAATATTCAAGTCACTAATCAGCTGATATTATGAACCCATCTTAAATACTACCACAACACAACTATATCTAACAACAATTATACCTACTGATGCGTGTTTTTGGACCGCTCCAGAGTCCAACCAACATAAATCAGACTTCCCACACAACAATTGATTCAAATATGGAGCTTGATACCAAATATGTTACCCAAATGAGTTTGAATACGTAGCGGAACAAAGAACAAAGGCAATAACAAAATAACAAAAAGGATAGTGTAAAGATCAAACTAGACCTGTAGTTTGAAATTTCAGTGAAGACAAACCAATACCTGTTGAATTGAGTTTAGTGAAAACAAGTTAAGACCTATTAACTTGAGTTTGAAATCATAATTAGGAAACGCATCCCAACAAAAATCAGCTTGAATTGTGTGTAACAACTCGAATGAACAACAATTCAAATGTAATATTCTGACTCCCATGTATAATATTTATTCATTTATTTATGAGTTGTCTGGGCTAACTTGACGATTTGTGTGCCCAACTCATCGAGTAGGATCGAATTGGCCACATGGGTTTAATGTCCAACTCGACGCGTTAGAGAGCTGATTCGTCGAGTTGGTGTTGTGTGAGGAAATCCTAAATCTCCGGGGTTGGGCCCTATTTAAAGGACCTTAAGCCCTCATTTCTGCCTCACCAGCCACCCTACTCCCCTATGTGAAACCCTAATCATTTTTAGTGAGCTAAGAAAGAAATAGAGTTAATCCTTGGGCATTTTGGTGCACTTTGTAAAAAAGAAGAGAAGAGTATCATGCAAGGAACGAGAAGAGGTTGTGGGATCTGGTGTGATTTCATCCAGAGCTTCTGTTGAATGTAAAAATTCTATACCTTGCTCACTAGTCTGATTAGCTCTTATTTTATGGAGTTTTGGGGCTTATTCAATCTTCTTGAGGCTTGGAGTGTACCAGATGGTTTAGAATTCAGATATGGACCTTGTGAGGTCTCTATAGTCCAAAGGTCCCAACTTTATCCAGCTAATAAAAGAGCCTTTGAGATTAAGACCCTAAATGAGAGTTGTTTTGGCATTTCAAGCCCTAAGTGCCATGCATGAACGTAAAGATTGCAGCTTTACGTGACATTCGAGCCTTGGGAGGCTAGATCTAGAGTTTGGGGTTGTAGATCTGACTTAAAATGTTTGAATGAGCTAGTTGACTGAATGGACTCGCCGGGTCAATGAGCTAAATCGATGAGTCGGCTAAGGTTTTCCCCGACGAGTTGGCTAAGGTTTTCCCCGATAGTTAATTTCATATTACACATAGACATGAAGTATTTTATATAAACTACGTGCTATGTGTGAATATTATCTGTATAATTGCTATATATGTTGGATGAACAATTTTATACATGTTTTAAATTATTTAAACTGTATATGTATTTTATATCTACGATAATGTTAGGGTAAAACATGGGCAGATGTAATAGATGGAGTATGACTTGGATGATGAGTTGAGAGGTGAAATAGACCGTGAGGTGAGGGTGAGAGGTGGACGATGTGAGGAGCCTTTTTCCCAAATGATGGTCCCGTCATTCAGCAGAATATGGATGACAACCACGGACTCTTCTAGACAGTCCAGTTGAACACCAGCAGGCTCACTACCTGTAGGTCTTGTGAACGATGTGTTCACCAGTTTACTCTAAAAAAACCCATTGACATGTATTGAAAGGGGATACTGTCGATAAACGAAATAGCCCTGGCAGCTATGGATTTAGTGCCTGTTGAGTAAACCCTGGCAATGATGGATTTCGTGCCGATTCCTTAGGATGATCCTTAGGATTGAATTAACGAGGAGTAGCTGATTCTTAGGGTAGACCCTTAAGAGTAAAGAAGATAATGGGGATGGGTAATTGGGTTAACTGTTTGATGATTAAACATAATAATTATATTATTGTGGGTTAAAAACCCTATGCACTCACCAGGTTTCCCAACCTAACCCACTCGGTTTATTTATATCACAGGTGTTGATATGAAGTCACATTACACTAAGAGATTAAGGAGATATAGATCACTAGTGATACTGATTGTAAGTTCTGTTTATGCTTATGTTTTTGTATTGACGATGACATCCCAAATGTTTTAAAATGAATAAAAATACGTTCTTCGAAAATTCTTTAATAATGTATTTATCATGTTTTACTGGGAACAAATTCCGCAACATTTTTATTAAAAGATGTACTTTGATTTTTATAAAGTATAAACAAAATCGGTCTTTTCTGGCCGTGAAAATGGGGATGTCACAGTTGGTATCAGAGCATTAGTTTAAGCGAACTAAGAATATGCATTTGTTTCTAGACTTAAACTTAGAATGCTAAGCAATGATTATGAGGAGTGTGTCTTAGGTAATACACCTGAATAGACACAAGCACTAGCTTATTTAGGGAAAATGTCTAACATGCTTTTATGTGCTAAGTGATTTACGATGCTAAATGTATAATCAGATCTATGGTCTGCTGTCGACCAGATCTGGAAACTTTATGTGTTCAGATTTCTAAACGTTTAATTACGTTATTAGAACTGACATGTAACTTTTCGGAGTAATAGGGAGATTTACACGTCGATCGTCTATAAAAGATTTCATATCTTAATTCTCGTCACTACACACCGAACATCTGACTTGGTGTATAGATCGACATGGTGAGCACTCGAAGCGGAATTGGAAGTGGAAACCCACAGCTTAAACCACAAGTGATTGAGCATGCACCAGTAGTAGCAGCTGCACCTGGGCCAATCACGATGGCAGGGGTACAGGCAATGGTGCGGATAATGTTGGATCAACATATGGAATAAACAAGGCGTTTACTTCAACAAAGTAAAAGCGAACTTACTGTGCCAGTATGCCAGACACCTACTCTTGAGGCATCCATCTGGGTTGAGGTTGGCAAGAAGAGGAATTTTGAAGGAACTTAAAGGTCCAACAAGAACAACATGTTCTCACAGTCTGGAGGAGGAAGGGGTGAAGCAAAATGGTGTTACAAGTATGGAAGGAAACACAACGGGGGATGCCATAAGGAAGTGACCTACTTCAAATGTGGGAATACTGGTCACTATTCCCCCAAGTGCTCAACCAAGGAGGAAGTTTGCCTTAAGTGTAGTGGAAAGGGACATTTCAAGAGAGATTGTCCGATAAGGGCTACAAAACCAAATGTACCGTTGAAGCACTATGAGGGATGCGACAAAGAAGTAACTTGTTACAGGTATGGAAGAATCGATCACTATTCCAAGGACTGTACACATAGGGATAAAGTATGTTACTGATGCAGAGACAAGGGGCACATGTCTAGGGACTGCCCGAAGAAAAATGAAGCAGTGAGACTGAATGTGCCACCAAAGCCGAAGGAAAGAGAATTCCAGAGGATCCTTGGCCAAGCTAGTGACAATGCAAGGTTTTAGGAGTGAAGGCTTGATATCCAAAGATCGAGTTATGAAGTAGCCATAGTATCGTAGGGTAGCTTATTAGAGGCATAGTCTAGGGTAAACTTGAACACCTATGTAATTGATATGTGCATAATTAGTTAATTATTTAGCATACATTTTTATTCATTTTTAACTAATTATGTGTATAATGTGGACAAAAGATACTTAATAATTCTTAAATTTTGTTTTCAGTCCATAAGACATGCTTGGGAGTAAAAAGGAACAAAGGGAAGCAATTAAAGACCAAAGAGTGAAGAATGAAGGACAAAAGCAGTCCTACTCGGCGGGTTCTCGAGCATACTTGGCCAGTACAAGAGAAGATTCCAGAAGATAAGTCAAGACTCCTGATTTGAGACGGATAACTAGCACCTACTCAGCGAGTTGGGTCTGCTACTTGCCGAGTACACCCTGTTTTGGGATAATTATAATTACCAAACCATTATCCGATTGGAAAGGACTTTTTTGCGATTTTGAGAGCTGAACCTGCGACAAAGAATCCCTGGAGGAGCTAAGGAACCCTAATATTCAATCCTTGGAAGAATCAAGGCAATTAGGTTAATCATTCCACTTAGCTTTAGGAATTTAAGATGTTTAGCTTAGTTAAATTTGCTATTGAGTGTGTTTTTATCATGACTATGAACTAAATTCGTTTAGTTTCTGTTGGGGAAGACTAATGTGCTCCTATGGTTATAGTATACTTTTTGATTGATTATGATTTGGTGATTTTATTAAATTAAATTTGTTAAAGAACCTTATACATTGATAACAACTATTTTCTGTTAATTGGAAGGTAATTAAGCTGCATGAACATCTCTTGATTATTAACCTCATATGTGTTGTGAACACTTGATCATATGATTAAGAGTAATGAATATGAAATTAAGATTAATTAGAGAATAGGTAAGTTAATGTGTGAGCTTGTTTGAGAAACCAACAAACAAGAGGTTAATTGAAATATCAACTTGATTAACCAATTATAAATCTTATTTAATCCAAACAATTGAACTAGGGAATTAGTTAGTTTAAACAATTGGCCACTGCTTGAATTAATTAATTGTCTAAGGGTTAGGAGTAATGAACATGAACCTAACCACTATAGTTGGTAACCAACAATAATTAATTTATCATTAAAATAACCATAGGAGTGAATTAGTTGAACCTAAATAGAAACCCTTTAATAAATTTGGTAAATTTGTCATTTGTTTTAATTGTTAGTTAGTTAATTGTTTTAATTGCTATGTTTAAGTTTCTAGTCTTGTAAAACTAGAGAAAAACCATTTTACTTTTATTATTTGCTTAGTTAAAATTAGTTATTAGATCAATTTCCGTTCCCTAAGTTCGATACCCTACTTATCCAACTATACCACTAAAAGACATGTTCACTGTCTTTGTGTGCTTAATTTATTAATAAAAAGTAGGATTAAAACTAGTTGGTTTTACACACATCAGTAATCGTTTCAAGAAATAATAAAGCCTTCATTTTGTTATCTGATGTGTTAAACTGTTATGTGATTTTCTTGTATGGTGACTTGGAAAAACTACGAGACAATACTTGGGACGAGCATGAGTAGGTGTAAAAGGTAGTAGATGCATATACTACCGGAAGCACAGGATTCACACTTGGATAAGGGAAAGTCACAAGGTTACCAAGAAGCTAGTAATTAATACCGTTATATTCAAATATGTTGTTACTCTTGTTTCAGTAATGACTAAGAAGATTGTTGTTATTCCGAGCCTAGTAGTAATGTCGAATTGAGTCCGACTACGATGAGTATGTTACGTCGTTCAGAGAACCAAGTTCAATGTAGCATCTGACTTAAGCCAGAAGATTAAAGTGAGAGATAATCAAAGTGATTAATAGAAGTATCGCGCTCGTTGTTAAAGAAGTTAGTAGCAAGAAATGCTACATGTTAAAATGTGATTCCATCACAATAGAACATGAAGGAAAGTATATTCCATTATGGAATTTGACTCTAAGATACCTGAGTCTAAATGTGCATTACATGATGATAGGTCATAATTGGGAGTCTAACCTGAGATAGAGAGCAAGTGGACGGCCGAGTACTACTTGCAGTTAATAAGTCTAGGAGATAGAATCGAAGGAATATAGAAGTTATAATTATTACCTAGGATGAAGATATGATGTATGGATTCATTATATGAGCCCTGTTTTGTTGATGATTCCGGGACGTAATCATCCTAAGGGTGAGATAATTGTAACGCCCGTAGATCCGGGCTAGTCAATTTAGAGATAATAGGGGTCAAAAACGACTTTTCGACAAAAGTTTATTTAGAATAAATAATCTTAAACAAGTTGTAGAATATGTCTCAAGGGTTCTGTACATATAAAGAATGCTGAAATCCGAGTTATAACGAAGAAGTTATGGCGCGTCGAAGTTTTACGGCAAAACTGGCACGACATCGGGAGACGTAAATAGTGAATTTACGATGGAGGAAGTTTTAGCCTTAGTGATCTAAAATAAAGTTTTAGTATACGTTAAACCGATAACATCCATAAAAAGAACGCCCAAATCTGACTTCGTATGAGGAAGTTATGATTTTTCTAAGATTCAACTTAGCAGTGCACAACCCGAAACTCGAATTTTAGTTCGAGCGGTTTTTGGCTTACGCGACCTAAATGATAGTTGAATATCTCATTAATAGGAACTCAACGGTAAAAAGGTAGATGAAAACGGAGTCCGTATGAAGGAGTTACGAATTCTTCGCGGTCATTTAGCAGTCTAATCTCCTCCTACTGTTAAATTAAAAGATCGGTCGAGAATTAACTGATAGAGTCTAAATCAAAGTTGTAGAAGTTTTTTTTACTTAGGCGTGGAAAAAAAAGAACGTCTAAAACGAAGCTCGTATGCGAAAGTTACGGGGTTTAGAAGTCGGCAGGGTGCTGTTGCAAAAGGGGTGACGTGGTTGAATAAGGGCCAAGGCTTTCTCCCCAAGGCAAGCCACTAGAGGGTGACACCTGGCATGGACACGACGAGTAGGAGGATCTACTTAACAAGTAGAGCTGTTTTCCAGTTTATAAATAGAGGTTCCGGGCTCCCTCATTCTTCACACCTTCCCAACTTCACTTTCTCTCTCTCTCTCTCTCTCTCTCTCTCTCTTTCTCTTTCTCTCTCTCTCTCTCTCTCTCTCTCTCTCTCTCTCTCTCTCTCTCCCTCTCCCTCTAACCCTCCAAACCCCCAAAAAGCCTAGGGAACCTCCCTAGCGCCCGAAGGAAGCCCCGAGGCTCTTGGACTCCGGAGAAAAGAGCCTTTCGGCTCGGGAACGCTGCTCCAGTGAAGCCCGGTTTTCGAAAAATCCGTTGTAAGTGAGCTACGCCTAACCTATCTTTAGTATAACTTATGTTTTAATATAGTAATGTTATTAGGACCTTATAATAAGTACTTGGGCTATTATTATGAGTTATATAAGAGTGTTTCTTAACACTTATATAATAGTAATAGTATCTAGACTATTAATTAGTCGTGGTTAACGTTAGACTAAACTCTAGTGGTAATGATACTAGGTTTTGTCTGAGGGAAATTTTTTAAGAGTAACGAAGTGCTGTCTGAGTACCAAGTCATCAACTTATCAAGTGAGTGCATAGTTACTTTCATCTTACACATAGATATGAAATATTTTATATAAAATACGTGCTATGTGTGAATATTATCTGTATAATTGCTATCTATGCTGGATGAACGATTTTATACATGTTTTAAATAATTTAAACTGTATATTTATTTTATATCTACAATAATGTTGGGGTAAAACATGGGTAGATGTAATAGATGGAGTATGAGTTGGATGATGAGTTAAGAGGTGAAATAGACCGTGAGGTGAGGGTGAGAGGTGGACGATGTGAGAAGCCTTTTTCCCAAATGATGGCCCCGTCATTCAGCAAAGTATGGATGACAACCACAGACTATTCTAGACAGTCCAGTGGAACACTAGAAGACTCTCAAACTTTAGGTGTTGTGAACGATGTGTTCACCGGTGTACTCTAAGAAAACCCATTGACATGTATTGCGAGTGGATACTGTCGATAAACGAAATAGCCCTGACAGCTATGGATTTAGTTCCTGTTGAGTAAACCCTGGAAACGATGGATTTCGTGCCGATTCCTTAGGATGATCCTTAGAATTAAATTAACGAGGAGTAGCTGATTCTTAGGGTAGACCCTTAAGAGTAAAGAAGATAATGGGGATGGGTAATTGGGTTAACTGTTTGATGATTAAACATAATAATTATATTATTGTGGGTTGAAAACCCTATGTACTCACTACGTTTCCCAACCTTACCCACTCAGTTTATTTATATCACAGGTGTTGATATGAAGTCACATTACACTGAGAGATTAAGGAGATATAGATCACTAGTGATAATGATTGTAAGTTCTATTTATGCTTATGTTTCTGTATTGACGATGACATCCCTAATGTTTTAAAATGAATAAAAATACTTTTTTCGAAAATGCTTTAATAACGTATTTATCATGTTTTACTGGGAAAAAATTTCGCAACATTTTTATTAAAAGAGGTACTTTGATTTTTATAAAGCATAAACAAAATCGGTCTTTTCTGACCGTGAAAATGGGGATGTCACAATATACCATAGAAATCTAAGTGTCATAAGGTTTCTCTTCGATTTATGAAAATGTTGGTGAGGATACTCTTTCACTAAATAGATTTTAAGTATATAGAAATTGTGATATTTGCATTCTTAAAGTCGTTAGTGGAGCGTGTGTGGTTAACCGACATACTAACATGGACTTGTGAGAAATGGAAAAGGTCTAAACAATTGAGACTATAATTACGACATCCCTTTTCATAGTTCTAAAAATTGTTTAGACACACTTGTGAGCTATCTAAGGAAAGGTGTATGATTTTGATAAAGTTTTATCAAAGCATCTCGTATCAGAAATCTGAACTTTGGTAAGAAAGTTAATAAAGTATTGATTTGTAGAAGTCCAACTGATTTCTGAGTACGTGTCAGAGCTAGTGGGAGCATAAGTGTTATGCCGGTAAGATAGTAATTATTATGCTAGTAAGAGCATAATCAATCATGATAAGTGTTGCAAGTTAGCAATGTTAATTATAGAAAAACAAGAGTTATAATTGGGAAAAGTTGTTTTGTTATAACTAAGGGAGAGAAAATTATACTTCATTTCAATTGTAAAAGCTTAGATTGAGATTTTAATCATCTCTAGTCAAAGATATATATATATATATATATATATATATATATATATATATATATATATATATATATATATATATATATGAATTTTATGTTGGAATGGTTCAACATAAGGAAATTCTATATATATATTGCACTCTCAAAATTCGATTATGTTGGAATGGTTCAACATATATATATATATATATATATATATATATATATATATATATATATATATATATATATATATATATATATATATGAACTTACATTCATTATCACTAGTGATCTATATCTCCTTAATCTCTCAGTGTAATGTGACTTCATATCAATACCAGTGATGTAAATAAACTGAGTGGGTCAGGTTGAGAAACCTGGTGAGTACATAGGGTTTTCAACCCACAATAATATAATTATTATGTTTAGTCATCAACCAGTTAACCCAATTACCCATCCTCGTTATCTTTTTTACTCTTAAGGATCTACCCTAAGAGTCAGCTATTTCTCATTCATTCATTCCAAAGGATTTTCCTAAGGAATAGATATGAAGTCCATCGTTGTCAATGACATAGTTGTCAAGCACAACTGCTAGTTCCATCACTTAGGCGCAGCTGCCATAATTGTGACATTCTATATGAGGCGCAACTGCTAGTATTGTACTTCGAGCACAGCTGCTAGGGTTATCGCGTTTATTGATAGTATCATTTTCGAGAGTCCACTTGCAATACATGTCAATGGGTTTTTAGAGTACACCAGTGAACACATCGTTCACAACACCTTTAGGTTGCGAGCCTGCTAGTGTTCCACTAGACTATCTAGAATAGTCCGTGGTTGTCATCCATACTCTGCTAGATGATGAGGCCAACATTTGGGAACAAGGCTTCTTATATCATCCACCTCTCACCCTTACCTCATGGTCTATATCATTTCTCAACTCATCATCCTACTCATATTTCATCTACCCATGTTTTATTCAACATATTATGCAGATATAAATTCATATACAGTTTAAATTATATAGAACTTTTATAAAATCGTTCATCCAGCATAAATAGCAAGTATACAGATAATATGGACACATAACACATAATTTATATAAAATACTTCATATCTATGTGTAAGATGAAAGGGACCATACACCCACTTGAAAATGTGGTGATTCCGGACTCAGACGACGCTTCGCTTCTTAAAAATAATTTCCTTCGACGAAACCTAGTATTATTACCACTAAATTTTAGTCTATTATTTGTCGAGAGTAATTAATAGTCTAGCTATTATTACTATTATATAAGCGATAAAAAAATACTTATATAACCCATAATAATAGTCCAAGTACTTATTATAAGTTCTTAATAACGTTAATATAATTTAATAAAAGCTATATTAAAAATAGCATAAGCATAGCTCACTTACAACGGGTTTTATAGAAAACCGAGCTTTTCTTGGAGCAGCATTCCCAAGCCGAAAAAATCTTCTTCTCGGAGCTGTCGAGCACTCCAGGGCTTCTGCCTCCTGCTAGGGAGGTTCCCTAGGCTTTTCGGGGGGTTTCGGGGCTAGAGAGAGAGTAAAGAGAAGAAAGAATGGGAAAGGTGTGTAGAAAATAAGGGTGGGAGAGGTTCTATTTATAGGGTGAAATAAGGCTGAACTTGTGCCACATGTCACCATCTAGTGGCAGGACTTGGGGAGAAAGCAATGGCCAAGATTGTGCCACGTCACCCATTTTCGCACAGCACACTTCCGACTTCTGAAATCCGTAACTTTCACTTACGAGCTATGTTTTTTACATTATTTATATCCACACGTAGGTAAAAATAAGATCTACAACTTTCATTTGGACTCCGTCGGCTAATTCTCGACCGATCTTAAATATAACAGTACGAGAAGATTAGAGTGTTAAATGACCGCGAAAAATTCGTAACTCCTTCATACAGATTACGTTTTCATCTGTCTTTTTACCGTTGAGTTCCTATTAATGAGATCTTCAACTCTCATACGAAGTCTGATTTGGGCGTTTTTTTTTTGTATGTTCTCGATTTAACGTATACTACAACTTTTATTTAGATCACTAAGGAAAAAAAAATTCTCTATCGTAAATTCACTATTTACGTCTCCCGGTGCCATGCCGGTTTTGCCGTAAAACTTCGACGGACCATAACTTCTTCGTTATAACTCGGATTTCGACGTTCTTTATATGTACGGAACCATTAAGACATACTCTACAGCTTGGTTAAGATTATTTATTCTAAATAATCTGTCATAAAAAATCATTTTTGATGCTTATTGACTCTAAATTGACTAGCCCGGATCTGCGGGCGTTACAATATCTCCCTCTTAGGATGATTACGGCCCGTAATCATCAATGAAACAGAGTAGTATAATGAATCCATACATTATCTCTTAATCCTTGGTAATAATCGTAACTTCTATGTTTCTTCGAATGCATATCTAACTCCTGGTCTTCTTGACTGCAAGCGCTGCTTGATCTTGCACCCGTTCTCTATGTCTTGTTACACTTTCAATCAGGACCTGCATGTCACAAACTCTCTCTTTATCAAAGACTCCTTCTTCTTCTTAACAAACTTAAGATAAGTTTATTTGATTCCCATGATAGACCGATGGGCCACGTTCTAATGAAATCTCATCGTATGTTGCAACACTCAGACTCAGGTCTCTTAAGAGTCAAATTCCGGAATGGGATATGGTTTCCTTCATGTTCTAATGTGATATAATCACATTTTAACATGTAGCATTTCTAGCTACCAACTTCTTTAACTAGCGCGATACTTCTATTGACCGCTTCGATTATCTTTCACTTCAATCTTCTGGCTTAAGTTAGGTGCTACATCAAACTTTGTTCTCTGAACCACTTAACATACTCATCTTAGTCGGACTCAATTTGATATGACCACTAGGGTCAAAACAATAATCATCTTCTTAATCATTACCGAAACAATGGTAACAACATACTTGAAGAAAACGGTATCATTTACTAGCTTCTTGGTAACCTTGTGACTTTCCCTGATCCAAGCGTGAGTCCTGTGCTTCCGATAGTATATGCATCTACTACCTTTCACACCTACTCATAATCATCCCAAGTATTGTCTTCCAGTTTATCCAAGTCACCATGCAAGAAAATCACACAATCATTCAACACATCAGATAAAAAAACGAAGGTTTTATATTATTTCTTGAAACGATTACATAGGTGTTCAAGTTCACCCTAGATTATGCCTCTAATAGGCTGCCCCTACGATACTATGGCTACTTCATAACTCGATCTTTGGATATCAAGCCTTCACTCCTGAAACCTTGCATTGTCAGTTGCTTCGCCAAGGATCCTCTGGAATGCTCTTTCCTTTGGCTTTGGCGGCACATTTGGTCTCGCTGCTTCATTTTTCTTCGGGCGGTCCCTAGACATGTGCCCTTTGTCTCTGCATATGTAACATAATTTATCCCTATGTGTATAATCCTTGGAATAGGGACCGATTCTTCCACATCTGTAACAAGTCACTTCTTCGTCGCATCCCTCATAGTGCTTCAACGGTACATTTGGCGTTGTAGCCCTTATCGGACAATCTCTCTTGAAGTGTCCCTTTCCACTAAACTTAAGGACAACTTCCTCCTTGATTGAGCACTTGGGGGCATAGTGACCAGTATTCCCGTATTTGAAGCAGGTCACTTCCTTATGGCATCCCCCGTTGTGTTTCCTTCCATACTTGTGACACCATTTTGCTTCACCTCTTCCTCCTCCAGATTGTGAGAACATGTTATTCTTGTTGGACCTTAAGTTCCCTCAAATTTCCTCTTCTTTCCAACCTCAACCCAGATGGCTGCCTCAAGAGTAGGTGACTGGCGTACTGGCACAGTAAGTTTGTTTTTACTTTGTTGAAGTAAACACCTTGTTTCTTTCATTTGTCGATCTAACTTCACCCGCACCATTGCCTGTACTCCTGCCATCGTGATTTGCTCAGAATTGGCTACTACAACATGTATTTGCTCAATCACTGGGGTTTGATTCCTATTTTCGTGTGCGTTCCCGACTCCACTTCGGTTTCTTGTCATCTCGTTCTATACACCAAATCGGACGTTCGTGGCGAAACAACGAGAATTAAGATAGGAAAGATTTTATTTATGATCGACGTGTAAATCTCCTTATTACTTCGAAAAGTTACATGCCAATAATAATACCGTAATTAAACATTTAGAAATCTGAACATGTAAAGTTTCCATCCGTTCGGCAATAGACCACAGATCCGATCATACATTTAGCATCATAAATCATTTAGCACATAAAAGCATGTTAGACATTTTCCCTAAATAAGCTAGTGCTTGTGTCTATTCAAGTGTATTACTTAAGACACACTCCTCACAATCATTGCTTAGAATTCTAAGTTTAAGTCTAGAAATAAATCCATATTCCTAGTTCGCTTAAACTAATGCTCTGATATCAACTGTGACATCCATATTTTCACGGCAAAAAAAAAAACGATTTTGTTTGTGCTTTATAAAAATCAGAGTACTTATTTTAATAAAAAATGTTGCGAAATTTGTACCCAGTAAAACATGATAAATTTTTTATCAAAGCATTTCCGAAGAAATGTATTTTTATTCATTTAAAACATTGGGATGTCATCGTGAATACAGAGACATATGAATAAACAGAACTTACATTCATTATCACTGGTGATCTATATCGCCTTAATCTCTTAGTGTCATGTGACTTCATATCAACACCTGTGATATAAATAAACTGAGTGGGTCAGGTTGGGAAACCTGATGAGTACATAGGGTTTTCAACCCACAATAATATAATTATTATGTTTAATCATCAACCAGTTAACCCAATTACCCATCCCCATTATCTTCTTTACTCTTAAGGATCTACCCTAATAATCAGTTATTTCTCGTTCATTCATTCCTAAGGAATAGATACGAAGTCCATCGTTGTCAATGACACAGTTGTCAAGCACAACTGTTAGTTCTATCACTCAGGCGCAGCTGCCAGAATTTTGACATTCTATATGAGGCGCAACTGTCAGTAATGTCCTTCGACTACAGTTGCTAGGGTTATCTCGTTTATTGATAGTATCGTTTTCGAGAGTCTACTCGCAATACATGTCAATGGGTTTTTAGAGTACACCGGTGAACACATCGTTCACAAAACCTTTAGGCTGCGAGCCTGCTAGTGTTCCAATGGACTGTCTAGAATAGTCCGTCGTTGTCATCCATACTCTGCTAGACGACGGGGCCATCATTTGGGAACAAGGCTTCTCACATCTTCCACCTCTCACCCTTACCTTATGATCTATATAATTTCTCAACTCATCATCCAACTCATATTTCATCTACCCATATTTTACCTAACATCTTATGTATATATAAATACATATATAGTTTAAATCGTATAAAACTTGTATAAAATCGTTCATCCAGCATAAATAGCAAGTATACAAATAATATGGACACATAACACGTAATTTATATAAAATACTTCATATCTATGTGTAAGATAAAAGGGACCATGCACCCACTTGAAAAGGTGGTGATTCTGAACTCAGATAGCGTTTCGCTTCTTAAAAATAGTTTCCTTTGACGAAACCTAGTATTATTACCACTAGAGTTTAGTCTATTATTCGTCGAGACTAATTAATAGTCTAGCTATTATTACTATTATATAAGCGATAAAAAAATACTTAAGTAATCCATAATAATAGCCCAAGTACTTATTATAAGTTTTTAATAACATTACTATAATTAAATAAAAAATATATTAAAAATTGCGTAGGCGTAGCTCACTTACAACGGGTTTTATAGAAAATCGAGCATTTCTTGGAGCAGCATTCCCGAACCGAAAAGCTCTTCTTCTCGGAGCCGTCGAGCACTTCGGGGCTTCTGCCTCGTGCTAAGGAGGTTTCCTAGGCTTTTCGGGGGGTTTCGGAACTAGAGAGAGGTTCTAGAGAGAGAGTAAAGAGAGGAAAGAATGGGAAAAGTGTGAAGAAAATAAGGGTGGGAGAGGTTCTATTTATAGGTTGAAATAAGGCTGAACTTGGTGCCACATGTCACCATCTGGTGGCAATACTTGGGGAGAAAGCAATGGCCAAGATTGTGCCACGTCACCCATTTTCGCACAACACACTTCTGACTTCTGAAATCCGTAACTTTCACATACAAGCTCCGTTTTTTACGTTCTTTATATCCAAGTGTAGGTAAAAATAAGATCTATAACTTTCATTTTGACTTCGTATGCTAATTATCGACCGATCTTAAATTTAACAATACGAGAAGATTAGAGTGTTAAATGACCGCGAAAAATTCGTAACTCCTTAATACAGACTACGTTTTCGCCTGTCTTTTTACCGTTGAGTTCCTATTAATTAGATCTTCAACTCTCATTTAGGTTGTGTAAGCCAAAAACCACTCGAACTAAAATTCGATTTTCTCGTCGTGCACTGCTATGCCAAAGTTTAGAAAATACATAACTTCCTCATACGAAGTCAGATTTGAGTGTTCTTTTTTTTTTGTATGTTATCGGTTTAACGTATACTACAAATTTTGTTTAGATCACTAAGGTTAAAAAGTCCTCTATCATAAAATCACTATTTACGAATGCTGGTGTCGTGCCGTTTTGCCGTAAAACTTCGACGGACCATAACTTCTTCGTTATAACTCGGATTTCGGCGTTCTTTATATGTACCGAACCCTTGAGACATATACTACAACTTGGTTAAGATTATTTATTCTAAATAATATTTCATAAAAAAAAACTCATTTTTGACGCTCATTGATTCTAAATTGACTAACCTGGATCTGCGGGCATTACAAAGAGAGAAAAAGGACTAGAACTAGATATGACTAAAATGATTAAGCAATTGTCAAGGACAATTTGAGGTTTACCGAAGATTAGTTGCTCATGGATAATTAGAAGTATAGTGTTAATTTTGAATGGACTATATTGACATATTACGAAAAAATGCAACTCTTGTTCAGAAGTGATAGTCAAAATGGGAATGTGGATATGTTTCCATAGGAGAAAGATATTCATTAAATCTATGTAAGATTAGAAAAGCTTAATGCAAGAAGGACCTTCAAAGGAATGTACTTTGAATTTGAGACTTTCCATTGAATTGATCTCCATTGGAATATTCTGTAATGTCTGTTGACAAATCTTTGTGAGTTTATGCATAGTCATTACAAGAGGATCAATGCATATAAGTTTAGAATATAACAAATTTTAGTAAATGGCAAAGAATCTTGTATTCTTACATTTACAGTAAGGATTTGCGATTGTAAAATGAGCATCATTAGAATCATGTTCAATTGGTCAATTTCACAAAGTAAGGATCATTAACAAATATAGTGTGCATACTTGGAGTATGGCATAACTATTGTTTGGAAAAACATAGTGTGCATGCTTGGAGCATGGCATGACTATTGTTTTAATTCAAGTATTATGTTGATAATTTGGAACATTATACAATGAATAATGCATAATCAATATGATGATAAATAAAAGGTGTTTTATTTATATTCATAAGTTCTGAGACCATATTGGATTCGATTATTCTTGTGTTTCACTTTGCATGTTTTGACTTCTTGAATAACTAAGTTATTCAAACTCTCCACAGTCAACCATACTTTGGAAGTATGTATGAATCAAGATTGTCATGAATTGGGCTTGCAGATGTCTAAAGTGTTTAGACATAGCAAAAGTTACTGCAACATTCATGAGTGCTCCTGTAATGAGATTCGAGGATTGGATTAAACCCATGCTCATTTGAATCACTTCATGGATTTTATCACGAGTGATCATGAGACGATAATATCTTAGATTCTTCAAATGGAGACGTGTGAGTTGTAGGTGCGCGTCGGTTGCACATTGACATATGTAAACGCAACCACTAACTTGGTTGTTATAAAACATATTGTTGTGTGTGATTTGATGAGTAAGTACAAGCGATCATTTGGTTCAACGTTTATCCATTCCTTTTACCCTAAGAGGGATAAAAGCGATATATGTGGGCCCCTCGATGATTTAGTGATGACAAACGTAAGTGCTCGCCCGGGCGTGGACTGATTTGATTTGTTTAATTAGTCGGTCGTCATAAATCAGAAATTAGGAAACAAAAGATGGATAGAGAGTATGATTATAATCCATGTCTCAGTCTATATGATATCTACAATGGAGTAATATATGATCCCTTATCATATGGACACACCATTGACTAGGTCAGAGTTCGACAACGACTTTTAAGAGCTATGATTGCTAGTTGGGATCTTGGAGTCATATTTGCAACAATAGTTTTAGACTTATCCAAGTGGGAGACTGTTGGATTAGATGTCTAAGCCCATAACTATTATTGGTATGTACTCGACCCGAGAGTAGCATGGTCCATTTGGGTTGCATAACACCAGGACAATTTGTTAGGATGGACTCTTGAGAGAAGATTATATATGATTTGTTAATATATTATAAGTTATAATATATTAGTATGAAATCATGTTTTTTAATTAGTATTGATGAAGAATTAATTTGGAATGAATTTAGTGATCAAAAGAGACTAATTAAATCTATGGGGACTAATTATGGTAATTAGTTATATTTATATGTGTTGGGCCTATGATCCATGTTGGACCAAGTTTATGTATGCACACATAAAGAGTTGGGCTACATGAACCATGGATTATAAAACCCATGGGTATGGTTTTAGGTTAAAGCCATGACCCTTGAAATCCACCCTATAAATATGATGCTTCATGACCAAAAACGCGTGCTTATTTTCCTAGAGAAATATGGAGGTGTTTTGGTGCATGGAATTCTATCTCAAGAGTCACCTTTGTTCTAGGTGAATTGTGATTCCATTTGAGGTGCAGCACTTGGGGCACTAAGTTCTTAAAGGCCAAAGTCTTTCTAGCAACACCAAATATATCAGAACTTCAAGCCACATAAAAGGTATGTTACTTAAACAAGTATCTTGTATTGTTTCTGTCAAATTGCATGCTAGTTATAGGTTAATGCCTTGGAAACCATTTGCATGTATAATTAGTGAAAAAATAGATCCAAGGTATTTAGGGTTGAATGTGTACCATAGGATGTTCTAGTATACTAAAACCCATCAGTTCCAAATTGATTTGGTTCCGGGTGCAACGCCTATTGCCAACGCACCTTATTGCCTTGCACCACCAGAGATGCAGGAGTTATCCTCACAGCTCCAAGAGCTACTGGTGAAGGGTTTCATTAGACCGAGTAGCTCACCGTGGGGAGCACCTATCCTTTTTGTTAATAAAAATGATGGTTCACACCGGATGAGCATTGATTACCGGGAGTTGAACAAGCTGACGGTCAAGAACCGTTATCCGCTGCTAAGGATCGATGATTTATTTGATCAGTTGCAGGGAGCATATTGGTTCTCCAAGATTGATTTGAGATCTGGATATCATCAGATGAGAGTTTGAAATGAGGATATCCAGAAGACAGTCTTTAGAGCTCGTTATGGGCATTACAAGTTTGTGGTGATGCCTTTCGGGCTCACCAACGCACCAATGACATTCATGGATCTCATGAACTTGGTGTGCAGGCCCATGTTGGATCGAGTGGTGATCGTGTTCGTCGATGATATTCTGGTGTACTCGAGGTACAGGGAGCAGTAGTGGGAGCATATCGTTAATCTGCGAGAGATTCTTGGGGTATTGAGGGCTGAGAGGCTTTATGCCAAATTCTCCAAGTGTGATTCCTGGTTACGAGAGGTCCATTTCTTGGGGCATCTCGTTAATCTGAATGAGATATTGGTCGACCTGGCCAAGATTGAGGCAGTTATGAGATGGGAAGTGCCGAGATCCCCGCCCGAGATCAGGAGTTTTCTGGGTCTGGCTGGCTAATATCGGAGATTTATCAGAGATTTCTCCAAGATTGCTATTCCTCTCACCATATTGACTAGGAAGGGTTTTACTTTTCCTGGGGGCTAGAGCAGCAGGCCTCATTTGAGACTCTTCGCCAGAGATTGTGCAAAGGTCCAGTGTTAGCCCTTCTCGAGGTAGTGGAGAACTTTGTATTTTACTGTGATGCATCTATATCAGGATTGGGTGCGGTGTTGATGCATAAGGGGCATGTGATAGCTTATGCATCGAGGCAGTTGAAGCCTTATGAGACGAGGTATCCCAACCATGATTTCGAGCTGGGGGCGGTGGTGTTCGCACTCAAGATCTGGCGCCGTTACCTATATGGGGGTATGGTGCCTTAAGCCATAGAGCTGGGGGAGTTGAAGCCTCATGAGACGAGGTATCCCAACCATGATTTCGAGCTGGGGGCGGTGGTGTTCGCACAGACCATAAGAGTCTGAAGTACCTTATGGATCAGCCCAACCTGAATATGAGATAGAGGATGTGGTTGGATGTAGTGAAAGACTACGACTGTGAGATCTTATATCACCCTAGCAAGGCTAACGTGGTAGCTGATGCCTTAAGCCATAGAGCAGAGAGTGCTCCGATTCGAGACGTGTGTGTGAGGATGACGATGATGACTCCAGTCCTAGATACCATCCGAGAGGCTCAGGTGGAGGATGTGAGGCCAGAGAACCTCAAGAGGGACCGATTGATCGAACGAGTTTTCAAGTTTGAGACGGATAGTCGGGGGCTTATGAAATTTCATGGGTAGATTTGGGAGCCCTGTACGGGTGGAGCTTGGTGCATATTGATGGAGGAGGCACATAGATCGAGATTCTCGATCCATCCAGGTGTGTAATGACCCAATTTTCACATCCAAAAAATTTATTTTTTTTGATTAAGTGATTTACAAAACATTTGTAACAAAATATCATCCGATCATATTAGTTAATAAAACAAGTCTCGTATCTGAAAATGAAATTGTAAAAACATAATAATGTTAGAGTACAAATCCCAGAATAACTCATAGTGCGAAAAACAAAGAGTGTGTGTATGATGTGCCGCTACCGCGCCAGCTCCTTCCCCTTCGCTGAAGAGGTACCTGAAACCAAACTGTAAACTGTAAGCATAAAGCTTAGTGAGTTCCCCCATCGTCCCACAAACCATGCAATCATATAGCATAAATACTGTCGGGCAATTCTGGGGTGCCCGACCTACCCGATACGACCATTCTGGGGTGCCGACCTACCCATGCAACCATTCTGGGGTGCCATCCTACCCATGCGACCATTATGGGGTGCTGTCCTACCCATGTCAATCCATTCTGGGGTGCTGACCTACCCGTCGGTCCTAACAAACGAACTTGGGGACTATTCCCCTCAGCACATATTATTAGACATATCTGGGGTGTCTGACCTATCCTTCGGTCCTAACAACCGAACTCTACTACTATCACATATAACATATCATGCCAACATACAACATATAAGGTAGCAGTAAACCTAGATGATATCACAAAGACAATCATCTAATCATACAAATCCTACTAGTGGGCCGACATTGTAGTCGTAGACCCACCGCTACTGGAAGGTAACTCACCTCGTAGTAGCTGCTGATCTGTGCGGGAATCCTTTGATTGCTGCCGCTGCTGCTCCGGAAATCCTCCAGCTATAATCCCCACAAAACACTCAGTCAAACACTGCTAACTGTTCTTAGGGTAAAATGACCAATTTACCCCTGACCAAGTCAAAGTCAAAGTCAACTTCTATTTGACCTGACTTGCCGAGTTGGCTTGCCAACTCGCCGAGTCCCTATCCCTCTATTTGTCCTTATACTCTTCTCTACTCGTCGAGTTAGGCGGTGACTCGACGGGTTTTCCTTCTAAATGAACACCGACTGAATCCTCATCCGAATCGTCGAGTTGCATGAACAACGCGTCGAGTTCATCTTCAACAGATACACAGGCCATGTCCTTGACTTGCCGAGTTGCATGAACAACTTGTTGAGTTCATATTCATCCATAAGATGATTGTCTTGGACTCGCCGAGTCTGCTCATGCACTCGCCGAGTCCTATGAACTTTCAGAACAACGGCTTAGTCCAGAACGTTGGGTTACTCCCCGGGACTCCCTAGAACCTTTCCACACACAACTGGGTCCTTATGACCCTCAACTGATATGGGACAAAAACCTTGGACAGGCCGAGTCCAAGGATGGACTCATCGAGTCGGTCACTTCCACTCACTAAATCTTTGATTCCTGACATACAATCCTTGATCAAAAGGTAGATCTAAGCTTCTACAATCGATCTAGCATGTAAAGTTACAAACTTTACGTACATGCATAGGACTTTGAGCTCAAAAGGACCTAAAACAATCTCTTACAATGCATGGGGCCCTCTTTGAGTGCAAAAGTCACTCCTTTCTTCCTTGCAACCCCTCTAAGGACCTAGATCTGAAACATCAACTCCTAACCATGCTTGCAATCATGGTTGGTGACCAAAATGGCTTAGAAAAGCCCTAAAACTCCACAAAATGGGACCTATCAAAAGAACAAACAAGGTATAGACTTTATACCTTCTGAAGACTGCAAATGATGCTCAAAATCGGATCCTTCTAGCCTTTTCTTGATCCTTCAAGCTCTTCCTTCCTTCCTTGGGTCACAAAAGTACCAAAATCACTCCAAATGCCTTATATTGCTTCAATAATGGCTAGGGTTTGCTATGGGGGCCTTCTGAGAGCAAATGGGACGAAGGAGGCCAAGTTAAGATGTTTAAATAAGGTGCAAACCCTCGGGTTAGGATTTTTGTCCAGACAGGGCCTACTCACCGAGTCCGGGACCCGACTCGTCGAGTCCACAGCTTAAACCTCGCACCTCATCACGCTTCTACTCAGCAAGTTGGTCCTTCAACTCACCGAGTCCAAGGTCAAAATGCAAAAATATAAATAAGAGAATACGTACCAAGAACCAGGTGCTACAAGGTGCCACTAAGATGTATTTGGACCTGAAGAGAGATTACTGGTGGCCCTGTATGAAGAGCGATGTGGCATGGATTGTTGAGAGATGCTTGACCTGTCGTCGGGTTAAGGCAGAGCACTGGCGTCCACATGCCTCGTTGCAGCCTCTAGAGATTCCCTAATGGAAGTGGGAGCAGATTTCCATGGATTTTATCACCAAATTACTGAGGACTACGCGAGGTGTCGATGCGATATGGGTGATTGTGGACCGATTGACGAAGAGTGCTCACTTCTTTGCTATATGTGAGAGCTCTTCTACATAGAGATTGGCTGAGATTTATGTGAGAGAGGTGGTGTCATGGAATGGAGTGCCGACATCGATAGTGTCAGATCGGGATTTGTGATTTACTTCTAGATTCTGGAAGAGGTTTCACGAGGAGTTGCGTTTTACTTCCCGATTGCACTTCAGTACCGCGTACCACCCACAGATAGACGGGCAGTGTGAGCGGACTATTCAGACGCTTAAGGACATGCTGCGAGCATGTGTTATGTACTTTGGAGGATGTTGGGACACCTATTTTCCCATGGCTAAGTTTTCTTATAACAACAGCCACCATTACAGTATTGGTATGCCTCCATTTGAGCTCTTATATGGGAGGAGGTGAGGGACTCCCATCTGTTCGGGAGAGGTAGGGCAGAGAGTGATGGGTAGGATTGAGATAGTGCTAAAGACGACCGAGGAAATTTAACAGGTCAGATAGAGGTTACTGACAGCCAGAGTAGCCAGAAGAGTTACGCAGACCGGCGACGATTCGAGCTTGAGTTCCAGGTTGGATATTTTGTCCTCCTGAAGGTATCCTCGTTGAAAGGGGTGATCCGATTCCAGAAGCTGGTAAAATTGGGTCCCAGATATATTGGTCCTTTCAGAGTGTCTTCCAGAGTGGGGAAGGTAGCTTACCGGTTGGAGCTACCAGCAGAGTTGAGCCACATTCATAACACCTTCCACGTGTCTTGTTGAGGAAGTGTGTAGCCGATGAGACGACAATGGTTCCCTTAGAGGACTTTGAGGTAGATGCTAGCCTTAATTACATTGAGAATCCAATAGCAATTTTGGACAGGAAGGTTAAGACCTTGAGGAACAAATAGGTGCGACAGGTTAAGGTGAAGTGGGAGCACCGCAGAGGATCCAAGTGGACTTGGGAGCCGGAGTCTGAGATGCGTGGGCAGTACCAAAAGTTATTTCCAGAACATGACTTCGAAGGCGAAGTTTGATTCTAGTGGGGGAGAATTGTAACATCCTGACTCCCAGGTATAATATTTATGCATTTATTTATGAGTTGTCTAGGCTAACTCGACGAGTTGTGTGCCTAATTCGTTGAGTAGGGTCGAATTGGCTACGTGGGTTTAATGACCAACTCGACGAGTCAGAGAGCCGACTTGCCGAGTTGGTGTTGTTTGAGGAAACCCTAAGTCTCCCGGGGTGTGGCCCTATTTAAAGGACCCTAATCGTTTGTAGTGAGCTAAGATAGAAAGAGAGTTAATCCTTGGGCATTTTGGCGCACTTTGTGAAGAAAAAGAGAAGAGTATCAAGCCAGGAATGAGAAGAGGTTGTGAGATCTGGTGTGATTTCATCCAGAGCTTCAAAAGTCTATACCTTGCTAACTAGTTTGATTAGATCTCACTTTATGGAGTTTTGGGGCTTATACCATCTTCTTGAGGCTTGGAGTGTACGAAGTGATTTAGACTTCATATCTGGACCTTATGAGGTCCCTAGAGTCCAAAGGTCCCAGCTTTATCCAGCTAATAAAAGAGCCTTCGAGATTAAGACCCTAAATGAGAGTTGTTTTTGCATTTCAAGCCCTAAGTGCCATGCATGAACGTAAAGCTTTCAGCTTTATGCGGCATTTGAGCCTTGGGAGGCTAGATCTAGAGTTTGGGGTTGTAGATCTGACTTAAAATGTCTGAATAAGGAAGTAGACTGAGTGGAATCGCCGAGTCAATAAGCTGACTCGACAAGTCGGCTAGGGTTTTCCCCGATGAGTTTGGACATGGGTAACTCGGCGAGATGACGAGACAACTCGACGAGTTAAGTTGGATTTTCGTGACATCTCAGAGGAAACGAGGGGACTCGAAGAGTCACATAGATGCACTCGGCGAGTCGGGTCAACATGAACTGTTGACTCGAGTGTTAACTTCTATTGACTTTAGGGTTTTGGTCAAGACGGGGATTATGGGGACTTTGGAGGGGTAAAATGGTCTTTTACCCATTTCAAGAGTTTGAGAGAGGAAATAATTTAGAGTCGTGTTTTAAGTGTTAATTAGAGATAATTATCCTATGTGTTAGGCGGAGGCTAGTTTGAGATTCGTGTACGAGGTTATTTGCTTGTTTGCTTACGAGATGAGTCTTCTCACTATACTTACCTAGAGTGGAAATCTTTGTATGACCGGAGGGTCTTATGTGCTTATATTGAGTATTGTCATATCCTGCATTATGTCTTTGTGATTTATGTTGTGTATTATTTTGAGCTTACTGAGTTAGGACCTGGGGGTCCACCCGAGTTATGGGATCGGAGGGTCCCACTGAGACACATTGACCGGAAGGTCTTATTTAAGTATATCCAAGAGAGGATAATGAGATATATGTTGTATTTTGGGGAACTCACTAAGCTTCGGGCTAATCGTATTATGTGTTATGTGTTTCAGGTACTTCTCAGGATCACGGGAAGGCACCGGCTTGATTGTACACACATGAGTCAGAGATATGTTTTGGAGGATCCTGGATTGTGTTTTAAACAATTTATGAACATGTGTTTTGATAACGAGATATTTGGGGGTTTTATGGTTGTGTTAATGAAATTAATGTGATTTTTAAATGTAAATTTTGTTTAGAAGTTTACGGTGTTACATCAAATTTACATAAACTTCAACATAACACACACATCACCACAACTTACAAATGAAAATGGCTTTATATAGCCTTACAATCTAACGATAAAACTAATAAAATGTCACCTAATAACTATGTCAATTAATGCTTATTAAATTGTAAATTAAGAATAATAATAAAAGTTGGTAAAGTAAAGTCTTGAGAAGGTAACGTCTAGGGAAGTGGAAAAGTGGCTACAACTTCCAAGGTGTCCAGGAAAGCTCCACATGTAAAGTAGTTTCACATCCACCAAACACCATTCACATCCAATCAGCCTTTATTCACATTCACATCTTCTGTCGGCCCTTTTCACTCAAGTTAGTACCAGAATTGCATCCTAAATCAAGTTGCAACCAAGAAAACTGTTCCATCCAAGTATCTCGTTGGTAACGAGTTGTGTACCGGAATGTAAGATGTTTTCAAAATCGAAACCAACAACAAATCCCCCATGGGAACCAACACCAAGTAACAGCCCATTGGAACCAAGCTATTCTGAATAAGAGTCTGATAGCATCCAAGGTTCGCAACTGATCACAAGTTCCAAGGCTAATCGCAATCGTAACAACTTTCAAGAATCACAACCAAGCAAGGCATTGTATTCGCACTTCGTCGTAACATGAAACTTCAATGCTTTCCATTGCAACAGACCACCAGTTATTGCAACGCATTGCGACCGTTCGTATCCATTCGCAGTCAATTGCATCAAACCACCATCCGCAACCTATTATAATGCGAAACAAAGCTTATGTTGGAGAAATGACTTCCATCAGCTTTTGATCCTTCGCATCTGGTTGTTTATGCCAATCATATCTACTTGAGATCAAAGTGGAATTAGAAACATCGTAATCGCATTTCAAATTCGTATCACCTACAACTCACACACCCATACATCATTTGTAAAGAGAAAAAACATCAGCATCTCCTATTGAACAATTGAACAATCCAACCAGTTACAATATAGTTTCAAGGCAAAATAAGTTACAATACACATGAAAAGCTCAAAATGGCACCCACAAGAACCCATAAATGCATCCTAGCAAAGAGTCTTTCCCAATCGATTGACACGTCGGAAAATGACCACTTACCAGAAACCGTTTTTCGCAAATAGCACCGCATTAGACATGGCACGTAGCCTTGAAATGCATAACTTTTGACAACTCAACAAAAGTATTTTTAAGTTATATATATATATATATATATATATATATATATATATATATACACACACACACACACACAAGGTTAGATACATGTGGAACAATCCAATCAACATCTCCTATTGAGCAGTTGAACAATCCAACCAGTTACAATATAGTTTCAAGGCACAATAAGTTGCAATACACATGAAAAGCTCAAAATGGCACCCACAAGAACCCATAAATGCATCCTAGCGAAGAGTCGCTCCCAATCGATTGACACATCGGAAAATGACCACTTACCAGAAACCTTTTTTCGCAAATAGCACCGCATTAGACATGACACGTGGCCTTGAAATGCATAACTTTTGACAACTCAACAAAAGTCTTTTTAAGTTATATATACTAGTGGGATACCTGCGCGATGCAGCGCGACATATAATTTTTCTGGCGATTCATTTTCAACGGCAATTAGTTTTTCATTCCGGAAGCCTGTTCGGGATAAAAATAAAAATATGTTATTTTGGATCACAAATGAAAATACATTGTTATTTTGGGTTAAAGGTATAAATATATTATTGTTTCAGATTAAAAAATAAGAATATATTGGCTCTTTTAGTTTAGAAAAATATGCATACTTTTTTGTGTTAATGTGGTTGTGTTTATGTCTTACATTGCTTAATGATATCAAACTTTTGGTAAAAACATAGTATAATTTTTTTTTTGTTAACCTCAATTGAAAGCTAATATAGAACATATCTATGTAATAAAAGAATAATGACATGAATTTCAAAATTTTATTTAGTTTCTTATTTAAAAATATATTGTATAAAAATTATATTAACCAAAAAAATAATATAAATGATAATAACAATAAAAATAATTTACAAAACATGGTGGGTTTATAAAATTGATCGATGAGTATTAACGAAACCTTATTCTTATTTATCTCTTATTTGATCAATTGTTTTCCACATGAAATTTTTTTATATTTGAATGTGACATTGATATGTATTAATATCCATCTACACATTAGACAATTTGTATTATTGTTAGTGAAAACAACCATTTAGCAAGTACATAATATGATATGTCAAACTTAAGGTAAACTTAAAATTGAAAAATGTTAATTCTTGTACTTCACATATAATTCAGATATGAAAATCACCACTTCGAGGAAGTATAACAACATATTATTATGATCCCACTGCATCTAACATGAACCTATCTATTACTACATATGCCTCTATTACATAGAAAACCCAAATCCAACTGTTCCATATCCATTGTTCCAAATCTTTCCTTTCGCCAATTAAGAACAATCATAACAAGCCCTGTCAAAATGAATGAAAACAATCGTAACATGTTTGAACATTAACTGATGAATTATAGAGTAAATGCAAAGTTGGATTCTACCCCCCCCCCCCTCCACACACACACACACACCTACATTCCCTTTGAAATTATGAAAGTAGTCAAATAAATTCATAGAAGACATACACACAGTGACATAGACACAAACAATCATATACATAAATGCTTGGTCATAAACATATACATGCACATCCAATTGATATGTAGAAGGAAAAAGTACCAAATGGAATTTAATTAACTACTGATGTTTATTTTCATAGGCTAATACTAAATAACTAAATAGATATAAAAGGTTACAATAATACATATAAGTGAAGATGAACCAAGGCTCTTGGAGGCACACACCTGGATAAATATGAAAATTATCATCATGTTACAGATTGGTGATAGTTAAATGAAAAAGAATATAGATTTTGAAGTTAATCAGTTAAGTTAAACATTTACTGGTACCAAACTAACCTACAATGTAACATGATGCTCCCTTTTTATGATTCAATTTTGATTTGATTTGCTACTCTACAAATTCAATATTGGTATTGAATCATATTGTTGTCTACTGGTTGAAATAATCTATGAGCTTCATTCAGTTCAAGAACATAAATAAAGCTTTAGACATTAACTTGAGCTATTTAAAAATTTAGCATTCTTGATTTTTTCCTTCCATTTCCACAAATATAGGCTTAGTTCCTCAAATGTTCTATAAAAATGAAGCAGCAAACAAACAATTAGTGATTCCTTGATATTTGATACCTTCTCTCCTTTAGAGAGATTAGTTCTTCATCTGACCTCTCTTACAGAAAGAGCAACATTATCAATAGAAGGAAAGGTCATAAATTAGTAAAATGGTCAAATTATTATGAATATGACGTCACATAAACTTCTAAAAGCTAACTCGATCAAATTGAATATATAGTACCTTCATCTGAGCACCAAGAGCCGAATTAGTTGCTTAATTATTCTGAAACATAGTTGGGATGCATTCCTGAAGCAGATCTTGATGTAAAACATCTTCTTACTTTGACTCCCCTTCACCCTTGCATCTAATAAAGGATTCAAAATGTAAAGCTTTGATTTTGAACCTAAAATCCCTGATTCGGTTCAAATTCTAATCCCCATCCACAACCATTAAACCCATCAACTTCAGCCTTAATCATAAAAAGAAAATCTGGTAAACCAAACTATTACAATTTAAATGAAACACAAACCAGTACTTAAAAAAAAGAACCAAGAAGGAGTATGCATTTACTTTGTTACCTTATATTCCAGCAAAAATTATTGATGTAGATAAGGAGAACTTGAAATATCATAAGAATTTTACTAGTGTTCTGCAAACCCTAATCACAAAAGGTAAAAAAATAAATTGAAACCCCTGGATAGAGAAAATACATGGAGTAAGGACAAAGTAAAACATCGTTGACGTAGAGGGACAAAGAGAAACACCTCAAGATCTTCAATTAATTCCTTAGGGCTATCACTACGTTTCTTGCTAAGTAAACATCGTTGATTAGGACGAGATAGGAGGGGAAAGAAAGGGAGAGTAGCCAAAACGGGTGCAGATACAGGTTAGTAAACAGAAGGGACTGGTAGATACATAATCTCGCCTTTACTAAGTTTTCCTTCACTGGATGTCCAAAACTAAACACATACCTTACCTTCTCCAATTTTGATTTCTTATTCATGTCGGCATTTGTGAGGGCAGAGAACGGGTGGAGACGACAGTCATATGCGGCTCATAATGCGAGGATGAAGAGTGGGTGCCGATGTATTGCTGGTGTGATTGTAGTGTGGGAAGAAATAGAAGTAGGTCGGTAGAGGGGCACCATTAGAGGTAACGATGACATGAGGAGGGTGGAGGTAGTGACGACATTAGGAGGAGGTTGGTGGTTACGGAGGCCTGCTGTAGATTGAAGAGAGTAAGGAGGAAGACGAAAGATTTGGGAGAAATGGTGGCAGACGATGTGTAGAGGATTTTTGGTTTTCACATAAGGATCTAAGCCCTATGTTACAAGTAAGATGCGTGTCTATACATTTGTATTGCAAGCTTAATAAGTTTTACCTCTTAATTTTCAAGAAAGATGTAATATGCTTTATATAATAGTAATGATATATATATATATATATATATATATATATATATATATATATATATATATATATATATATATATATACTAGGTTAGATACATGTGGAAAACACGAGTTGTACTTTAATAAAAGAGACTTGAATGATTCATAATATTATTTTGTTTTTTATTGTTTAACAGAAGGTGGGTAAGATGATTGTAATAAAATATAATCTAAATAAAAAAAAGTTATTATAATAATTAGTTATTTCAACAAATATTTTTATATGAATTGTGTAGAATTATGTCTTTCAAATGTAGCAAGAGATCAATACTTCAAGTACTTAAGTTGTAATGTTGGAGTTGATTGTTTAAAATATGTGAACTTTTTTTTTTATTGAAGGTTGACCACAAATGTGATACAAAAAGGAAATATTATATGTATTTATAAGAAATAGAGTATATAAAAGGTAATGATTAATGATTTTAGAATTTAAATCTTCATTTGGTTTTTAAAATTCGAAATATGAATATTAATATTTATATTTTTCTTAAAGTATTAAATGCTAATAAATTTTTAAATATGTCACATGATAAATTCGAAATTCGAAATCTTCATTTGGTTTTTAAATTCGCAATACGAAACAATTCTTCTATTTTTGTTCAATAGAAAATGACAAATTATCGTATAAAATTAAACAATCGAAGACTTTTTTGTTTAAAAAATAAAGAGAAAATTGCAAAAATGGTCCCTGTGGTATGTATTTTTTGGGGGTTTTGGTCAAAACTTCGACTTTTTTGGATTGATGGTCCTTTTGAGCTACTTTGTTTGTGGTTTTAGTCCCTCGTAAAATTAAAAAGACAAAAATACCCTTCTGATACATTTTCTATTTAATATAAAGTTTTATTAATACAAATTATCGGACCCACCTCTCTCTCTCTCTCACCAGTTGACGGAAAGAAAGCACCACTGACTGTAACACCGGTCTAGGCTGCTCACTGCCACAACTGCCGCCATAGACCACCACAACCCCACTGGAAACCACGCTCGTCTGTCTTGGTCAAGCCCCACCACCATTCCCTTACTGTTTCTGTAGAGCAAGCTGCCAGGCACCACCCTACACAACCGTGTTCTTCCACCTCTTGCTACTGATCGGAGCAAACTGCCACCACCATCTTGACCCACCTAATTTTTCAAACACCTCTTCCACTTCCCAATGTCGTGACCCACCACCAGCAAACACCTCCGGACCATACCCTTGCTCCTCCCTACCCTATCTTTCGTCGAGCTCACCTGAAAAGAAAGGAAACGAAAGCAGTGAAACTGCCACCTGTAACGACCCAAAAATCAAGGGTAAAAATTTCATTTTTAATCCAACTCAAACATAGATACCAGTTATTCCAAACATTCCAAAACATTGTTTATTAGAAACATTTATCAGAGTTCGTTCCCAAAATCATTCATTGCAGAAATCATAGGTGTGTGTCTACTGCAATCAATCCGAGCCCTTCATTTCCAAAACGATGAAACCTGAAACCAAAACTGTAAACCATAAGCACAAAGCTTAGTGAGTCCTCCAGATCATACTCCACATATAATCCAGATCACACATATCGTACTAGCTGTAATAGCTATCTCTACCGTTATCACGTATCAATCAGCTATAAAATCCCTCTCTACCATTAGCACATATCAATTAGCTACATAAACTACTTCTGCCACATATCACATATCAAATAACTATAAAAGCTATCCCTACTACTGGTACATATAAATTAGCTATACAAGCTATGTCTACCGTTAGCCACAAAGGCTATCTCTAGCATCAACCATAAAAGCTATCTTTACCATTAGCCACAAGGCTATCCCTACCATTAGCCATAAAGGCTATCTGTACCATTAGCCACGAATGTTATCTCTACTGCATATCACGCATACATACATATCACACACCTCTACATCGCAAGTATACCTACTATCATAAAATGGGCCGGCCTTGGTGCCTTAGACCCATTAGTATGGTGAGAAGACTCACCTCTCGAAAACTGAACTGATAAGCTGAAGTCAGACATATCCCACATGCTGCTACTTCCCAACTTCCCATAATCACCAGGTGATTAGCTTGACACAATAGCATAAATACCCTCAGGTCAACCCTGGTCAAATTCAAAGTCTATAGTCAAGGTCAACAGTCGATATTAACCTTGACTCGCCGAGTACAATCATTCACTCGTCGGGTGCCCTACTTAACTCGCCAACTGGCCGAGTCACCCGAGGGACTCGTCGAGTTCCTTGGTATTTATGGTCGTAAACCACCAACCGTACACCTTTGATCATAAACCCTTAGCCGTACACCCTTAGCCGTGAACCCTCTCGACTCGTCAAGTCACAAGAACGACTCGATGAGTTCCCACGTATTCGGTCCTTTCCATTGGGATTTAAGGTACCAAACCTCAGATCCATATTCTACTAGTGATAATACCATGTAAAGTTGCCAACCTTACATTCATACTAAGTCTCATAATGCCAAAACCACATCAACAAGCTTCTTACAAGTCCCAAATGCATGAATAAGAGTTAGGGTGAACCAAGGAGACAACTTTATGTCATCTGGGACCTAAGAAGTTCTAGATCTAGAACCATATCCTTATAATAGGTCCAGATCAAAACTTGGTTCCATTTCCTCAAGAATGACCATAATCTACACAAAGAAATCAAAGCTAACAGTAGCAGATTAATACCTTAGACAGATGCCCAATACGAAATAGGTGCGAGATCCAGTGTTTTCCCCTTGATTATTCTTCTCCAAACTTGGATTCCTTCCCAAATTCCCAAAGTCAAGCTCTCAAATGCACACACTGTTGGATTAATGTCTAAGTCCATAACTATAATTGGTAAGACTTGACCCGACACGACATGGTCCATTTGGGTTGCATGGCATCATGCACTTGGATAGACTATAATGAGAGAAATAACTATTAAGGTTGATTAATATACTATAAGTTCTAATATATTAATAGGATTATTTAATTAGTATTGATCAAGAATAAATCTAGAATTAATTAAGTGATCAAAAGAAGACTAATTAAATATATAGGTTGATTGTTTACATCATCCATACTTGTATAGTGGGCTAATGCTCCATGGATAATCAAGTTGTGCTAAAACCCATAGGATGGTCCATGGATGCTCCATGGTGTATTGGAACCCATAGATCCAAGGAAATTTAGAGCCATGACAATTAGGGTTTACCCTAATTATAACAACTATATAAGATCATATTCTTTGACAAAATCGGCCACTAAGTTAGAAAGAGAGTGAAGGGCTAGCCGATTTTAGAAGTGTTCGAGTTTCTCTCAAGTTATTCCAAGTGTATTTGGTGTTGTATGAACCATTTCAGGTGTCACACTTGGGGCACTAGGCACTCAAGCTTCATGAGGACATTCTACACCAAAGAGGTATGTATTCTATCTTGTTATATTTATTGTTTTATATGCTAGATTAGGATAATACCTTGGATGTTCATATTTGCATGTATAATAGAGAAAACATAGATGCAAGGTATTTAGGGTTGCATGTACACTTAGGAGTGTTAGAATGCTCAAACCTCAACAGTGGTATCAGAGCCTAGGCTTGTTTTCAATTATACTTGATGCAAATCGCTGAAAAATGATGAAAAAGTGGAATTTTGGGCATTCTGGACACTGGACTCGCCTAGTCCACTGATGAACTCGCCGAGTCCATGAGTAAAATTATCCTACTTGTCGATTAGGTTCATGCACTCGACGAGTAGAAGCCCCAGACAGCATATATTCGAATTTTTTTGGCTAGAAATGGACTAGGAACATTACCCTAAGCTGTTTTTGGACTTATAAACTTATTTTTGATGTGGTAATGTTCATACTAATCCAATTTCAAAGATAATTGTCAATAGATTCATGTTTTGTATTGGTTTAAGTGTTATGCTAATTACATGAAAAAGTTTGATTCCAATCATCATGTTCATATGAGTTGCTTAGATTAATAGAAAAGTTGTGTGAAATAGTTGTTTTCAATCCATTTTAATCTAAGAGTTGATTCCAAAGTGTGTTTTTGTAACTTGTCCTCAAGTTATATGAAAAGTCACATTTAAGAATCATAAAACTCATAAAAGTTGGCAAAGGTTACAAAATGAAGAGTCTAGTTCTAATTAAATGGTTTTATGACTCTATAACATTCCATAACTTGTCCTCAAGTTATGGAGGTTCAAGAGTCTCTTCATTAAATAAAAAAAAAGTGTAACCTTAATTAATTCCATAAGTTATAAAATAAATAAAAGGAACATTCTTTTATTATGTTAAAGTCTTCCATAACTTGTCCTCAAGTTATGGAACTTGAAGAGTCTTTTAATTAAATCTACTTTAAACTCATAAGTTATGGAATTAATTAGTTTTGAATAGTTTCAAAACTTGCCCTCAAGTTTTGTAATTTGAAAAGTTTTCTCTTATGAATACTTTAATTCGAAGTTAAGCCCTTAGAATTTTAAAGGTTAAAATTCAACCCTTATACTTTATAATATTATAAGTTAATAATATATATATATATATATATATATATATATATATATATATATATATATATGTGTGTGTGTGTGTGTGTGTATAAGAGTAAAAGTCAGTCTTACCGTTAGTAGGCCTCATTCACGAAGCCGGTCTATAAGGGGGTATAAGGTTACTACCTATAAAATGACAGTTTAACGGGTGTCCACTCTCACCCACCGCTTCCTTGACTGGTGGAGGGTCGTTAGCCGAACGGGTAGGACAAAGACTATAAGTTCTCCCTTCATTAAAAGTATTAATGATAAATACTAAGTAACTAAACCTTTTATAAATTCTCAATCTTAGTTACTTAGGAAAATGTGACTAAGGTGCTAACCCATGAAATTACACTTTGCACTTTGCTTAAGTCGGTTGGTGGAGCGTGTGTGGTTTACCGACACACTAGCTTGATTTAACAAGGTAGGCAAAGGGTTTCTTAAAGTTTAATCATAGGCCGGTGCAGCATGTGTGGTTTACCGGCACATCGGTTGGGTGATAAACATTTAAGAGTACCAAGTAATTTGCATGGTTACTTCACACCTTGTTTTGTGATCCTCGGCATCGCAGTCACAAAACCTGAAGGGCACACTCGAGATTGAAACATGCCAATGAAAAGTTCAATGAATCTCAAAAGATCTAGGAGTTTCAAATCCAATTAAAACTTAATTAATATTTCGTTTTTCATGGTGGAAATTGGTAAATCGTCATTTACCTACCTTCAACTATTTTATAACTTGGATTATGGCATCCCTCTTCCAGTTATAAATAGGTTGTTGGGTCCTAGCCTTAATATTTCATATTGGGTGTTATATTAAGGACTTTTAAATCAACTAAACTTGAATATCACCCAAAAGATGTCTAGTTCAGACATCTATGATCTTCCCAAATCTCTTGGAATTTCACTTCCTCCACCTCCTCCAATTATTCTCCCTAACCCACAAGTTCTTGAAACGTTTAAGGTCACTCAAGCCCTATTAGCAAGGCAAGGTCTAGGTGTGATCACATCTTGGAGATGAAGTCACATATTGACAAGCCGGGAGAGTTAGGTGTCAAAGTCTTGAGAAAGTTGGATGTTCAATCACTTTCTAAGTCACATAGCGAGTTCCTTTGGGACTCCTATGAAACAGACTATGACAAGACCCTTAATGATCATATCTATTTGCTAGGTACTGCTGAATCAGCAATGATTTGGAAGGCTAGTAAAGCAAATGTGATTAGGAGATCAACTTTCCAAAACTTTATGGACAGGGACAATAGTGACACAGGAAATCTAGAAAAGAATTCTCTTCCCAATGGAAAGGGATTGGCCATAGTCAACTTGGTTGACAAAATGGTAAAGACAAAGGCTAAGTCTGAGATAGTCCCATATACTATTACCTAAGGGTCCATATGTTTCTATTGCCAAAGGAAGGGGCTTTGATTACGAAACTGCCAAACTTACCTAAGGATGGTAAAGTCAATGAGTTTGACGTTATTTAAGGTAAATTCCATTGTCTAACTCTATTAAGTTTCTATTCTGAGATTCTTGATACATGATGTGACTGGGTCACATGGTGATGTTTTAAGAATCAAAGAGAACTGAAGAAAATTAAAGAAAGAATATGTTGAATCTGATCGCGTAGATGGATTTCTATCGCATAGTTTGAAGATCGGATTCTTGAGCTACTTCTTAGGAGTTATGAGATATTGCTTAGGAATAGATAACAACAAGTTTTCATATGGATTGTAAGGATAAGTTCTTCCCCAAAGTTTTTAAAATAAAAGGAAAATTTCTGATTTTATTTATTTTAAAATATCCTTACAATGACATCTGTGAAATTTTTTGTTGCTTATAAGATTATATTAATAGAAAGACTGGATATATGAAATTGATTCTTTCATTTGTGGTAATGTTTAAATTTACGAAATAAGGAAAGATTCTCATCACCCAAGTTTCAATTGGACCGAAACTTGGAATCATGCAAGTTGTATGCTATGATGAATGAGAACTTTCAAGAATTAGAAAATTAAGACTAATTACTTGTTCACATGGATGTGTGAGTAAAGTAAAGGACTAAGGGATCGAGTACACATTCATGTGCACTTGTCAAAGTCCACTACAAATAATCGATAAGACTATTCGTCATGATTTACTAAAATTTAGTAAATATGGTTATACTTACACGCTTAAGTGTAATTCTAATACATTGGAAAATTTTAAATGTATGGCAGAACGAATGAGAAGAATCAAATTAGGCAGAAGGATAAAAGTTTCTCAAATCTGAAAAAATGGGAGAGTACTTTAGTATCATGTTATATAATCATCTTAATGATTAAGAGACCTTATCACAATTCATCCTCTAAGTGCATTCTGATAGCTAAGAAGAGGAGCTATGAATTTTTGAAGTGGTTAAATCAAGAAGATGATTCATAATTCATTCCAAAACAATTCATAGAGTTATACTCTAAGATTGTAACTTGAGTGACATGTCTTAAAGAAGGTTTAAAACACTTGTCAAATGTAAGAGTAAAAGTTTTCTACTCTTGTACATTTGAAATTGGTAAGTTGTGTTGTTTTGGATAAAATAGAGACCAACTTAGACCAATTGTGTGAAGTGTTTGTCTTGATAAAGAATTCGCACTATCCCTTGAATATTTGACAAGAGAATCTTATATGTCAAGAGGATAGTGGGAGTCTTAAAGGTCTTGAAAGTCTCAAGAACTAATCAAGAATAAAACATGAGGTTCTTCACTAGCACACGACTTGAGGTTTATAACCTATCGTGTTGACATATTCTGTGCCCATTCCAGTTAAAGTTGGCTTTGCATATAAGTTCTTAGAGTTCTCAATTGGTTGCATAACAACTTGGAAGCAATGGCAGGCCCTGTACTACCAGGTGGCAAGAAGTTAAAATTGAATAAGTTCAGTCCATATGTGTTTGGATTTGTCATTATCCGTGTCTTGTGACTAAGGTTTTGAAAAATTCATATGGGTAGGAACTCTTACACCATAAAATCCTAATTGTCATAAGGTTTCTCTCTGATTCATGAAAATGATGGTGAGGAAACACTTCCACTAAGTAGATTTGTAAGTAGATAGTAATCTTTGCATTCTCAAAGTTGTTAGTAGGCACACTAACATGGACTTATGAGAAATAGCAAAGGTCTAACCAATTGAGACTATGATTAAGACATTCCTTTTCATAGTTCTGAAATTGTTTAGACACACCTGTGAGGTATCTAAGATAAGGTGTATGATTTTGATAAAGTCTTATCAAAGCAATCTAGTATCAGAAATCTGAACTTTGGTAAAAAGGTTAATAGCTGATTTCTGAGTACATGTCAAAGCTAGTGGGAGCATAAGTGTTATGCTAATAATCATCATGGTAGTGGGAGCATGATAATTATGATGAGTATTGCAAGTTAGCAATGCTAATTATAGAAAACAAAAGTTTCAATTCGTGAGGTTGCAGAGGTTGAAAAAGTTGGTTTGCTATAATTAAGGGAGAGGAAATTATACTTCATTTCAATTATGAAAAGCTTAGATTGAGTTTGTAATCATTCTAAAGAGCTTATATTGAGATTTTAATCACCTTTAGTTAAGAATATATATATATATATATATATATATATATATATATATATATATATATATATATATATATATATATATATATGAATTTCATGTTGGATTGGTTCAACTTAAGAAAATTCTATATATTACGTTCTCAAAACTCGATTATAATTACGACATCCCTTTTTATAGTAAGATTCTGAGAATATGGCAAACAAAAAATTATTATGGCAAAAGATTGGTCTAGAACCATGTCTTTATGTGAAACATCATGAATTGTATCCCATTTACTTTGGGTACAAGATCGATTACTTGTGTTATAATATTTATTCTTTATGAATTTTCCAAATGCCTTGGGGCATTAAGGAGGAAAATGTCTAGAATTGGATATGACTAAAGTGATTAAGCAATTGTCTAGGACAATCTAAGGTTTACCAAAGATTGGTTGCTCAAGGACAGTTGGAAGTATACTGTTAATATTGGAAGGACCATATTGACATAGTCTGAAAAGAGGCAACTCTTGTTCAGAAGTGGTAGTCAAAATGGGAATATAGAGTTGTCTCTATAGATGGAAGCAATTTGTGTAAGATTAGGAAAAAAAACTTAGTGCAAGAAGCATGTTCAAAGTAATGCATACTTTGAACATAAGGCTTTGTGTCCATGGAGTAGGTCTTCATTGGAATACTTTGTAATGTTTGTTGTCAAGTCTTTGTGATTTTGTGCATAATCATTTCAAGAGAATCATTTCATATAAGTTTAAATCCTAACAAGATTTCGATTTGGGAGTGTGAAATTAGAATCATTGAAAGTTTGGACAGTTGGTTTATTTCACAAGGTAAGGATCATAGATAAACATAGAGTGCATACTTGGTGTATGGCAAAGCTATTGTTTAGGAAAACATAGTGAACATGCTTGGAGCATGGGATACCTAGTGTTTTAATTCAAGTATAAAGTTAATAAAACCGAAACAATGAATAATGAGTAATCAGTATGGTGATAAATAGAAGTGGTCTATTTATATTCATAGGATTTGATACCATATTTGATTCATTTATTCTTGTGTTTCACTTTGCATGTTTTGACTTCCATAATAACTAGGTTATTCTTCCCGAATGACTAAGTTATTTAAACCATCCACAGTCGGTCATATGTTGGAAGTAGATATGAATCAAGACTGTCATGGGTTGGCTTGCAGAGGACCAAGTTGGTGGACAAAGTTGTGCAACAACGCTCATGAGTGCTCATATGTTCTAAGTATTGGATTCAACCCGCGCTCATTTGAATCACTTCATGGATTTTATCACGAGTGATCATGAGACGATAATATCTTATATTCTTCAAACCTAGTGATATGAGTTGTTACTATGAGTTGGTTATACATTGATTGCGCGAAACCGCATTGGTAACTCGATGTTATAAAACGTGTCTTTGTGTATGATTCAACAAGTAGCAGAACAAGACATATGAGTCGAAGTTTATCCATTCCTTTTACCTTCAGGATAAAAGCGATATCTGTGGACCCCTCGATGATTTAGCGATGACACATGTGAGTGCTTGGCCAAGCCAGGAATGATTTGATTTGTTCAATCGGCCAGTCATCATAAATCGGAAATCGGGAAACAACAGATGGACAGAGAGAATGATTTACAATCCATGTCTCAGTCCATATGATATCTAGAATGGAGGAATATATGATCCCTTATCTAATGGACAAATCATTGACAATGGTCAGAGATCATCGGCAAGGTCAGAGTTCGATGGAAGCTTTTGAGAGCTACGATTTCCAGTTGGTTCTTGAAGTCATACGCAATAATAGTTTTAGACTTATCCAAGTGGGAGACTGTTGGATTAATGTGTAAGTACATAACTATAATTGGTAAGACTTGACCCGACCCAGCATGGTCCATTTGGGTTGCATGGCATCATGCACTTGGATAGACTATAATGAGAGAAATAACACTTAAGGTTGATTAATATATTATAAGTTCTAATATATTAATTGGATTATTTAATTAGTATTGATCAAGAATTAATCTAGAATTAATTAAGTGATAAAAAGAAGACTAATTAAATATATGGGTTGATTGTATAAATCATCCATACTTGTATAGTGGGTTATGTTGGATAAGGTGTCTAAGTCCATAACTTATTTGGTACATACTTGACCCGACCTGGCAAGGTCCATTTGGGTTGCATTTCATCCAAACGATTTATGGATAATTTTATGAGAATTGTATACTTACGATTTATTAATATATTATAAGTTATAATATATTAATATGAAGTCATGTTATTTAATTAGTTTTAGTCTTAAATTAATTATGAATTAATTTAAAGATTAAAAAGAAGACTGATTAAATTATGGGCTATTATATTTTATTTAGTGTGGGCTAATACTCATTTGTTAATGGGCTAAGCTAATATGGAAGTCCATGAATGATCCATGGAGCTTTTAACCCATGGATCCTTGGAAAGGAAAAGACATGGGTTATTAGGGTTTCACCTTAACCATGCACACTATATAAAGAAGCATATGATGCAAGAAATGAGACTCTAGTTGTGTGAGACTTAGTGGTGGCCGATTCCACAAGAAAGTATACTACTCTCTCAAAGTTTTCCAAACGTTTGTGGTGATTTGTGATTCCATTTGAGGCATTCACACTATTGGTGCTTGGCTCTCAAACTCCAAACAATTAACCATCATCAAAAGGTATGTATTTCTACTAGTAGTTTTATGATTCATAATTCTTATGCTATGCTAGTTAGGAAGAAATCTTGGAAATTATTATTTGCATGTATTTTAGAAGAAAACATAGATCCAAGGTTTATAGGGTTGCATGCACACTTATGAGGTGTTAGATTGCTCAAAACCCAACAGTGGTATTAGAGACTAGGTTTGTTTTCTTGAATACTTGATGCAAATTGCTGAAAATCGAAGTTTATGTGCTGTCTGCACAGCAAACTCGCCGAGTCCATGAAGGGACTCGATGAGTCCAAGACAAAATTCATCCAACTTGGCGATTTGGTTCATGCACTCGACGAGTTGGACCCCCAGACAGCATATCTTCAAGTTTTGGTGCTGAAATTGGTCTAGAATCATTACCTTAAACTGTTTTGGACTCATAAAACCTGTTTTTTGATGTGGTAATGATGATGGTGGACCAATTTCAAAGTTATAATCAAAATTTCAAGTTTATATGTGTTCATATGATTCTTGAAATTGTTGATGTGGATGTTCATGTTCATATGAGTTTTGTTAGATCATAGGAATTATTTGCAAATTGTTTGTTAGTTAATTCTTGATCTTAATGTGTTTTAATGGAATTCATAATTTGTCCTCAAGTTATGGAATTCCAAAAGTTTTTTTATTTTAAATGTTTTTTAAGAAGTCATAAGTTACACTTTTGAAGAGTTTTTCTAATAAATGCTTTTATGAACTTCATAACTTGTCCTCAAGTTATGGATTTCCAAGAGACTCTTCATTAAAAATTTTAAACACTTAATTAAAACTCATAAGTTATGAATATCCAAAAGTTTATGAATTGTTCAAAACTTACCCTCAAGTTTTGGAATTTGTAAAGTCTCACACAAACTTTAATTCCAAACCCTTAGAGTTTTAAAAGTTAAAATTCAACACTTATACTATTTATAACATTAATGGTTAATTATTATATATATGTATAAGAACAAGTCGTTTTACCGTTAGTAGGCCTCACTCACGAAGCCGGTCTATAAGGTGGGTATAAGGTTGTTGCCTATAAAATGGCAACTTAATGGGTGTCCACTCTCACCCACCGCTTGCTTGATCGGTGGAGGGTCGTTAGCCGAACGGGTAGGATAATGACTTTAAATTCTCATTAAAAGTATGATGAATATTATAAAGTAACTAAATGTTTTATTTAATTCCCAATCTTAGTTACTTTAGGAAAAATGTGAATTTGGTGCTAGCCCATGGAATTCACACTTTGTACCTTACCAAGTCGTTGGTGGAGCGTGTGTGGTTAACCGGCACACTAACTTGGACTAGTAAGAATCACGAAGGGTGACTTAATGTTTATCATAGATCAATGGAGCGTGTGTGGTTAACCGGCACATTGATTAGGTGATAATATTAAGGGTACCAAGTGAATTGGTATGGTTATTCACACCTTGTTTTGTGATCATCGGCATCCCAGTCACAAAATTTGAGAGGGCACACTCGAGATTGAAACATGCCATTGAAAAGTTCAATGTATCTCAAAAGATCCAGGAATTTCAAAACCAATTAAAACCTAATAAATTATTTCGTTTTTCATGGTGGAAATTGGTGAATCGTCATTCGCCTACCTTCAAATATTTTATATCTTGGATTACGGCATCCCTCTTCCAAATTATAAAATATTGTGTTGGGTCCTAGCCTTAATATTTCATATTGGGTGTTATATTAAGGATTTTGAATCAACTAACTTGATTTTCTCCCATTATAGATGTCTGGTTCAGACAACTATGATCTTCCCAAATCTCTTGAAGATGGTGTCCCTCAACATCATGCTTCACTTCCTCCACCTCCACCAATTATTCTCCCTCACCCATAAGTTCTTGAAAAGTTTAAAGTCACTCAATCCCTATTGGCAAGCATAGTCTATGTGTGCTCACATCTTGGAGATAAAAGTCACATATTGACAAGCCGGGAGAGTTGGGTGTCAAAGTCTCGTGAAAGTTGGATGTTCAATCACTTTCTTAGTAACATAGTGAGACTCTTTGGGACTACTATGAGACAGACTATGACACAAGCCTTAATGATCTTATCTATTTGCTAAGTGCTGCAGATTCTGCAATAATTTGGAGCCTTAATGATCTTATCTTTAGAAGATCAACTTCCCAAACCCTAAATGGACATTGGCAATGGTAGCATTGGGTATCTAGAAAAGCATTTCTCTTCCCAATGGAAAGGGATCAGCCATAGTCAACTCGGTTGACCAAATGGTAAAGAGAAAGGCTAAGTCTGAGATAGTCTCATGTGCCATTACCAAAGGGTCTATATGTTTTATTGCCAAAGGGAGGGACACTGATTGCAAAGCTGCCATATTTACCTAAAAGATCATAAGATTGATCAAGTCAAAAAGTTTGAATCTACTTCAGTTAAAGTCCACTGACTAACTCTATTAAGTTTCTTTTGGAGATTCTTATTACATAATGTGAATGGGTCACATGTTGATGTTTTTTAAGAATCAAAGAAAGGATAGGAAGCTTAAAGTACGTATATGTTGGTTCTGATTGCAAAGGTGGGTTTCGATCGCATGGTTCGGTAATCAGAATTTTGAGCTGTTGCTTAAGAGTTATAATATATTGCTAATGAATAGATAACAATAAGGTTTTCATGTGGATTGTAAGGATAATTTTTTTCGCAAATTTTTAAAATAAAAGAAAAAAAACGGTTTTAATTTTATTTATTTTAAAAATATCCTTACAATGGCATCTGTGGAAAATGGTTGCTTATATGTTTCCAGTAATAGGAATATTGGAAAGTGGATTTGATTCCTTCATTTGTGGTAGTGTTTGAATTTACCAAATGAAGAAAGTTTTTCATCACCCAAGTTTCAATTGGACAGAAACTTGGAATCATACAAGTTGTATTTCATCACCCAAGTTTCAATTGGACAGAAACTTGGAATCATACAAGTTGTATTGTATGATGAATGAGAATTTTCATCTTTGAAAATTAATACTAATTCTTTGATCACATGTATATGTGAGTCAATTGAAGGACTAAGGAATTAGGTACATTGGGTGTGCGCTGGTCAAGGTCCACCACAAAGATTGATTTGTCATGATTTAGTAAATATTAGTAAATATGATTATACTTATAAGGTTAAGTATAATTCTGTAACATTGGAAAGGATACAATGTATGACTAAACAAATGAGAAGAATCAACTTAGGCAGAAAGATAAAAGTTTCTCAAATCCGAAAGGATGGGAGAGTACTTTAGTATCATATTTCATGATCATCTTAATGATTATGAAACCATATCACAAATTCATACTCTAAGGACGTCTTAGTGCATTGTTATGGCTAAGAAGAGAGGTCATGAATTGTTGTATTGGTTAAAATCAAGAAGATGAGTCATACTTCGTTCCAAAACAATTCTTAGAGTCATACTCCAAGATTGTAACATTGAGTGACATAAAGTAAGGTTTATTAACACTAGTCAAATGTAAGAGTAAAATGTTTTCTACTCTTGTACATTTGAGATTGGTAAGTTGTGATGTCTTGGATGAGACAAAGACCAACTAAGACCAATTGTGTGAAGTGTTAGTCTTGATAAGAATCCGCACTATCCCTTGAATATTAGTTTTGTCAAGGAATGGTTCTTGATTGGGGAAACTTATATGTCAAGGGGACAGTGGGAGCCTTAAAGATCCTGAAAGAGTTTCAAGATTTAATCAAGAGTAAAACCTGTAATTTATCACTAGCACACGACTTAAGGTTTGCAACCTATCGTATTGACATAATTCTTATTTCTGTACCTACTTCAAATAAGTTGATTTTGCATGTGAGTTATCAGAGTTCAACTTGGAAGCATTGGTGGGCCTTGTGCTACCAAGGTGACAAGAAACTAAGATTGAACAAGTTTGATCCATGTAAGGCTGAATTTGTCACTAACCTTATCTTGTGATTATGGTTTTGATAAATTCACATGCATAGGAACTCAAACACTATAAAATCTAAGTGTCATAAGGTTTCTCTCCGATTCATGAAAATGATGGTGAGGAAACGCTTTCACTAAGTAGATTTTACGTAGATATCAATTGTGTTATTTGCATTTTCAAAAGTCATTAGTGGAGCGCGTGTGGTTCACCGGCACACTAACATGGACTTGTGAGAAGTGGCAACGGTCTAAACAATTAAGACTATGATTACGGTATCCCTTTTCATAGTTCTGAAAATTGTTTAGACACACATGTGAGCTATCTAAGAAAGAGTGTATGAATCTAAATTTCAGAAGTCCAGCAGATTTCTGGAAATATGTCAGAGCTAGTGGGAGCATAAGTGTTATGCTGATAATCATAATGTTAGTGGGAGCATGATTATTATGTTTAGTGTTGCAAGTTAGCAATGTTAATTATAGAAAACAAAGTTTCAATTCATGAAGTTGCAGGGGTAGAAAAGTTGTTTTGCTATAATTAAGGGAGAGGAAACTATACTTCATTTCAATTCTAAAGCTTAGATTGATATTTTAATCATCTTTAGTCAAGAATATATATATATATATATATATATATATATATATATATATATATATTGCGTTTTCAAAATTCGATTATGATTACGGCATCCCTCTTCATAGTTAAATTTTGAAAACATGGCAAATAAAAAATATTGTAGCAAAAGACTGGTCTAGTATCATGTCTTTATGTCAAACATCATGAATCGTGTCCCATATGCTTCGGATATAGGATCGATTGCATGTGCTATAATATTCATCCTTTCTAAATTTTCCAAATGCTCAGGGCATTTAGAAGGGAAAAATCTAGAACTGGATATGACTAAAGTGATTAAGAAATTGTCGAGGACAATCTGAGGTTTGCCAAAGATTGGTTGCTCAGGGAAAGTTGGAAGTATGATGTAAGTTGTCGGAAAGGACTGTATTGACATGTTCTGAAAAGAAGTAACTCTTGTTCGGAAGTGATAGTCAAAATGGGACTATGGAAATGTCTCCATAGGTGGAAGTTATTCAACCTATGTAAGATTAGAAAACCTTAATGCAAGAAGGATGTTCAAAGCAATGTACTTTGAATATGAGACTTCCGTTCCATAGAAGTTGACCTTCTTTGGAATACTCTGTAATGACTGGTGACAGGGTTTTGGTGACTTTGTGAATAATCATTACAAGAGGAACATTGCATAAAAGTTTAAAATCTAACAGATTTTTTTTGGGTAAATGATAGGAATCGGGGATTCTCACATTTACAATAAGGATTGTGAAATGAGTATCATTGGAAATCATGTTCAATTGATCTACATCACAATGTAAGGATTATAGACAAACATAGTGTGCATACTTGGAGTATGGCATAACTATTGTTTAGAAAAACAAAGTGTACATGCTAGGAGCATGGGACGACTGTTGTTTTTATTCAAGTCTTAAGTTGATTATTTGAAACATTATACAATGAATAATGTGTAATCAATATGGTGATAAATAAAAGGTGGTTCTATTTATATTCAAAAGGGTTCTGAGACCATATTGGATTTGATTATTATTGTGTTTCACTTTGCATGTTTTGACTTCCAAAATATCTAGGTTATTCTTTCCGAATGACTAAGTTATTTAAACACTCCACAATTGTTCATATGTTGGAAGTAGGTATGAATCAAGACTGTCCTGAATCGAGTTTGTAGATGGCTAAATGGGTTTAGTCATAGCAATGGTTGCTACAACATTCATGAGTTCTCATAAGTTATGAGTATTGGAATAAACCCACGCTCACTTGTATCACTTCATGGAATTTATCTCGAGTGATCGTGAGACGATAATATCATATAAATCTTTAAACCTAGAGATATGAGTTGTTACCTATGAGTTGGTTGTGCATTGATTGCACGTAAATGCATCAGTAACTTGATGTTATAAAATGTGCCTTTGTGTACAATTCAACAAGTAGTAGAACAAGCATATGAGTCGAAGTTTATCCGTTCCTTCTAGAAATAGAAGCAATATCTGGTCCCCTCGATGATTTTGTTGTGACCTATGTACCGTCCGGTCAGAACTAAATTGATGTGTTCGATTAAGTTCTTTGTCAAACAAATCGAAAATCGGGAAACAAACTGTTGGACAATAAGTACGACGTTGTTCCATGTATTTTTCCGGCTGATATCATGAGAAAAGAGGATTATATGATCACTTATCTAAAATGGCGCTTCATAGTTCAACAGAGTTTTCGAGAGCTACGATTGCTGGTTGGTTCCTGAAGTAACATACGCAAATATAGTTATAAGACTTATCCAAGTGGGAGTCTGATGGATAAGGTGTCTAAGTCCATACCTTATTTGGTATATACTTGACCCGACCCGGCATGGTCCATTTGGGTTGCATTTCATCCAAATGATTTATGGATAATTTTATGAGAATTGTATACTTCCGATTTATTAATATATTATAAGTTATAATATATTAATATGAAGTCATGTTATTTAATTAGTTTTAGTCTTAAATTAATTATGAATTAATTTAAAGATTAAAAAGAAGACTGATTAAATTATGGGCTATTATATTTTATTTAGTGTGGGCTAATACTCATTTGTTAATGGGCTAAGCTAATATGGAAGTCCATGGATGATCCATGGAGCTTTTAACCCATGGATCCTTGGAAAGGAAAAGACATGGGTTATTAGGGTTTCACCCCAACCATGCACACTATATAAAGAAGCATATGATGCAAGAAATGAGACTCTAGTTGTGTGAGACTTAGTGGTGGCCGATTCCACATGAAAGTATACTACTCACTCAAAGTTTTCCAAACGTTTGTGGTGATTTGTGATTCCATTTGAGGCATTCACACTATTGGTTCTTGGCTCTCAAACTCCAAACAATCAACCATCATCAAAAGGTATGTATTTCTACTAGTAGTTTTATGATTCATAATTCTTATGCTATGCTAGTTAGGAAGAAATCTTGGAAATTATTATTTGCATGTATTTTAGAAGAAAACATAGATCCAAGGTTCATAGGGTTGCATGCACACTTAGGAAGTGTTAGATTGCTCAAAACCCAACAGGCTAATGCTCCATGGATAATCAAGTTGTGCTAAAACCCATAGGATGGTCCATGGATGCTCCATGGTGTATTTGAACCCATGCATCCAAGGAAATGGAAAGCCATGACAATTAGGGTTTACCCTAATTGTAACAACTATATAAGATCATATTCTTTGACAAAATCGGCCACTAAGTTAGGAAGAGAGTGAAGGGCTAGCCGATTTTAGAAGTGTTAAAGTTTCTCTCAAGTTATTCCAAGTGTATTTAGTGTCGTGTGAACCATTTGAGGTGTCACACTTGGGGCACTAGACACTCAATCTTCATGAGGACATTCTACACCAAATATGTATGTATTCTATCTTGTTATATTCATTGTTTTATATGCTAGATTAGGATAATACCTTGGATGTTCATATTTGCATGTATAATAGAGAAAACATAGATCCAAGGTATTTAGGGTTGCATGTACACTTAGGAGTGTTAGAATGCTCAAAACCCAACACACACTTCACACTAGGGAGTTTGCGACCGTACACAGCTTCTATGGTGGAGGCTACTAGGGCTTGTAATGATGTTTATATAGGGGAAAACCCTAAAATTAGGGTTTTCCTTAAACATCCCTGACTCACGGCCTTCCGACTCGTCGAGTTTCTTTCGACCCGTGCCTAAAATGCCTTGACCCTACTCGACGAGTTGGACTCCTAACTCGCTGAGTCCATGCATAACATTTCCCCCGAATGGTACTTTCTAACTGATACTCAAAATAGCTGTTACAAGCCTCCCCCACTTGAACTAGACTTCGTCCTCGAAGTCCGCCACCCCAAGCAAATCTGGGTAAAACTCTCGCATCTCTTCTTCTGACTCCCAAATCCATTCGGAGCCCCTTCGGTGCTTCCATTGCACCTATACCAATCTTGTTCCCCTATTTTGAAGGTCTTTGGTCTTCCTATCAAGAATTGCAACCTGCTTCTCCAGATAGTTCGGACTCTCATCTATCTGAATGTCATCCAATGAAACGTCAGCGGACTCGACCATGACACCCTTCCGAATCTAAGACACGTGGAAGGTGTTGTGATTCTGGCTAAGCCCCTGTGGCAGGTCCAAGTGATATGCCACATTGCCACCCGGACTGAGATCCTAAACGGCCTGAAAACCGCGGCCCCATCCTGCCTCTCTTCTAAAACCTGATAATCCCTTTCCAAGGAGAGACCCTTGGCAATGCGAAATCCACATCGACTCATCATTGAACTGGTTCCTCGAGAAAACCGTTCTAAATGGATTAATTCCCACTCGCAATAAAAAAATTCACCGATCCACCGCGACTAACGAATAACACAGAACCCAAATCAATGAAGTCGCTCCTACTCCTCTTGATGCCACATGGTTGTTTTCCAGAAGAGCAATCGGGGACCTCCCTGGCCCCAACCTGTCTACCCATTGTCCGGAACATCGTACACCTACCCGATTCTGAGCCAAACCACACTCAGCAGTCCCATGTGACCTCCGAAGGATACCTTGTTTAACCATAACTGTCCTATCTCGTTCCATCCGACTGATCCATCTGCTCATGATAGGCTGAAAATGTGTCGCCACTGAATCCGATGCAAAAAGGTGAGTACTACCATAATGGTTGTAGTCTTACATCAAACTTGGTCTCCTTCGACCTGCCGTTTCCTGATTCCAACATGTCGTGGATCTATAACAACTAGAGCCACCCGGGGACACATCCTAATGACTTAAACCACCATCAAACCAACCCGTTCACCAACCTGGAATTCTGTCGTCGAGGCCCTTGACATATAGGTGCCCCACATCCCATCTCGCTAAAATGAGATCCTGCATGAATTCCGATTTAGGTTCCTATATAAATCTGAATCGTTGCTCCTATCCAGAGATCAACGAATCGGCATTTGGATAATGCACCATGACCTCCTGCCCTCCTTTACTTGACCGGTTACTAAATACCCTGAGTCAATTCCCTGAGACTTCTAGTCTTGCACCCGGTCCAACCACGAGGTTCCTATGAGATCCTAAAACAGGGCTACCCATCTTCAACCCTACAGAAACATGCACCACTCGATCACAAGATCCTGCATCATAAGGTCCAACCCTTTGTTGGACTATATGTCTAAGCCCATAAATATTATTGGTATGTACTTGACCCGAGAGTAGCATGGTCCATTTGGGTTGGGTATCATCAGGACAATTTGTTAGGATGGACTTTTAAGAGAAGATGTTATATATGATCTGTTAATATATTATAAGTTATAATATATTAATATGAAATAATATGAGTTAATTAGTATTGATCAATAGCTAATTTGGAGATCAAAAGAGACTAATTAAATCAATAGGGACTAATTATGTTAATTAGTTATATTTATATGTGTTTTGCTTATGATCCATGTTGGACCAAGTTTATGTATGGATACATAAAGAGTAGGGCCACATGAACCATGGATCATTAAACCCATGGGTATGGATTTGGGTTATGGGTTACACCCATGACTCTTGGATTCCTCACACATATAAATAGATGCTTTTAGTCCAAAATCGACACTTACTCTAGTCTTAGAGTTCATGGAGTTTTTTGGTGCATGGAGATTTTCTCTCAAGTTCATTATTTGTCTATGATGTGTTGTGATTCCACTTGAGGATTCCACACTATTGGGGCTAAGCTCTTAAGGCTAGATACATCAAGACTACAAGCTCCTCCATAAGGTATGTTATCCTAACTAGATTCTTATGTAGTACATGATATTTGTATGCTAGTATAGGGTAATACCTTGGAAACTCCATATTTGCATGTATAATAGAGAAAACATAGATCCAAGGTATTTGAGGATGCATGTACACTTTAGGAGTGTTAGAATGCTCAAAACCCAATAGTGGTATCAGAGCCTAGGCTTGTTTTCAATTATACTTGATGCAAAGTGCTGAAAAATGCTAAAAAAAATCGATTTTCGGGCTGTCTGGGCACTGGACTCGCCGAGTGCATGAAGAAACTCATCCTACTCATCGAGTAGGTTCATACACTCGACGAGTAGGACCCCCTGACAGCATATTTTCGACTTTTAAGGCTAGATTTGGACTAGAATCATTACCCTAAGTTGTTTTTGAACCTATAAACCTGTTTTTGATGTGGTAATGTTCATTTTAATCCTATTCAAAAGATAATTATCAAAAGTTTCATGTTTTGTCTTAGTTTAATGATTAGGCTAATTACATGAAAAATTGTTTGATTTGAATTGTCTTGTTCATGTGAGTTTAATGAAGATTATGAATATTGCTATACATGTTTGTGATAGTTGTTTTCAATCAAAATTAATCTAAAGGTTATTCATTATATGTGTTTTTGTAAGTTGTCCTCAAGTTATATGAAAATTCAAATTAAAAAAGGTTATTAAAATCATAGGTTAAGAAACTTGAAGAGTCTTTTCCTCATAAATAGTTTTATGAACTCCATAACTTGTCCTTAAGTTATGGATGTTCAAGAGTCTCCATTAAAAGTTTTAAAAACCTAAATTAAACTCATATGTTATGAATATGAAAGGTTTTGAATAGTTTCAAAACTTGCCCTCAAGTTTTGGGAAGATGCAAAGTTACCTCCCCATGTATACTTTAATTGCAAATTAAACCCTAGAATTTTAAAAGTTTAAAATTCAACCTTATATTATTATAATATTAAAAGTTAATGGTTATATATATGTATAAGATAAAGTCAATCTTACTGTTAGTATGCCTCATTCACGAAGCCGATCTCTAAGAGGGGTATAAGGTTACTACCTATAAAATGGAAGTTTAATGGGTGTCCATTCTCATCCACCGCTTCCTTGACTGGTGGAGGGTCGTTAGCCGAACGGGTAGGATAGGATGCTAATTGTACTTTCATTAAAAGTATAATGATAAATACTAAGTAACTAAACACTTATAAATTCCCAATCTTAGTTACTTAGGAAAATATGAAATGGTGCTAACCCATTAAATTACACTTTTCACCCTTGTTAAGTCGTTAGTGGAGCGTGTGTGGTTAACCGTCACACTAACATGGGACTGACAATGTGTGGCAAAGGGTGACTTAAGTTTTATCATAGATCGGTGGAGCGCGTGTGGTTAACTGGCACATCGATTGGGTGATAAAATTAAGGGTACCAAGTCAATTTACATGGTTATTCACACCTTGTTTGTGATCCTCGACATCCCAGTCACAAACTTGAGAGGGCACAATCGAGATTTAAACATGTCATTGAAAGTTCAATGAAGCACAAAAGAACTAGGAGTTTCAAATCCAATTAAAACTTAATAATTTATTTTGTTTTCCATGGTGGAAATTGGTAAATTATCATTTACCTACCTTTAAATATTTTATAGCTTGGATTACGACATCCCTCATCCAAGTTATAAAATAGTTTGTTGGGTCCTAGCCTTAATATTTCATATTGGGTGTTATGTTGAGGACTTAAATCAACTGAAACTTGAATTTCTCCCTCATAGATGTCTAAGTTCAGACAACTATGATCTTCCACGTCCTTTTGGAACAATCTTTCCTAATGAAGATGATGTCTCGTGGTTGGCTCATGGAAATCGTACTTCACTTCCTCTACCTCCTCCAATTATTCTCCCTATCCCACAAGTTCAAATACTTGAAAATTTCAAGGTCACTCAATCCCTATTGGCAAGCTGGGAGAGTTGGGTGTCGAAGTCTCGAGGCAGCTGGTTGTTGACTTGGTTCTTCAGTCACACCCTGATAGCAGACTTTGACATGACCTATAATGATCTTACCTATTTGCTTGATGTTGCTAAATCAACAATGATTTGGGGCACTGGTATAGCAAAATTTTATTGGAAGATCAACTTTCCAAACTTCCATGGACATTAACAATGGTAACATTAGAAGTTCATAAAAGATTTCTCTTCCCAATGGAAAGAGATCCGCCATGGTCAAGTCATTTGACCTAATGGTAAAGAGAAAGGATAAGTCTAAGATAGTCTCATGTACCATTTCCAAAGAATCCATATGTTTCTTTTTCCAAAAGAAGGGGCATTGGTTGCGAAGCTTCCAGATATACCTGAAAAATCTGGTAAAGTTAAAAGTTTGACTCTACTTCAGGTAAAGTACATTATCTAACCCTATTAAGTGTCTTTTGGAGATTATTAATACATAATGTAATCTAATTACATTTTGATGTTTTAGAAAATCAAAGGAAGCTTAGAGAAAGAGTATTCTGATTCTGATCACGAAAATGGTTCGGTGATCATAATGTTGAGCAACTTCTTAAGAGTTAAGATAAATTGCTTAGGAATAGATATCAACATAGTTTTCATACGTATTTGCATTGTAAGGATGAGATTTTTCCACAAGTTTTAAAATAAAAAACAGTTTTGATTTATTTATTTTAAGTATCCTTATAATGACATTTGTGAAAAAATGTTGTTTATATGTTTCCATTGAAAGCAATATTAGAAAATAAAATTTGATTATTTCATTTATGGTAGTGTCATAATTTTCCAAATAAGGAAAGATTCTCATCACCCAAGTTTCAGTTGGATAGAAACTTGGATTCATGCAACTTGTATTGTATGATGAATAAGAATGATAATTTTTATCTTTAGGAAATTAAGACTAAGTCCTTGCTCACATGCATGTGTGAGTCAAGTGGGGGACTAAAGGATTAGGTACACCTGGTTGTGCACTGGTTAAGTCCACCACAAAGATCAATAAATTTATTCATTATGATTTACTAAATTTTAGTAAATATGGTTATACTTACAAGTTTAAGTGTAATTCTGAAACATTGGAAAAGTTTCAATGTATGACAGAATGAATAAGAAGAATCAAATTAGGCAGAAAGATAAAAGTTTCTCCAATCTGAAGAGATAGGAGAGTACTTCAGTATCTTGTTTTATGATTATCTTAGTGATTATGGAACCATATCACAATTGATCCTCTAAGAAAACTTTAGTGCATTTGTTTGGCTAAGGAAAGGAATCATGAATTGCTGAAATGGTCAAATCAAGAAGATAAATCATAATTCATCCCAAAGTCAAGTCTTAGAGTTGTACTCCAAGATTGTAACTTGAGTGACATAATCTTAAGGAAGGTTTATAACACTTGTTAAATGTAGAGTAAAATGCTTTCTCATTCTTGTGTATTTGAAATTGGTAAGTTGTGATGTTTTGGATAAAACAAAGACCAACTAAGACCAACTGTGTGAAGTGTTAGTCTTGATAATTATCACAAACTCTTGAATATTTGTTTTGTCAAGGAATGGTTCTTTACAAAGAGAATCTTATATATCAAGAGGACAGTAGGAGTCTTAAGGATCTTGAAATAATTTCAAGAACTAATCAAGAGTATTGTTAATCACTAGTCCACGACTTCAGGTTTGTAACCTATCATGTTGACATTTTCTTGTTTCTGTGCCCATTCCAGTTAAAGTTGACTTTGCATATGAGTTCTATGAGTTCTCGATTGTTTTCATAACAACTTGGAAGCAATGGTAGACCCTTGTGCTACCAGGAGGCACGAAATTAAGATTGAACAAGTTCAGTCCGTATGAATTTGGATTCGTCACTAACCTTGTCTTGTGATTAAAGTTATGACAGATTCACATGGATATGAACACTTACACCATTAAAAATATGAGTGTCATAAGGTTTCTCTCCGATTCATGAAAATGATGGTGAGGAAACTCTTTCACTAAGTGGATTTTAAGTAGTTAGCAATTGTGACATTTGCATTCTCAAAGTCATTAGTGGAGCGCGTGTGGTTAAGCGACACACTAACATGGACTTGTGAGAATGGAAAAAGGTCTAAACATTATGCTTACGACATCCCTCTTCATAATTGTTTAGACATACATGTGAGCTATCCAAGGAAAGGTGTATGATTTTGATAAAGTCTTATCAAAGCATCTCGTATTAGAAATCTGAACTTTGGTAAGAAAGTCAATAAAGTATTGATTTCAAGAAGTCCAGCTAATTTCTGGATACATGTCAGAGCTAGTTGGAGCATAAGTGTTATGCTAATAATCATCATGTTAGTGGGAGCATGATTATTATGTTAAGTGTTGCAAGTTAGCAATGTTAATTATAGAAAACAAAAGTTTCAATTCGCCTTGATAAGTTGTTTTGATATAATTAAGGGAGAGGATTTTATACTTCATTCCAATTCTACAAGCTTAGATTGAGATTTTAATTAACATTAGTCAAGGATATATATGAATGTTATGTTGGAATGGTTCAACATAAGGAAATTCTATATACGTTGCGTTCTCAAAATTTTATTATGAGTACGACATCCCACTTCATAGTTCGAATTGTGAGAACATGGCAAATAAAAATTCTATAGCATGAATCGTGTCCCATATGCTTTGGGTATAGGATCGATTACATCCATTCTAAATTTTCCAAATGATTAGGGCATTAAGAGGGAAAAAGGAATAAAACCGGATATGACTAAAATGATTAAGCAATTGTCGAGGACAATTTGAGGTTTACCAAAGATTGGTTGCTCGTGGACAATTAGAAGTATAATGTAAACTTTAGAAAGGACCATATTGACATATTCTGAAAATGAGGCAACTCTTGTTCACAAGTGATGGTCAAAATAGTAATATGGAATGGTTTCCATAGGCGGAAATTATTCTTTGAATCTGTGTAAGATTAGAAAGCTTAATGCAAGAAGGATGTTCAAAGGAATGAACTTTGAATTTGAGACTTCAGTTCCATGGAATTTCTCTCCATTGGAATTCTTTGTAATGTCTGTTGCCAAGTCATTGTGACTTTTGTGCGTAGTCATTACAAGAGAATCATTGCATATAAGTTTAGAATCTAATAGATTACAGTAAATGGCAAGAGTTTGGTATTCTTACATTTACAAAAGGGATTTGGATTGTGAAATGAGCATCATTGGAGTCGTGTTCAATTGATCTATTTCACAAAAGAAAGGACCATAGGTAAACATAGTGTGCATGCTTGGTGCATGACATGACTAATGTTTTTATTCAAGTATTTAGTTGATAAAATCGAAACATTGAATAATGAGTAATCAATATGGTGCTTAGATAAAAGGTGTTTTTATTTACTCTCAAAGTGTTGGAGCCATATAGGATTAGTATTATTCTTGTGTTTCACTTTGCATGTTTTGACTTCCCAAATAACTAAGTTATTCAAACTCTCCACAGTCAGTCATACGTTGGAAGTAGGTATTGAATTAAGATTGTCATGAATCTGGCTTGTAAGATTTGTGTAACGTGCATTAGACATAGCAATGGTTGCTACATCATTCATGAGTTCTCATAAGTTCTGAGTATTGGATTAAACCCACACTCATTTAACTCACTTCATGGATTTTATCACGAGTGAATCACGAGATGATAATATATTATATTCTTCAAACCTAGAGATATGAGTTATTGACTATGAGTTGGTTATAAATTGATTGTACGAAAACGTATCAATAACTTGATGTTATAAAATGTGCCTTTGTGTATGATTCAACAAGTAGTTAGTACAAGCATAAGTGTTGAAGTTTATCCATTCCTTTTACCTCATAAGGATAAAGCGATATATGTGGGCCCCTCGATGATTTAGTGATGACACCCCAAAGTGCTTGGCCAAGCCTAGACTGATATGATTTGTTCAATTAGTCAGTTGTCATAGATTGAAAATCGGGAAACAACAAATGGACAGAGAGAATGATTATAATCCATGTCTCAATCCATATGATATCTAGAATGGAGGAATATATGATCACTTATCTAATGGACACGTCATTTGGTTTGTTCAGAGTTCGACAACGGCTTTAAGAGCTACGATTGCTAGTCAGGTTATGAAGTCATACTTGCAATAATAGTTTTAGACTTATCCAAGTGGGAGACTGTTGGATTAGATGTCTAAGACCATAACTATTTGTGACAACCCCAAATATATTGCCGTTACAAACCCTATTTTCACTAACGGAATGCATCAACATACGTTATTTTATGTAATATTTGGAATCGTCAATATCCGAATATCTAATTATATGCATGTCTTAATATCATCATAAGCAATATAACTCGTACGTGTTAACCCCGTTTAACCTAATAGAGTTGTATTACTTTTTCAACCACTTCACCCGGGTAAAAAGTTTTAATCCAGTTAACTTTAAACATCGGGTAGCCGTGTATCGAGTGCGATACCCGAGACATATGAAATGGGTGTGCACAACATTTGAATACTCTTTTACCACACACCCACTTTCTCACTCTACTTTCTCTCTCTAGACTCGAAATCGGCCCCGAATCCGCTAATTTCCGACTTCCAAACGTAAGTACTCATCCTCTATCTTAATCTAGTCATGCTTCATTGAATTTAGGGGCCAAAATCATAGAAATCAAGGACCATAAAGGAGTTTACAACCTAAGAAGCTCCTTAGGCCGTAAACCCCTAAAATCATGCCAAAGATCAAGTTTTTCCTTATTTTAAGCTAGTATACTAATTAAGGCATGTATCTAGAAGAGTTTGGACACTAAAACACAAGGATTTGACATGTAAAAAGGAGTTTACGGCCCAAGCTTGTGCTTAGGCCGTAAACACCTCAAACACCCCCATAAATCTATGTTTAAAGCCCCAAAAACTCTTCTAAGATGTTTGGTAAATTGGACTTGCCTCCAAGGAACACTTAAATGCATCAAACAACTCCATTTGAGGACAAATTGAGGAGTTTACGGCCTAGCTTAAGCTTGGGCCGTAAACACCCAAAAATTGGTGTCAAACAAGTCCCTAAACTACTCTAGTGCTTGTAAGGAATTTAGCTAAGGCCTTTGGAAGTGTGTTGTACCATTTAACTTCACATTTGGATACAAAATGAAGAGTTTACGGCCAAGGATGTTCTTGGGCCGTAAACTCCCCAAACGTGCATGCCAAATTGTCCCAAAACTCACTATAGGGCCTTCTAGGATTTATCTAAGGTGTATGAGACCATGTTGTACCATTAAAACATACATCTTGAAGGATTTATTGGAGTTTACGGCCCAAGAACAATTCTTGGCTGTAAACTCCCCAAAAATGTCACAAATTATGATGTTTAATCCCTCCCTATTAGTCCAAGACACATACCATTAAATTAAGGAAGTGAAATAAGGCCCTAATCATACATTTTTGAGTGTCACAAGAGTTTACGGCCAAGCCTAGGGGGCTTACGGCAGTAAACTCCCAAAGGATGGCCTTTGGGCCATAAACTCCAAGGGAGTGAGCTCATGGACCCTCCCGTAAACCATTCATGACCTTGTACCACTCCCGGGAACCCTTTCTAGGCCTTAAAACCCCGAAAACGATGCTAGAATGTCCAAATACTATAATGAAAAGCATAAGATGATTAACTTCTTGTAAAATACATATTTCATATGACATTAGGGTCCTAGGAGGTGCTCAAGTGGTTATTTGGTACCAAACACTCAATCGACACTTTTACCCGATTTACCCGATTCACCCGATTTCCTCGATTTCAGGTGAGTTCATACCCCTTTAATGAACCTTTCAAATGTTTTAGATGTTCTAGGGGGGAGATACAAGTTGAATATACATGTTTATGAAAAGTTATACAAGACAATTTTTCATATTACAGACTTAATCACATGTGATTCACAACCTGTAGTTCAAATCACATGTGATTTATCACTATGCTTTATAAATAAATCAATTGTTTTCAAAACTATCTTGGATAAACAAACAAGCTTTATATGTTTCTTTTGTACAACACTTTTGTTTAACAAAACTCCTTATAAAAATGTAACCACACTAATATATTTATATAAGTAAGACTTGAAGGACTTAGGACCGATAGCTCGCCTTATTTCCTGTTTCTTGTTTGATTGTGGGCTTAGGGTAGTGGTTATCCGTCCGACTGTCATTGATTTCTTAGCTATATATCTCGTATATTAGTACGGATTACGAGTACTTATTATTTCATTAGATGCCTAAATCACTAACCTAACTAGAACCATACACACTAATTTAACTATAATAGGTATAGTTAAGGACTCTATCCCTTGTTTTAACTACTACTCTACACTACTATAATTCTCTCTATTATGAAGCAATACACTAATAAGAGAATACAATACAAGTTATACAAAAGACTACTATACTATAATACAAGAGAATGTACCAATCATGAGATAATTCATTAATCCACTACGAGATACTCTATACGCTACACACTACGCCCGAAGTTTTCCGATAGGAAGACGACACTATATGTATAGATCTATACGGGGCAGATGCTATTACATCCTGACTGATAACTTCAGTCCGAGCCGCTCAGGTCCAGGGATGCCTTTACTCTACTACACTATGCATGACAGGGAAGGTCATGAGGGTCCGCTATTACTCACACTATTGGTAACATACAAGAAAGACACTATAACCGTACTAAAATACTAAAAGAAAGATGAAGTAATATCCCGAAGTAAATAAGTATCTAATACTAAAGGATGCTGCACCACTATTATGTACTCCAAGAATAACTCACTATATTGCCTTACTTAATGGTGAGTCACTATTACACTTCTATGATAAATGGCTTTCAAAGATAGAACCAATATACTTCTTAAAGATTTTTATTTACTATACAGTTTTGGAAAATATAGGATTTTCTAGGTTTTACCATTACTTATGATTACAAACTTCAGTTTTCAGACTAATGATTCTAATGCTTTTTATATACAAGAATTCACACTAAACTCTTATGAACTCACCAGCTTTATGCTGATATTCTTTTCAAAATAACTTGTATCTTCAGGTTAAAGATAGACAGGTACAGCTGCAGCATTTTTGGAGAAGATGGAGTATGCAAGACCCATCTCTTATTTTTGTTTACTTTTGGTGTTTGTCAAACATTTCAAAACACACTTGTAAATACACTTACTATGTAAATGAAATGGTTGCATGTTTCTTGCTTTTACTATTATGCAATTGTGATGATACTGTACACTACGTCATCCACCCCGAAACGTATTCCGCCGTTATCAGTTTTGGGGTGTGACACTATTATTGGTAAGTACTTGACCCGAGAGTAGCATGATCCATTTGGGTTGCATATCGTCAGGACAATTTTTTAGGATGGACTTTTGAGATGAAATGTTATATATGATTTGTTAATATATTATAAGTTATAATATATTAATATGAAATCATATGAGTTAATTAGTATTGATCAATAATTAATTTGGAGATTAATTTGGTGATCAAAAGAGAGACTAATTAAAACAATGTGGACTAATTATGTTAATTACTTATATTTATATGTGTTGGGATTATGATCCATATTGGACCAAGTTTATGTATGGATACATAAAGAGTTGGGCAACATGAACCATGGATCATTAAACCCATGGGTATGGATTTGGGTTATGGGTTACACCCATGACTCTTGGATTCCTCACACATACAAATAGATGCTTCTAGCCTAAAAATCAGGACTTACTCTAGTCTTAGAGTTCATGGAGTTTTTTGGTGCATGGATATTCTCTGTAAAGTTCATTCTTTGTCTATGATGTGTATTGATTCCACTTGAGGCTTCCACACTATTGGAGCTAAGCTCTTAAGGCTAGATACATCAAGACTTCAAGATCCTCCATAAGGTATGTTATCCTAACTAGATTCTTGTGTATTATATGATATTTGTATGCTAGTATAGGGTAATACCTTGGAAACTCCATATTTGCATGTATAATAGAGATAACATAGATCCAAGGTATTTAGGGTTGCACGTACACTTTAGGAGTGTTAGAATGCTCAAAACACAACACCCTTAGCTCAGCAGTCTCTACCGGTTCCAACCTGGAACTCCTATACATGTCTGGGTTTGCCCTCGGATAACTAACCTATCAACCACCTCGAATCCTGATCCTAACTAGGTCATGGTTCTCCTACAACCCTGCAAACCAGCCTACCCTAGTCCAAATCACCTTAAAGAATCCGTGAATGCTACGGCACACCCGTAGTCTTACAACACTCTCTACCGCTAGTGAATCCTATGACATCCCCCCCCTCGTAGTCTTAAAACACTCTCTACTGCTAGTGAATGCTACGGCTCCCCCATAGTCTTACAACACTATACCATAACTGACCATTAGTGAATGTTATGGCTCCCCCATAGTCTTACATCACGTTCACCCCATCTGAACATTAGTGAATGCTACGGCTCCCCCGTAGTCTTACAACACCTTCACCCTTGCTTCTGACCCGAATACTGGGCGGGTCTCCCCCACTTTGATTCAACTAATTCTGTTTTGCACATGAAAATTGCAGGATTCCCAATCCTCATTACGTTCCAACGCTCACCTTCTTGATGATAGGTGCTTATCAAAGCTAAAACACCGTGCATAACTCTTCCCAACAACACATCTTTCGAAAACCAACTAACACTTCTAGAATCTGAACAATGCCAATGACTCTAGCTGCCCAGACTGATATTACACTTAGATCTCAAAATTCCAAATGTCGGATACTCCAATCAAAACTTCAGTATCAACTCTCTCTTCCTTTGACAACCCCGAATTCCTTTCCAAACATAATAGCTAAGGTTACTAGAACCTAGACATAATTCCCTCGTACGGACCCTTGAACCAAACCCAACCATTTCCCCAAGATGATACTCAAACACTGGACAATCCGCGATATACAAGAAGACGACCCCGTACTATTCCACCCAAAATCGTGGCATGCAGATGGCATTTAACTCTTCTTGAAGGTACATATTACTCAACCACGATCAAAGATAACAACCAATGATATGCCTACTCACGCTGGTTAGGAGGTAAAAGGGTACATACCTTGCACCCTTGCCTGTCGAAATTCTGATCTCTCCTGTCCGATCCTGTAAGTGGGTCCCCTCTTTGTTGGGCTCCGACTCTACCCTCTCATCCATTGGTTATCCGCAAAATAGCCGGAGCGGATACACTCACCGCTCTTCTCTTGATCATCAGGTAGTCGACCTCCTTGTCACCCACCTGCCCACAATGATAATATGATGGTCTTGCCCCCTATGGTTAGTCCCTGCTGTCGTGGCCAAAGTGCTACACCGGTAGCAATCCAGATCACCGAACAATTTCCGACAACGAATCGGAGCAATCACGGAATATGCTGGAACCGCTCCGCGAGATATGTCCGTTTGGAGGTTCCTCAAAATTCATCGGCATGCTATCTAACATCTGACAACCCTTGCTAACCCAGAAAATGTCAGAGAACCAAACCGAGATCCAACTTATCACCATTCCCAAAGCAATGCAAATTCTCGATATACACCGGGAATGACCGAAGATAGAATACCCGCAAACATCTGGAGGAATCCTGACCACTTCCTCCTGAGTTACCCCCCAACCATCCTGAGAACATGATGTAATACTTTCTTCTGATCCTAATGAAAATCCAACCCTTGGAGCGAAACTCCATCATGAAGTTTCTGCAAGCATTGCACCGAATTTGGCCCTCACTGGCCTCTCAAAAGCTTATCAAAGCTTCTAGATATCTTTCCGAGATCCTCTACTAACTTCACATGGCATGAACCTCTCTGCTCGAGGTATTCCTACTCAATCTTCCGCCTCGGGCTCTGGAATCCATATCATCCAGGGTCTCACACCCTGACCCACTCTCTGGCTCAATTGCCACGACTACATTGCAATAACTTGAGCAATAATTGCTCTAAACCGGGCTACATCTCCAAACCCGAATGTGCACCAAAACGTACCATCCTTGCCGCCTGATCTTAGGTGAACTCAAAATCCTGACATTCCTTCCGATATCTGGCTCACCACCAGAGTTGGGACCAAGCCCTGGTCCTTCTCCTTGCGTTCTCATCCACATTCTTCACAATAGCTATCCCCACGGTTCAATCATAATCAAAATTTCTCTTTTCCAGGCTTCTTAGATTCTCTAAGACTCTCAATCATTCGAGTATGGATCCTGTGCTTTCAGTAGTACGGGTCCATACTACCTTCGACAACTATCCATACTTTCCTCAGCAATCCTCTCGGATCCTCTAAGTCACCTACCCCATTAATGCATCGAATTTCCGCTAGACCGCAACACAATATCTCCCGGAGCACCTACTAGGCTTCCAACCTCACTGAACCGCCCACTATCTCACTAGAGCATAACCTAGGCTTTCCTAAGTTCCCAACCTCACCCTACCATCAGTTGTGTAGGAACTCCTCATGATGCCAACCATCCACCTCCTGGATATCGTCATATCCACTTAGTGGCTGGCATTCATCACTTAAGAGTTCTACGAAGCACGAAGCAAGCAACATTTGTGAAGAAACAATCCAATCCAAAGAATTGCCATAGATTGTCAAATAATTATACACAAAACAGGATCAAATAGATTGTCGAATAATTAACTCTACCCTAGGACCACAACCATACAAGGAACAGGAAATAAGGCCAAATCAATTATTCTAATGCTATAAGATCCTAACCGTATACAATTTTAAAAGCATACACATAGCAGTTACAAATACCAATTATCATTCTCATTCCAGCATGGCATCCAATATTCCAAGGCTACAAGCATCACATATCAAGCCAAACTATTTCTAACTACTCAACACTAGCATGCAAGTCTACCAGATCATATAGCATATACAGGCATCTCCCCTAGCCCTAACTAGCATGCGAGTCACATATTCATAAACCAAGTCATAAAAGACAACATATGTGGGTATTTTGGGAAACTTACTTGAGCTCGACTAATTGCATGCATCACACACATTGTTCTTTTCAAAGTTCTTTTCCCTTTTTAGCTTCTTTTTCAAATTCCTTTTTGTAAAAATGATTTTCTTTTGGAAAATTTTCATACCAAGTCCTCAATCTGAGGTACATTCCTATTCCCATTTAGGTATTTGCTCAATCACTGGAGGTTCAATCCTATTCCCATTCGCGTTCCCGAATCCGCTTCGGGTTCTTGCCATTTCGATCTATTCGCCAAATCAGACGTTCGGGGCGAAACAACGAGAATTAAGATAGGAAAGACTTTATTTACGATCGATGTGTAAATCTCCTTATTATTCTGAAAAGTTATATGCCAGTTCTACCGTAATTAAACGTTTAGAAATTTGAACACATAAAATATCCAGATCCGGTCGGCAACAAACCATAGATCCGTTCAAACTATAGCACCGTAAAACATCACAATTTATTTAGCACATAAAGCATGTTAGGCATTTTCCCTAAATAAGCTAGTGCTTGTGTCTATTCAGGTGTATTACCTAAATTTTATTAGACACACTCCTCATAATCATTGCTTAGCATTCTAAGTTTAAGTCTAGAAATAAATCCATATTCCTAGTTCGCTTAAAATAATGCTCTGATACCAACTGTGACATCTCCATTTTTACGGCCAGAAAAAACCAATTTTGTTTATGCTTTATGTAAATCAAAGTACTTCTTTTAATAAAAATGTTGCGGAATTTGTTCCCAGAAAAACATGATAAATACGTTATCAAAACATTTCTGGAGAAATGTATTTTTATTCTTTTAAAACAATTGGGGTGTCATCGTCAATTCAGAAACATAAGCATAAACAGAACTTTCATTCATTTACACTAGTGATCTACATCTCTTTTAAATCTCTCAGTGTAAAGTAGCTTCATATCGACACCTGTGATACAAATAAGCTTGAGTGGGTCACGTTGGGAAACCTGGTGAGTACATAGGGTTTTCAACCCACAATAATATAATCATTATGTTTAATCATCAAACACTCAATCAACCCAATTACCAATCCCCATTATCTTATTTACTCTTAAGGATCTACCCTAAGAATCAACTATTCCTCGTTCATTCATTCCTAAGGATTATCTTAAGGAATAGCTGCCAGAATTGTGACATTACTTACGAGGCGCATGTGCAGGTATTGTCCTTTAGGCACATCTGCCAAGGTTATGATGTTCGCTATTAGGCGCTTCTGCCGGTAGAGTCCTTTAGACGCATCTGCCAGGGTTATCTCGTTTATTGACAGTATCATTTTCGAGAGTCCAATCGCAATACATGTCAATGGGTTTCTAGAGTACACCGGTGAACACACCGTTTACAACATCTACATGTTGCGAGCCTACTAGTGTTCCACTGGACTATCTAGAATAGTCCGTGGTTGTCATCCATACTCTGCCAGATGACGGGGCCAACATTTGGGAAAAAGGCTTCTCACATCGTCCACCTCTCACCCTTACCTCATGATCTATATTACCTCTTAACTTATCGTCCAACTCATATTTCATCTACCCATGTTTTACCCAACATATTATGTATATATAAATACGTATACAGTTTAAATCATTTAAAACTTGTATAACATCATTTATCCAACATAGATAGCAAGTATACAGATAATATGCACACATAACATGTAGTTTATATAAAATACTTCATATCTGTGTGTAAGATGAAAGTAACTATGCACTCATAACACATAATTTATATTAAATACTTCATATCTACATGTAAGATGAAAGTAACTATGACTTCACCTGTAAATGTGGTGACTTGGTACTCGGACATCACTTCGTTTACTTAAAACAACTTCCTTGGACAAAACCTATTATCATTACCACTAAAGTTTAGTCTATTGTTAACGAAGACTAATTAATAGTCTTGCTATTATTACTATTATATAAGCGTTAAAACAATACTCTTCACCCACTATGTACAGACAGGGCCAAACATGGAACATCGGAGGACATGATCATTTTGGCATATAGCACTTCTGAGCCACAATAATAGCCCAAACATGGAACCCCGTACCGTGAGTTGTTAAAAAGATATTATAACGACACTTATATAACTCACAATAATAGCCCAAATATTTATTATAAGGTCCTAATAGCATTACTATGTTGAAACATAAGCTATACTAAAGATATGTTAGGCGTAGCTCACTTACAACGGGTTTTTCTCAAAAATGGGCTCCATTGGAGCAACGTTCCCGAGCCAAAAGGCTCTTTTATTAGAACCATCGGGCACTCCGGGGCTTCCGCCTCGTGCTAGGGAGGTTCCCTAGGCTTTTCGGGGGGGGGGGGTGGTTTGGGGCTAGAGAGAGGGGGAAGTGATGGGAGGTGTAAGGAATGAAGAGAGATTCACCTCTTATTTATAGGGGGATGGAGGAAGATTCACGTCATAAATTTCTTAATGTTCACGTCGTGAGTGAGCTTCGGCTCCAAGTCTAAGCCAGGTGCTGACATGTGGCATCGCACACAGGGTGGAAATCAGCCGATTTTCAAAAATTCATAATGTTCACATACGAGATCCATTTTTGACGTTCTTTATATCCACGCGTAATTATAAATAAGATCTATAACTTTCATTTTGACTCCATCGGCTAATTCTCGACCGATCTTAAATTTGATAGTACAAGGAGATTATACTGTTAAATGTCCGTGTAAAATTCATAACTTCTACATACAGACTCCGTTTTCGTTTTTCTTTTTACCGTTGAGTTCCTATTAATGAGATCTTTAACTCTCATTTAGGTCGCGTAGGCCAAAAACCACTCTATCTAAAATTCGAGTTTGGGGTTGTGCACTGCTATGCCAAATCTTAGAAAATTAGTAACTTCCTCATACAAAGTCAGATTTGAGCGCTTTTTTTGTATGTTCTCGGTTTAACATATACCACAACTTTTGTTTAGATTTCTAAGGCTAAAAAACCCTCCATCGTAAATTCACTATTTACGTCTCCCGGTGTCGTGCTCGTTTCACCGAAAAACTTCGACGGGTCATAACTTCTTCATTATAACTCGGATTTCGGAGTTCTTTATATGTACGGAACCCTTGTAACATATACTAACACTTGGAAAAGATTAATCATTCTAAATAATCTTCTATCGAAAACTCTTTTTTGTTGCTTATTGTCTTTAAATTGACTAGCCTGGATCTGCGGGTGTTACAATTATCCCCCCCCCTTATGATGATTACGTCCCAGAATCATCAACGAAACAGGGCAATATAATGACTCCATACATTATCTCTTCATCCTAGGTAATAATCGTAACTTTTTTGTTCCTTCGAATGAGTATCTAACTCTTAGACTCCTTGACTGCACGCGGTGCTCGATCTTGCACTTGATCCCTATCTTAAAAGGTAGCATTTCTAGCTACAAGCAACTATCGCGATACCTCTACTGATTTCTTTCATTATCTTTCATTTCAATCTTCCGGCTTAAGTCAAATGCTACCTCGAACTTGGTTTTTTGAACCACGTAACATACTCATCGTAGTCGGACTCAATTTGATATGACCACTGGGTACAGAATAACAATCATCTTCTTAGTCATTCCGACACAATGGTAACGACATACTTGAATAAAATGAATTCAATTACTAGCTCCTTGGTAACCTTGTGACTTTCCCTGATCCAAGTGTGAGTCCTGTGGTTCCGATAGTATAGGCCTCTACTACCATTCCCAAGTATTGTCTCGCAATTCTCCAAGTCACCATTCAAGAAAATCATATAAGAACTTAACACACCATATAACAAAATGATGGTTTTATATTATTACTTGAAACGACTACATAGGTGTTCAAGTTCACCCTAAAATATGCCTCTAATAGGCTACATCATATGAACTGCTCTCTTGGCTACTTCGTAATTTGGGTATGAATTCCTCATCCTCGATTCCTCACGTTGTTTTCTACTTCATCGAGGATCATGTGGAATGCCCTTGGCTTGGGTGGTGTATATGGCATCGCTGCCTCATTTTTCTTCGGGCAGTCTTTGTAAACACGCCCTTCTTTATTACATCTGTAACACACCGATGTGCACTTGCTGGCGTAATGCCCAGTCTTTCCACATTTGTAGCAACTCACTTCTTCGCTAAATTTACCAAAGTGTTTATTTTTACACTTCTCGCACCACTTAGCTTCACCCGCTCCTCCTTCAGACTTTGAGAATTTTCTTTCTTTGTTGGACTTTCCAGATCCCTCATGTTTCCTTTTCTTACCAACTTCAGCTTTCTCAAGACTCTTTTCTCTTATCTGGGTTTCCACATTCTTAGCAATCCAGATGCCAGCTTTCAGAGTGGTTGCTTGTTTGACTATTGGACCAAATTCCACTGGTAATCCATGGGCAAACTTGTTGACCTTGGAGAGCTCAGTTAGAACTAGGTAAGGAACAAGCTTCATCTTCTCCATAAAACTTGCAACATATTTAGTGACACTCATATATCCCTTCTTCAGATTCTGGAACTCATTGTTGATCTCTAGGAGATCCTGCTCAGAGCAGTACTGCAGTTTTAGTTGCACAAGGAAATCTTCCGAACACATCTTTCTTGCTTCTCCCTTGGGTATTGTATTGGCTAGTAGCTTCCACCAACTTAGCACCACAGACTTTAACATAGGAATCACGAGAGCAGTCTTCTGTCTATTGCTACACTCGCAACTCTCAAACATTGTCTCGATCTCGGAGATTTAGTCCATAACTTCCACCGGTGATGGGCTTCCAGAAAGACTCGGAGTTTAGATGCCATGAAATCCTTGTACTTGCATCCACGTCCGTCATTTCCTCCATCCTGATTGTTTTGTCTAACTATCAGTGGGTTGGCTTGACCAACGGTTCCAATGTAGTTCCCTCCTTCTGATTGCCCATCAATCAGATCGGGCTGTTCGATTGGTATTGTAGCTTCCTCTCGATTCTGTTCAAGAAAAAATATGGTTTCCTCCATCTGACGATCCAACATCATTTGGATCATCGCTTGTCCTCAGGCCATCATGATTGGCTCAAAGGTGGCTACCATAATGGGTATTTGCTCAATCACTGGAGGTTTATTCCTATTCCCATTCATGTTCCCGAATCCGCTTCGGGTGCTTTCCATTTCGATCTATTCACCAAATCAGACGTTCGGGGCGAAATGACTAGAATTAAGATAGGAAAGACTTTATTTACGATCGACGTGTAAATCTCCCTATTATTCCGAAAAGTTACATGCTAGTTCTACCGTAATTAAATGTTTAGAAATCTGAACACATAAAATTTCCAGATCCGGTCGGCAACAAACCATAGATCCGTTCAAACGATAACATCGTAAAACACCACATTATATTTAGCACATAAAAGCATGTTAGGCATTTTCCCTAAATAAGCTAGTGCTTGTGTCTATTCAGGTGTATTACCTAAATTTTATTAGACACACTACTCATAATCATTGCTTAGCATTCTAAGTTTAAGTCTAGAAATAAATCCATATTCCTAGTTCACTTAAAATAATGCTCTGATACCAACTGTGATATCTCCATTTTTACGGCCGGAAAAGACCGATTTTGTTTATGCTTTATGTAAATCAAAGTACTTCTTTTAATAAAAATGTTGTGGAATTTGTTCCCAGAAAAACATGATAAATACGTTATCAAAATATTTCAGTAGAAATGTATTTGTATTCATTTTAAAACATTTGGGGTGTCATCGTCAATACATAAACATAAGCATAAATAGAACGTACATTCATTTACACTAGTGATCTACATCTCTTTTAAATCTCTCAGTGTAAAGTAGCTTCATATTGACACCTGTGTACAAATAATCTTGAGTAGGTCTTGGAAAACTTGGTGAGTACATAGGGTTTTCAACCCACAATAATATAATCATTATGTTTAATCATCAGACACTCAATCAACCCAATTACCCATCCCTATTATCTTATTTACTCTTAAGGCTCTACCCTAAGAATCAGCTATTCCTCATTCATTCATTCCTAAGGATTATCGTAAAGAATAGGCACGAAATCCATCGTTGCTAATGACACATCTGTCAAGCACAACTACTAATATTATTACTTAGGCGCAATTTCTAGAATTGTGACATTCCTTATGAGGCACATCTGCCGATATTATCCTTTAGGCTCATCTGCCAAGGTTATGATGTTCGATATTAGGCGCTTCTTCCGGTAGAGTCCTTTAGATGTATCTGCCAGGGTTATATCGTTTATTGACAGTATCGTTTTCGAGAGTCCACTCGCAATACAAGTCAATAGGTTTTTTAGAGTACACCGGTGAACACATTGTTCACAACACCTACAGGTTGTGAGCCTGCTAGTGTTCCACTGGACTGTCTAGAATAGTCCTTAGTTGTCATCCATACTCTGCCAGATGACGGGGCCAACATTTGGCGAAAAGGCTTCTCACATCGTCCACCTCTCACCCTTACCTCATGATCTATATTACCTCTCAACTTATCGTCCAACTCATACTTCATCTACCCATATTTTACCCAACATATTATGTATGTATAAATACGTATACAGTTTAAATCATTTAAAACTTGTATAAAATCATTCATCCAGCATAGATAGCAACTATACATATAATATGCACACATAACATGTAGTTTATATAAAATACTTCATATCTGTGTGTAAGATGAAAGTAACTATGCACTCATAACACGTAATTTATATTAAATACTTCATATCTACATGTAAGATGAAAGTAACTATGCACTCACCTGTAAATGTGGTGACTTGGTACTCGGACATCACTTCGTTTACTTAAAACAACTTCCTTGGACAAAACCTATTATCATTACCACTAAAGTTTAGTCTAATGTTAACGAAAACTAATTAATAGTCTTGCTATTATTACTATTATATAAGCGTTAAAACAATACTCTTCACCCACTATGTACAGACAGGGCCAAACATGGAACACCGGAGGACATGATCATTTTAGCATATAACACTTCTGAAATCCAACAACCCAAGCGGCGCTCCAAACCAGACTCCCCGTACCGTGAGTGGTTAAAAATATATTATAACGACACTTATATAACTCACAATAATAGCCCAAATATTTATTATAAGGTCCTAATAGCATTACTATATCGAAACATAAGCTATACTAAAGATAGGTTAGGCGTAGCTCACTTACAAAGGGTTTTTCTCAAAATTAGGCTCCGTTGGAGCAACGTTCTCGAGTCAAAAGGCTCTTTTATTGGAGCCATCGGGCACTCCGGGGCACTCCGTTGGAGCAACGTTCTCGGTTTAACGTATACTACAACTTTTGTTTAGATTTCTAAGGCTAAAAAATCCCCCATCGTAAATTCACTATTTACGTCTCCCGGTGTCGTGTTGGTTTCGCCGAAAAACTTCGACGGGTCATAACTTCTTCATTATAACTCGGATTTCGGAGTTCTTTATATGTACGGAACCCTTGTAACATATACTAACACTTGGAAAATATTAATCCCTCTAAATAATCTTCTATCGAAAACTCTTTTTTGCGGCTTATTGTCTTTAAATTGACTAGCCTAGATCTGCGGGCGTTACAATTATCTTCCCCTTAGGATGATTACGTCTCGGAATCTTCAACGAAACAGGGCAGTATAATGACTCCATATATTATCTCTTCATCCTAGGTAATAATCGTAACTTCTTTGTTCCTTGAAATAAGTATCTAACTCTTAGACTCCTTGACTGCTGGCGGTGCTTGATCTTGTACTTGATCCCTGTCTCACGTTAGACTCGAAATAATGACCTTCAAGTCATAATCTCGATCCTCACTAGATATGAACTTAAGATAAGTTCTTTTATTACTACAATGGAACGATGTGTCATATTCTAATAACCTATCATTGTATGTTGCAACGCTTAGACTTATGTCTCTTAGAGTCTTCCAGAACATATTATACCTTCCTTCATATTCTAATGTGATATAATCACATCTTAAAAGGTAGCATTTCTAGCTACAAGTAACTATCGCGATACCTCTACTGATCGCGTTCATTATCTTTTATTTCAATCTTCCGGCTTAAGTCAGATGCTACATCGAACTTGGTTTTCTAAACCACGTAAAATACTCATCGTAGTCGGACTCAATTTGATATGACCACTGGGGTCAAAATAACAATCATCTTCTTAGTCTTTACCGAAACAATGGTAACGACATACTTGAATAAAACGAATTCAATTATTAGCTCCTTGGTAACCTTGTGACTTTCCCTGATCTAAGTGTGAGTCCTGTGCTTCCGATAGTATAGGCCTCTACTACCATTCACACCTACTCATACTCGTCCCAAGTATTGTCTCGTAATTCTCCAAGTCACCATTCAAGAAAATCACATAAGAACTTAACACAGCAGATAACAAAATGATGGTTTTATATTATTACTTGAAATGATTACATATGTGTTCAAGTTCACCCTAAACTATGCCTCTAATAGGCTACATCATATGAACTACTCTCTTGGCTACTTCGTAACTCGATCTTTGGGTATGAATTCCTCATCCTCGATTCCTCGTGTTGTTTTCTGCTTCATCGAGGATCATGTGGAATGCCCTTGGCCTGGGTGGTGCATCTGGCATCGCTGCCTCATTTTGTCAAAAATAAATGTTGGGTCTTTATTCGAGATTTCATATAAATGTAGGGTTAGGTTAATATGAGACCATCATATTTTGTGAGACATGGGGACGCAATCTTAACCATTATTTTTTTATATAAAAAATATTTTTAAAGCAAAATAAATGAAATTTTCAAAAAAAAAATGTAATATTAATTCCTCATTGTATTCTAAAAAAATAAAAATAAATTACCATTTTTTTTCAAAATATACGTGATATATTCTAATAGAATATTATACTGTAAATATTCAAATCAAAATTTTAAAATGTTAGAATATTCTATTGAAATATTAAACTATAAATATTAAAAAAAATTGTAATAGAATATTGGAATATTCTAACAAATCTAAAATTTCAAATAGAACATTAGATTCTTTTAACATATTTACCAATTTTAGTAGAATATCATATTATTCTAACATTCTGAAAATTCTATTTGATTATTTACAGTGTAATATTCTATTAAAATATTTAATTCATATTTCGAAAAGAACGATGATTTTGTTGATTTATTTTTATTTTCTTGGGATAAATTAGATAACAAAAATAGTATTTAAAAAATATACTTGGATTTTTTTTCTTTTATTTTGCATTATATATATTTTTTATTTTTCAATCTCCAATATGAGTGGCTAGAACAACATTCACATGTTTCACAAATTAGTATCGTCTTAAATGAATCGCTCTTTCTCTATATATATATATATATATATATATATATATATATATATATATATATATATATATATATATATATATATATATATATATATATATATATATATATATATATATATATATATATGGAAATCTGCGAAAAAGTCCCAATATTTTAGGCCAATTTACGATTTAGTCCCAAATTAAATTTTGTTTACAAAAAAGGACAGATTACCGGCTAAAACTTCGGATTAGCCCTTCGTGGCCGGTTTCACAGATTTAGCCGGTATCTCGTCTTTTTTCGTTAATTAATCCAATTTTTTGGGCTTTTTCATTAATTAATCAAAATTTTAGGACTTTTTCATTATTTATTACCAATAAACCAAAATATTTGGACTTTTTTGAAGATTACCTTTAAACTAATATATATTATATTATATGATCTAATTTAATATGTACTATTCCATATCGTCTTTCTTATGCTCTTCTAGGCTCACCGTGTGTTTTTATCGGTGTCGTCAAACCCAACAACAAAAATCTCACTCACAAGCCTCGTTAACTCCATCAATTTTCCAAAATTATATATTCACAACTCTATGATCATCTTTCAATCTCCAAATAAAGAATGGAGAAAATCCTTGTTGATTACGTGGATGTCCCTATTATCTAACCATGACTTAAACCGTGGTTCCAACACTTGGATGTTCCGATTACCTAACCATGACTTGAACCCATACACTAATGGCGTTGTCCATAGTGCTGTTAACAATAGAAGACGAATCTCACATGTTTAACCACTGATACATTGGCTCAAGTCTTACTTGACCCTTGTTTCCTTAGAACACTATAGAAGCCCCAACATAAGATGAATCCCACATGGTTCATCATTTATTGGTTTTTTTTGTCAAAAAGTAAAGCATTTTGGAAGCCCCAAATAGACTAAAACGTAATAATGACAATTATTGTAATATCACACCAATTATCATTATGACTTAAACGTAACATCACAACAATTGTCATTATTACATTTTAGTCTATTTGCGGCTTCCAGAATGCATTAGTTTTTGGCAAGACAAAAACCAATAAATGATGAAGTTTTTGATAAAGATCGGAACACAATCTTATTGATGGATCCAAGAGCTCCTTCTCGTCCCAAGCCTTTTTCTCCCCAATCTTCTTCCAAAAAATGCACTACAATATGCAATATTATCCCCTATTTCTCTCCTACAAGCATATAGCTTAATTAGGGTTTCTCTCAGAGTGTTAAGATGACAAGGGAGGCGGAAATGAAGGCTTAAGGTCCTTTAAATAGGACACAACCCCTGAAAATTAGGGTTTTCAAACTCAGCTCCTACTCGTCGAGTTGGGGTCCTCCAACTCGTCGAGTAGACTCTAGAAATTACACAACCATTAACACTCTCTACTCGGTGAGTTGGGGCCTCTAACTCGTCAAGTTGATAAGACAACAAGAATACAAATTAATTAAATATTATACCTGGGAGTCGGGATGTTACACCTATTGTAAGGAAACAAGGGTCAAGTAAGACTTGAGCCAGGGTATCAGTGGTTAAACCATGTGGGATTTGTATTTTATTGTTAATAAAACTATGGACAATGCCATTAGTGTATAGGTTCGAAATAAGGTTCGAGTCATGGTTAGGTAATAGGAACATCCGAGTGTTGGAACCGTAGCTCGTAGGTATATCAAATTAATATTTTAATAGTTTATGATGGATAGCTTGTTGACATTTTTTTTTAAAATTAGAGTTAACATTCTTCATGGTTTTCAGTACATAATATCGAGTTGGTTTTTTTTTTTACCTATGTTGTGTTTTTTAAGCTTAATGGTTCATTCTTCATGGTTTTTAAGCCCTATTGTAAGGAAACAAGGGTTATGTAAGACTTGAGCCAAGGTATCAGTGGTTAAACCATGTGGGATTCGTATTTTGTTGTGAACAACACTATGGACAATGTGAATAGTGTATGGGTTCGAAGTAGGATTCAATTCATGGTTAGCTAATAGGAACATCCATGTGTTGGAACCACGGTTTAAGACATGGTTAGGTAATAGGGACATCCACGTAATCAACAAGGATTTTCTCCATTCTTTATTTGGAGATTGAAAGATGATCATAGAGTTGTGAATATATAATTTTGGAAAATTGATAGAGTTAACGAGGCTTGTGAGTGAGATTTTTGTTGTTGGGTTTGACGACACCGATAAAAACACACGGTGAGCCTAGAAGAGCATAAAAAAGAAGATATGGAATAGTACATATTAAATTAGATCATATAATATATATTAGTTTAAAGGTAATCTTCAGAAAAGTCTAAATATTTTGATGTATTGGTAATAAATAATGAAAAAGCCCTAAAATTTTGATTAATTAATGAAAAAGCCCCAAAATTTGGATTAATTAACGAAAAAAGACGAGATACCGGCTAAATCTGTGAAACCGGCCACGAAGGGTTAATCCGAAGTTTTAGCCGGTAATCTGTCCTTTTTTGTAAACAAAATTTAATATGGGACTAAATCGTAAATTTAGCTAAAATATTGGAACTTTTTCGCAGATTTCCATATATATATATATATATATATATATATATATATATATATATATATATATATTTATATATATATATATATATATATATATATATATATATATATATATATATATATATATATATATATATATATATATATATATATATATATATTAAAAGTATCATTTAGTGAAACCAACCTTCACGTTTGATTATAACTTAGGTGGTCAATTTCTTTAAGGAGCAAAAAGTGGCAGTGCATTGACTTTTTTTATGTGCATATAGTTGACTATAATTGGTAAGATGCCACGTTAGGTGAAAGTTTAGTTTAAGTTTGTTCACTATAACGAAATTAGATTGCAAAGCACATATTCTATTGCAATAAATAAAAATCAGTTTTGCTAAATGTAATTTTATATTTTATTTTATTTGATACATTTCATTTGTCATGATTTTTTATTTATTGTTTTCTACTTATCATTTTGGTGATTTCTTTATTTTATTAAATTTTATATTATATTTAAATATAATAATTATAATAAATATAATAATAAATACATATCAATTTAATTAATGTAACTTCTTTTTAATCTCTAACTTTTTAAATTTAATTTAATTATTTTATTTGTTTATTTATTTAGATTATTTGTTTTAATTTTAAAAAATAAAAATAAAAAAGTTAAAAACAACAAATTAAAAATAACATTTTAACAATTCAATATTTTTATCTATTTCTTTATAAATTCAAACTTTTTAAATTTGTTGATCTTTATGTTTTTAATGATCTCGTATAATATAGAGGTCTCACAACTAGTTCAATGATACATAGAAAACCGAAAAAAATGAGTAAATTACAAATGTGTTTTGCGCTAAATTACAATTTTTGGTTTTATTTTTCTTTTCATTTGTATGAATTTTATAAGTTTGTGTTACTTATCTTTTCTTAATAATTGCAAAAAAATAAAATAAGTCTACATTGTTTATTATTTATTTTCCAAAAAAAGTGAAATCATCTTCCTCCACTTCCACACATAAAGAATAAAGAAGAGTCGTCACCATTTTTTTGAACTGGAACCATATACTAAAAAAGGTAGCTAAAAACTAGCAACAAAAAGTACAATCAATGAAGAACTGAAAATCGCTACCATACATTTAAGTTTTTGGACGCATTAGCGTTTCTAAACCAAAACCATTTAAAAAAACTACATTATAAAAATTGAATTAAAATTGAATTGTCTCCGGTACATACGATTGCCCAAAAACCATTACACCCTTATCACCATATCTTACTTACTCCATAAATTTTTTTCTATTTAAATAATAATATTTTTAAGTAAGATATGGACCAAACACGTAACAAAATAAAAATAGTAGGAACCACACGCGTAACAAAATAAAATATTAAGAACCTTCCGAGTTATAAAAATAAGTTATGGACGAAACGTACAAATAACCCCAAATCATAGGGACCATTTGTATAATTTACTCTTGTTTAGATAGTTATAAATTAATTATTGTATTGTTATTTCACACTTATTAACTTCTAAATATCTATTAACTGTTTGGGCTATATTTGCTTTAAGTATTGTACAAGATACTTAAAAGCCTTGTAGTATTTAAATAACAATTACATATTTTTATATCAAAGTTTTGAAACTAAAGTTGCAAGAGAGCACTTTGATTCATTATTTGTGGGCCAAGTATGCATACTACCATGTGAAATCCAGCATATATATATATATATATATATATATATATATATATATATATATATATATATATATATATATATATATATATATATATATATATATATATATATATATAAAACCGAACACACATTCCTACGTTTTTCTACTAGACTTGAAATCTTAATTTTTCAATCGGTGATAACGATTCCATCGAGATACGGTGTTTTCTGTCTCGTGGCAAATATATCATTATAAATAAAAAAAGTTCAAACAGTATAAATTAAGTTTTTGTAAATTTTCTTAACAAAATTTATATATTTGAAAAGTGCTCAAGTAATGTTTTTTTAATATAAACAATCATAAACCAGTTCCTCGTATTGTTCATCAGCTCGATCTTTATATGAAAATGCAATTCTGTGTTAGTAGATGCTGTTAGGCGTTCCATTGATTTTGATGACCATTTGAGAAATATAAAAAAATAGACCATATATATATATATATATAAAAGTAAAATTTCATTAATACTACGATAAGTCGATAAATATTATAAAAACAATCAAAACCAGAAAACGATAATATGATATATAATTTTACATAGTTATATGAATCGTGTGGCCCTTATTATTATAAACAAAGTTGGTCACCAACTTTTTGTAATCAATATTCTTTTATATACCATTCTTAATAATTATTATCGTCAATCCAGTTTGTTTTTTTTTTTTTTTTTTTTTTTTGTGACAATGTAGAACATAAGTAAGTCTTTAACAATTTTAGTTTGAAAAACTTAATTTTGCACACACCACTTTCACTAAAATAGTGAGCAAGACTTTATATGTAATAATTGCATTAAGAAAAAAAAATTAATATTTTTAAAACATTTGTAGAGTTGTCGGTAAAAACTCTTCGAACAACTTTAACACTAAATAAAATTCAATGGCATCAATATACTGATCATTCACTATTTTTAAGTGCGGGTTCGGTTGGCTACAACACATCTTAATATATGTGTCAATTAATTCTTTCAAAAAAATTTGGAAACAAAAAACCAATTTTTTATTTTCATATTCTTCGAATTGTTCAAATCTTTGTTTTAAGAAAAGTTATCGTTTGATCAACAATATGTAAAAAATAATTAACTTTAAAATTGTCATAATTTGAAAGTACGACATCTTGATTACTTGAATTCTCATAAAATTATTTTTTTATGAATAGAACACTTTAGAGGAATACCAAATCAATATTCATTTCAATCTAAAGTTCATAAACATCATCAATCATGTTTATTTAAATATGTGAAGAACTCAATCAACATATTTATTTCTTCAATAATAAGATCGAAAAGCATTTTGTTTGATTGAAAATTTTTGTTAACCAAATTCATTGTATGATATTTTAGCATGAGTTTTTAGAATTAGAACAAAACATAGGTTTTTGTCTTTGGATGATCTTATTCTCAATTGATAACCTTATGTAAAATTACCCCCTCCCTCCTCTCTCCTTTACAACACGGGTCATGTCGCCTCTCCTACACCCTTAAAGACGTCCTTGGATATTGTTACAAAAAAAATTGTTGCAAAAACTACGCTCTAATTAAGTATTTTAATGTAATGTTTTTTTTTTTTTAATACAAAACATATAATTTAATTTTTGTCTATCTTTTTTAATGGCAAATACAAATATATACTAAATTATTGCTAATTCCACTTATGTCAACAGTGGAACTTGAACCCTCGATATTAAGGAGTGACGGTAATACTGGATACCGTTGGGTTAGAAACCCTTTAAAACCAAAATTTCCTCCATTGAAGACGTAGCTGTTTGACCATCAAACTTTTATACAATGTAACAACTAAAATACCTAAAGCATTAATGTTTTCATATCGTGCACAATGGTAAAAATTGATGTGTTACTGTTACCCCTATAAATATAAAAAGTATTACCTAAACAAAATCTTGGTTTATGATATATTGTTACTATGTATATTTAACTAAATCTTGGTTGTTAGCGTGTATATATAAATGTCTAATACTAGTAATATTTATTTGCACGTATTGAACTATCATCAGCCGAATTAATTAATTAACACATTGTCTTAGTATCAAATGGTCATCGGTCTAATGATATCGGGTGTTTGAAATATACTCTTTTCCAAATGGTTAAGTTTAGAAGTATATGATTAAACGTGTGTGTGGGTTAACTATTCTAAGAGGGTGTTTGGTTTAGTTTTTTACAGTCAAGTCCTTTTTGAAAAAAAAAAAAAAAAAAAAGCAAAAAATATTTGGTAAACTAGTTTTAAAAAACTACTTTTGAAGTTTTTATACAAGAAAAATCAACTTTTTGAAAAAATCATGAAATCCTGATTTTTTATAATTTTTCCAAAAAAGATTTTTGAGCTTTAAGAAGCTAAACCAAACACCCCTTAAGGATGAAAATGAAAGAATCCATCCCCTTCCAACACACCATGTCATCTAAGTGTCACATCAATATTTCTTTCACCTTCTACTTCCAACTCTCAACTTACAATATAAGAAAATCAATACCTCCTAACTCACACCTTTCAATACAAGTTCTAATGCACATTTATAAGTGGATATAAGAAAGAAGACCAAGTTACCAAAATCACTCATCCCATATATTTCGTGGCACACACACCTCCCCCATCCGGAGGTTTTTGTGTTTAACTCCGAACACCCTAAAACACTATTTTTTTCTCGAAAGAGCCCTAAAACACTATCGTAACGACATGTTAAACTATATCATGGCATATAAATAAAAAGGTCTATTGTGAATGAAGGACTTAATAAAAAAACCAAGTTTAAATTTTTATTTTTTGGGAAAATGACTTTTGTTCTATTTCGGACTAACTATACGTCTAGTCCTGCCGAAAATACCCAATACCCGAATTATCCATCCGAATTTTTCGGTTATCGGGTAAATCGGGTCGGGTTAATACGGTATCGGGTTAACTTTTTTCAAGTTGGGTATAGGGTCCGTTTGTTGGGTTTTGGGTATACACAAATTACTTGAAGTATTTTAATTTTTTTTTCTTTCGTAGAGTTTGTACTCTATAGCAAAAATTGATCACACTTAAACTAATTATTACTCCTATTAATGTAAAATGGGAATCTATTTTATTATGGCATTATGACACTAACAATATTAAAAGTAATTGTTTATATTTCATTATGTTCTTTAAAATTTAACTATTTTGTAGATTATAGTTTTTATTGCAACTAACAAACTTATTATCTTCACGAAACTTCAGAAATGGAAAAACTTATGACTACATTTATCTTAAACATTTTACACTCTTAAACTAAGATCTTTAAGTATTTGTTTTTTAACTTATTAGATTAGATTAAGTTGTTAAAAGATTATTTAATATCTCAAGTATTATTAACTAAAAATTTCAATGTTCAAAGTTTGAGTAACTTTGTTTATACCTTATTTGTTTATATAAATAAGACTAATTGAACACGACATATTTATTTCATTAAATTTATTTTCAGGTTCCATTAAATATATATATATATATATATATATATATATATATATATATATATATATATATATATATATATATATCCTAATCTAATAAATAAGTAGATTTTTGACACGTGTTAATTGCTAAGGGCCTCCCCAAACTAATTTTCCCGCTCAAAACTTCAAACTGAAATTCCACAGTTTCGCTTAAAGTCAAACATATTATGACTAATCTAATCGACAGTATCCAAAAAATTCAGCAAGAAATTAGGAAATCTTCTATTGTTCATATTGTTCGACCGTTTCTTCTCCAATTTCGCCAATACTTTTGGAAACCAAATTAGTGATTGAAATTTTAAAACACGTCAAATCCCTAAACATTTCTCCATTCCGAAAAATCAGCACTCATTGATTAGCTAGATCGGATTTAATTCCATGGCAATCCATTAATTCTAGCTCCTTATTCTCTTTTTGTAACCCTAGGTATAAAAAATCAGCCGCTTCATTCCAAAAATATATCTCTATACTTTTGTTTAGATTAGGCTTCTTCCGGTTTTGGCTCTCCCAATTTTGCTTTTCAATGCAGGCTTTTGATTTTCTGAAACATCATATGGAAATCTATATCGTTCTCAATATTATATGCTCGAGTGCTGGATGTGCGTACATTTGGGGTTCTCGGTATATCAGTTTTGATTGTGCACTTTCTTCTTCAACTTCACTGGTAATGAAACCTCATCTACAACTTGTATCTCTATTCATTACTTTTGTTAAATTGTATCTAATGTACAGATTTGATTTTATATTATCCGAGAAGGTAACGAAAGTGTGTATTCATGAGGATTGAGGATGGGGAACTTCCGGCCGCCTTGGCACCTGTTCTGAGTTCGATAGCCTTTTTTCGACCAAAATTGAATTTAATTCTACAGATAGGAAAGAAAGGGTCAAAATCATCCAAATATCATCTGCCATCAGGTAAATATTTTTCTTAAGTTGTGTGTCTGATAATGATTTCTATGTTGCTGTTGTGTAGTTTATTTGTCTATTGCTGTTGTGTATAACAAAGACATCTTAAATCTGCACTAGCTTATAATTAATATTATTGTTATACCAAGCTTCATCAAGATAAGCAATGATACTACCAGGTTTCTGCAATATAGATACAACTTTAGAGTTTTATGGTTGAAATAATGAAAAATATAAATAAATGTAGTTGAAAGTGACTATACCTTTTCGATGAGATCTAGAACATCTTGGGTATCAACAAATTGAATGTAACTCCAATTGATAGCCTTTCTTTTTATTCTTTTTGCTCTATCTTAAAGGCATGTCGTTGTTCAAACAACTCATGCTAATAGTTAGTTATTTTAAAAATAATTATCTGGTTGAAATGTTGCTGCAAATTCTCATTTGTAAAGTTAATCGCAAATTGCTCAAAGTTGTGTGTATCATGAAATGGAGACAAGAATAACAAATGTGACTTGTTAAATCTTTTCAAAGTCAAAAATGGTAATACATTATTTGAAACTAGGTTACTAACCTGTACACTTGAAAAAATAAAATAACATTTATAAATTCTATTTTCTGTTTTAAAAGTTTCATATCATTACATTGTTTTTTGTTTTGTTTTGTTTTTTTTTTTTCAGTTTAAGTCGGCTAAATTAACATAAGAAATGATAAATTATGCCATTTTTTCCGAGAGTTTCATATTAGTAAGAGGTTCTTTTTTTATAGTAATTAAGAGGTCCACATGACAAAAAAGAAAAAAAATATGTCAAAATGACCAAATTGACCAATTATAGCAATGTACTTTGAAAGGAAAAAAAATGAAACTACACGCTATTATCAATTAAGCAATGTATGTAGTTGTAATGGGTAAATTAATAAAAAAAATCAAAAATATTTATTAGTTTTTAAGATTTCGAATTATAAATATTTTTTTTCTCACTAGAAATGTCAAAGATTGATAAACAATTAAACATGGTGGTGGTCAAGGTAAAGTTAAATAGTCATTTAAATAGGCTGGTGAATCTTGGTGTTAAGGTTAGAAATCCCTTAAACCAAAAAATGATATTTTAGGCATAAGCATTTACTTATTATTATTATTTTTTTTAAGTTGTGTATTAAGAATTTTTGACAGATTATACCACATGTAGTATCTTTGGCTAAAACAACGGATAAGAAGATACTTGGTAGCCATTTAGGTATAAAAAGTTGATATTTTGTTAGAGTTTTTTATTGTTATTATTATTTATTTTGTCATGTTGATTGCTAAATAATTATATATTTTATCAAAACTTAGACGGCCTCAGAGATTTTTACCTTTTGTAATTGGTAATCACATTCCCTTGACACCATATTGATAGATATGAAACCCGAGAATTACAAATACATTTCCTATATTATATTCCCTTGATAACATAATGTTTTTTTTTCCTTTTGTAATTGGTACCTTGAAATTTGTTTTCTTAGTACTAAATAACTCAGGACCTAAACAAACAAAAAGTATTTATCTTTTTGAGTAGTAATGAATTAATAGTAGTGTGGTTTGCTCAATATTTATCACTAATTTTAATTTTTATATCTGGTTGGTTGCATGTTAGACATAAATTATATGCATGATGTGGCATAGGTTAACGGGTTTTTTTACAGTCACTGTCCATGTGAAAAATATACGTATTTTGCTGTTTGGAGATATTCATTCTGCAAGTACTTATTTCTCCTTTCATCATATATGTTTAATGTACATGTATTAACATTGGAGGGTTGACTGTCATGTGTTATTAAAGCATTTCTGTTAATTATAGGACCACAGTAAGAAAATATCATGCGTTTTAATTTTAAAAATTGGGAACAAGTGAATGTTCATGCCCAGTTGTGACTTCTTGCATATTCGTGATTTAGCTAAGGTTTTATAAGGCCATTAAGAAATTTAGGAGTTGTGGACAATCGGACACATTAGGAGTAAGTTGAAATATTGTATTGATAGTTGTGAAACTCAAATAGAACACTCAATGATTTAGACAATTAAAAATTTAGACAAAAAAACTTATATCTTATTAATTTAATAAAATTTTATATATCTTTTGATTTTTAATTATCAATATTTTTTTCTTATCCATAGTTTCCACTGCACAGTACATTTTGCGTTAAATCATTTTTAATCTATATTCAAAAAAATAACAATGTAAAAAAATTGATTGTGTATTACAACAATGTATTGTAAAATATACCCAATTATAACATCATACTTGTGTCTCTACAAATGTCTTCTGACGCTCAATGCCATTGGGGCTGTTGTGATGATTGCTTCATAAGTCCCAGTCACTCTCATTGTTAAAGTGTTGGTTGGTGCTATGCATTTAAGAGTTAGTTGCTAAAGTTTGTTGCATCTTTTTAGGTTCTCAAGTTATTTAGCCATGACTTCTTTAAAACTCAAATTAAATCATAATTTTTCTTATTATTATTTTCTTCATTAAGACATTATATAATTGACAAGAAATGACAATGTATTTTTGTTGATTTACTTATTATAGGATCACACTTTTATTTTTTCCTGTTGTAACGTATTTTAAAAAATTACCAAACTATAGCATGCCATCCAATTAGATTTGAATATTGTTGCTTTTTTTTTTATTTATTGCAAACCACTTATTATGTATTAGTTTTGGTATTTTAATTTGTCAATCCGTGTATCACACGGGTTTTAACCTAGTGTATATATATATATATATATATATATATATATATATATATATATATATATATATATATATATATATATATTTCAGGTAATACCTAAACATTCCGTGTATCACATTCCGGTCAACATTTTGTATTCCAGATTATATATTCCAGATACCAGACATATTCTAGGAAAAAAAAACTATTTAGAAATTATTAAACGTGTATTTGTTGGTTAATTGTTCTAAAAAACATCATCTTAGTCGCACATTAAATTATATTTTGGGATATTAAAAAATTACAGTTATGAATAGATTTTCTTTAAAGGCAAATAAATATATACTTCATTTGTCTGGAATTAAACCAAGAGTCTCCTAGTTATGCGGGCTAGTCCAAACTTGTACCATTATGAATAGATGACTTAATAAAACGAACATGTTTTTTAAAGAGGAAAAATATGAGCTTTTGGAATATTTATTTTTGAACTAACTTTATGTCAAAACAAAATTACAAAAATAGTTTCTATGATTGGCAAAATTATATGATTTTGGTTCAAAAAAGTTTGGTGGTGCACAATTGGTCCAATTTTGGATATTTTTAGTGTTTTTGGTCCCTATACACTTACAATGTCTATTATACCCTTTAAATTTTTATATATTTTTTATTTTTTATATTTATATTAATGTTTTTAAATGATTAAAGATATTAAAATTCTCTCCCCCCCCTAAGAACACCCACCATACGCCACCCTCTCAAGAACACCTACCATATATCACCATCATCGTTCACCACCACGATCCGCTTGCTACCATCACTGTTCAACTCCAACAACCGCATGCCATCATCGCCATTTACCACCACCATCATCCTGCCACCATCGTTATTCTCCACCATCCTATTAAGAAAAAACACAATCTTTCTTTCTCTCTCCTCCTGCCACTATCACCATTCGCCACCACCATTCGTTGCCAACCACCTCCATCTCCCCCACCCTAACCTCTCACTCCTTAACTTGAGAACTATTCACCACCGACTACCAAACCACCACTCATCGAATTTTTTTCTAGAAAACACTACCAGATGCATATCCTTCCCAAATCTTGTTGGAAAAATCAACCCAAAAGCTTCGTAGATCTCCGACATCTTCTTATCATTCATGAAGACCTGAATCGTTAGAAAATCTACGGATTTAAAGAAGACGATGAATGTTGAACCACAGATCTATCTTCTATGGCGGCAGTCTTGAACCACAAAATCGTTGTATGTGCTGGATGTGGTTTGATATCGATTTTGTTGTCGAATGGCTGATGTTGCAAAAGGTGGCTTGAAGGGAACATATGAGGTTGATGGTGGCGGCACATCTATCAGAGAAAAAGAGAGTTGAGGGCTAGGGTTCTACTTCCCCACCGTCATTGTCCCATATCAGCTTCTAATTCATTCAAACAAGATAGGAATAAGAGGATAAGAAGTCGATTTCAAGCTGAGATTGGCATTTCCCTCTTAATTCAAGCTGAAATCAAACAACGGTGTAGAAATCGAGCAACTGTAGGAAAGGCGACAATTATCGATGATGGTGATAGTCCTGTTGTTATGGGTAGTCGATGAAGGTGGCTTTAGTATTCTTCAGTTGAAGCTTTCACTTGATTCTTTGATTCCATCAACACATTTTTAACTGGTTCGAGCCTAAATTTGTTAATGGTGTCATGATCTCATAGCGGGCAATCTAGGGTTTAAGGAAACATCAAGTTTTGGGACATCAGATGTGGTGAATTGGAGGAATGGTTGGAAATTTTCATTTGTGGCTAGAAGTAACAAGACGATGGTGTTTTCAGATTGTGCTTTTATGTTTATGTATGTGTTGAGAGTGAGAGAGAGAGAGGGAGAAAGAGAAAGAGAGAGAGAGAGAGAGGGAGAGAGAGAGAGAGAGATAGAGAAAGAGAGAGAGAAAGTGAGTTGGGTGGGCTGTATGTAGAGGGGTCTTTTTTTAAATAAAATAATAATTAAACATAATAAATTAAAAATGAGATATATAAGGGTATATTAGTCATTTCAGGTGGGGTATGGACCAAAACCACACAAAAATACCAACCATAGAGACCAAAACCACACAAATTATCCGAAATTGAACCACTGACGCACCGCCAAACTTTTTTGGACCAAAACACATCATTTTGTCAACCACAATGACCATTTTTGTAATTTTGTCTTATATCAAATTAAACATATTTTTTTTGTAACATTCTAGAATCCAGATTATAAACACGATGGAAAATAAATTATTATGGAATTTCAAGAAAATGTTCGAAATTCCATGAATAAATCTGGAATTTCAAAAAAAGTAATTTATATTTTTATTACAATTCAACAAAAAAAAAGCATAGAAAATTAAAAATAAATACAATCAAAAGACAAATATATATATATATATATATATATATATATATATATATATGGAAAAATGAATATGTGGCTGTTATGTACTTAAGCTTAGGTATATAACCTTTTAAACGACGTACTTTTAAACAAAAAAATCCAATTTCATCTTATCTTAGTTTTGTTTTAATAGAATACCATTGAATTAAGTTTAATTATGGAATGAAAAAGATGAATTATATATATTTTTTATTGCAAATAATTATTGAAGTTTATACATAAAATAAAAAATCAATAGTTTTTAACGAATATAACTCAAGCGTTTTGTATTTCAATTTAAAAACTATATCCAATGATTTTGTGAAAAACTTCATTGAGTTATGATATGTTCTTCTTTTATCTTTTATTTTATTAGTTTTCATTTACAATTTACTATGGTTGATTAAATGGTCACGACATTTAATGCTTTATGTTCTTAGACACAATGAAGAAAAAGAACATAAATTTGATCGATTTAGTAAGTTACATGATTAAGGAAAAATAGTAAAAGAGATATTATAATTAGTTTGGATATAAATGGATCAAAACTACATTGTTTGAGGGGTGTATATATAAACTTAGGTACATAATAACCACATATTCCTTAAGCCCATATATATATATATATATATATATATATATATATATATATATATATATATATATATATATATATATATATATATATATATATATATTATTGAAAACGGATAATATTAAACTTTCAAAATAGTAATAGATAACTTTTTGTAAAAATGTTCGGATACAAGTGATAAAACACATTATATATTTGTATTTTATATTGATTATATTAACATTTTCTTTAAAAAGAATAAAAGATAGAAGGAAAAGTGTGTTGTCTTCCACCAAACTTTATCTTTTCTTTCCCATTATGTAAGGCACATGAAGTTGAAAAAAATTTGGTTACAGCTCAAAAGATTTCAACCAATTCCCGCAAAGAAGTTGATCTTCCCCAAATTTCGTGTTTCCCCCAATTGGAATTGGAATTGGAATTGGGATTGCCAAATTTACACTAATCAAAACCCTACTTTAAACAATCTGTTCTGTCCCCACTCAATCAGTTACCACCCCACCACATGTATATGTATATATGGAACACCCAAACAATTGTCCCATTCAATTCTCCCATCTGTCAAAACCACACACCAATATTCTCTCTTCCCTTCCGCAGATCCCCCATATAAACTGTACATAACAAAAATCTCATTCTTTTGTAGATACATGTATATGCATACACATAGAAAAAGAGCGCGATTCGTGTAGATTCAGTCGCCTGCGGTTCAATCGGATTCCGATTTGATCGCGGTTTGGATTTGATACGTTCAATTTGTCAACGATTACAATGGCGCCACCGCATTGTGTATTGGTCACCGGTGGTGCCGGCTACATTGGCAGTCACACCGTGTTACAGCTGCTGTTAGGTGGTTACAAGACCGTGGTGATTGATAATCTTGACAACTCATCACAAATCGCTATCAATCGAGTCCAAGAACTCGCTGGTGATCATGCCGCTAACCTAGTTTTTCATCAGGTTAATGTTCTTCTTTTTCCCCCTTTTAATTTACTTACATTTTTAACAAATTGTTAGAGCTTTGAGCAATTAAGATCAGTTGGTCAATCGAAGTGTTTATATTCAATGCTTGATTTTCGAAATTGGGGTTTAACTAAACAGTTTTTTTAAGACCCTTTCAATTTCGCCATTGTTTCTGATTTCTTGAAGCGTCTTCTCGGTTCTAAATTCGCTTTCATTTTTATCAGTTTCCAGTTGATCTGGAGCCCTGAATTTGGGTTTCTAGTAGTTGAATTGTTTTTAAGTAGTTTTATTGGATGAATCTTTATCAAGTGATGTGACTTTATGTTTCAATTGAAAATTGATTGATGGAACAGTAATGGAAGTTGGTAGGATTTCCAATTTTATTGGAGGGCTAACTTTTCGATCTTTCCTTTTTCATCATTCTTAATCTTTCAAATTTAGCATGACAAACTGTTTTAGCTTTCAACCACCCCATTTCATACAAAAAAAAAAAAAAAAAAAAAATCCAATTTCATATTTTGTTCAAACAATTTTATCGCTAGTGTCTTTTTCTTATTTTCTTCCTCTTCTTTTTTTCTCTTGCAGATGGACATCAGGAACAAGCCTGCATTAGAGAAGCTTTTTGCTTCCACTAAGTAAACTCACAACACCTTTTAAATCTCATCATAAAAACTCTCATGAAACTTCAAATTTTTTAATTAACCAAAGATTTTACACAGATTTGATGCAGTTATACATTTTGCTGGACTAAAAGCTGTAGGAGAAAGTGTTGAAAAGCCATTGATGTATTATGACAACAATGTTGTTGGCACTTTAACCCTATTAGAAGTCATGAATACCCATGGATGCAAAAAGGTATTATTAATCTTTTTAACATTCTATTATTAATATTTTATACAAATCGATAACATGTTTGTTTATAAAATTTTCAGATTGTGTTCTCTTCATCAGCTACTGTTTATGGTTGGCCTAAGGAGGTGCCATGCACAGAAGATTTTCCTTTATCTGCAGCCAACCCGTATGGAAGAACCAAGGTGTAATTTTTTATTTTTTTTTTAATGAAAAATGATTTTGTTTTTTTGATGATTTGAATGTGTTTTATGAACAGCTGATGATTGAGGATATATTTCGTGATATATATGCATCGGATTGTGAGTGGAAAATGATAATGTTGAGGTATTTTAATCCGGTGGGGGCCCACCCAAGTGGTTATATTGGTGAAGATCCTCTTGGGACACCAAATAATCTTATGCCTTTTGTTCAACAAGTTGCTGTTGGAAGAATTCCTGCATTGAAAATATTTGGAACTGATTATTTAACCAAAGATGGAACAGGGGTATGTTTTTTTTTTTTTTTTTTTTTTTTTCTTTTAAAATTTTAATTTAGTTTGGAAAATAAATATATATTTTTTTTTAATATGAATTTACAGGTACGTGATTATATTCATGTTGCGGATTTAGCAAATGGGCATATGGCTGCGTTGAGGAAACTCTCTGATCCAAAAATAGGTTTGTGAATTGTGTCGCGTTTTCTATTATTATTTTTTTAAATATATTTTAAGAATCTTGAATGTTTTATTGATGATGTGATTATATATATTTTAGGTTGTGAGGTTTATAATTTGGGAACGGGTAAAGGAACTTCTGTTTTGGAGATGGTTGCAGCGTTTGAAAAGGCTTCAGGAAAGGTATATAGTCATTTTGATTTTTTTTTTTTTCAGATTTTATAAAAAGAAAAAAAAATAGTCCATTTTTATAATGTTTTATTTTTCGTGTTACAGGAAATTCCTCTAATAATAGCTGAACGAAGGCCTGGTGATGCTGAGGTTGTCTATGCTTCCACAGCAAAGGCAGAGCGTGAATTAAACTGGAAGTGAGTTTTATATTATTTTTCAATATTTTCATTTTCGTAAACATTCTTTTATTTTATATTATTCTTTTATCTGTATTAAATCGTTCTTTTTGTGTGTGTGTGTGTGTAATGTAGGGCAGAAAATGGGATAGAGGAGATGTGCAGAGACCAATGGAACTGGGCCAGCAAGAACCCGTATGGGTATCAGAACAAATAATCAAAGGGGTAAAATTGGAAATTTGCAAAGTCAGCGATATAATAGGAGTATAATACAAGTGATGTTTACCTGGTTTCCTTTTTGTCTTCTTGATAGAAGGTGTTACGTAGGCTAACGTCGAAAGTTAAAAACAAATAAACAAGTCAATAGTATTTAGTTATTATTATTATTTTTTTATTTAAAAACTGTATGGGGATCTTTTTACTTTTTACATATAGAGTCGGCTTCTTGTATATGATGAGATCTGGTGTCTGTGTAGCAATGAAGAAGAGACATATTACATATATAACAACATTCTGCATCTATTTATTTCTTTCCATTTTTCCTCTATGTTCTTTTATAAAACATGACATAACAAAAGGAATTATAGTCTATAGAGTATATACAACATAGCAAATTAGACCTTGAAATATTCTTTAAAGTGGTATTTTCCAAGTGGATTTTTGTTTGGATAGAATTATATTTACACGTGGCAATAGAAGAAGATATGAGGGTAGATCAGATACTACTCTCTCATTGGCTATAACAAAATCTTCTTATCCAATAACACCAACTAAAAACATCCATCCCACCTCCGTCACCACCCATCTAAAACTCACCACCGCCGCCACCCAACTTACACCAAATCCCCATTTCTTCGTCTTCTTGATTCTAATCAGCCACCACCACCCATGGCCATGGCTACCCAAGCTTCCCTCTTCGCACCCACAATCCCCAATCAAACCTCCCCATGGAAACAATCACAACTCACCTCCTTCACCACCGTCAAACCAACCAAACCCACCACCCGATTCACCACCATCAAGGCCGCGGCGGCAGGGGAAGTCCCCACCAAAGAAGCTCCGGTCGGATTCACCCCGCCTGAACTCGACCCCAACACCCCATCTCCAATCTTCGCCGGAAGCACCGGCGGCCTGCTCAGAAAAGCTCAGGTGGAGGAGTTCTACGTCATCACATGGGAATCACCAAAAGAACAGATCTTCGAAATGCCCACCGGCGGCGCCGCCATCATGAGGGAAGGACCGAATCTGTTGAAATTAGCGAGAAAAGAACAGTGTTTGGCTCTTGGGACAAGATTGAGGTCAAAATACAAGATTAAATACCAGTTTTACAGGGTGTTTCCGAATGGGGAAGTTCAGTATTTGCACCCCAAAGATGGAGTGTACCCGGAAAAAGTTAACGCCGGCCGGCAGGGGGTGGGTCAGAACATGAGGTCAATCGGAAAGAATGTTAGTCCGATTGAAGTCAAGTTCACCGGAAAACAACCCTACGATATTTGAATATGATCATGGATGGTTTTCTGATGGACTGTGATTATGTAATTTTCAAGTTAATTAATTTAAAGAAACATTTTCACAGTTTCAAAGTACATGTGAATTTTATAACATAACTAATCAACCTAACAAAAGATTTACGAACTAACTCCAGTCTTAAGACTTAAGAGACTTGTGAATTTATATGTGATCAACTTTTGTTATGTTTACTAGTGTTAACTTTTTTTTAACAAGTTAGATATTTTGGCATGATAAGAAAAAAAAATGAACCACAAGTTCCGATTTTCGCTGTTATGACCTTCGATATTATAATTGCTCAAACTTCTTAGCTTTGGAATTCGATTAACACACGAATGAACTAGCAATGTATCAACAAAAGTTTAAGTTTTTTGTTTTCAAAATTTTCAAACTACATGTGCTAAAACAATCTAAGACTAGTCATACAAAGTTACAAACCAAACTCTACTTGAGTTCAAAAGCCTAATCATCAAAACCTTTTATACAATTACATTGATTTATAAAAAGAAAAATATTACAATTGCAGAGAAAATGAGCTTCAAAATGCATCCAACACACAGTTATTACAAAACTAGCAACGAAAACCTAAAACAGATCCACCATTAATGGCGATAACGACTTTACACTCAGCTTTAGCTTCCACATGGTGTGTAAAGAAGTGCAAAACCCTGACCCGACCCGGCATCTCCATTTTAGTTTCTATCTCCAAACTGGGTCCGATCCGTAACCCATTCATCCCCTCCGGCTGACGGTTAATCACCGACAATAACGGAAAAGACTTGACGGAAAATGTGGCAGCCATGTACTGCGTACGACGGGCTTCAATCTTGCCGGAGGGAACAAACATGAACCCCACCTGGTTTCCGGCGTAGAGGAGTTGTAGAGAGCTGTCGTAATGTGTGAAAACGCCACGGTTGGGGTTGTTGACGGCGATGTAGTGGGAGATGGTGAAGGTGACGGTGGTGTTGGTGGTGGAGAAAGATGGAAGTTGGACGGCGGTGACGGCGATAGCGGGGGTTTTGGGCTTGAATAAGGTGAAGAAAATAATGAGGATGATGATTGTTATGAAGATTAAGAAGATGGTGGCTACGATGCATGAAGCTAGATTTGTCCTGCCGGACGGCGGCGGCGATAGATTTTTCCGGCCTCCCATTCGGGTGTTGGGTCAAAGAGGGCTCTGTTTTTCAAAAAAGAGCAATAAAACTTCTACTATTTCTCATGCTTTTACTTTTTCTCATGCAATGAGTTGAAATATCTATCTTTAATATAAAGTTTTTACATATAAATCAAGAAAATTTTAAAATGAGAAATTCACATATATATATATATATATATATATATATATTTATCTTCTTATAAAAAATCATTATTATTGATATGAAATTACTCAAATATCAGCAAAGAATTAACATTTTATTTTAAATTTAAGTTTAATCTGTAAAATTTTATAATTTTTATATATCTAATAAAAAAATTAAATATATTTAATAAATTATAAATCAGAGCTATAATTGTCTGGCACAAGGGAGCACAATAATTATTACTGACTTCCCTTGGGGCAAAATTGTCAAAAGCTGAAAAGAGAAAAGAGAGCAAGTGGGGCCAAACGGAGCTCGAACTGCGCGGAGGAGGAAGGTGGAGGTAGCGGTGGTCATCAGTCACACTCGTGGTGGGGTTGGGGAATCTTCCTTTAACCAGATTTAAGCTTTAAAAACCCTTCGATGTTAAATTTAAAAGGAAAAAAAAAATAAAAACAAACTCAAATTTACAAGTTTTTTAACACATCAATTATCATAAGCAACAAAAGCTTTGTTACATAACTACAAAATACAAATCATTCAACTACGAACCCAAATTCAGCAACAAGATCTAAAAAACACCATTGCTGATCATGATCACACTTTTATTCGTATCGCTCCAAACTTCCATCAATCACCTCAACAGAAATTCAAAGCAAATACTTCATAAAAAATAAAAAAAAACTAAAACCCAACAAATTACTCAAATCCTATACGAGCCCTAAACACACACATTCTCAAGCTCAGAATCCATGATCTTAGAGACAGTTTCAAGAAACACAGCCTCACTCCTTCCCGTGATCATGGAACCATAGGCTTTTCCAACAATCTTTTCAATCATGGATTCTTTGTTTAATGTTTCTCTACACATGATTTTGCCTATGGTGAAGGGGGAGAGCCCTTTTTTTGCACCTTTTTTTAGAAGCATGGTGGAGATGCGAAAGGTACGTGCACACTCGAGTGAAAGGTCCCACCCATATGAGCTTAAAAGTGCTATGTCTTGCTCTGCATCTAGCGAGTTTATGTAGTCAAGTGATTTTTGTGAGTAGGGTTTGCGCGCTTGTGGCCAATAGAGCCAATCAAACGTGCAATCTTCGAACTGTAAAACAAACAACAAATGCAAGTTAGACTGGACAAGACATGACATGACATGACAGAACAGAACAGGTTGTACTGCTCTAATGCTCTAATATAGATTAGGACATGACAGGACAGGACAAAACAGATTGTACTGGATTTGCAGATAAAGAGACTTACATTCTCGGGCAAGCAGTATCCATGATCGATAGGAATCAACACAATCCGATCACCTTCGCGGTTCATCAAAATATTTCCAGCATGCCTATCGGCATTTGCGGTTCTCAAATCAAACACCGTGATCTTATGAACCTCTTCCACTGGAAAATCCCGAGGCCCCAAATCCTCACAACTCCCACAATTCTTAACAAACATCTGCAAAGATCCAATCTTGATATTCTTTTCACCACCATCATACCCTTGTGGATGATTAAACTCTTCATTCAAACACTTTACCATGATTGTTGGGGGCACACCCGAAAAACCCATCTCCATTTTTGTTGACCGAGGTCCGGTCAACGGATGGTCAAGGATGTAGGCTGCAACTTCCCTCAATGCACCTTCGCCTACCTTAGTCCCCCTCTTTAGTCCTTCACCATTTGTTGATGGAGGTAGCCCTTGAGGGTTGTTAACAGCCATTGGTTCTTCATCTATGGGTTTGAAAATAGCAACGTGTTTTTTCCCTGATGGGTGTTGCATAAAATACGCGCCACCTGTCCCCTCGGATGATCTAATCGGTTTTTTCATCTTTTTTAAACCTTCTGATGCTGAATGTAACATGTCCCATATGACAGGTGGAATTTTCATTTCAGGATTGATGATAATAGGCTGCAAAAGTGATTTGTTTTGAATCTTTTTGTTTCCAAGATCTTTTCTAGGTTGAGATTCTTGAGGTTTCTGAACAACCAAATGAACAACAGCATCTTGATTCTTGCAAATGTCATCAATGAGTCTTTGATCATCAAGCTTTTCGCCATTACACAAGATTTCTTGATCATCAATGTTAACAAATGGAAACCCTTTTGCTTGTTCTGATATCTTCTGTTTCAGATGCCTTATGTTTCTAAACCTTTCAACTTGGAATTTGAATTCTTTTCTGAAAGCGGTTTCGACTGTGATTACAAGAAGGTTAGAGACCCTGAGAATTAAATGAAGAACATCACCACTTGAAACACCGTAGTCTGTAAGAAGAGTGTTGTTTCTTGATAATTCTTTTCCTTCGAAAACTAGCTTCTGTTTCTTCACTAGAAACCCTTTACATGTTTGAATCCTGAGTTTAACTGAAGCTATGGAATCGGATTCCAGAATACACATGGGAATCACAGAATCAGCGACAGTTAGGTATATGACAATGGATTTGTTCCGGTTATGAATGAAACCGGATTCTATGTGGATAGGACTCAAAGCAACATCAACAGCTGACATTGTAGCAATCCGATCACACAAAGTGTTAAACTTTTGGCTTCTTCTTCTTCTTCTTCCTCTTCACTATCTTCTTTTGTTACAACAATATTCGTCACATCTCAATCAAATAGAACATGTATTACACTTACAACAACAACAAAAAAACGAACCCTAAAGAATCAAAAGGTTTCAACAAACAAAAGTAATTACTTTGTTCAGAAACAGAAACAAAAGAAAAGAACCAAAACCCTAATGCCCTTTCAACAGAAGGACCCCCAAAAGAGCCTCGTATCAAAGGGCATTTTACTCGATTAACTCCAAAAGACGATTCAGCTGTGAGAATTTAAATAAGATCAACAATATCTCTTGTAATAGAAATCAAGTGGTAAAAAGCGAAGAGATCGGCGACACGAAGGGGGACAATCAAGAAATGGAGCGTGTTTCTAAAAGATGAAACTTTTTTTTTAAAACAATTTTCGTGGATTCTTACCTGGTTGGGAAGAACCAAAGGTCAATTTGAAGAAAGTGATGAGCTTATATCGATGTTGATGATGATGAATTGAGACGTGATCTGTTGATGAAGTGGTTACCAAAAATAGAAATGCATCGGAGGTGAGGTGGTGTGACTTGGTTTTAGGGTTCAAATGATTGTGCGAGAGTTTCGTCGGATTTATGATTCCGGGGAAAATGTCGATCGGTGGTGAAGTGAGAGAGCGAAAGTATAGCCGTTGAGTTTGGTTTTTGTCTTGACCTGAAACATCATCAACAATGATGCTTTGTATTATCAACTATCAACGGCACTTTCGAGCGTCTTGCTTTCAATTTTTGCTTTTATTTTTATTATATAATAGTAATAAAAAAAATAAACATATTATTTATTCATTTTTTAATGAACATACTTTTAGGAGTACAATTTTTATGAAACATAGTACAATTTTTATGAAACATAGTTTTAGAAATATTGTTTCTGAATTTATATTATAAACATATAATAGAAAAGCGACCGATTATTTAATATAAAACTTGGTTTGTGATAAATATTTTTTTATATTTAATTATAAACATAAAAGTTTCAAATTTTAATTTGAAAATATAGTTTCTTAAAATAAAATTTTATTAACACTCTGTTCCTGAGTTTAACTTAGGACGTGTTCGGTACAGAGCATTTGATAGCTTTTAACGTTTGACAGAACGTTCCGTTTTGAACAGAAAGCATTGTTCGTCACTACAAACTACAAGCGTTTAGTTTAAACAAAACGCTTTAAATCCAAATGTTACTTCATATGGCGTTTAACAAAACGTTATAAACTACCTGCTACCGGCTAATTTTGCCGAACACGCCCGTAATGAGGGAAAAGAAAGAAAATGAGTAGAATTGGAAAAAAGTTAAAAAAAAAAAAACTTGGTGTTCTAGAGTTTCATTAAAGGAATGAAGTAAAAGAATATGGAAGGATCGTGTTTCCTTCTAACTTTCCTTCCAATTTGGAAGGATTTAGAGAGAAGTAACAAAATGTTTAATTTTCCTCTCATTTATCTCCAACTCGGGCACACAAAATACAATTTTTTTTCCCCTTTCATTTCTCTTCCTTTCTGTTCTAAAACTCGAGAACTAAGTCTGTAACGTCCCAAAAATTATAAGGTAAAATTTTCATTTTTAATTCAACCAAAACACCAATTATCTTTTAATCATACATTTAAAGTGTAAGATAATAAAACAATCATTAGAGTACAATTCCAAAATCATCATATTGCGGAAACATGGGTAGATGCATTGTGATCAAGCCGGGTCCTTCCCTTTTGAACCAAAAGTACTTGAAACATAATCATAAAATTGTAAGCACAAAACTTAGTGAGTTACTCAAATACCACATATCATACATACCATTGGGCCTAGCCCTCGCATTGGGCTCAGCCCGCATATTGGCCCTAGCCCTGCCAAACCAATAGGCTAGCCCGATCATACAAATGAAAAATTTACAGAGACAGTTAGCACTCCACATAACATAGAATAGGCCTAGCCCTTCCTGATCCATAGGCCTAGCCCAACATACCATGCAAAAGTCACAAAGACAAATAGCATAACTTAACCTAGTGGGGTGACATTGGTGTCTTCAACCCACAGGTATAGTGAGGAAACTTACCTCAATCCGTTGATAATAAAAAAAAAATTGTTCGGGTCGCTGAACCGGATAATCTCGCACTAACTAACAATAAATACAACCTTAATTAATAGTTAACCCTCTAACCCAAAATCCAAAATCCAAGGCCCAAATCGTAATCCAACTTCCTAAAGGGTAAAAGATAAATTTACCCTTCCCATAACTAGTCCAACCTCTCATGGCCCAACCCCCAAAAGGTCCAATGCCCAAAAGGCCTAAATTAAACTCCCCAAGAGTACGCACCGCGTACTCACCCTCAAAGCACAATGCACAAGTTGTTTATGCACAAAACCAACATTACGCTGAGCAAATCTTAAATAATCTGAAATAAGTTCTTAATGGTTAAGACAAACACATCCAAACACTTATCCGACCCTAAATGATGTATTAACACATAAATTAGGCAACTTTACTCCTTTACATGACTTTATGGGACCAAATCCTTGTTTCTATCCATATTAAGAACACCAACTCATGCATGCATCAACAAGAACCCTCAAGATAACATTTTTATGACTTAATAACTCAACTAGGACCAAATATGAGGCTCAAAGGTCCTGGAGTAGCTTCTACTCATAAGAAAATGTTGAAATAGTGTCTAAGGCTGCAACTATATTTGGTAAGTACTTGACCCGATTGAGCATGGTCCTTTTGGGTTGCCTTCACCATAGCAACTTGACATGATGATTTATAATGAGAGAAGAAATATTATTAATATATTATGAGAATAATATAAGGAATAATAATATTGTTATTTGATTAATATAAGTCATAAATTAATTAGGATTTAATTTGGTGACTTAAAGAGATTAATTGAATAAAGGGGCATAAACTGTCAATTGTATGATAGTTGTATTTTGAGCAGTGATTCCTTGGGGATAAGGGGTGGAAGGATTTTAGGGTTTGGATAAGCCTATAAATCATCCAAAGGCTTATCAATAAGGAGATTGGATTTCTTAGAGCCTAAGTTATCCAATTAGGGTTTAAGGGTGAAACCCTATGAGGCTCACTAGTATAAATACACCATAGGGTTAAGAAAATCGACACACTTGGTATAGGAGAGACCCTGGCCGAATTTTCTCACCCTTCCATCTCTCTCAAATCATCCTCTTGCTAGTTGGTGTTTGTAAGCCATTAGAGGAGTGATATTTGTGACTCTAAGCTCCAAGGACAAGAAGATTCAAGCAAGTAATTCAGGGTATTCTTTTAGATCTGATTTCTTATATTATTATACTAGATCTATCAATCAAAGTCTTGGATGTATTGCATGTTCAATTAGAGAGACCTAGATCCAAGCATTAGGGTTTGTATGTGCACATAGGAATGTTCTTATGGCTCAAACCCATCAAAACAACCTTGGGACCAAAACATGGAAAACCCCGCCTAAAACTAGATCTTACCATAGAACCTTAAAGTTTGAAACTTTATACCCACAGAAGGTAGATCAAGATGCACAAAGCCTAGATCCACAAGCTTCAAGCAATCCCACATTTCTCCAAGCAGTTCCTTCTTCTTCAAAGAGCACCAAAATGCATGAAAACACACCAAAAGCTCAAGAACTACACTAATAAAGGCTAGGTTTTTGTTTCTAGGGTTTAAAGGGATAGAGGCTGAAGATAAGAGGGGTTGAACACAAGTTAACGAGCTTAAATAAGGTCCAAAACCCTAAATTAGGATTTAGGTCTTACTAGAGTACGCCCTGCGTACTTCTGGTATGCCTATCATACTCCATGAGGCTTTCGCGACCACCCTGGCTAGTACGCCCAGCGTACTAGGCTTAGCCTTTAAGCCTCCAAACTTCCAAAAGCCATAACTTCCTCGTTCTAAGTCTGTTTTTGACAATCCTTATATCCCCGAAAAGGTAATAAGAAGCTCCACACTTATATCAACTCTCCCTTGCCTTAAAACGTTTCGAACTTAAATATAAAATCCATAAAAGGTCTGAATTGACACTTTACCGATATACCCTTGAACTCTAAAACACAAACCGAACTCCCAGTTCATCAAATCTACATTTTCCACACCCAAAGGGGATTATTCTCTCTATCCCAAAGGCCCTAGGGCTTATAATAACCGATCTTCAGGTCGCGGCCCCAAATTAGGAAACGATTCAAAATAGGGTGTTTCAAGGTCTGCACGATATGTTTGTTTCAGAATAGGGTGAGAACCTATCCATGAATATACTTTTTCGCTAAGAAAGTCTCTACTGGGCGGGCTATTTCAATAATTACTTTTTTTTTCTAAGTACATAATTTACTTAAAAAAAATATAATGTAAGTATATAATACGCAAAAAAGTTACGTAACATTTTAAATATTTATGAATCGATTACTAATTAACAAACCATTTTCCATTTTTACATGTGTAACATCCTAAAAATACCGAGTAAAATTTTCATTTTAAATAAGTCAAAACCTTCATTAATTATCCCAAAAGACAATCAGAATAAAATTATTCTTAAAAAATCAGAGTAAAATCATATACAATCATTGCATATTAAATCTTCAGGGGATGCAGGGTGATCAAGTCGGACTCTTCCTTTTGAAACTGGAAGTACTTGAAACTATTTAAACCACAAAACTATAAGCACAAAATTTAGAGAGTTCCCCAAAATACCACATGTCATACTAATCAATGGGCCTAACCTTGGGGTATATTCCAACCCAACATACAATCATGGGCCCAACCCTATGGTATGTTTCAACCCGAACATGCAATAATAGGCCAAACCTTTGGGTTTATTTCAACCCACACATACAATACTAGGCCCAACCCTGGGGTGTATTTCAACCCAACAATACATGAAAGAGTCAGAAAGACAACTATCATTCTACATAACACAACCTAGTGGGATGGCATTAGTGTCTTCGACTCACAAGTACAGTGAAAAGACTTACATAAACTACTTAACATGTAACGCCCTCAGATTCGGGCTAGTCAATTTAGAGATAATGAGCGTCAAAAATGACTTTTTGATGAAAGATTATTTAGAGTAAATAATCTAAACCAAGTTATAGTATATGTCACAAGGGTTCCGTATATATAATGAACGCCGAAACTCGAGTTATAACGAAGAAGTTATGACCCGTCAAAGTTTTACGGCAAAATCAGCACGACACCGCGTAACGTAAAAAGTGAATTTTTGATAAATTAATTTTTAGCCTTAGCAATATAAACGAAAGTCATAGTATACGTAAAACCGAGAACATGCATAAAAAGAACGTCCAAATCTGACTGTGTGTGAGGAAGTTATGATTTTTCTAAGATTTAGCATATCAGTGCACAACCTGAAATTCGAATTTTAGATCGATCGACTTTTAGCCGACGTAACCTAAATCATAATTTAATATCTCATTAATAGGAGCTCAACTATAAAAAAACAGTCGAAAACCGAGTCCGTATGTAGTAGTTATGAATTTTACACGGTCGTTAACAATGTAATTTTATCATACTATTAAATTTAAAATCGGTCGATAATTAGCCGATGGAGTCAAAATAAGAGTTGTAGATCTTTTCAATATCTACGCGTGGATATAAAGAAGTTAAAAAACGGAGCTCTTATGCGAAAATTATGGAATTTAGAAATCGGAAGGGTGTTGCTACGAAAGGGGTGACGTGGCTTAATCTGGACCATTGCTTTCTCCCCACGCCTTGCAACCAGATGGTGACATGTGGCATCACTTCGACGAGTTGGAGGCCAAAACTCGACAAGTTTGACCTAATTCCAGCCTATAAATACAATGCGAGAGTGCCTTCATTTTTCACACCAAAACCCCTTCACTTCTCTCTCTAACTTCTCTCTAAGCCTCCTAAAACCCTGGTAACCTCAAGGTGCTAGAGGAAAGCCACAGAGCACCCGAAGGCTTCGAGAAAAAGAGCTTTTTTGCTCAAAAATTCTTCCCCGCAGAGCTCGATTCCTTTCTAAACCCACTGTAAGTTGAGTTATGGTTATCGTACTTTAAGTATAACTTATGTTTAAGTTCATTATCGTTATTATGAACCTATAAACTAGATTTATCAGTGATTCCAAGTAATTATATTGATTTATCTACTTACGGGGATGATGTCTAGGCTGTGATTTAGTAAGGTGTTTAAAGTGAGATTTCCAAACATTATACTTCGTATACCAAACATACCCTACCTCTAATATGATCCTACCTAATTGTTCCTTACTTGATAGATCATGAAAGTATACTTTGAGTTAATGATTAATCTATACTAACAATTAGTCTCAATAAAGATTAGACTAAAACTTAGCGATAATAATGTTAGGTTTCGTCGAAGGAAAATAGAATCGTTAGAAGCGAAGTGCTGCCCGAGTTTGGAATCATCACTTTAACAAGTGAGTGCATAGTACATTTCATGAACATGATTTTAATACAAGTATTAATTAAAGTATTAAATATCTGTTAAAGAGTTAAATATTTGTTAAAGAGTTTATGTGTGAGTGCATATTCCTTTTCATGAACATGATTTTAATACAAGTATTACTCAAAGTATTAAATATCTATTAAAGAGTTAAATATTTGTTAAAGAGGTTATGTGTGAGTGCATAATCCCTTTCATGAACATGATTTTAATACAAGTATTGATTAAAGTATTAAATATATGTTTATGTGTGAAATATTTGATATTGTTTGAAATACGTGTTAAGAGCATATATGATAATATATGTTGATTTAGGATACATAGTAAACCTAAATTAATTAAGAGGAATAATGGGTAGTATCTCCTTATGAGTACGAGTGAGATATACACAGAGGGTAGAACTTTAAGATCTATCATCGATCCGAGAGTATGGATTAGACATAGTCATTTGTCCTTTGTCCGAGAGTATGGAGAGGACATAGTTATTTATCATTAATCCGGGAGCATGGATTAGACATAGTCAATTATCCCTAGTCCGAGAGTATGGAATGTGCATAGTTATTGATCCAGGAGCATGGATAAGACATACCCGATCCAAGAGTACGGATTTGGTAAAGAGACTAATTTTAGATCCGAGAGTATGGATCGTGTTGTCGAGAGGATTGACGGGATGGGGTAAAATTGCTTATATGAGGTGAAATCGTATATATTGTGAGTTCTAATATATATATATATATATATATATATATATATATATATATATATATATATATATATATATATAACATTGTTGGATTCAAATCCCTATGTACTCACCATGTTTTCCAACCTGACACACTCAGTTTATTTGTATCATAGGTGTCGATATGAAGCTACATTACACTGAGAGATTAAAAGAGACGTAGATCACTAGTGTAAATGAGTGTAAGGTCTGTTTATGCTTATGTTTCTATATTGACGATGACATCCCGATGTTTTAAAATGACTAAAATACATTTCTTCGTAAATGATTTGATAATGTATTTATCATGTTTTTCTGGGAATAAATTCTGCAACATTTTTCTTTAAAAGGATATTTTGATTTTCAAATAAATAATAAACAAATCAGTCTTTTCTGGCCGTGAAATTGGGGATGTCACACAACAGAAGCTTAACAACTACCTTACAATAGAACAAACAATCCGAGCTACCTAGATCCAAATCGAGACCAGTCCTTAGTCAAATACTCAGTTCTATCCATGTTTGACCAAAAGTCAAACAGGTCAAAAGTCAACGGTCAAAGTCCACAAGTTCAACGGTCAAAATCAATGTCAACGTCACGTCGTGAGGATGCAAGGACAAAACAATCATGATTCTGGGCACCGTCACAGCGTGACATATCCTGAGTCATGTTGTGACTTTTGGCCAGAAAGCTAAATCTTCATTAAGTGTTTAATATCTTTAGACCAAAACATCAGATGTAGATCCTAAATAGCTTCATAGTGGATAAAGTTTCCAACTTTATCTATTAGTATGGTCCAAACAACCAAGATATAGTCTTTAAGTCTCAAAAGGGATAATAATGCATCTTTCTCGACTTAATCCATTAAGTCCAAGTCTCCAACCTTTAGATTTGAATCAACATGATGTTTAGATGGATAAAGCTTCCAACTTTATCCATCATAATGTCTCAAACTTTCAAGATCTAAACTTTAATACACTAAAATGACCTAAATAACCAATATAAATTGCATGACTAAAAGGGAAGGCAAAAGATCATAACTTTCCTAGTCCATGAGGTCCAAAAAGCATCCCAAACTGATCAAATTTCATTCGTGAGAACGGGTTTTCACCAAATTTCATTCCAACTTTAAATAATCATAACTTCTTCGTTTCAACTCTATTTTTGGTGATCTTTATATGGACGGAAAGGTATTGACGAGCCCTATAACCGTATCTAATTAATTTTTACTTAATACACGTCGAACTAAAACCATAATCCATGCAAGAAGCACAAAATATTACTTTACTATTTTACCCTTTTTCTTCCAAGCATAAATCAAAGGTTTTAATCACTTAACCAATATTATCATCATCCAATAAAGTGTAAACCCCATTCCCTTGAGGCTTTAAGCCTTTAATCAATCCATTTATAGTCCAAAATCTCGAAATGAGAAACTTTTCGAAACAGGATGTTAAAACATGCGATATCAAGAATATGTGTTTATACTAGGTCTAACCCTAACATTTGAATGTCTTGTGTGGAAATAAAACCGAGTCCCCATAAAAAATTAATGTAATGTGTTATTAAGTAAATTTTTTACCGCTCTAAATTCAATACTCAAAACTTAAAGTTGATAACAAATATTTCGTAAATTTTCTACCTAAGCACCGTATATCAATCTTTACTCCTTAGTAATAAATTGGAATTATTGCGAACAACTTTCTAAAATAAGAAAAACAACCAACACATTATAATTTTTTAAACATGTATCTTCTAGCATTTTTAGAATCAAATTCATCTATTATACTTTCATACCCAATATTTTCAAAAAAACTCGTTCAATATAAATCTTAGCCACAACGTTCAATCTCTCTAGACATTGTAGATTACAAATAAAATTTTAAAAGATTTTTATTTTGATAAGTTTCTTTTCATTGATGCATCTATAGTGGAAATCATCAACAATATCCTTTGTGCTAGACAAGAAATTGGATACATGTTTATCGTTTTTAATAAATTTGATATTGAGTTAGTTGTATTATGTATGATTAGTAATATTATTTAACAATTCTAGTTTGTTGAATAAATCACCACCATTGATGTCAGATATTTGAGCATTTTGTAACTTCTTCTCAAGATTTTAGCAACATGATTTTAGTTCATCAGTATTCAATAACTTCAACTTTTCTGTTGTGAATAAGAAACCAAAAATATTATCATACCGATTTTACTGCTAAAACTTATGCTCTAATAGACCAATAGCTTGATCAACAATGTATACAATATATTGAATCCTCAATGATTTTTGAAGCAAAAGTTCATGTACTAATGTTTTAATAGAATAATAGCTTGATCAACCATGTATATAATATATTGAATCATGAATCATTTTTGAAGTAAAAGTTTATGTACTAGTTTTGATAACATCACTCTCATCAAAATGTATTTCCTTTAAATTCTTATCTTATTATTATTCTTGAAAAATATGGGAAAATTCCTAAATAAAAAACTATAACCCTATCACAATTCAAAGCCTTTTCAAATTCATGATGTTGATAGTCTTTAAAAAACTCAAAAAGTTTTCTCACACTACTCATTTGCATCATTAATATACATTGTTTGAGATTGTAGTTATATGTTATTTAGTTTAACCAATATAGGATATCACATAGTGATATCGATTATAAAGTTAAATCTACAATATTAGACATATAGCTTCACGTTGTGATATAAAGTTCATACTATATTAGACATGTAGCTTCACGTATGATATTTGATATTTTTCTCCATTAACAAGTTTATGCAAAGCTTACACTATTCCATCTTCAGTCAAATCAAGTTTATAATCATCATTATCCCTAATAAATAAAAATAATTTTATCACATGTCATTCTCTCATGCATTATGTTACATGTTATTTTGTCATAATTTTAAGATATTTATTTTCCACTTGTCATTATCATTTACTTCATTTTTTTTTCATTTATCAATATATCATTAATTTAGTTTCTTTAAATTAAATATATCATAATAACTATATTAATTTCAAATTTCAAATTTCAATTTCAAACTTCAATTTATATTTTAGATAAATTTACAATTTAAACCTTCGTATTTAAAATTTTATTATAATTACCACTTTTAATACACAGATCTAACAACTAAACCCATAATTTTAATTTATTTTTTTGCATGTTTTTTTTTTAAATTTTTTTTTCGCATAATTTTGTACTTATTTCAAAATTTTCAAATTCAAAGAAACTTCCCGTTTAATCATTTGTATTTAACATCTTATTTTAATCAACCCGTATAATATATAAGTCTCACAACTAGTTGTCTATAATATTTGTTCAATTAAACATGGTCACCATTCAAATTACTTTAATTGTAAATGTCTACATGCTTTGAACAATTGTCTTCTAATTAATTTTTTTAGTAACTATAAAATGGAATTTTTGATCGGAAGCCCCTTACAATTTAAGGCTCCGTCCGACGACACCACCCGCACACATTCAAGGTCGTTACTCGTTTACAATCAATGTTTTAAAACCTGGGTTTTTGGTTGACCCGGTATGATGACCGGTTCACGGGTCAACCGGTTCAACCGTTGGGTCAACCTGGTTTATGGTCTTTTTCTATTTTTATATATTTTTACTTTCATGCATAATATATAAACATATAAAACCAATAATTTAATGTTCACAAAGTTTAAATATTTAAAAACATTGAAGAAACCGCAAACGGCTCGTTGTTTTGGCGTTCGCTACTTGTTTCCAACTATCCAAAACCTATTAAAACGGGTCAACCCGGTTTTAACAGGTTCGACATAAGCGGTTGAACCGCGGTTTAGAGGAAACCCGGCCGGTTCGATCCGGTTCGTATTTTTACAAAAAACCGGTCTCAATTGACCCGCCTTCTATCTCGGGTCACAGTCCAACCGGTTGAACCGGCCGGGTCAACCCGGGTTTTAAAACATTGTTTACAATAATAGAAGAAACTCATATCTTAGAAATTATGTAAAACATTAATAACGACACTTTACAGAGTCCACATCAAAACATCGTTACATTTTTATATAAATCAACTGTAAAGATTATTGATCGAAATTTGAGGAATAGTGCAAATAAAAAGGCATTAATTGACTTTATAAGTTGGGACTGTTTGTCTCCTACTAGCGAATCGGAAAGTGAAATATGCAGATACTAGGATTATTTTGTGATATAAGCTGAAAAAATATGGTTATTTAATACGGAACCTCCATATATACAACTAAGAAAATAAATGTAAATACTTTGTTATAAACAAGATAAAGTTCAATTCATGTAGACAAGTTGGATTTGTCATCTGAATTCTGAAACAACAAATCATATCAAACCAATCCATATCATTTAAATGAAATGTTAATTCAATACCTAATTCTGTTACTTTAAAATTAAACCGTATATATAAAGTTAAATTGGTAACTTTTGGACGTAGAAGCAAATTATATGCAACTGCAATAGAAAAGGGGTCCCATATCTAGATTACATATCTATCAAAGTACCCAATTCACCTTCCCCATTACCCTTGGAATTACCCTCCAATTGCAAGTTACTTTTTCTCTTTTACTTCTTTTTGTATATAGTTAAAACGTGTTAATTTGCTTCTGATTTAAAATAATTAGGGATTTCTTTCATGACTTTTCAGACGTATTAATCAATATTAGTCTCGAGATTTGTATTGTTTTATTATAGTTTGTCTTTCTTGCTTACACTTTTATATCATGCACGTTTAAGATTTTGTTGGATAGGAAACTTGCAAATAATGAAAACAAACATCACTTATTAAACAATGGAACTACAATAACTCAAAATTTTGTAAAGCCAAAACAAACAATAAGAAACTATAATAACCATGTAAAAGAATTAATAAAATAAAAAATAAAGGTATAAGCTATCAGAAGTCTTTAAATAATATTTGGTAAGTGGTCATACAATTGTTATTTCAAGATTTGCGTTTTGGTTGTTCGATAATAGTTTTACGGTTTAAAGTATGCATTTTGGGTCATACGTATACCAATGTTTTAAAAACTGATTTTTTAGTTGAACCGGTATGGTGATCGGTTCACGGTACAACCGGTTTAACCGGTTCGACCACCGGGTGAATCGGTTTCTATAGTTTTCATGTTTTTTTTTTCCTATTTTCCTACACATACATACATATATAAATTATGAATTTGATACTTACAAGTTCAAACATTAAAAATACGTTGTAGATGAATTTAAATACATTAAAATAACACACAACTATAAGTTTTAGTATTTATATCAATCTATATACGTCAAAAAGAAAATAAAGTATAATACTGAAACGAAATAATAACTTTGGTGGTTTTTTTTAAATCTATTTAGTTTTCTCAAAATAAAAATATATGGTAAATGTTATAAAGTTTTTTGATGTGTTTTTATTCGGTTTAACCGGTTTTATTTTGACCAGTTCAACCAGGTTTTTCTAAAAACTGGCCGATTCAATCCGGTTCAAAAATCAAAATAAAACCGGTGATTAGGGGTGTAAACGAGCCGAGCCGAGCCCGAGCCTGACCAAGCTCGAGCTCGGCTCGTTTAATTTTGAGAAAGCTCGAGCTCGATTCGAGCCTTAAAATGAAGCTCGAGCTCAGCTCGTGAACAATTTAGTGGGCTCGCGAGCCTAATCGAGCCTAAACGAGCCTCTATGTAATATATATATATATATATATATATATATATATATATATATATATATATATATATATACACACACACACACACACACACACACACACATATATATATATATATATATATATATATATATATATATATATAGGCTCGTTTAAGCTCGTTTAGGCTCGCGAGCCCATAAATTGAAGCTCGGCTCGAGCTCGTTTAATAAACGAGCCTCATGTTTAGGCTCGAGCTCGGCTCAAGCTCGTTTAATTCGATCTAGAGTCGAGCTTTTAACGAGTCGATCCCGAGTAGCTCACGGGTAGCTTGGCTCACTTACACCCCTACCGGTGATAGTTGAACCACTCATTCTCTTGGTTCCCGGTCCAACCGGTTCGACCGGCCGGTTTAAACCGATTTTTAAAACATTGACTTATACAATAACTACTTAGTATATTTTAAATAAATAAATACCATTAAAATGATTCCATAATATAAGTCTTGGGGATATGCATACTTTGAGTGGTGGACCTGTATAAAATTTTTAAATACGCTCTTGCATACATGGTGAAGATGGTCTTCTCAATTATCTCTTACCATGTCACCATGCAAGGTTTTATTGGATATGCATTTTGTGAACAATAAAGAGCCACAAAGAGAAAGGAACTGATCTTCATTATGAGTTTGAAAAGGATTTGGGGTAGTGACGAATCTAGAACAAAAAACAATGTGGTTCCTTATTTAAATGAAACTGAAAAAAATATGAAAGTGTAGATCTTTTAGCAAAAATATGATAGGTTCTAAAAATTTTCTATATATATTTGTTGTATTGAAGAAAAAAAGGGTAAGTCTCAGGACCTACCTTGTGAATGTTTAGCTAGGCCCCTGATTTTTTTTAATACAAAGTATAAAAGAAAAAGTTCAAGTTCTTCCTACCTTATATAATGCAAAGATCGACGATTTTCTAATTGTGGAAACAGATGCGTCATAAGACACTTGGGCAGGATGCGTAAAAGCAATCATACGTGGAAAAGTATTATTAGGATTAGATAGTGAGGGAAACCTCACATCTAACCCATCAAAAGTACACAATGATGAAGCATACATTGGTATGAAAATACCATCCGAAGTAAACAATGATAAAGTATATACAGTGATATGAAAATGTTACCAAAAGCATACACTGATATAAATGTATCACCTGAAGTATTAAAAACAGATACATATGAGCAAAAATTATGCAAGTATATATCGGGAACATTTTCCCAAACGGAGCAAAATTACAGCACACATGAACGAGAAACACTAGCATGTCTGAGAACATTGAAAAAATGGAAAGTCGACCTACTCCAAACCAGATTCGAGCTACGTACAGATTCCAAACATCTACTTGGCTTTTGGCGATATAAATTACAAGAAGATTATTGTCGTGGACGTTTAATCCGTTGGCAATTACAATTACATCAATTTCACCCATACCTCAAGTATATCAAAAGTGCCAACAATCATATAGCAGACACACTAACAAGAGAATGGAAGCCATCATAAAGCAACCCAAATAAGAAGCAACACTATTCATGGACGATTAACACAAGAATAAAAAAATATCTGCTTTTTCGGAGGCGGGAGGAATGACGTAAGCAATGATGTAAACATAAGCAATGACGTAAAAAGTCATTACTGAAGACACCTGTCCTTTCAATGTGGAAGGGATTATTATATTTTTAATTATGTAAAGTGTCGGCAAGAATAATTTATATTTGTCGTTTGTATTAAAATAGTGTCGGTAGGATGTAAGACCCTCCATAGTCTAGGGGTCTATATTGTAAATTATGTGTATCGTTTTGCAATCAAACGATTGCAACAATAACTGTAACTGGCTCCTTCGAGCCTATAAATAGGGCTTTCGCCCATATGAAATAAACAAGTTAAGTTTGAGTGTTTAAGACTTGAGTTGATCTCAAAGTTCTTCTCTGTTAAAATAGTTTGTCTATTTCTGAATAGCAGAGTTCTATCCAAACTATCCACATAGACATTCAATTATTCAACACAATCCATCATCAAGACAATCCAACGCATCAATCAAGTATAATATTATCCTAATATTCATTTATTCTTCATGTTGTTAAAATTGGTACTAATGATCTACTCTAGTTGAGTTGCTTAATCGAATAATCATTTATGATCAACATTACAGGTAGACGTGGGAGCTAGAGTCTAGATGGCACAGGCAATTACATAGTCTCTTCTACAATATGTTTATAGATAAAATGTCCTTAGTTGTGGGAGACATGCCTACTAGACGGAACGACTTGGTTAAATTCAAATTAAATGTCATGGTGTGGAGAAGGCGCCTAAATATATTACCTTAAAAGGTAAATTAAGACAAACATGGAATCAAAGTAGACATGATGTTGTATGCATCTTGCAATAGCAACATGGATACTTTAGAATGTATTTTATTTTTGTACCGTATTATTGTATTTTGAGTTTAATTAGTCCATGGTCGGACTTATATATCCTTGGACTTAGATATCCTACAGGTGACAATTGTTAACACTAAAGATTTGAGAGAGAGAGAGAGAGAGAGAGAGAGAATAGATTATTTTCAAACTTCATGTATTGATTAACTTGTCATTACAATGCAAAGAACTAAAATATGTACATATACGAGTCTCTCTAACAAAACAACCACATGTTAACTAACTTTGTAACTAACTAAATGTCGAATTATGGTAATACCCCTAACTATCTAACTATCTAACATAAATAATAACGGTAAAAATGATAGAAACTAACCCCCACCCCCACCTTTTCTCAAACTGGGGAATATGGAAGTAACCTAAGTTTGTTTGTTGCATCTTGATGTGCTGGCCCATACACAGGTTTAGTGAAAACATCAACTAGTTGTTGTTCAGTAAGAACATGAGATAAAGAAATTAGGCTAGTTTGTAGCTTCTGTCAAGTTCGATATGTTTTGTCCTCTCGTGATATACTAGATTAGTTGCAATGTAGATAAGAGCCTAATTGTCACAATTGAGAGGAATAGGAGTAATATTGTCCACTTGTAACTCAGACAGAAGACGAATTAACCATGCCAACTTTGCACAAACACATCTCATATGCCTGTATTATGCTTCAGCAGATGACAGAGAGACTGTTACTTGCTTTTTAGATTTCCATGAGATAGGTTAATTCCCAAAAAGTATAAAAAACACTAACACTTCTTCTAGTGATTGGGCAAGAAGTCCTATCCGAATCACAGAAGGCTTCATTGTTAAAGGAAGGACCTTTGTTGAAAAACAACCCTTGTATCATTGTTCCTTTAAGATACCTTAAGACATGGATGGTGGCATTGAAATGGGCTTGACAAGGTGTTTGACTAAATTGGCTAAAATACTGGACTGAATAAGCCAAAATAGGTCGAGTATGAAGGAGGAAATTCAACTTTCCAATGAGTTGTATATAGAGAGCAGGATCAGACAAAGGTGTTGGGTTTTGATACGAAATATAAGTTTGTTTTTCACAAAAAAACAGCAACGGAAGACCTTAAGAATAACAAGTTTATTTTTAGTTCATAAAAAAACCAAACCATCATGGATCCATTTATAGAGTTTAGAATGAAATAAAACCAACCATAGGATGTTTTAGAGATAACCTTTGAAGCCTTTGAACCCACTTTGTTTTGGGGTGTTGATGAAGATAACAAAAGATCAAAGTGTATGATTTTCTCTACGAGTATCCACCATCAAGAGTAAGGAACTTGGAATGCTAGTTCCTTTGTATTCTTGAGTGTCTTAAACCTTTAAGTGTTTAACTGAAATAAGCACTAAATGAGACAACTCAAGAGGGCTTCTAATCACCAAACTAATTTCAAAAGAGATAGAGAGAGAGAGGAAGAGAAGAAGAACCCACGGTTTTAGAGAGAAAAGAGAGGAAGAAGAAGTGCTTCACATGCACAAAATGCAAGCCTCATGCATCTCTTATATATTCCAAGAAAGGTAAGGCTTAACCATTAAAATACTCTAAAGTAATAGCTAGCCTTTAGAAGCATGAGAGACAAAGCATGGAGGTTGAAAAGCAACCCCCATATTTTAATATTTTTGGCCATACCTCTTGAAAATAGATGGATTCTTTATTTTTTATAAACTCAAAGTTTATAAAATATAAACTTTGGTTTTAGGTAAAAGACAAACGAATCCAACTAGTCCAAAATACTATATGACGTATAAATTCATATCATATGAAATAATAACTAGTTATACTCTCTTATAATTATTATTTTCACAAAATAATAATTATTACCTAATTAAATACAATAATTGATACTATTTATTAATAATCATATTAATAATAAATATACAAAATGTGCCAACTTGATAAAGGTGTGACCCTATATGATCATATGTTATTAGCAATATCACTCCATAATGATTCTTGGGCATATAGATCCAATAATCTCCCACTTGCACAAGATTCATTATAGACTGACATAGACAGTATTTGACGTCTAGTAACAGGTTACTGCCCCTAACAACATATGAAGGGTGTCATCTCATCAACAACCAATTTCAGGAGCTCTAATCTACACTTGTTACTAAAGGTGTGGTATCAATTATTCCTTTGTCTCAGACATCATGTCAAACATGAGATATGGATCGCGATCAATGTCATTTACTCTTCAACTATAACTAAGGCCTTATATGTCATGCTCTCGACGAATAATAGAGACAAATCCCATCTTGACTACATATGCCCATCAATGTAGTTTATGTCATACCCAAAAATGGCCGTTATGACTGCCTTTTACGAAACAACGTTAAACCATGTCAAAGCACAACAATTCCTACACTTTAAGTCCCAAATATATATCTCATGTCTAAGAATACAAAGATCATCTCAGCTACATACGCCTATCAATGTAGTTCATGTCATACCCAACAATGGCCATTATGACTGCCTTTTACGAAACAGTGTTAAACCATGTCAAATCACACCAATCCCTACACTTCAAGTCCCAAATATGTATCTCAGGTCTAAGATTAAAAAGATACAACCTTGATCAAAACATCACTCTTGACTACGATCCATAAAGTGGTTTTAAAGCAGGTAAAGTCCAATACTTATTCTCTTAATCAGGTATCTATGAAGTTGGTAGCAGCTCTTTGCTATTCTCATCTCCATGAGAATCCACCAATCCACTCATATTAGTCTTATCTCGTAGATGCTCCCACAACTATAAACGACTATGGATCTTTAGAATAACCTAGTTATTCAAGGATTTAAACATGCTAATATAGAACACAACAATTATTTAATGAAAGACTCATATCTAATATATCATTCATTACAATATATGTTGCTTATACCGTTCTAATATCCAAATACTAAATTTCAATCAAATATATCTACTTATATCAACAAGGCCCTATAACACCAACTTGACTTTCATGCTTTAGCTAATGAAAGGCCTTTGTTAAGTAGATTTGACAAACTCGATTTGTATAAAATTTACGAACACAAACATTTTCAGTTTTATATATATAACTCATATATAAAGAAAAACTATTGAGAATGAATTAGATGCTTTAATATGACTTAGATACCAATACTTATGTAATGGGATTACTCATAGTAATAATGAACTATACATTAAGCATCTTTGTGCGTGGTTCTCCAAACCACGAGGTACTCTAACTCTGATGTGTAACTATAATTAAAATCTACATGGAACCACTATCCATGTAACATCTCTTCATTCATAATGAGGACATGCCTGATTGTGACTGAGAGTCATCTCAATCTATTTGAAAATTTAGCACATGCGTAACAACTTTAAACATAGCTTTCTTTCAAATACTCTGTAGACTAGGAATATTTCTCTAGTTCTCTCAGGTACTTTATAATATTCCTATAAGTCAAACAATGACTTGTTCTCAGATTATACTTGTATCATTCGACATGCTCTAAGCATACGACTTATTTGGCCTTTATGCATAATCATGACATATATTATTTCTCCAACTGCAGCAACATATGGAAATTGACTCATCTCAGCTATCTCAGCCTCTGTACTCGGGCTCTAAGTCTTGCTCAGTTTGGCATTGCTTTGGATTGGTAGTTCTCCTTTCTTGGAATTCTGCATATTGAACCTTTTCAACACCTTATCCAAGTAAGTACTCTGACTAAGTCCAATTATTCTTTTACTCTTGTCTCTTCATATCCTTATCCATAGGATATAGGCATCCCCTCCAAGTTCCTTCATAGCAAAACACTTCCCAATCCAGGACTTCACTTCGTGAAAAGTTGGCATGTCGTTTCTGATGAGCAGTATGTCATCCAAATACAACACCAAGAAGCTAACTATACTCCCACTAGCTCTGACATAAAAACAAGACTCATCTTCGCTTCTTGAAAAGCCAAAATCTTTGACTTTCTCATCGAAACAAAGATTCCATCTGCGAGGTGCTTGTTTCAATCCATAGATGGATTTCTCAAGCTTACACACTCTATTCGGGTGCTCTATACTGACAAAACCCTCTAGCTGACTCATGTAAACATCCTCAACCAACTTCCCATTAAGGAAAGCGGTTTTGACATCTATTTGCCATATTTCATAGTCATGAAATGCAACAATGGCTAACATAACCCTAATAGACTTAATCTTTGCTACCGGTGAAAATGTCTCATCATAATCAACTCCCGGAGTTTGAGAAAAACCCTTTGCAACCAGTCGCGCCTTATAAGTGTGTACATTACTATCTATGGCAGTCTTCTTTTTGAAGATCTACTTGCACCCAACTGTCTTACGACCTGGTACATTGTCAACCAAGTTCCAAACTTGATTGTCATACATGGACTGTATCTTGTTGTCCATAGCCTCTTTCCATCTAGCAGCCTTAGGGCCTGCCATGGCTTCCGTGTAGCTATTAGGCGCATCCATATTTACCAGTGTACTATCACTGATAAGTGTGTCACCTTCTGCAGTAATATGGAAACCATAGTAATGATCAGGTGCATTCCTAACTCTCGTGGAATGCCTCAGAGGTACAAACTTGTCAGTCGGATCAATAGGAGTCGAATCTTGAAGTTCTTCAAGGTCAATTTTCCTCCTACTGTTTCCTTGGCTCATGAACTCTCGTTCACAAAAGACTCCTCTCGTTGCCACAAAGACCACATTCTCACTGGGTCTGTAGAAGAGGTAACCAAAAGATTTATGTGGGTAGCCGGTGAAAATACACTTCTCGCTTCGAGGTTTGAGCTTATCGTGAGCCTTACGTCTCATAAAAGCCTCGCAACCCCAAATCTTGATGTGGTCCAAGTTGGGAACTTTTCAGTCCACATCTCATGAGGTGTATTGGCAACCTTCTTTGTAGGGACCATATTAAGGATATGGGCGGCAGTCTCTAAGGCATACCCCCAAAAAGAGATTGGTAGCGAAGCTCGACTCATAATAGAGCAAACCATGTCCAACAAGGTCCGATTATGCCTTTCAGCCACACCATTCAGCTGAGGTGTCCTCGGAGGTGTCACTTGTGAGACAATCCCACACTCCTTAAGATAGTTGAGGAACTCTGTGCTAAGATACTCACCACCTCGATCGGATCGAAGCATCTTAATGTTCCTGCCTAATTGATTTTCTACTTCCTGTTTAAACTCTTTAAACCTATCAAAAGCTTTTGACTTATGCTTGATTAAGTAGACAAAGCCATATCTACTATAATCATCAGTAAAAGTTAGGTAGTAGCGATTAGCATCCTTTATGGAGGTTTTGAAAGGTCCACATACATCGGTATGTATAAGGTCCAACAAACCCTCACCCCTTTCACACGAATGAGTGAAGGGTGATTTTGTCATGTTTCCAAGCAAACAAGATTCACAACTATCATCTGACTTTAGGTCAAATGACTCTAAGACTCCATCCTTTTGGAGTTGGCCTATGTGCTTCTTGTTTACATGTCCAAGACGATAGTGACACAATGATGCTTTATCCAAGCTAGTAAAAGAATCAATACACAACACATTATTTCCTAGGTTATCTACAACTGACACAGACACACCATTACAAGGTAATGCTTTAAAATAAAGAACATTATTAAAGAAAGAATTAATACTACCAATTTCATTATCAAAAGAAAAGGCAAACCCTTGTTTGTACAAACTATGAAAGGAATAATATTCCTCGCCATTTCGGACGAGTAAACACATTTATTCAAATCTTACTTTAACCCACTACTAAGCAACAAAGTATAAACTCCAATCTTGGAAACAGGTGTAAACTTCTTGTTCCCCATGATTAAGTTTATCTTTATGTGCTCTACATCCTCACTTCTTCTTAGGCCCCACAAATCACAACATATGTGAATACCACAACCTGTATCAAGCACCCAAGAATTATAATATGGTGAGTTATTAGACAATATAGTGTAAATACTTGCATGGGATGGTTTCACTTTCCCATCCTTGACATCCTGCAAGTACTTTGGACAGTTTCGCTTCCATTGCCCCTTATTCTGGCAATAGAAGCATTCAGCATCCTTAGGGATGGCAGAAGGAGTAGCAGAACCACCTTTGGTTCCACTTGATGATGAGCCATCAAGAGACTTTCCTTTGGTACCCTTCAAACGTGTCTTCCTCTTCTTCCCTCTACCGTGCCCGATAGCCAAAACAGGGGTAGTTGTAGGAGTAGCAGTAGTAACAACCGACTTACCTTTAAGACCACTTTCAGCGGTCTTTAGAAGTCCTTAAAGCTTGATGAGTGTGACTTCCTCCTTGTTCATGTGGTATGTAATGCGGAATTTATCATACCACGAAGGTAAGGAGTGAAAAATGATGTCAATTTCCAACTCCTTAGGGAAGTTCACATTCAATTTCTGCAAACGGTCCACATACCTCTGCATTTTCTGCATGTAGCCCGTGATGGGTTCACCATCCTTCATTTGGGTTGTTATCATGGAGGAGATGATTTCATATCGCTCTTGACGAGCACTTTGATGGTATCGGTCCATCAAATCTTGGTGCATCTCAAAAGGATAGTAATCCTCGTAAGACTTTTGGAGCTCGCCTGTCATAGTGGCCATCATGATGCATGCCACTTTTGTAGCATTTCTTTCATGTGCCTCATATGCAACGACCTCCTCAGGAGTTGCATTCGGCTGAAGATCCTTAAGCTCCTTGTCGAGGATATATTCCTTGTCCTCGTAATGAGTGACCATCCTGATGTTCCGGATCCAATCCATAAAGTTGGAACCATCGAAGATGACTCTCCTACAAAGGTTCATGAGAGAGAAGGAGCCAGTAGGGTTAGAACCCGAAGCATTGTTGGACGACATCTGAAAAGAAGAAAGACAAGTTTAGATTAGATATATAGAGTCCTTAATAAGACACCCAAATGTAATATTGAGGCTAGGACCCAACACAATATATTATAACTTAGAAGAGGGATGCCGTAGTCTAAGCTATAACATATTTGAAGGTAGGTGAATGACGATTCCCCAATTTCCACCATGAAAACGAAATTAATTATTAGGTTTAATTGGTTTAAAATTCCTAGATTATTTTGAGATTCATTGAACTTTTTAATCGCATGTTTCAATCTCGAGTGTGCCCTTCAAGTTTTTTGACTGGGATGCCGAGGATCACAAAACAAGGTGTGAATAACCATGCAAATTCACTTAGTACCCTTAATATTATCACCTAATCGATGTGTCGGTTAACCACACACGCTCCACCGATCTATGATAAACATTAAGTCACCCTTTTTTGTCCTTACTAGTCCAAGTTAGTGTACCAATTAACCACACACGCTCCACCAACGACTTGGTAAGGTACAAAGTGTGAATTTCATGGGTTAGCACCAACGACTTGGTAATGTACCAGCTTTATGCTGATACGTTTTCAAAACCGCTTATATTCCCAGGGCAATAATAGACAGGTACCTTCGCTAGCTTTTGGAGAAGACGGAGCATTTTGGAGTCTTGTCTTTATCTTTTTTTTATATCGATGTATACGAACTATGTTTTCAAACAGATGTAAATATTCATATTGTAATGTAATGGTTGTGTTTACTTTGATTGCTATGATACAATTGTTGTGATACTACGCATGACGTCACCCGCCCCCCGGACATTTCTACCGTTGTTTTCTGACGGTTCGGGGGTGTGACACCCATAGTTTGGATTCTTGGAGTATGAACAACTTTGGACCATATGAGTTGTCCTTTTAGACTCTTGGAAGTGTTGTGAGTCATAAAAATCAGATCTTGATGGTTAAGCCTCAACCATGCAAGTGTTAGTAACCATCCAAGTGTGCTTATTGACTTGATTCATGTTTTAAGCCCCATCCTTGCATGCAAAAGCATAAATTGTGCAAATTTATGGCTTAAGACGTTATTTGGGGTTAGATCTAAGTTTTGTACATTAGATCTTAATGGATTGAGACATGGTAATGGGCTTGGGTTGGTAGACTAACATGCCATGCATACTCTAGTGTACGTTGCGTGTACTAGGTCAGCATCCCGACTCCGGGTCAACACTAGTGTACGTTGGGTTGGGCATACAATCCAAGTACACCGCACGTAGCAGACAGTGGGCCTAGAAGATTTTTGGGCTCGGTTGGTGTTAGGCTTTGGACTTGTTTAGGTTAGGCCTCAAGCCCAACTATTGTAACAAGACATTTTTAGATCTAAGGCCATGCTAGGTGTTCTTATGTCATATTGGGCCTTAGAGGCCCTATAGTGGGCTTGGATACCTTTTTGGATTTTTATAGATTTGGGCCTTGGAGGAAAGGAGGCCCAGTTAGGAAAAGGTAAAGGAGCCCTTTTACCTTAAGTCAAGAATTCGGGTTTTGGACTTTCAAGTTAGAATGTAACCTAATTACTAATTAGGTTTTTATGCGTGTGCGATAGGGAGAAGAGTTCGCGAGTTATCCGATGAGTTTGATTTGATACCTATAGTTTGAGGTGAGACTTCCTTCACAGTATCCGTGGGTTGAAGTCACCAAGGTCGGTCCACTAGTTTATGTTGTAGTGTGATGATTGTCTTTGTGACAATTGTCAGTTATGCATGTATTTGCTTGATGACTCTATGATTTCTGTTATGATATTATGTGGTAGTAGTAGGGGGTGAGATAGACCCGGTATCCAATTGAAATAGACTGAAGGGGATTGCAAGCACCCATATATGCTTGATAGTATTCGGTTGAAACAGACCTAAGGTGTAGGCAAGCACCCAGATATTCTGGGTAGTATATAGTCGAAATAGACCGAAGGGGTAAGAAAGCACCCATATATGCTTGACAATATCCGGTTGAAATAGACCGAAGGGGTAGGCAAACACCCATACATGCTTGGTCGTGATTTTTTTTAGTATGTGGTATTTTGGGGGAACTCACTAAGTTTTGTGCTTACAGTTTTCAATTTATGTTTCAGGTTCTTCCAGTTCGAAGGGGAAGGGCCCGGCCTGATCGTACTGCATCACTCTATGTTTTCCGCACTTAGTGATATTGGGAATTTGTACTCTAATAATATGTTAAAATTATACCCTTTCGACTATTTTAATATCAGTTTCTTATGAATTGAATGAATTTAAAAACAAAATTTTATCTTTATTTTTGGGATGTTACACATAACTTTTTTTCTTTGTGCCAACAACACTAGTCACTCTTTAAAATCACTTCGAAAATACATATCTTTAATGTTATTTGAACAATTTCATTGTATTTGTGAATTGGGAGTGTGTTTTTATTGTACTTTGAAAGTTTATTTAAGTTTGGAACTAGTTTAAGTGGTATAATCTTTAGTTAATTAATTTATTTATTTATTTTAAATAGTTTAACCTAGGTTTAACCCATTTACTTAATAGATTGTGTAACGCCCGTGTTTCTGGGCTTGCCATTTCTAGCAATGTAATAGTCTAGGTTAACATTTGTAACCCAATTTGAAATAATAAGAATGTATTATTTGCAAATTATGTGTTTTATGCTTATCTACTTAATTATGTGATTTGATTTAATCAAGAATAAAAATAAGCATCAAAATGAAATGTTATATAAACCCAGTATTGATGCACGAAGATGTAGTTGTTGAGATGAGGATTCTGAATATATAAAGAATGCTGAAATCCGAGTTATAACGAAGAAGTTATGACCTATCGAAATTTCACGACAAAATCGGTGTGGCATTGCGTGACGTAAATAGTGAATTCATGAAGGAGTGATATTTAGCCTTAGTGATCAACACGAAAGATGTAGATAATGTTGAACCGAGAGCGTGCATAAAAAGAACGCCTAAATCCGACTTCGTATGAGGAAGTTATGATTTTTCGAAGTTTCAGCTTAGTAGTAGACAGCCCAAAAGTTCGAATTGAGATCGAGCGAGTTTTAGCCGACACTTTCTAAACGAGAATCGAAGATCTCATCGATGGCAGTGCAACGACAGAAAGATGGATGAAAACGGACGTCAGGCGAAGAAGTTATGAATTTCTAACGAAGTTTTTCTGTCCCGGCCTACTAAAAATAAATAATAAAAAATAAAATCAAAATTAGCCAACGGAGTTTAAAGGAAAGTTGTAGAGAATAATCTCACCTACGCGTGGATATAAAGAACGTCAAAAACAGAGCTCGTATGCCAAAGGTATGAATTTTTGAAGATCGTGGCACACATACCAAAGCTTATCTAAAGTGTATGCTCAGCGTAACCAAGATTACGCCCAACGTACCTGGAAATTACGCCCAGCGTAATCCCAGACCCAGCAGCCTATAAATAGAAACCAAGATCAACCATTTTTCTTGCGATTTTTCTTCCTTTCTTTCTAAGTTTTGCATCGTTTTGCGTGTCAATTATATCCCGAAGCCCCGATATCATTCCCGAGCCCCGAAGTAAGTTCCGAAGTCTCGAGGATCCCAAGGAGCGTTATTCCTGAGCCAAAGCCCTGCCCGAGAGCAACCCGGTTTTTTTTAAATCTTCCAGATCTACCGTAGAATACTACTTCTGCAAGTCGTAGTACTGCCCGATCATCTTCTGATCAAGTGGTTGTATAGTCCCTTTTAATACACGATATTATACAAGTAATCGTTAAATGTATTTAAGAATACGAGTTGTGTGAGGGCATTATTATTACCTTCTAACACATAGACTTATATGACTCTCCTTGAAATTTCTTGTTATGTGTTAACGTATTACTTGCTATTTGGATGGAATATTGAAAGAGCATGCTATACAGTTTTTTTTTTTTTTTTTTTTTTATATTATGTGTAAAACATGTATATTTTTATCTACTAATATGTTGGGTAGAACATGGGTAGACAGTTGGTGTGCAATGAAATAAATTGATGAGAGGCCTCGTTGTTGGTGTTATTCTAGTCATTCAGCAGAGTATGGATGACGACCATAGACTATTCTAGACTATCATGTGGAACGCTACCAGGCTCATAACCTGTAGGTGTTGTGAACAATGTGTTCACCAATGTACTCTATCCCCCACATGGTTTCCTTTAGGACACTTATTGTTGAGGAAGCCCCTCTGCAATAATGTCCGTCCCGATGAAAATCCTAGATTAGATCCCTTGAGATAGATGTTATTTTAACGACGTAAAGTGAGGATAATGGGAATGGGTAATCGGGTTATTGTTGATTGTTGAATTAAATATAATTATTTATTGTGGGTTGAAAACTCTATATGCTCACCAGGCCCCCAAGCCTTACCCACTCAGTTTATTTGTATTACAGGAAGTGGTGCAAGGGCATAAGATGGATGAATCATCAAGTTGTTTTGTTTACAAGTCTGTATATGTATATATTTGTTGAATGACTTGTAATGTTATCGTTTATGTTTTATGGTCTGTATCGGCACATGACATCCCAATTTTTTATTATGAAATGAAATTATATTTCTTTATGAAATGTTTTGATAAAAATCTATTTTATCATGTTTTGTTTTTGGGAACAAATTCCGCATCTCTTTTAAAATCAAAAGGGTTTACTCTGAAAATGTTTAAAAAGCATAAATGAAACCGGTCTTTTCTGGCCGAGATTTTGGGGATGTCACAGTTGGTATCATAGCATTAGTTTAAGCGAACTAGGAATTTGTAGGATTTTAGACTTAAACTTAGAATGCTAAGTCAAGATTGTGAGACGAGTGTCTGTGATATTATGGACACGAGCACTAGTATATTTTTGGAAGCTTCCTAAAATGCTTTTATGTGTTAAATGTTATATGTTGCCATATATGATATTATTTGTTCGAATCTACAGTTTTTTGCCAACCGAATCTGAAGGTTTATGTGTTTAGGATTCCAAGCGTATGTATATGATATTAGAACTAGCACGTAATTGTTTGGAGTAATAAGGATGAATTGAAATCTTATCGTGAAAGAGGATCTAATTTCACCTTATTCGGTGTATAGAAGAAAAATGGTGAGAACAAGAAGCGGAGTTGGAAATGCTGATGAAAACAGGAATCAACCACCAGCAAATGAGTGAGTACCTATAATAGCAGCATCACCTGAGCCAATAACAATGGATAGGGTACAATTGATGATTCAAACTATGTTGGATCGCCAAATGGAAGAAACAAGGCATCTGCTTCAACAGAATCATGAAGAACTGTCAATTCACGTGGAAGAGCCCAAAGTAAATGGAGGACAGTCGGAGGGAAGGAATTTCAGTGGGGTTATCGGTCAAGCCGACCCACCAATAGTTAGGCAGAACAATCAAAATGGAGGTAATGATGGTCGTGGGTGCAAGTACAAGGATTTCATGGCATCCAAACCACCATGTCTATCTGGAAGCCCGATGCCAGTGGAAGTGATCAATTGGATCTTCGAAATGGAGACAATGTTTGAAAGTTACGAGTGCAGCAATAGGAAGAAGACCGCTCTTGCGATCCCTCTGCTAAAATCTAGCGTGTTGAGTTGGTGGAAGTTATTAGCTGACTCTATGCCCAAGGGAGAAGCAAGCAAAATGTCTTGGGAAGACTTTGCAGAACAACTAAAACTGCAATACTGCTCCGAGCAGGACCTTCTGGAAATCAGTAATGAGTTTCACAATTTGAAGAAGGGTAAATTAAGCGTTGCTGAATACGCTGCTAGTTTCACATAAAAGATGAAGTTTATCCTATATTTGGTACCAACAGAACTCTCTAAAGTCAAAAAGTTTACCCACGGACTACCAGCGGACTATGGTCCAATGGTTAAGCAAGCAACCACATTGGAAGTTGTCATCTGGGCTGCTAGAAATATTGAGACCCAGATCAGGGAGAAAGGTCTGGAGAGGTTGGAGGTTGGTGAAAAGAGGAAAATCGATGGACCCTCGGGGTCCAGCAAAAAGGGTAAATTCTCGAAGTCTAGTCCGAGAGGAGGAGGAGGAGGCGAAGCGAAATGGTGCGACAAATGCAAGAAGAAGCATCATGGAAAATGTGGCGGTGAAGCCACATGCTTCAAATGTGGAAAGCCAAGGCATTATGCCAACGAATGCACCCTCACCAAGAAAGTTTGTTATGGTTGCGGTGAGGATGGGCACATCTCGAGAGAATGTACGAAGAAGAAGGAGGCAGCAAAACCTAACATTCCGCCAAAGCCGAAGGCGAGAGCATTCCAGATTACACTAGAAGCTACCAAAGAAGAAGCTGATGTCGCTTCAGGTACCTTTCTCGTAAACAAATTGCCTGCCCAAATTTTATTTGATTCTGGAGCCAACTACTCCTTTATTTCGCATTAATTTGATAGAAAACTAGATTTGCCTGTCGATAGACTAGATAATGCTTTATTAGTCGAAGTTGTTAGTGGTAAGTTTGTACCGGTTAGCCATCGTATGAAAAGCATTTTAATTGACTTACATGGGAATAAGTTTCACGAGGAATTATTGCCTATCAAACTAAACAGTTTTGACATCGTGTTGGGAATGGATTGGCTTAGCGCCAATGACGCCGAGATATTGTGCAGAAAGAAGATAGTCAAGGTAAACCCGCCAGGAAAAGAGTCATTTATGGTGTATGGGGATAAGCGCAGAGTAAGTTATGGGATCATTTCTCTAATGAAAGCCAGAAAGTGTTTGGCCAAAGGATGCACATCATATTTGGCATTTGTGATCGTTGCTAAGAAGGAGAAAAAGGAGATGCAAAGCATTCCTGTCGTGTGTGATTATCCGTAAGTATTTCCCGAAGATCTTCCTGGATTGCCGCCTGATCGAAAAGTGGAGTTCAGAATAGACTTGTTACCCGGAACGACGCCAATAGTGAAAGCACCTTACCGACTAGAACCGATGGAGATGAAGGAGTTGATGATGCAAATTCAGGAGTTATTGGACAAAGGTTTCATAAGACCTAGTTCATCACCCTGGGGAGCTCCGGTGTTATTTGTGAAGAAGAAAGATGGAAGTATGAGAATGTGCATCGATTACAGAGAGCTGAACAAGGCAACAATAAAGAATACATATCCGTTGCCGAGGATTGATGACCTGTTCGATCAACTACAAGGTTCAAGTTATTTCTCAAAGATCGACCTAAGGTCAGGATATCATCAGCTATAGGTGAAAGAGCAGGATATCGAGAAGACTGCATTCAAAACGCGGTATGGACACTACAAGTTCTTGGTTATGTCATTTGGACTAACCAATGCTCCAGCAACATTCATGGATTTAATGAATAGGGTTTGTAATCCGTTCCTTGATAAATCTGTAATAGTGTTCATAGATGACATTTTGATTTATTCGAAAAGCCAGGAGGAGCATGGTAGACACTTGCGAGAAGTGTTAGAAGTCTTGAAGAAGGAGAAGCTGTATGCAAAGTTCTCCAAATGTAATTTTTGGATTAGAGAAGTCCAATTCTTGGGTCACGTGGTCAACCAAGAAGGTATAATGGTTGATACGACAAAGATTGAAGTTGTGACAAAGTGGGAGCAACCGAAGAATCCCACGGAGATCCGAAGCTTTTTGGGATTAGCCAGATATTACCGAAGGTTTATCCAGGGCTTTTCTTCGATCACTAGTCCATTAACAGCTTTGACCCACAAAGGATCCATTTATGCTTGGAATGATAAGCACAAAGAAGCTTTCGAGTTGCTAAAGAAGAAGCTATGTGAGGCATCGATTCTATCTTTACCCGATGGAGTTGAAGACCTCGCTGTTTATAGCGATGCATCTGGGGTTGGATTGGGTTGTGTTTTCACCCAAAGAAATAAGGTGATCGCGTATGCATCTCGACATCTAAAAGATCATGAAAAGAACTACCCGACTCATGATCTAGAGTTGGCAGTGGTAGTTTTCGCTCTAAAAATATGGAGGCATTACCTCTATGGAACAAAGTGCAAATTGTTCACTGATCATAAGAGTCTTCAATATCTCTTTAGTCATAAGGAATTGAATATGAGACAATGATGCTGGCTAGAGTTACTTAAGGACTACGACTGTGAGATACTTTACCACCCCGGTAAAGCAAATGTTGTTGCTGATGCTCTCAGTCGGAAGGTCAATCTTGAAAGAAAAAGGCCAAGAGCATTGAGAATAGAAGTTGTATCGACAATTGTGGAGATTATAAAGAAAGCTCAAGAGGAAGCTTCTGAGAAGAATGACTGAAAGGAAGAACGTTTGGGCAAAACGTTGGTGTTCAGTATAAACAGTCATGGATTGAAGGTGTTCCAATATCGGATTTGGATACCTAAGACAGGAAGAGTCAGAGAAATTCTGATGGAAGAAGCTCACAAAACCATGTACTCAATTCATCATGCAACACTAAAATGTATAGGGATCTGAAACCCTACTACTGGTGGCCGACGATGAAGCTTGATGTTGCGAAGTATGTGGCGAAGTGTGTGACCTGTGCGAGAGTCAAGACACAACATCAGAAACCATACAGGAGTTTAGAACCTTTATCTGTGCCTATGGGCAATTGGGAGGACATCACAATGGATTTTGTCACTAAACTGCCCAGGACAAAGAATGGTCACGACATGATTTGGGTGGTCGTTGATCGATTCACTAAGAGTGCGCATTTCATAGCATCCAATGAGAAATGGTCTATGGAGAAGCTTGCAAATTCTTACGTAAAGGAAATTGTGAGGCTTCACGGTGTTCCGCTAACGATTGTGTCGGATCGTGATAGCCGTTTCACTTCAAGGTTTTGGAAAAGTCTACAAGAGGAAATGGGTACCAAGTTGTGTCTAAGTACAACTTACCATCCACAGACTGATGGTCAGAGCGAACGAACGATACAAACACTTGAAGATATGCTAAGAGCATGTACCTTAGAATTCCAAGGTAACTGGGATGAACATTTACCATTGGTAGAATTATCCTATAATAATAGTTTCCACTCGAGCATTAAGATGGCACCTTATCAAGCTTTGTACGGGCAGAAGTGTCGTACGCCGTCTTGTTGGCTTGAGGCTGGGGAAAAGTAGTTTATGGGACTAGAGATACTCCATCAAACTGCTGAAAAGTTGAAAATAATTAAGGAGAGAATGTTAGCAGCTCAGGATCGTCAAAAGAGTTATGCTGACAAAAAGCGAAGAGCGATGACTTTTGAAGTTGGATATTTGGTTTTGCTTAAAGTCTCGCTATGGAAGGGACTTATAAGATTTGGTAAAAGGGGAAAATTAAGTCCAAGGTTTATTGGACCGTTTAAATCTCTTCAGAGAATTGGGAACCAAGCTTATAAGCTCAAATTACCCGAAGAACTGAATGGTATTCATAACACTTTTCATGTGTGTTATTTAAGGAAGTTCACAGGAGAAGTTCCCGACATAATTCCACTTTCAGAGTTAAGAATTGATGAAAACAAAAGGTTGATTGAAGAACCAGAGGCAATCATTGACCGAAAGACAAAGAAATTACGATGTAAGATGGTTGAGTTAGTGCTTGTCCGTTGGAAACACACGAATGGGCCAAATCTCACCTGGGAGACAGAGAGTGACATGATGAGTCGTTATCCGCATTTGTTTGTTGATGTGAGATTCCGGGGACAGAATCATCCTAAGGTGGGGAGAATTGTAACGCCCGTGTTTCTGGGCTTGCAATTTCTAGCAATGTAATAGTCTAGGTTAACCTTTGTAACCCAATTTGAAATAATAAGAATGTATTATTTGCGAATTATGTGTTTTATATTTATCTACTTAATTATGTGATTTGATTTAATCAAGAATAAAAATAAGCGTAAAAATGAAACGTTATATAAACCCGATATTGATGCACGAAGATGTAGTGGTTGAGACGAGGATTCCAAATATATAAAGAATGTTGAAATCCGAGTTATAACGAAGAAGTTATGACCTGTCGAAGTTTTGCGACAAAACCGGTGTGGCACAACGTGACGTAAATAGTGAATTCACGAAGGAATGATATTTAACCTTAGTGATCAACACGAAAGACGTAGATAATATTGAACCGAGAGCGTGCATAAAAAGAACGCCTAAATCTGACTTCGTATGAGGAAGTTATGATTTTTCGAAGTTTCAGCTTAGCAGTAGACAACCCAAAAGTTCGAATTGAGATCGAGCGAGTTTTAGCCGAAACTTTCTAAACGAGAATCGAAGATCTTGTCGATGGCAGTGCAACGACAGAAAGAGGGATGAAAACGGACGTCAGGCGAAGAAGTTATGAATTTCTAACGAAGTTTTTCTGTTCCGGCCTACTAAAAATAAATAATAAAAAATCAAGTCAAAATTAGCCAACGGAGTCTAAATGAAAGTTGTAGAGAATAATCGCACCTACGCGTGGATATAAAGAACATCGAAAACGGAACTTGTATGCCAAAGTTATGAATTTTTGAAGATCGTGGCACACATACCAAAGCTTATCTGAAGCGTACGCCTAACGTAACCAAGATTACGCCCAATGTACCTGGAAATTACGCCCAGCGTAATCCAGACCCAACAAACAGCCTTCGAGACTCCCAGACAGTGGTTATACGAGGCACCGATTTTGGCCTTGCCGGAGGGCGTCGATGATTTCATGGTTTACGAAGACGATTTAATCATAGGCATGGGTGCGATGCTAATGCAACGGGGTCACGTGATAGCATACACTTCGAGACAGTTGAAGCTTCACAAGGCGAACTACCCAACGTACGATTTGGACCTGGGGGCTGTAGTTTTCGCCCTTAAGATTAGACAACATTACCTCTCTGGGGTCCATTGTATCATTTACACGGACCACAAGAGTTTGAGATACCTTATGGATCAGACGAATCTGAACATGAGGCAACGTCTGTGGTTAGATGTGGTGAAGTATTACAACTGTGAGATCCTTTATCACCCAGGGAAGGCCAATGTGGTGGCTGATGCACTTAGCTGCAAGGCAGTGGCGGCTCCGATTCGAGGCATATTTCTAAGGAAGGCAATGATTACTCTGTTGCTGGAGCAGATCTGAGAGGCGCAGGTCGAGGGTATGAAAGATGAGCGTCGGAAGTGTGGGCGGATCATAGGCCAGGTGGCCTCATTTGATTATGACAATCGTGGGTTGTTAACTCTGCATGGGAGGGTCTGGGTTCCGTATTGGGACGGTATACGCCCGGTTTTGATGGATGAGACTTACAAGTCGAGGTTCTCCATCCATCCCGGGACAGCGAAGATGTATCGGGATCTTCACCCTAATTATTGGTGGCCCTACATGAATCAGGATGTAGCATGGTACGTAGAGCGATGATTGACTTGCCGGAAAGTCAAGGCCTAACACCAGCGACCCCACGACAAGATGCAATTGTTAGACATTCCAGTGTGGAAATGGGAAGATATCACTATGGATTCATCACGAAGCTTCCCAGGACCGTACATGTAGTACATTCAATATGGGTCATCATGGATCGGTTGACCAAGAGTGCTCATCTCATCACGATCCAAGAGATTATATCGGTTGAGAAGCTGGCTGAGATCTACGTACGTGAGGTAGTGGCACGACATGGAGTGCCTGTTTCGGCTGTGTCATACCGAGATGTTCATTTCATTTCCAGATTTTGGAAGCGGTTTCACAATGAGATAGGTACTCGTCTTCACTTGAGTACAACTTTACACCCTCATACTGACGGGCAAAGTGAAAGGACGATTCAGACTCTAGAGGACATGTTGTGTGCGTGTGTATTGGAATTTGGAGGTAGTTGGGATACGCATCTTCCATTAGTGGAATTTTCATATAACAACAGCTACCACGTAAGCATAAATCAACCACCTTTCGAGATGCTCTATGGGAGGAAGTGTAGGACCCAAATCTGTTGGATCGAGGTTGGATAGAGAGACATGGGGAGTACTGAGGTAGTACTCAAGACTACTGAGAGGATCCAGCAGGTCCGGAGTAGGATCCAGACTGCTCAAAGTCGGAAGAAAAGCTATACCGACAAGCGCCGTTCAGACTTTGAGTTTCAGGTAGGTGACATGGTTCTCCTAAAGGTGTCACCTTGGAAAGGTGTCATCCGGTTCAGGAAGCGGGGAAAACTAGGCCCCAGGTACATCGGTTCGTTCAGGGTTTTGGCTCGGGTGGGCTGGGTTGCTTATCGTTTGGATCTTCCAGTAGAGCTTAGCCAGATCCACAGTACTATTCATGTCTCCCAGCTACAAAAGTGCTTAGTGGATGTCTCCGCAGTTGTGCCTTTAAAGGATATACAGGTTGATGATAGCTTGAACTACATCGACAGACCGATATCCATTCTCGACAGGAAGACGAAATAGTTGAGGAACAAGAGGGTAGAGTTGATAAAGGTACAGTAGCAACACCGCAAGGGTTCGAAGTGGACTTGGGAGCCTGAGAAGGATATGCAGGAGCATTACCTAGAGTTATTCCCAGATGCAGCAGACTTCGAGGATGAAGTCTGATTCAATTGGGAGAGAATTGTAACATTCGTCACTTGAGGTATTATGTATTTTAAAATACTTACTAGTTTTGTTGGACTATGAATTAGATAAGTGGATTATTGAGTTGTACTTTAGCAAAGTAGGCCGATAAGTTGGGCTACCCGAAGACGTACATTAGGAAAAAGCTTGGCATACACAGGGCGTAGTGTAGCATTGTACGCGGGGGCGGAGGCTCGTACGCACAGTGTACCAAGGTGTACGCGCAGCATACACATGCATACTCAAAACCCTAATTTTTAGGGTTTAAGCCATATAAAAGCAACATTATTACTCAAAACCTAGCCTCCTTACCAGCCTATCAACCTCAAAAACCCTAGATAGCCTCTCATCCTTCATCCTTGTGAGTTTTTGGCTTTGTGAAGTTTTTGGTGGTGTTTAGAAACTTGAAAGAAGAAAGGAGAAGTTGGAGAAGAAGAACTTGAGTATCTTGAGCTCAAGGATCCGAGATTACATCACCATTTGGCACTCCCTAGAGGTATAAATATTTCAACTTGCCTCCTGAATGTTTAGATCTATGTTAATGGAGTTTTGGACCTCCTTAGGTCCCAATAATGGATATTTACGATGCAACTTCGTTTCTAGACTTAGGGTTGACACCATAAGTGCTAAATGTGCCCCTATGTCAGTAAAATTTCGATATTTAAGGTCCTTTTGTGACCATGCATGAGTTCTAGTCATTTCCATGCAAGTTACTTGCTATATTCCAAGTTTGGGTCCATTTTGTGGGTTGCAAGCCACCAAGTAATCGACATTATGAGTTAGGACATGTTAATGGACTCAAATCTATAATTTGGACTCAAGGTCTTAAGGGATTAAGCAGTTTTGAAGAATAGGTTAACAGGGTAGTACGTTGGGCGTATAAGCCAGTACGTGTGGCGTACAATCCATACAGCCTGTACGCTTAGCGTATAGAGGAGTACGCCCCGCGTAATCTCATGTTTTGGGCTTTACGTGTTTTAGGCCTTTGGATTAGGCCAATCTTTGGACTTATCAGATATTGGGCCTTAATGGGCCATCAGAAGTCAGTTAATGGCCCAAGGACATGCTTGGGCTTAAGGGAAGGCCCATTTGAGGAGTTGGGCCTGATTTAGAAAATTGAGCCATTAGTAGGCCTTTAGAGGGACATTAGTGGGCTTGGAGAGATTATATGGGATTAGGCCTAGGATATGGTCCAAATTAGACCAGGGTTAAAATGGTCATTTTACCCTAGGAAGGATTACGGATTTTGACTAAGTGTTGTTGTGATAATGATAGTGGGGGAGTCGTTGGAGCAGCCACTAGAGATTCCTTACCGTAAGATTCAGCACTCAGCGTTGCAAAGCGAGTTTCCTCCTGTATGAACGGGTCGAAGGAACCAATGTCGTCCCGTATATGTATGTTAATATGTTTACGGCTTAGGTCCGATGTCGGGAATAACCCGATGTAATGATACTAGGTTTTGTCAAAGGAAAATTATGTTAAGAGTAATGAAGTGTTGTCCGAGTGTCGAATCACCACCTTTTCAAGTGAGTGTATAGTCCCTTTCATCTTACACACAGATATGAAGTATTTTAATATAGATTACGTGCTATGTATGCATATTGTCTGAATACTTGTTGTCTATGGTGGATGAAAGTTTTTTATACATGTTTTAAATGATTTAAACTGTATATGTATTTTATATCTACAAAATGTGTTGGTTAAAACATGGGTAGATGAAATAGTTGTTGTGTGATAAAACGATGAAAGAAGATAATGGGGAACGCTAGCGGGCTCGTAAGCTGTAGGTGTTTTTGAGCTAGGTGCTCATTAGGTATTTTTGAACTGAGTGTGTTCACTAGGTATTTTTAAACTGAGTGTGTTCACTATGTATTTTTGAACTAAGTGTGTTCAGTAGTAACTTTTGAACTAAGTGTTCACCAGATGTTTTTGACTACGTGTTCACCAGTTGTAATCTATAAACCTTGGTAACGATGGACTTCGTGCTAATTCCATTGGATGATCCTTAGGAACAAATGAACGAGGAATAGTTGATTCTTAGAGTAGATCCTTAAGAGTAAAGAAGATAATGGGGATGGGTAATTGGGTTGATTAATTGTTTGAATATTAAACATAATAATTATATTATTGTGGGTTGAAAACCTTATGTACTCACCAGGTTTCCCAACCTGACCCACTCAGTTTATTTATATCACATGTGTCGATATGAAGTCACATTATACTGAGATATTAAGGAGATATAAATCACTAGTGATAATGAATGTTAGTTCTGTTTATGCTTATGTTTCTGTATTGACGATGACATCCCAAATGTTTTAAAGAACTATTACAGTTAACTCCGTGAGTAAAGGAAATATAAACTAAGTGATTATAGAAGGAACTATTGTGGTTACCATTTCACTAAAGGAAATATATGATTTTCTTAAAGAATGTTTTCATCAAATATAAGAACTATTACAGTTAACTCCGTGAGTACCAAATGAATAAGCCAGAGTTATATAACAGTGATGATCTAACAAACAATGGGATGTGTGACTTCCGACTCATTCCTTATTCCTTGTTTGGTTGTGGGCTTAGGGCACATTCACACAATCGATTTTCTGTTTACTCTAAATTATATATAACTTGTATCCATTTAGTACTCATAGAAGGAATTGTAGAGTCATTTTACTTATCATTCATCGCATCGGAAAATATATTATTTTCTGGAGGAAGAGGTGAAGTTTTCTAAGAAGAACTTACAACTTACTATTCATCACTTAAATACTTATGAACTCACTAGCTTAAATGTTGATCCACTATTTCAAAATAAATTGTATTCTCAGGAAACTAGTAGATAGGTATGCACAATGGGATTCAGAAGATGGAGCATAGTAGCTTCATGTCTTGCTTTGTTATTTACTTTTGGAGTCAATCTTTTGTGAATCCTATACTTTGTAAACACTTTAATATTAATACAATGGTTGTTTGCTACTTTGGTTACTATGATGCATGTGTTGTGATACTAAACATGACGCCATAATGAAAGAGTATTTCTGTTATTTAAGTATAACTTAACAGAAAACACAAGTAAATATGTAGTCATCATAGATAAACACTTTGCTCAACACATTACAAAGTGTTAATAACTTGTAAATTGTTTGTATCTAGTTTTACTTTTCTGTCATTGTTTTTGTAAAAATCACAGAAAAATCATCGTGAGTGAAAATATAAATCCATAAAATATGGAAGTTCACAAAATGTGTCTAGTATACTCACAATTTTTATTATGATTTTTAATGATTCCTAACTATTGTCAAAATGACCATTTTCACTGACTGGTCCGAAATCATTGCTATAGTGATAGACAATTTTGTAAAAATCACCATAAATTGTAGAAAAATCGTATGAATATGTGCAAGTATTCATTTTAAAGGTATACAACTGAACTATTTTCATATTGAACATTTTTGAAAGTTATGGAGTTTAATATGGTCAAAACAGTTTGTGATTGCGTAATAACTTTTTTGTTGAAAGTTGTCATTTGAATTTAAGCATGTTTTGATGTTGTAACTTGTATTCTCCCGCATAAAACTAGATGAAAACATGAAACGAATGGGGTTATGAACTCACCTTAAATGATTTCCCGAGATGGATAGTTGAAGAAGAGGGTTTTCCAAGTCGAGAACACTTGGAGAATGCTTAAGGATTTGAAGAACTAAGAACAAATATGATGATATTTGCATAAGAAATCCATGATTTGAGTGAGGGTGTGTAGAATATTCAAGAGTGGAAATGAAGAACTTACCAAATGTGGGGGAAGATCTCGTGACCTCCTGAAGTTCTTGGTTCCAGGGAGAAATAATTTAGAAAAAGGAGAGAGAGTATATTTGATCTTTGAATGTGATGAATGAAGCTTTTGGGAAAAGGTGAAGAATACAGAGTTTTAAGTGGACTTTGTGGAAGTAAATCTGATGGAGTGTTGGAAAATACATAAAAAGGACAGTGATTTGATATGGTAAAGTGTGAATAGCGACATAAAGTGGGTATGGTGTCAAAATTTCTTGGAAAAGTCAACGAACCCTTAGATAATGTCTTGTACAAAAGATATTTTCTATAGTAAAGATTTCCCCAAAATATGATTAAAATATGAATTTATGGGTTCTTATATGTAAAAATATGAGTTTGGGTGAAAATCCTCCGTCAAAATCATCAAAATGGGCTTAAAACGCAAAAATGGTCAAAAATCGGGACCAAGAGGCAAACCTGCGAAGTTCTGAGGGTCAGAAGCGAAGGTTCGGTCCAAGAAGGCTGAGACCCGAAGATAGGTTCAGCCGAGAAGGCTCACAAGCGAAGTTTGTAGAGTGTGAACCGAGAGCGATATGAACCGAAAGCAGGCGAAGCTTCCGTACGAAGTGGTTGGGACCGAACCGAAAGTGGCTGAACCGAACCGAAACAAACCGAAGTGGCTGAAACGAACCTGGTCTCGGTCTGAATGTTGATTTCGGTCTTAAGGAGGGTTCGGTTCTAGGGGCTTCGGCCCTATATTGTTGTTTTTCAACTAATCTTCCCTTTTCAAGTGGTTTTTGACTAAGTTAAGGGTCGGGACGCCCCGAGTGATTATAAAAAGTTAAGAGAGGTTTTTGAGAGAGATTTGGAAGAGAGAGAGAGAGAGAGAGAGAGAGAGATTGAGAGAGACTTTGCTTGTGACCTTGTTAGTGTTTAGCCTCTTGATGTAAGGTTTGTAAACCCTGTTATGCCTTGACATGAGTGTTTTACACCCCCAAAGGGTACTTAATAGTGCTTTTTAGAGTCATTACCTCACTCACCCAAGTTAGGGTTTAGAATTTCTGAACATTTAAAACTTCTGAGTGATACTTTGTATTATGATAGAGAGTTGTACATAAGAAGACACAGAATATATCCTATCATACAAGCACTAAATGAGTTTATCGGTTTGACTTGTTAACTTTGACTTGACCAGAATTTGACAGCTGTCACAGTTTATATGTTTCCGAACTTCGGTACGATGTTGGGGAAAGTCTGAGGAATGTTTGTATGCTTGATGTCTTCGTGATTCTTGCATGCGCTTGTTTTATATGTTCCGAACTTTGGTCTGATGCCAGGGTAAGCCCAAGGAATGCTTATATGTTTATGTTATATGTTTCCCGATTTCGGTCCGATGTCGGGCGGTGCCCGCGGAATGTTTATATATTTATGTTATGTGATCATGTTTATATGTATTTGTTGATATGTTTATATGTATACTGGATCTCAGACCAATGTCGAGCAGGGCCCGATGTAGTGGGCAATGCCCAATGTTATGTTATTATGTGATTATGTGTATTGTATGTGGTAGTTTGGGGAGACTCACTAAGCTTCATGCTTACAATTTTCAGTTGTTGTTTCAGGTACTTCTGGTAGTAAGGGGAAGAGCTCGAGATGATTGCAGTGCACACACCATTTGTTTAGCTTGAGATGTTTATATTCTGATATATTTGACAGATGTTTATAATATTTTGAGATACACGACTTATGATTTTTATATGATGTTTGATAACTATGGTTTTTTGAATGATTTCAAATGAAAATATTGAACTGTATTTTTGAGATGTTTCACAAGGGTCCTGCAAGAGACAATTTTCATCAATGAAAATTGTAAAAGTGTTGAGATGAGTAGTGAGTTTAGGAACACAAACATAGTTATACTTATGCTAACAACAACAACATTCTCACAAATTATTGGCTGATTTGGAAATATCAATAAAGACAAATAATATTTTTATGTAATTGTTACATAGTGGTTTTTTGGATTTTTAATAGAAGTAGCTAACAAAAATTAACTATATTGGTTGACTTTATAATCCAATTAATGCCTTCTTTTCTGGCACTTGCAAGTTTGTTAATGCATGTCGTTCTAATATGTTTAATGGAGTCGGTGTTATTTGGATGAGATTTTTATATAAGGAGTTAAGTTTTGATAGAAGAAATTAATTATGAATACTTGAAAAGCTAAAAGAAACTTTGAACAACATATTCTTGCAAATTATATTCTCGGAGAAAAATTAATCTTTTTAAGAAAAAATTAATTGGACGTCCAAAATGTTTAACATCTTAAAAACGTTATTTTGTTTATTATGAATGTTAGCATTTTCATTATAGAAATTGCAAATATGTTACATTGTTAGCGGTGTTTGTTTAGTTTGTTTTGAATAAAGTGTAAAATCAAGAAATCTATTTAAAAAGACAAATAAATAAATAAATAAATAAATAAATAAATAAAAATAAAAGCTGTAAACAAAATGAATAGAAATAACCATATTTGAATTAGTATTAGGCATTCTTTGCACATTGTCACGTTAGCTTTTCGAATGTCATCTTATTTTTCTTAATTTAGTACCTAATCTTAGCATTTGATAAAATATTATATAAAAAAATATTTTTTTAATTAAATCGGATTGCAATCCAGCCAATTCCCTTTCCACCAATCTCATTGCACAATTCATTTCTCTCTCTTCTCGCCAAGATTGCAACGAGTTGAAGATAGTGAGCGCTAGGGGTCGTGTTCTAGTGTGTTTAACGAGCTTGGCAACTCGAGGTAACAAGTAGTCTTATAATCATGAAATTGGTAAGGCTACAATTTGTAGTGTTCTAAGGCATAATTTTTTAGTAGGGATCACTTTAGAGACTATCAAGTTAGGATTGGATCTTGAATTTGACGAATTAATACAATGTCAACATGAAATAAGTGGAAAACAAGGAATATAGTTTTAGAATTTTGCGTATTTTTCTAACCCTAAAATTTGAAAATTGTGTGATTGTTATAGACTTTCAAATTGATAGTAAAGGACTACAAACCGAATCTAACTACCAAAAAACTGCCAATTGGAATAACTACTATAAGTCTGATAATTAAGAAGTCATATAAAAATTAAAATAATTAAATAAAAAATAATTTCCTGGATATTTCAAATCTTTTACGAAAAATTGTTTTGTGCTTGTGTTCAAATCTATTTATTACAACCAAATTCTTATATTTCAAATCTAAAAATGGTGTTGTTTACAATTTCCCTACAGATTTTCCTAACGAATTGTTTTCAAAAATACAAATAAGGAAGGCAAAGAAATACAATGATTTAAGTACCACTTGCTTATTTATTTTTATAAAGATTGGATATTTTTTATAAGAACTATAACATATGTTTTGAAAAAGTTGTGAAACCCCATTCTTGATTTATGATGTTAGGTGTATCGTGTACGAAATAAAGGTAGCAGCATATCGTGTCTTTACATGTTAGGTTGTCCACTCCACATGTATATGGTTTTTAATCTAAGACAATCAATTGCTTTGAGAAAAGGTTAGTGAATACGTGCATTGAATTTGAATAAAAAAGAAAAGGAATAAAAGACAAACAAAACTTAAACCAGATTGTGTACAACTGCACGAGTATAATGAATACATGCAATATGAAAAGTTAAAGTTAATGAATTAAAAAGAGCATCATTTACTAATGGAAAATTAACCAAAGCATTTTTTTTATTTCTACACTTTCAATTTTTAAGGTTAATAAGATATATTAGTCGATAAATTACAAAAAATGT